>NC_055666.1:7464329-8664329 GCF_017976325.1 Chelmon rostratus
TGATATTCTTATTTTGATATTCATTTGCATTTGATATTCCTTTTGTGCAATACTTTTTACTACTGTTTACTATTTGGCTATTTTATTATTTTGTTATGTATATAATCTTTTTACTGCTCGCTATTTTTATATTTTTATTATGTATAGTTTGTTCTTTATAGTTTTATTTTCACTTATTTCACTGTGTGTAATGCTGCTGCTGCACTGCAATTTCCCAGCTTGGGATAAATAAAGTATATCTATCTATCTATCTATCTATCTATCTATCTATCTATCTATCAAATGAAAGTTGTAAGTCCTTGTGGTACCACACATGTGAAATGTTCTCTAATATCGAAAAAACAATTCTAAAAACTGATGTGTTGATGTTTATGTATTCCTCTACAATATATACATTTTACAAAGCCATAGCAAGTGCTTGAGGAAAAGCAGAAAAACACAATGGACAAGTCCTGCAGGAAATGACAAGTTTAATTTTGAGAATGTCTCGAGAATGTGCCAGCTGTGCTGCTCGCTGCTGATGCTGGTCCTGACCTGATTTGGCATCACTATTTAAGGCACTGTTTACTCCATTTTTCAGCGTGCGGGGTAGTGGGATGGACTTCTATAGACAGCCCGTTCTCACTACCAATTCACCAAAACGACGTAGTATAAAGAGCCTCCAACTACCCCCAGCTTCTCCATATGTGGAGAAGCTGGGGGGTGGTTGAATGTGTCAAGCACAGGATTTTCACCAAGGAGACCAGAGTTTGTGTGAACATAGCTTTCTTTTGTAAGTGAGGCAACGTAACGCACATAACTCAATGTAACTCAATGTACGTAAGTAAAGTACGTCACTGGTTTTTATTGCATTAATACATATTTTTATCTGCATGTTAGTTTAGTTTATTCTAGAATCGTTATTTTATTATTACTTTCTTACATTTCTTATTGTTTCTAACATGGGGTTGCAATACAAATTTCATTGACATGCTATGCTAAGTGATAATGAAGACGATCTTGAATCTTGAATCTTGAATCTTGGTGTACTTCTTTTAAACCAAGCTTTGATCTTTTCCTAAACCCACGTCGTTTTGGTGCCTTAAACTAACCAAAGTGCCACCATTTCACATCATTAACCATGTGTTAATTATTGTTCTCAGCAAGCTTTATTTTGAAAATCTAACGGGATATTGCATACATTATTGCTAACTTTAGCATTGAGCCCTGGATGTTGAAAAATGACATTAACCCTGTGCTGTAAAAAGTGGAAAAACAAGGAGTCCTGGCCAAATGTCCATATGTGACGAGTTGGGAGTGAGAATGTGTTGGCGTTGCATCTGAAGAGTTACTCCACAAGACATTTTAACCTTTGACTCGTTCTTTGGGTTGTTCAGCAGACTGCTCACTATATGGACATACAAAATAGTATGGAGAGCACCACAGTGCTTTATGTGCTGTGGGTGTATTTAAATCTGAATCTTTTTTTACTAAGACCATTATGTATGTAAATTACAAAAATTACATGTAAGACCTGAAAAAAATTAAAAATGAAAAAAATTAGCCTCTTGGCCTTTTGTTTGACTGGCTCTGCAGTGTACTGAAGAATCACTGGCGTTTCAATATCCACTGAAATGAGCACACTACACTGACAAAGGTTTATTGAGGATTAAATCTGCACTTGGCAACTTTGCATGCTGGCAGCAGCAAATAGCAGTTTTTTTATGTTTGAAGTTGATTCCCAGAAGCCCTGTAATGTAACCTCACCACACTGATCACTGCATGCTCCTTTATCAGCTGGTCAGCTTCTGATGCTTCATACCAAAGAGACAAGAGCGACAAAAGACTTATGATGAGTGAGTCCATACATCAGTTAGTGCTGAAGAGACAGTTCCTATCTCTTTCTGGTTAATATGTAATGTCTATAAACAGATGCAGTATCTGCATATGAATGCAGAATCTGTAGGCAAGGGACAAGATTTTGGTTCATTCTGCTTTCCGTCTGTAGTCCATGTAGTGTCGACCAATCACATTTGAGAAGGCTTTGGTTGCATGCAGGTAGAGGAGGAAGTCTTGGCCCACAAACCTGTTAACTGTTATCCACTGGCTATACAAGAAGCTCTGAAACCATTGGCCGTTGCCCCCAGAAACTAAATCGTCATCCGACAATAGCCGTTACGTTCCAAGAGTTGTAAATACGACACTGTTCTTGACACTTGTTTGTTTTTAGCAAATATAATGCCCTACGGAACATAAAACAAGGGGGGGGGGTGTGATTCAGGCGGATAAGAAGTTTTATTTTCACATTCAAATCAGGCCTCATTCTGGTTTAAAATATCATTAAAGCACTGAGGAAAGGAGTTTTTGGACTTGTCAGAAGAGGGAGGTATTCCAATGATTAGCTACTGTAAAATTAATTAAAATGATCAGTTTTCTGTAAAAACTTGCGAAAGTTAGAACAATATGGGGACCAAGACAACAGATGATGCACTTTGCATCTCAATTTTGCTATTTCAGTCAAACACAGCTGAGACACCTCTGGCTTTTTTTTACAACAGGATGATAATTTCAGATAATATAATAATAGTATATAGAAATAATAATATATCCATTAAGTCAAACTGAACCAGCATGCTGTGTTTAAAGCTGAAATATATGCACTGGTGCAAAGGTGACACATGGTAGATAAATGGAAGACAGGAAGCAAACCTCGGTGAGGTAAACATGCTATCCTCTGGTGGATCACACTTTGGTGTGAGACTGGGCAGCAAGACTGAACCCAAAGCTAAAAAATGCTTAAAAAGAATCCAACAATGAATTGATAACAAGTATTTGTGCTTCCAAAGCCTGATATATCATATTCGTCTGTGCCAAAGAGCTCCATTGTTGCCCAGAAACAGATCAGTGAGTCATACTGTTGCACTGGGTGACATGTTCTTTCATTACCATGAACACAGCCACAGTAGTGACGACCCCATGTGCACTGTTGTGCTTCCGTAAATACCCACTACTGTGTATTAATCCGTGCCTGAAAATAGCCCACAAAAAGTAATGTTTGCTAAAAACTACAGTCACCAGGTGTTTTAGGAAATTATGCAACCTTTTTTGAAAATTAAACTAAATACTCGTAGCCAGTTTTTAAAGGTTTACATCTCCATTAGGAATGAATAGGTAGGGAAAGTACTGAGAGGTGGACTGAGGTGCTCACTGGTGCAGTCACTCCCTCCTGCAGGCCAGAGTGAAACTCAGTGGAAATCTCTGATACAATAATTTGAACAGTTTCTCTTCAAGTGCTTGTGGATGCATTGTTCTGTTGTGGTTCAAGTATGAAAAATAAGGTAAATTTGAAGGATTAACATAATAGACCTATGTGCTTTTTTCATGACTGCGTGCCTTCACCTCGGCGAAAAAATACAAGAACTGCTCAACAAACTAATGTTGCAGAAAATAACATAAAACACCATATCTCTTCAGTTTAAATAGTCCAAGTCCAACAAAAGCATAGGTGACGCAGGGACACGGCGTCCAGTGGTGAGAGAGAGGCTGTTGGTTATCTGTGCATCCACAGATGCATTTATGCAGAATTCACACTGGTTACGTTATGTTGCCAGGTGGATTTTTCTCCTGCACAGATAACCTGTGAAACAGGACGCATCATTACTGATATGCTGAGTAAAACACCACAAAGTAAGCGGTAATCAGCCCATACAAATAAAGATTTTTTTTCTTTTCTTTCTTTTTTGGGAAGCACTTCAGAAAAGTGATATATAAATAGTTATTATTATAATAATTCATTAGGCCATAGAAAATGTATTACATCTGTCAGTTGTTTTTTGTAGCATTAGATACGTGTGTGCATGGACAATGCATGTATGCACTTTTCTAGGAGTCCCGCCTACTGAAAATATGTTCTCACATGCATGAACTCATAGTTAACTTTGGTCTTGTCATGAGATTTGTTGAAAATAAGAAAAATGTACACTAAAGCCAGCCATGTAAGGAATGATTTGTCTTTCTGAGGAATAATAGGCTCACTTTCACTGTAAAACCAAACATATAACAGCAATATTTGACAAAAATGTTCTCTGCTAAGAGATATGTCTATTCTCTTAAGTTGCTATTTTATTCACATTATTGTTGACTAACTGTGATAGATTCAATACTCTTAATACAGAGGATAGTGATGCACCTGCTGTGCAGCTCCAGATCTACAGTAATTTACCTTGTTGGAGAAGAAATGGGGCAAAATCAATCTTGGGAGTTCTTGGAATTATAGTGTAATTGACCAAAATTACAAAATAAAAAAAAAACCTCTACATCTCGAAGCAAGCTGACAAGGGAAGCTGAAATATTCTTTCATAAGTTGGAATTAGGCAATGTATTGCTAACATCTTCTCAATTAATGAGAGTGTTCCTTCATAAGAAAATATAAATCTGCTTCTCCAAAGCGAATATGTGCAATTTCTGTATAGTCAGAGATATGCTCACACAGACGCATAAAATGATGCAAAAACAAACATATAGTGCACACAGTATCTACCACAAGCCTATAATAGTCCCCAGATAACATCTAGGGAGGCAGAGGAGGACATCTGGAAGACAGATGAAGATACTCCACCTGTCACCATCAAAGATCACCACAACAAAGAGAGATAAAGATAGCCCACCTTTCTGAGCCAAAGATAGCCTGATATAAAACCAAAGGGATGTTTTAACCCTTTTCTTGCCCAAGCAACGTTTGCGGAGTGTACATTCGCTGCATCCCCTCTGAAGCAGATTTCATTAGTTGAATGCCTTGCTCAAAAGCACCTTGGATATGAGAGAGAGCAGTCCTTGCTCATGAAATGTTACCCAGAATGACAGTTAAAAATGCCATTTTACAACTTCATGAATATCAGCCGTCCGCTGACTGCATGCCAACCCCTTGCAGTCAGGCACAGCAGGGCTGCTTCTGCAGAAGAATGCCAAAGATTAAAATGGCTTTCCAAGAAAAGAGTAGGACGCCTCAGACTTATCAAAACAGTCGCAAACTTGTCATTTTTGAATGTTTTATCTGGAATGCCAACTGACACGTTCTTGGCATAAACAGTTGTCATTATTCAGTTTTGAATGTGACGTCTAATCTAATTCTGTGGTGAAATCATCTGAACGGAGAAACAGAGAGAGCATCGGCCAAATCCATCCCGTCTCAAACAGCCACTCTGCTGATGCAGTGAGGAGGGTGTGTGCAGCGGCAGCCGCATTAGTGTGTGGGTGGTGTGTGCAGTGTATCTGCATGTGTGTGCTCGTGTGTTTCCCGCCGTGCGTGTGTGTTTATGTGGGGTTACACAAAGATCTCTCTCATTCACAAACTGAGCCATGTGGCGCTGGGCTGGTCCCTTTAAGAGGCATGTGTCTGAGTTTTCTACTAAGGCTGACTGCTGGAAAAGGTGAGTGCTGATACATTATTCACAAGCAAGGACACACACACACACACACACACACATATATATTCTCTTTCACACACGCTACATAACTGAAGGACATGTACACGAGTTAGGCGGTCGTGAGTGTGCTGAGCCAGAGAAGTGCGCTAATATGCACCCGTCGACAAGCAAAGTTGATCAGTGTGATGCCAGTTATACATAAAGACGCAAAAACATGGTCTGTACATCCTCTCTTTCCACACACACACACACACACACATATATATATATATATACACGCAGGCAGCAGAGGGGAGAAATCCTCAGCCTTCTGTTATTCAGTGTGCATAATTTATAGCAGCCCCAGATCTCCCTGCTAATGACAGCACACTGGGGCATCTGCAGCACAGCAGCAACAGCAACAGCTAACTGGCATGGTTCTGTGTGTGTGTGTGTGTGTGTGTGTGTGCCTGTGTGTGTGTGTGTGTGTGTGTTTGTAGAGGTATAATGCTCTGTTGAGACAAGGACAGTGAGAGCGACAGAAGGAGAGAGAAACAGAAGAGAAAGAGACACACAGAGGGTGTCTGAAATAGACACAGATAACGTAACAAAGAGGGGGAAAGGATGAGACAGACAAGTTAGGGACCTCTCGCAACACACACACACACACACATACGCACACACACACACACACGTCTTGTCAAGTCACTGATTCAATCTCCCTGGATGTGCGTTCATATTAACATACAGTATGTATGTTAGTCTGAGGGCCTTCCCTCGGGCTTGAGTTGGAATACTGCTTAATTTAAGAATTCACAAAGTATTGCTTCCACCACAAACAGCCATGTGATTCACATGCACCGAGGAGCCTGATAATTCACAACTCAGATTACGTTATGGCTCCACAAACCCGTCCCTCACATCCCTGGCGAGCTGAGGCAGTTGTTCACTGCAGACCTAAAGACAGCCATAACGAATGCTTAAATTCACTGGGATTGGTTTAACAACTTGTTCAAGGGTGTGGCTTTAGCTATGTTTCCTGTTGCAAGGATTGTTTTGACATGCTGCCCCTGAGCAAAAACCTCCTAATTCTGGGATTTGGAGATCAATGCCACAGTGGTTCTGCCCTCCAGCTGCTGTACACTGATGTGAGTCTGAGCTGAGAGGCAGCAGTGTATGTTCGCCCAGGAAAATGATACCGTAGCTGATAAGTTCTGGTGTTACACACACGTGCAAACACGCTCAACATAGTCTCATATGCATGCACGTTAATCTGCAATTATACTTTGTCTACACATTCGATACCACTTACACGTAATTATACACATTTTGCACGCATACAAACACAAGCACAGACACATGTGCATCCACACACACTCCAAAAACCTTGTGTCTGAGTGTAAACCATGACGCGGTTAGCTGCTAAAGACAAAGACTGGAAATGGGGGAAAACAGTTAGCTTGACTGTCCCAAGTGAAAAGAAAAACATACAAACCCACACCTCTGAAGCTTGATTATTGATCCAAAACATCTTGACTTTGCAGTTTAAGCAGGAGTTACATGCTGTAGCTATTCCTTAATGAACAACAGTTTATCCATTTGTTCAGTACAACATCTCAGGCTGCAGCACAGGTTGCCAGATGCAGCTGGTGAGTTCTGGTTTTGGTCTCTGTACAGGCACAATGATACCAAACTTGGCAACCTCACTGTGGCAACAAGACTTGGGGAAACCCCAGCACAAGTGGTTGTTTTTACGTTCCTGTGTATGCGTGGTTTACTTAATTTAGAGGTCTTTAGAGGAGTTGGTGGGCACAGAACAGTCCTACATGGTTAGACTGACTCCATTTCCATACTTGACGTACCAACCCGGTATCATGCCCAAGCCATGTCACTGTCACGGTTTGATGATCCCAGGCGTGAAATTGTCATGCCTGCATGGACGTACAGACATATGATTGATATCTTTTCACCAAAAATCCAGTTAGCGTATTTCCCAAAATGTTAAAGTATGCTGTTACGTGCACTTAAAGCATAATGAATTCAAGCACGCAGAAGGTACCGTTATACTAATTTACAGAAGAACACCAAATTCATTTTTAGGCATTCTAGATAAAATAAAACTGGCTATTATTGGACGTTCTACATTATTGCGGCATCTATTTGTAATATCAAAGCTAAAGATCTCCACCACCACCACCCCCCTCTCTCCCTCCCTCCCTCTCTCTCTCTCTCTCTCTCCTTCTCAGTGTGGCTGACTGACAGGAGGACAGACATAAGCTGAACCACACACTCCAGCTACAGTCAGCTCCAGCATGAGGAGGCAGACAGAAAGAGTGAGAGTTGAGGTATGCAGCACTAGATACAGCATCAGTGACAGGAGCATGTTTGGGCATCAGATAAAGCTATTTTAGGAAGAAACTGTCAATGTATCTCAAAAGGCATGCCAACAGCAATGATCAGAGCAGACCTACATTACGCTTTAGACTGCCTGGGATGTAAGATTGGTTTTGTACTCTTCAAGATGAGTGTGAGCCGTCCACACACTCAGTTATTTTCACTGGGTAACACAGGCAGAGAGTTGTGGCTAGGGGGTGGGTGGGGGCAGTGAAGGCCAGCTGAGCTCAGTGGAGACATACATGTGGTTTCAGTTGTCCAGAACAGAACAAAGACTGCCGATCGATTTCAACTCCTGCAGCCTTGAATTCTGTGTAAAGAAAGTTTGCACTCTTCTTCCACATTAGCCGCCAGTTCTGCAGAGTCTAATCTGCAATTTTGCCTCATCAAGCTGGATTCTGTGTGTTTTGGTCAGAGGTGTGGGTTGCAGGGTGGAGTGGAGGGAGGTTATTGGATTAGTTATGGCAGAGTCGATAACATAAACAGTAAGAGAGAAACCTGTCTGCTCTCGCCATTTAATCAACATTGACTCTGCTTTTGGAAATGGCTCTGCTATCTTTTATTGTGCAAAAGAGATTTACTGTCTCATAACGTCTCTCACAGCGAGGGGTCTGTGCCTCTAACTTTGCACACCCGTAGCTTGCTGTAAATGTCAACATTCATTGGTAGAAAATCCGAATTAATCTTCAACAGTAAGCTAATAACCAGTTGTTTTAAACAAGTATTGGTTCAGTGTTTATATCGCTGTTGGTATTAAAGTTAACAAAGCAGACGCACATGGCTCATTCATATTCATGTAGCACAGAAATATCAAGAACAAATCTCACAATTTTAGAATCACACAACCAACGATTACATAAAATATTGTGCAGCTGTGCAAAACATTGAACATATACTCAACTGAGAACAGTCCAAAGACAATATATTTAATGCTTGTGCTTGGCAACAGGTGACAGTATCATGATTGGGTATGAAAGGAGCATCCTGGAGAGGCTCGGTGGTTCAAAAGCGAGGATGGAGCAAGAGTCACCACTTTATGAACACATGATTGTATAAAGGATGTTACTGCATAAACTCAGGAACACTTTGTTAAACCGTTGTTGATGAACAGAGTTCATTTGCAAATTACTGCATTTACATTTCACACAGCATCCCAACAGTTTTGGAATCTGAGTTGTTTCCAAACTAAACAATAGCTGAAGTGGCTGCTCTTGTTTTACTGTTTTATATGATTGCTTGCTGGCACTTTTGCAATAAGGTAAAACTGACAAATGGAAATGCATCAATAAAGCAGTAGCGATGTTTTAGCAGAATAAACACAGTAAATGGTATGTATGTAATGTATTATCCTCTCTATGTTTGGCAGCCTCGGGTTGTTGTAGTGAACGCTCGCTCATATTTAAGGTTTTGAAATGTACGCCAGGGAGGAGAGTGTGTACTGTCATGACTAAGCTGTGTCCCTCATTAACTAATTGCACCACACAGAACGTAACAGTTGATGTGTTTTTGTTCATTAAGGAAATGCAGAGCTGCATCTTCTATCTTTCCCCATTCATTTCCTCAGGCTTGGACAGCAAACACTCAACACTTCTTACTGGATGAACAAAGTGTACGACAGGAGCCAGGTGTACCTGCCCTCAGTGGGTTCACACCTTAAAAACATTAAAATAACCGTTTTCTAATTATAATAATTATTATCAAATATCAATTAATTTTACTCATTACAATTTTAACCAAAACTGTCTAAATTGCCTGTAAGATTCTCAGCTAATCTCAGCTATGAACTTGTAAGCTCAGTGCAACCAAAACAAAGCTTTTTACAGTATAATACTGAATGAATAAAAAAGATATTGGTGGCTGTGGCCAAAACACCTCTATAATATAAGTGTGTTGAAAGAAATTGGTGGGGGTGTGGACAGAAATGGGTGTTCCAACAGTTTGGCTGTGATTGGCTGGCTGTGTTTAGACTAGCTTTGGGATTGGTTATGCTCAGGGTGTGTGTCTGCAGACACGCCCCTTACCCCAACCCATCTGCGAGCTGCAGTCTCTTCTTTCTCAAATTAAACACCTCTACACCGTCCTGTCATGCACATCTCCGGCCTGCTCACTGGCCAGGAGTCCCGCCCGGCCGTAGCTCATTCACTGGCCGCCCTGACATTACTGCATCCACCCAATGAAAAGTGTCAGCGTAGCCCATGAGTGAGCTACAACTGAGGGAGAGCCCTGGCCAGAGAGCAGTTGTAGGCACTTTGCAGAAGAGGCTTATTTTGCAATATTTCACTGAGAGTTTCCACGTTTGAGGCACACTAAGCATACAAGTAGACAGGTGAAGCTGCATTTGTGCTGCAAAGAGAGATATAATGTTTGAATATTGGTTTCCTGCTGTTAAACTGGGTCCCCACTCAACTTCACCAAAGCAGAACTGTCTGAACTGTCTTCATTTTCATGAAGCATTCAAGGCTACTGGGTGCAGATAGCTGTCAAAACAAATTACACAGCGTTGGTTGAAGTGCTCCTTTAACCTCATGACTATTTCTAGGCATGAATTTAGCATTTCTGTGGTTAGTTTTAGCAGTTAAATCCAGTCAATCATAGGAAGGAAACAGAAGCGACGACAGTGGCAAACATTAGTGTTCCTAAGACGCTGTGGACACTCAGAGGCTGCTGGTTGCCACAGTGCATCTATAGTGTCACCCCACACTCTGCAGTGTCTAATTATGTTGTGTTTCTCTCTGTATATCTGGCTTTGTGTGTGTGTGTGTGTGTGTGTGTGTGTGCGTGTGTGTTTGTGTGCATGCTCACAGGGTGAATCAGCTCATAAGTGGGTATCTCCTCTCCTGAGCTTATCCCTGCCCGGAAAATGTGTTTTAGACTGAAGCCTGATTGCAACGGCACTGTCATAAATAAATGACTTGATAATTTTAGCGTGTCACAGAGGTAAAAATAGAACATCACGTTGTTAGCTCAAATGCCGGATGAACCCTTTGTTAAGACATCTGAGTTACTTCCTGCTGGATTTAACTCTTTGTAGACACTGCTGTTTTGCATGGAAACTATGTTGATTCCAGATCTGAAGAACTTAAAGATGGAAAATGAGTCTTCGTATAATCACATGGCTTCAAATCTTTGGTACTCACATTCAAGCTATGGAGAGGATGAAAGGGTTACAGTTGTGCTCTTAAAGCTTGTGTGGGAGAAATGTGTGACACTTCCACAGCTACGATCTTATTCCCCTATCTTTTGTGCAGTGAGGGAACTTGTCTCTTCCTGTCTGTGTGCTTCCTCACTCAGGTTTACCACAGGACAAGCAGGTGCTTGCACACAGTAGTGGCTGGTACCAACTGTAGCTACATCATCTGAAGAGCAAATACTGAGTGGATCATGGAGACAGTTGGCCAAAAAGTCAGTGTTGTCTTTCATGGGATGGGGCTACAAGTAGGAGACCTGAGAGCATTTGCAACTAGTGGATTACATATGTATAATAATGTACAATATACATGAATCACACTACCCGAGAGCTCAGTTCATGTGTTATTTGAGATGACCCTGATTCTGGACATTTTCTTTTACCTTTGGTGAGAAAAGGGGTCAACTCAAGTCTATTCTGTCGCCTGTCGGAGAGAAATTAAGGGCAGAAATGTGATAAGGAAAGGAAAAAAGTACACAATCCTAATAATAGCACAATCTAAAAGCTGTTCTGATGACAATGAGTTAAACAGAGTTTCTTGCATGTCTGCCCAGCTGCTGCACACAGTTTCTGACTCTTTTCACACAAATGTTGTAATTGAAAAACCAGGACGTGCTACAGGAGATTCTGTTGTTTAGTATACTGCAAGAAAAAGCACAATTTCAGATATTCATGGTGTAAACTTGCAACAAGTTGAGAGATTTGAACAGTTACCACCACCCGCAGACTGTCACTGCAGTCAGCAGGATAGGACGGGCAGGATTTTCCCCACAACTTCTGATAGGAAACAGCAAGGGATTGGACATGTAACACTGGCTGTAGGCTACCACACGAAGTTTGGAAAGGAGGTTACCTCAAGATAAGGTTGCTGTCCCTGATTCCCATCACATGCTCTGCCTGGCTGTTTCTCTGTCTGACACACACACACAGAAGCCACTGTTCCACCTTAAGACGCTACATGTAGGCTGCTTCACTGTAACGGTGTGATGATGCAGATCCTGCTGGCCCAGTATCCACAGATCATCAGTGTTTTGTCAGCTCATCAGGACCCTGCTGTTTGGGGCTTAACCCCAGGTTTAACTGGGCTTTAACTCAGACATTTAACTATGTCACTGTCTCTCTACCGCTCTCTCTCTCACACACACACACACATGCAAACACGCGTTCCCTGCCACGCTTCTCATTTCATTATGGGTGACCGGGTTATGGAGGATTGAAGTGTCAATTGACTCGCGCGCATGCATGCGTGTATGCACGCTGACACATTCTATAGACCACGCGCGCGCGCGCGCAGCCACAGAGCGGTGACTGTCTCCTTACATCACCATGGCTTCAGCTTCAGTGGCCCTTATAGTGCGGTGTGAGTGCATGGCAGGTATCGTGGAAAAGCCTCAAACTTACCGCAGTCCTCGCACAGGACTCGCTCCACATCCTTCTTCAGCTCCGGCTCGCTGGCGTCCACAGGGGCGTACGATGCCTTGAATACCAAGGGCTCGGCGGTCGGGTCCATGAAAAAGATATATCTGTGGTCCTTCTCCACCGTGGTGCACGGGGCCTCGGAGCCGAAGTCCCCGACGGTCACGAGCTGCTCCCTCTCGAGGCCGCCGCTGTTGACGGGCCACACGTCCAGCACTTTGACATTCACACTGTAAGGCTCCCGGGAGGAGATGTTCTCCGGGGAGGAGCGCACCTCGCCCTCGATGACCACGGCTGATCGGTACGCCTGGTCCTGGAGGGAGTTGAGACTCGGGGCGTAACAGGCGAAGGAGACCCCGATGACCAGCATGGAGAAATGCACTGGATCAAGCCTCATGCCGTCAGCCTGTGCTGTGCTGCAGTGCTGCTGGGCGGCGGAGCGAGCTGGAAGAGAGAGACGGCGGCGAACGGGCTCCGGCAGAGCAGGCAGGGCAGAGCGGCAGACCTTGTGGAAGTGTCCATGCCATCTGTGTCTGCCGCTGCTTTCCCCATACGGCTGCTGGCCTCGGATGGGGGGGACACACCAGCCTAGGAACCGGAAACGGCCCGCTTCTGCATGCTTAAAAATGTGATTGCTGCATTCTCCTTCACCAACCACCCTCCCCCTCTTATCTCCCCTTTTCCTGAAAGGCAAAACAAGACTCGTAAATTAGCCTCCTCTCGATTCCAGGGCTGAAACCTCTCTCTCTCTCTCTCTATCTCTCTCTCTCTCTCTCTCTCTCTCTCTCTCTCTCTCTCTCTCTCTCTCTCTCTCCAGCTAATAGGCTAGCATCGCATGGGTGGGCGCATTGCCTCTCTGGAAGGAAAAAAGCAGCTTGCGCGTACAGGGGAATCACAAGAAACGATACGCACTCCACGCACACGCACACGCAAGGTCGGGTCCTTTATCCACTTATTTCGACCGTCAAAAGAGTCCCGCTCCTGGTGAATCCGTTAGTCGGTAAGCTAGATGAAAAAAGAGAGAGGACAGAGCGGAAAACCGGGGAGGAGCAGACGGACAGGATGAGATAGCAGCGGTTATCCGGTGAGGCGATGCAACAGTAGCGCGCACCCTCCAGCCGCGTCCCCTGCGCCCCTCATCAAACGCGAGCGGCTTACGTGAGCAAACATCACCTGCCCGGTCACTGGCGTCGGCTCGCCACGTCCTGCGCAAACGCCCTAATGACCCGGGCACCCACCGGCACACCGCCACCGACCCAACCGGCATGTGACCATGCCGCTCGCCCGTGTTTAAACCTCTGCGGGTGGGTGCAGGAGAAATCACGCACGCAGTGCACAGACAGAGCGCGGGGTGCGTCTGTAGCCGAGCCCCGCGCGGCGCCCACTGTGGATCTCCAGTGCAAGAGGTGCAAGAGAGGCTATAGGCGACTACCACACACACTGCGGATAGCTGTTGCGATGACTAACGCTGCGAAATTCTCTCAATGGATTCCTCAGCATGGCGAGGCGAGCTGGGAGTTTGGAGACTTCGGCTTTAAATACCCTCACACACATATGCGCGCCCCGCACGCTGCAGGAGAGCACACCCAAAACCTGACATTTTCCACGCTAGAATTCGAGTCATTGCAGTTCACTGGCACTGCCTTGGGATACTGTACAGTTTAAGGCAACACGTGGGGGCACCAGTTAGCCCAACCTGCGGGTATTAGGCTGGAAAGGCATTCTACCCTAATCTTGTTGCCAATCCTGCTCAGCTACAGCTAATAAAACCACTTTTTTTTCATTGAACACATCTCCACCAATGAAACGAGAGCTTTGCAAATATGGTGAAGCTTTTTTTTTATGGTGACCACAAGTATCTCCTCCTCCCTCCATAGCAAACCAGTCCCTGCCTCCATCTCTGTATCCATCAATCAAGCCATTCATAAGATTCGCTTTTCCCTCCCCGTGAGGAGCTGAGCGCCCTTCGCCAGAGGTCAGAAAGCCTTTCATTGTCCATGTTGGGAAAGCGATAACATATAGTGTCATACAGAGGACATGTGCAGAGGTGTTTTCTTACCAAAGATAGCTGAGATGATAAAGAAAATGTATGAGGGGCCAAGTCATCACTGTGTGCACCTACATCACGGCCTCATCCACCCGTTTCACCATCAGCAGGGGCACATCAGGGACCGGCCTCTGTCCATGGTGCTGAAAGCCTTGACAGGTTTAGGGCTGTGTCCCAGCAGGCCAGTCACATGACGCCTCATAGAGACTGAAGGCCACAGCCAGATTGCTGCAATGAGGAGCTGTCTCCTCGCTGCATGTATCCCTCTTCACTGTAATGTATTAACCTGAGGGTTAGGGTGAGAGTGGACATCTTTTACTGGCAAGTAAAATACAGGTTCAGAGCTGTCCACGCTGCTAAATGTTATCCAGCGCACAGGTTTTATCTTTTCTTATTCAAATGTTGATGGTTCCACATTACTGGGATTGCTTCTCCAGTTTGAGGCTGACCACAGCATTTCAATAGGGAAATGCAGCCCTTCATAGCCTGTGATCCACCCAGGGACCCACCCACATCTCTTTACCTCTCCACCCACTGCCCACCCATTCACCGATCTGTCTCTCCTCCATGCATTCAGCCTCTCGTGCATTCATTGGAGTCCCCATTTAAAGACCTCACACACAATTAAGAATGTCCAAACTAGCCTTGAAAGCAAGTCATCTGTTGACAAAGTGAGGGGGAGTAAGACCGATTGCTGCATACTGACCCTGGGAGGACTGTCACCGCTGCCACCTCTATGAGTCCCCTGATACTCTTGCAGAACCTGTGGGAATTTCCTCAGGCTGTTAAACTCCTCAGCTCATCCCACACAATCTACAATAAAAATATTTCTTGTGTAGCATAAAGGAACTAAAACTTACAGGGCTGCACAATGACAATTAAATGGGCCTTGAATCAAGGGAGGGTCAGCTTTTGGTAATGCTGTGGCATTTCAGTGGGGTTTTGTGCCCTCAATTTCTACATCACCAGCAATACTCATGAGCAAACTCAAATCCCATGTGTTTATATGCCCACCATCCACTGTACATGGTTCTGAGAATGAGTGACATATCCACTCAAACCACAATGGAAATGATTGGCCATGTGCTGAAAATATTTAGGCCCACCTCTCCATTCCACGCTGACCCCACTTCTTTCAGCGCATCAGATTAAAACTCATATGTGGGGTTAAATCACTGTTGGGGCATTTATTTTTGTATAAGCATTTGTGACGCTTTTGAGTTTTAAAAGAATTTTGCTTCCTGTGACTCACATCACAACTTGTCCCACGGTGTGATTTTCTTCGTCATATGTCGGCTGACATGCTGAGGAGAACTTGATGAGGGACTTGTTTTCAATTCGCACGTGCCCTTAAAAGTCTGATCCACAAACAATACACAAATAATGTAATAATTAATAATATTCCACAGCCTCCTAATGCCATCTAGCTGTTATCTGACCAACATCCATCAAGTCGCCTGCATCAGTCTTCTGCTTGAGGTCTGCTCTGCCCCTCTGGGCCCATGAGGGCTGACGACCTCACAGCTTCACCTGGGACGTTTCGCTGTTACTGCTGTTGTACCTTATATGACCTACAAGAGCAGGACAAACTTTGAAATAATATGAGCAAGTGCTAAAAAAAATCTCATCTGAAATGAGGATTAACAAACTTTATAATGTAATATCACAAGAATTATAAATTATTATTATTACAATATAAAAAATGACAGTTTCATGAATGTTAACCCTGTTTAGATGGGTTTGTACTTTGTATGTGCGCTGAATGTGCGTGACAGTCCACAGCTTTTCCTCTTTACGTGTGAGTCCAAGTCCAGTCACAGGGCACTGATTCATGATGCTTCACAGTGTATGAGCCCCGTCCCTCTGACTCCCACACTGCTATTATCTGTTCATTCAGAAATTTCCCTTTCACCATGCTCCCCCTCTCTGTGTGTCTCCTTCCACAGGGACTGTCCGGGTCTGCTGTCCATGGTGCTGAAAGCCCCAAACCACTCACCACCAGACATGACTCATAGTCCTGCTCTGCCATTTATTACTTTTACTGGACATGTGTGATCTATCTATCTATCTATCTATCTATCTATCTATCTATCTATCTATCTATCTATCTATCTATCTATCTAAGTTGGTGTCAGCACTGCAATGTTTTAGGCTCACGTGGGTGGGGGTTAACTTTCGGTTGCAATCTACGGCTGCACTGGAGGCTGGAGTGAAGGCTGTGTGAAACGTTGCAAAGACGGGGCGAGTGTCTTGAACGCAGCCCGCTCGGAGTACTACAGTAACACTAACTACAGTTGCTTTCATTTTTTCATCCTCGTCTCCTCTCTCGTCTCGCGATAGAGCGGCGGAGTGGTTTGACGGGCAGTCGAGGTTGCAGCAGGCAGAGGGAGACGGTGGAAGGTAAAGCAGGGAGGCAGCATCATGGCGGACAGAGACAGTGGCAGTGACCACGGAGGGCCCACCGCAGGCCCCGGCTCGCTGCCCCCGGGTGCGATGGGCGCCATGTCCCGGCTGCAGCACGACACCGAGGAGCTCGCCTCCAAGCGCGTCGACATCCAGAACAAGCGCTTCTACCTTGACGTGAAGCAGAATGTGAAAGGCCGCTTCCTAAAGATAGCCGAGGTCGGAGCTGGGGGAAACAAGAGCCGCCTCACTCTCTCCATGTCGGTGGCCGTGGAGTTCCGCGATTATCTCGGGGACTTTATCGAACATTACGCCCAGCTGGGCCCGACCAACCCGGACATGGTGCAGGATGAGCCCCGGCGGGCGCTCAAGAGCGAATTCCTGGTGCGGGAGAATCGGAAATATTACATGGATCTGAAAGAGAACCAGAGGGGGCGGTTCCTGAGGATCCGACAGACCGTTAATCGGGGGCCCGGATTGGGAAGCGCGCAAGGCCAGACCATCGCTCTGCCGGCGCAGGGTCTCATCGAGTTCCGCGACGCTTTGGCCAAACTCATTGACGACTACGGCGTGGACGAGGAGCCGGCGGAGCTCCCGGAGGGCACCTCGCTCACGGTCGACAACAAGCGCTTCTTCTTTGACGTGGGCTCCAATAAGTACGGGGTCTTCATGCGGGTCAGCGAGGTGAAGCCCACGTACCGGAACTCCATTACGGTTCCGTGCAAAGTGTGGTCCAAATTCGGGAACACCTTCTGTAAATACGCGGAGGAGATGAGGAAGATCCAGGAGAGGAGTAGAGAGAAACGGGCCTCGGAACTGCTACCTGAGGGCCCGCACGGCGGAGACGACGGCGACGATGACTGACGCGGATTTTAGAGCCGAAGTGAAACAGCAAAGACAAAACTGAACTCTGAGAGAAAACCAGACTTTTAACTGTAAAATAGGAAGAGAATTTCCAAGGGAATCACCCCACACACACAACCTCCACAGACATGGCAGCACCTCTGCTGTCTCCTCGCTCATTTTACTGGATGTCACTCCACTTACCACCCATGTAACAGTAAGCCGCTGCTATCAAGGATTGAACTGTAAGATATGAACTGTTTCCTACTTGATTTAAATGACAATGAACAGAGTGTTTATATCTCTATCAAACGACAGATTTTGCACACATCAAAGCTATTTCGAAAAAAAGAGAGAAATGTTTAAATGTTTTCAAACTGGTCATATGCTAAGATTTAATCAAACATAAAACCAGAGGTCTACTATATAAAATGACAGTCTTCATGTAGAACGAATATTTGACATCAGCACAAAGAGAATATATTATGGACTTTATGAAACCAAAATCTGATACCAGATGTATAGTTTATTATAAAGGTACGCAGAATAAATATGAAAGCGCTCTAAAAGTGTATGAATTGCAGAACGCAGCACTGCAGGCCTGTAAACACCTGTCAGCATGCGTGTAGGCTCATGTTTTGAAAAGAAGTTTGGCAAAGTAGGCTGTAGTCTTTAATTTGACCTAAAACCCAGTAGGCTAATGAAAGCGTTTCCATCATGCCATTATGGAAATGCTGAGAATCAAAAGTAAATAGCCTATTTTGTGCGCCTCAAACAACTGGGACAAATCTATCTCTGAGCTACTATATTGAATATCAACCCTCTTGCACCATGTCCATATAAACTTAAATGAAAAAAGTGCTAACTTAGATGTACTAATTATGATTTTGTGAATCAGCTGTAAAAAAAAATCCTTATTAAGACGCCCACGTTTTCTGTGGGTTACGTTATTTCTTTCTGTTACTTTGTTGTTTTTTCCTCTGGGGAGGGGGGGTTAGGGGATGCAAAAGGAGGAGGTCCACTTGCGGGAGCGCGAGACGCGGAAACAAACAAACAAAAAAAAAGACGCGTCAGCGCAGCGCGCGGCGAGGCAACGCATCCTCTCTGACGTCATTACGACCCGTGCCTTATACACTCCACTCGTTTACGTGTTCTCACGTGGATGGTCTGTGACCTCGGCCGCTTGTACGTTTTCATTTACGAGTGCTGTTACGTAGGCCGAAATATATATTCACCAGGGCTGCGGGATTCACACCCCTGCGGCGCAGGGAGCATGGGCAGCAACAGCGCAAGTTAGCTGAAAGGCTGCTGGGGGCTTGGGGGCCAGCAGTGGTAGTGGGCGGAAACAGAGCTCCGAGCCCCAGCCGCTCCTTTAGAAAGATGAGATGCTGCCTTACGTACACTTTGGCGGAGAGGGGGGCAGAGGGGGCCAGTACGGCGTCCCGGAGCCCAGAATCCCTAGCAGCACCCCTGGCCTGGTGGCCTCTGACAGAGCAGAGATGTGTCTCCCTGGAACAGGAGAAAGACCCAGGATGTACCGCCTCGTGCAGCGCTGGGTTCGACACTCAGTGGACCCCATGGAGATTCATCTGGAGATGTTACAGGTGGCTTTGCACACCATATGCACCACGATGTAAGAAACAAAGAAAAAAAAAAAAAAAAAAAAAAACAGCAACAACAACAACAAGAAAAACAAACAAAAACAAAATCAGGAGCAACTGGATGAGGCTATTCGTCAGAGCTGAGATGGATGCTGTTAAAGAGCCAGGCAGGCCAGCCGGCCGGTCCCATGCCGTCAGTCTGAGTGCAGTTCAGTGGATGTGGAGGCCTATCAGTGCAGGGCCGAGGCAGTATCTATCTCTTTATGGTGCTACAGCCCTTGATCGCTCCATGGGGGCCTCGCCGCTCAGAATATGTCACTTTTGCATTATTTTTATTCTGACGCTCTTTCTGTTTTGTCCTTCAAACTTCTTTTCTCCACGTTATGTTGTCCGAAACGTGTCAGGTTTCTCCCTCCCAGGCAGAGAGGGCCGACCAGCGTAGGACACTTCATATTAGTGTGCAATATTGTGTACGTGCCAATAGCGGCATTGTATCACGTGTATAGACTTTTAAAAGACGAAAAAATGTATAGGCTAGTAGATATTTGAAAGCATGACGATGAGGTTGATGCATCTGCATTATATTTCCGAAATGTGAAGTCTTTCTTCTCAAGCACTCGCTCAAAGTGGAAAAAAAACGTCGGACTAGTAGTGAGGTATTTTTTTCCTGTCATGTTCTGTAAACCAGTAGGCTGCCTTGTCCGTCTATCAGTGCACGTAGACTAGTTCGGGTGTTTTATGTCCCCCTATGGAGTCACCTCAGAGAAAAACCCTTTCCCCCCTTGCCCCCCGCCCCAAACGCGCACACACACACACACACACACACACACACACACCGCAGACGGTCAACAGCCTCTGTCTCCATGTCAGCCTCTCTGCAGTGGCACTACACTGAAGTTGAATAGTATCTTGGGGCTTGGGTCCAGGGGTGGCTGACACACACACACACACACACACATACGCAGTCTCTCCCTACTGAGGCCTCTTGTTGCTATCTGAGTGTTTGGGAGGCCTCTAAAGTATTTTGAATGGTGTCTCGAGCTGCACAAGGCCTCCTGTCATTAGACGCCAGGAAACAGTGTGTTTGGAGCCTGAGCGCGACCCCTCTCTCGCCTGGGACTGCCCACCGCAGGACAGGTGAACTGCGATTTGATTTTGGCTTGTCTGCGGTTTCACTTGAGTTGGGCGATAGTGATCGGCCGCAGCGGACCCAAAGGACAGAGCAGTTTGTTGTTGTTTCTACAATGAGGATCACAATCCTTTTCTCTGATACGGGCAGACTCTGATCTCAGGTCTGCTCCTCTTCCCCGCTCGGGGATTCAAAGCTTAAAAAAAGGGTCCCGGCTCTTTGTCTGTGCAGCAAAATACGCCGTCAGACACGCAGTCTATTCCTCCTGTTTGACCCCATCGACCTCTAGGCTTACAGTGAAGTGCTAGTTAACGATCGATGCGCTCCAGGTGGTTAGTTCACCCATCAGCTTTGTTTAAAGCAGGTTGGCCTAGAACAGCTAATGCCGCTGAGCCTGGTCACAGGCCCTGTCAGAGCAGCGTGCCATCTAGGTGGCATGAAGGGGAAATGCAGACTGCACTGGCTGCAGCTTTAGAGGCCTCAGCTGGAGAAAAGCTGCTAATGTAGTTAGAGCCTGGGCCCGCCAGACATGTAGGATAGCTGAGGCCAGACTGAGGCAGAATTCCCCAAAGCACACCTGCGCAGCAACAGTATCAGAAGTCCTTGCTTTAAAAAGTTGATCTGTGTTTGATTGGTTATGCCTGTGGCAACAGAGCCAAGAAAAATGTTCCAGAAAATCCCATCTGTTCCACGCAGGACGTTTGGCCCAGGTTCGCCTCCAAGTGTTGGTGAGAGGCCTGATGAAGCCTGGCACTGCACTGTAGGGGCTTACCAGCCGCAGCCTACCACGACCTACTGACCCGGCTGTCAGACAGACCCAGTTAGGACTTTTCTCTCTGTTTTGGAGAAGAACAGGAAACCTCTTCCCCCTCTCGCGGAGATGACTGTATTTCCTCACACTGCCCTGTGAATTCTAAAAAGCCCGTTTCCATCAAACACACGTACAGGCCACCTATGACTATGTGCCCAGCAAAGCACATCTGAGGTCACTCTGAGTTCATCTTGACTTCAACATGAATCTGGACCGTCTGTTGTCACACAGCACTTATTCCCCAAAGTGTTCTAGCTTTAGCTTGACCGAATTTAGGCCTCCAGGAGGCTCATGCTACATGAAGACTGGAAATACAACACTTTCCTTCTTTTTTTTTCTCTCTCTTTCTCTAATGGCCAAATATAAGGAGAGCGTGAACCCGCTCATAGAGTTCACTTTGTGAATGCCTCACTCTGTGAAACGCACTCATTTTCCTAAAGATTAAGAGACGAGTCGTCTTGTTTTGTTACAGACTGTAATCGCCTGGTGCTACTGGGTCAGTTGTGTTTTCAGTGCAGAATGATTCAGTTGTGAAACATGACTCGTCCATTTTGGGTCGTAGCTGCATCGGAGTTACAGAGGAGGGGGAGGCACTTGTGATTTTGCTGAAAACAGCGTGATCAAATCTGATTTCTCAGTTTATGAAAGCTCACCCTGTGTCAAAGCAAAACCCGGAGTGACCTTGCAGCCATGTTGTGCCCACGTTACACGGTCATCCATTTCTGGGACTCGCACGCAAAATGGTAGGCAGGCGTTTTTCGTCTTGTTCCCTGTATGAAGCGTCAGCGCGCTGTCCTCCGTGGCTCTGGCTAAGTTCAGCGCGCATGGATGATGGTGCACTGAAACTGTTAGCACTGACGAGAATCATGTTTTGATTTATTATTCAGCAGTAGCCATCGTAGCAATCCCGAATGTTATCCTGCCTTTTGTCTGTTAATACTGCAGTGTTCATTTTGTCAAATTTGATTGGAAAAGAGCTTATTTTGTTGTTGTTGCTCGAACAACAGGTGAGCAGACCGTTCCTTACGCATTTCAACTGGCGGGAAGAGAAGAAAAATGTAATTGTCGATGTAACTGGAAATTGCGGCAGTAGCTACTTGTTGCACGCACTCCAAGTCAGATTGCTATGATGGCTCCAGCTGTAGGTTTCATCTGCTTGTTCCTCCCGTCTTGAACGGGGAGATCATCCACGTTCCCGACTGCATTCGAACAGCCACATGTACGTGACCTGTGACGTCAAACTTCCGCAATTGAAATGTGGGTGGTGGCTACCTGCCTCTGCCAAATGAAAACAGACTGAACTTCCATAAGGTGTTCCAGACAACCAAATCTGCTCTGTTTCTGGTTTCAGTGTTGTAGTCTTTCATTGGCCATTCAGAGTTCCTGGTTAATCACGCAGCCAATCGCAGCCTCTGGTCAAAGCCAAGCACTATATGACTCATCACAAACCACCGACAGGGGAGCTCATTCAGCACGTCTTCTGTTTGCACCTGCACAGAGTAGTAGGGTCCATCATGTTTGCAGACTGTATAGGCTACTGTTGTGTATAGTTCTAAAGACGTTCTTTCAGATGTTTTGAAGATGTTGGGAAATGGATCCTGGATTCTAAGGGGTGGGGTCAATGCACAATGAACATATCCCATGTCACCGTTTGGTCTAAATCCCTTTACCATCCCCATATGAGATAATATGTTGTATCTTTCAAAAATATTTTATCTGTGGCGTGTGTGTGTGTATATATATATATATGGTTTGTTATATATGATGCTCCTCCTTTCAGAAAAATATAACATGTAAACAGGAAAAACATATTGCTGTTTTTTTCCTTTGTATTTTATACTTACAGAAAGCATTGAATAAAAATGGATAAATACTTGCACTTTAGATATATTAAGAAAAATAAAAATCTGCATATTATTTTTGATAGGGATCTCACATTCAAAGAGTATAAATTACAGGCTTTGTGACTATTGCTGGACAGAGATGTATTGAGTTCTACTTATTGAAGTATATTTTGTCTGTGTGTCAGAAGGTTTACTAAAGTAAATTGCATGATAAAGTAGTGCTACACCGATATTGTTCTTTTTTTTAGTTGGTAAAATGTCTGAAAACTGTGATAACAACCCTCTTGTATCATGTTTAACCTCTCCTCACCCCTTCTAGAATATTTCTTAATGAAATATGGCCTTTCCTGACTACATGACGATGGTGCTTACTTTGGCTTTGACATCAAGCTCATCCTATACATCTCAACATCATCATAACTCGCGTCCTTACACTTCATTACTTTCTGTTATGTACTCTCACTACCTTATTAAATTTCCGTTGATGGCAAAAAAAATAGAGGTGTGCTGTTTTGTACATTGCTGTTTGTTTTAATGTTGGGGGAGCGTTATTGTCTGAAAAATGACTAATCGCGCAATAAAAAGTCATTCCACACATCCCTGTCTCTGCACAACTGTCTCAACACTACAGTCAGTCATTATTAGCAGGGATCGGCTCAATAAGTAAAATTTAACAGAAAATTAAAAGAGGAATATCAAATTATATATTATCTGTCAGCTGAATATTGCTAAATGATAAAATGGGCATCATGTAAGACTGTTTTGATACATATTTGCACACAGCACATTTGTATTGATGTGATTTAGTGATGTATTAATACGTAAAAAAATGCAAGAGTGGATGGATACAAAGATCAGATTTTAAACAGTGCTCCATTCACCTGCTCGTGACTTCCATGTGGAAATCAAAGGTAGAGTGCCAGATTGTTGCCACAGCAGGAACGGCGACACGCTGTTGACCGAACAGTATTAACTGTTATCGTCCAGGTGAGAATTTTTCAGCCTGCAGTCGGCAACAGGTCGGTGCACCTAAAGCAATAAACCGATGGCACCTCACACTCAATTCTCAGCTATTGTGAGCCAAACACTACGACCAGCAGATTTTGTGACGGCGATGTGAAGAACAGTGGGAGTTGTGGGAACTAACTGGGCTAACGTTTTAAGATGATTCATAGCTAAAGTGAAATTTAAGATAAGATCATTAGATAATTTTAGTTCATAAAAGGAATTAATTTCTGAGGAGCCGCAAAGCTTCAAGCGGTGACTTGTCTGAGACATAACGGGCTGATTTTGATCCGTGCTGTGTTATATTGGCAACAGCACAGCAGTGAGAGATGAACACCATGCTTCATTTGAAAAACACAGTCCCTCCTTTTTAAATTGCGTGGCCTTCTGTTCGATATCAAACTAATGCAATTACAGCCTAAGGGGCACTGAATATCAAATTAAATTTAAGTACATTTTGGGTGTGTTGGCTCTAGTGTTTGGACTCTGTTATAAGCTAGCTGTTTTGTTTTGGTTTGTTTTTTTTTGTTTTTTTGTTTTTTTTTTTTTTGCTTTTTTAAGTTTAAGGAACAAAAAACAATGGATTCATGTTCAGAATGAACAATGAAGACGCAATATCAAGGCAAAAAGCTCGTCTGTTCAGCAATGTGATGCGTCTGCTAGCTGTCAAACTAGCTCAAGTTTTATTGTGGTATTTCAGATAGCCTTTAGTTTTTTTGTTTGTTTGTTTTCTTTTTTTGGATTTCTGCTTTGATATGATTGTGGCAGCTGGAGAGACTGCAGCAACACCACAACCTTGGCACATGGTACACCTCTGCCAGGTGAGCTACTTTAAAACTTATTGCTTAAAAGTCTTTGGAAGATGTTTTTGCAATCACTAAAAATGTCTCTGTGAGATCAAAACTCCTCACAAGAGCCAGCTAAAAACTTTTGTCAGTTAATTTGGCTTTACTAAACACTTTTGGGGCTAAAAACCTCAGCACAAACACAGCAGATGGACAATTAGAAACCTACTAGCCTTCACCTCTACAGCTACAAACAACCCATAATGCAACACTCTCTTAAAGTAACAGTCTCACTCTGTAGCACAGTTGAGCCATTCAGCCTGAAGAGAAGATAATCTGCTGTCATAAATAAATAAAATGTATAGTTTTCAAATATTTTAACCCACCCACTGTTTCAGTAATCTCCTAAAAAGAGTTTTAATATACCAATATGGTTGTATGATAATCATGCCCCCCTTTTTGTTGCTACTCTTACTATGTTGAGGTATCAAGTTATGTTAGCGGGGCCACTTCCTGTTCCACTTCTACAGTGCAGAGTTTTTCATGTCCCCAAGACAAATGACTGCATATTTTGTGTAAAATGTGGAATAATGCTAATTCCAAGAATGCTCATTATTGAACCTCTTCTACCATAAATCATGATAAAAGGTAGTCCAGGGTGAATAATATCAGTGTGGACAGTGCAGTTTTTTAAAACATTGTGATGTCACCAAATATTATATAGGTATTTGATTACTTGTGGTGAAGTAATTGTTAAAGAACATTTTTTTAAAAGGTGGGAAAATCATATTGGTATATTTGTTTTCTCTAAAGCAGAATGCTATGGGATGTACCATTATACTGACAGTTGAACAGAGCATCCATTTGATAAAACATTAAACTATATATATATTTACCACACACAAAAGGCCCAGCATTATCAATTATGATGTTATGCTAAAAAACATACATGCATGGATCTTCTACTGCCAGTCCAAAGAAGTATTGGCTCAGCACAGATCAATAAGCTGTAACAACAAAGGTGGAAGTGTTTTGGTTTTGTAGCTAACATGTAATTATAGATTAGTTGTCTTACACTCAAAACAGCTAAAAATAATAATCATAATAACCATATCATGCATTAGTATCATGACATATGTTTCCAAATGAAATCAGCATTTCTTAGCTGTTGTGGCTGAGCTTCTTCAACATGTCTGCTGATGCTGGAGAAATACTGTGAGACACCTGAGGGGAAGCCTCAAGATATGATGCATTAAAGGAAAACGGGGATATGGTACAGCAATGTGTTGGACCATCTTTTACTTTGCAAAAGCTATGAAAGCTACATTGATTCACATGAATCCATACTATATGTGTTTTTTCTGAAGTTGATGTAGTCTATGTGTTGTGACATGCAATACATCTAATGTGTGCCATAACAAATCAATCAATCATACGAGCTGTTTATTGTTAATCTGGTCTTCTGACTTGCTGCTGCTGAGCTACACACTGTAAAGGCTCCCAGGATGGGTAAATACAGGAAGTTCTTACAGACACTTTATTGTCGGTGGCTATTAGGTACTTGAATGCTTTGTTCTGGTTAACAGCTATCTTATACTGGATTTGATTGATGTGCTACTTTTAAATTTAGATCCTAACTGCAGGCTGGACAAATTATTAACATCTTCCAAAAAAGCGCATTTATCCATGTCGTAATTGTTTTAAACAGCTGAAGAACACTTCGCATTACACAAATTACGAATATCAAAGTTGTCAGCGACAATCTTAATAAATCATCAACACAATCATCTGTATAAAAGCTTACTTTATGAAGCACAGACTAAATATTCAGTAAATATGTCCTTTACATAGTATGAGCATCCTGTCAAAAAACAGTTCCGATATACAAACAAAAAGACAGATCCAATGCTGACATCAAAGTGCCGAAGTTGTCATTTTTTAAATAAAACATAACAATCAACAAATATTTGTCGTCACAATCCTATATTACAGCACAGGCCTACCCTAGAACATTGGGAAACAATGGTTAGCACAACAGCCAAAGTGACTATAAGGGGAAGTCTCCCTGTAAGAAAGCAATTATTTATCCTAACAATACAGCTTTATAAAATGGTACTTTCTCTCTGAAAACTCAACTCCACTTCAGCATTTTGGTCTGTACAAGGATCCAGTTCCAGGATTCCGGGTTTCCAGCCAAGTCCCAAAATGATAGCAGACCCCATCAGTCACTATTAATATGATATACAAAGCAGCAGAAGCACTGTGTCCAGAGCCAAAGATATGATTGTTCATACTGTCGATATCCACAGCTCTGGCTATACCAACATGCTTCTGTGCCACACTGAGGCTGAGTGAGGGGGCACTAAGCTCACTGATCTACAGTTGTGTCATAAGCAAATTACGTAGAAAGAGGAAAGGTGTGTGTGTGTGTGTGTGTGTGGTTGGGTGGTTTGGGATCAATTAAGGTGCTCACAAACAGCGGTACCGCCACCCCTCTCGCCACATCCCCACTTCCTCACAGCAGTACACAAGTCCTTTCCCATGAGAAACAGGCTTAATATGTTGTGTTCCTCTGTTCGGAAAAATGTGTGCTGGATGACTGTTCCTGGCCGGCAGAGGTGGTCTTACATAGAAAACCAGTCTCTTCTTCTTAGAAAACAAGTCTTTTCTCCTCCTCCTCCTCCTCCTCCTCACCCACATCGGGGATGTTTTGATGGCTACTCTGCTGGTGGAGTTGTTTTGATGCTGTTCTCCTCTCCGTTCCAGTATGCTGACATCTTTCTTGACTTTAGCCAATAAGCTGGAGCAGTCCTGCTGCTACACTCTCCAATCAGCCAGTCTCTGTCTAAGGGACGCCAGAGCCTGCTTTCCCAAAAACATCTTCATCTGTTAGGAAGGGTGGCAGCGGAAGGACCACACCCGTACACACCTGGTAAATGCCCAATGCGAGGCTAAACGAGCTCTGATAGGTCCATGTAAATCAGAACATAGATTGGTCAGATTTTCTGTTTGAAGAGGTAAAGGTAAATCTTTTGTCACGAGGATGAGGGCTGCCTTTTTGCTGAAGATGCTTTTGAGAGATCCAGGCCTGATTGTTACGTCTTATTCAGCAGAAGGCCATTGAATTGTTTCTCACCAAACATGCTCGATAAATTCTTCATATAAAAGCGTGACCCTGCTATATTCACATCTTCTCGTTGCCTACAGCTTCAACATCTCAACTGGAACCAGTTAAAAAGAGCACGCACACACACATGCATGTACGCACACACACACAAACCAACTGACCCACTCATACGGCCCGCCTCCCACCCACGCTTTGCTGTTCTGCCCTTCATTTCGATCTTCAGGAACTTCACACCCAACCATATGTTGTTACATATGAGCTCTTTCAGCTCAGTGCTGTCCTTCGTGATACAAGAGGGGTAGTTTGTGGGACAAAACAGAACATGGCACAGTGCTTTCATCCAGTCACATGACATTATCCTCTTCAGTTTAGATTTGAGTTGTAAGAAAAACAAAACAGAATAATTGAATACTTATCAGAATTTGGGGTAGCGGCAGCTTAAAAGTCACAAGACAGACTCTCTCTGATAAGTGACTGACTAACATTTTCCAAATCCCTCAAAAACTAGTGTCAAGGTGCCCTTGAGTAAGGCACTCAACCTCCAGTTCCTCTGGTGGAACACCTTAGTGAACAGTTAAATCCATGGCCGTTCCACTCGGCAGCTCCTTTACACTTACAAATGCATGTAACTGAACGTCAAGAAGGAAACTGCTGAGAAAGAGCGAGCGAGCTCAGTGTAAACCATTCCTGGGGTGAATAAAGGTTTGTAGAATTAAATAAATAAATAAATATGCTATACATGGCAGGGCCTTGATCCTTCTGAGAAGTTCTTTTGAGAGTTTTTGTAGCTCTAGGACAGATATGTTGCATCTTTACACACCATACTCCACCCATACTGTACTGTAGGTCCATACACACCCCTGCGAGTGGTTGGGTGTGTAAACATGAGTGGAAAAAAAGGGGGGGCAAAATGCTACAGCAGTACCATCTCCATGTGAATCACTGCCTGACTCCTGGACTGCAGGACGAGGACAGGACAGAGAGGACAAAGGGAAACCAGTCTGTCTTTCTTTGTTCTCTGGCCTCAAAATAATACATTATAAATTACTCAAAGCTCTGCTCATAACGAGAAACACATTTCAACTAAAGTCAACTGCATTGCTTCAGTTTCATTTCAAAATAATACTGATGATGTTGTTATAAATAGTGATCACAGTTATGATCATTTCAATGTGCAATAATAAAAGTTCAAAGAACTGAGGTTTGGCAGGGTCACTTGTCGGGTATCAAGCGCAGGCTCTTCATCTTCTTCATCTATTGCTCAAGGACAGAAACTTATCACCGGGGTTGATAAATTCTGGGAACGATAGTGACGGTCAGGAGGAACGAAGGAGCCCAAAGCACAAAATACAAACAAAAAAATAAACATAGTAAGGAGTTGGGGGATTAAGCTAGTTTGGCCTGGAGGGATGTCGTTTTGTGGGCTGTGGTCTCTGGTCCTCCTTCCTCCCCTCAACTCCTCTGTCCTGGGGCAGCGCATCCAGCAGCCCTCCCATTCAGCCCGCCGTGAGCCTGGCTGATGGACGGGGAGGACTGCGTCTTGCGGAGGTGGCACTCACGGCCGGCCAGGCCACCCTCCATGATCAGGCCACCCATCACGCTGGCCTCGATCTTCTCAAGGTCGTCCGTCTCGGCGCGGATTTTGGCCTGCAGGAGGCTGATGTACGTCTCATACCGAGTCTTCTGCTCAGAGAGAGGGGAGGAGGAGAGGAAGAGTGAGATCAAAAGAAGATGAAACACGAGTTTGGAGAGTCTGTCACTTCAACACTGGCTTTACTTATGCCAGCTTCAAAATATTTGTTCATTTTGACAGGGGTTCTGTTTTATATTTTGCTTGATAGAGGCATTAATAAATGAACTGACAGTTTAAGACACTTCTATTTTTCAATTTACATGATTTGAGTTGTATAAAAGAAACTGACGAGAGTGATCACAAGATTGTATATGTGCTAACTGGAAGATCTGCTTGCTACTAATAAAATATAAATATATAATTACTATGAATCAAATATCAAAAATGAAAAATAAGTAAAATACAATGGGTAAGAAGAGAAACCACACAGGCCATCTGTCATGCTTTTTGGCCTCACAGCTGCCCTTTAACTTGCAAATAAATAAACAAGGAGAAAAAACAGGCAAATTAACTGAATCTGTATAAAGCCTGTACCTCGTACGTGAGGTAGTGCTCTTTGAGTCGGAACTCCTCCCACTCGCGGCTTTTGGGGTCGGCTGAGGGCGAGTTTTTCCGGTGCTCCTCCAGCTCCAGGCTCATCTGCTTCAGCTTGCTCTCATGACTCAGCAGCTGCTCCTCCTGCACCAATCACAGGCCAGAGGAAAACCAGAAGACCCCCAACACAGCCAATCAGATGCAAGCGGACACAAATAGAATATGTAAAAATGCCCAACCCTGCGTAGAGATTTTTAATGTCGAAGGATTGTGCATGCTGCTGTGATGAACTTTATATTATGTAAAATGCAAAATATCAGTCATAAGGAGAAATGTATTGTAGTATTGACAATAGTATATTGTGTTTCCAGAGAAAAATACAGGCCAGTAGTGTGTGATAGATGCTCTTGTTCCTAATATATGTCATCATCTGTGTGTGTGAGCGTGTGTGTGTGTGTGTGTTTGAGTACCTGCTTGAGTCTGGTGGATGAGGACGGCAGGATGGGCCGGCAGAATTTCTTCATGGAGCCGATGGCAGCAGGGAAGGCCGGAGCAGAGAACAGCGCTGCCACCAGGTTTATTCGGAAGATCCAAGACATCATCTCCTCCTCACTCCTGGAAAGAGAGAGAGAGAAAGAGAGGAAAATCAGCGGTTGATAAAAGGCGAGAGAGCAGGTGAGTGCATACAATCAAAATTGCGTGATTTGGTTTGTTGTGCACTGTAGTGTGGCCACGTCGACGAAGGTTCTCCAACAACAAAAAGCACAACAGTACATTCGACTGGCTGCAGAAAACAACAGCAAGAGAGAAAATATTTCCAATTCACCGAATGTTTTTTTTTTTATTATGTCATAATTTCTAACTAGCATCGACTATTATTTTGACGTTGTGCCTCAATACAAATTTCATATTTAAAATGTAACTGTTTTTTTCCTGCAAAGAAACTATGATATGATCTGCAACAGTACTCCACATTGACTTTATATTTCAGCCTACATATCACCTGTGAATGCCAAACTCTGCAAACACAAAAAAGGAGGCTGTATGACCTTCAAGTCTGACTCATACTTGCAGGCTTGATTTTATCAAAATGACAAACCTACACAAGGTACAAGATAAATTGATAATAACAGAGGATTCAGGAATCACAACAAAACCCTTGTGAAGAGTTAGTTATTTTTCAGTGTCCTGAAGAGCCCTTTTAGCTACAACAAACTCTGTTATGGGAGAGGCGCCACAAAGAAGCAGCATCACCATCCATCCATCAACACTAGCTCATGCGGTCCGGGAGACGATCCATTGAAATGTTTCATGATCTTTGGGCAGTGCCATAAATTGAAAACATGCAAAAAAAATTAAGAAAATATAGTTTGTATTGTATTTCTCTTTTTTCCTGTACTTTTGAGTTTCGACTTCCTGAAGCATAATGAAAACATCTCAAATTGGACTGGGGTCACTTACGGGGCCTGCAGCAGAAAAACTCTCCAGTCTGAGGTTTTGAGTTTCAGTACGTTGGCTCTCTTGCTGTAGTCTGTGGCACGAGTGGCTAAAGAATGGTGGATGCGCACTGCATTCTTCAGGTCCACCTCTGAAATGTCGGCATCAGGCTTGTACTCATCCTGGGTAAGTATAGAAAAAAACCCAGACAGAAACAGAAATTGTAGATCTTATATTTGGAGCATGTGAATGTTGTTATGTGTGAGTTCATTTAGTTATTTTGTCTCTTACAGCAGAGAATCAAAGAAGCAGTTTATATGTGTATCGGGAATCTACAAATGCCTAACATGACTCATTCAACTCATCCTGAGGAACAGTCCTGGTTAAATGAAACAGCAGACCTATAAATTAGCAGCTCTACATATATCCATACTATATAATCGAGTTAAAACAGTAAAAATGTCACACAGAAATAGAAGCTAATTCAATTCATTCAGGTTAAACATTTCACAGCTCTGCATGGGGTTAGTACAGCCTTCCTACCAGCAGGGGGAGACAAACACACAGCAGAGCAGCCATGCCTCATTTCCTCTCTTAATGCTCGCTCTGTCTCACACACACACACAAACACACACACACACACACACACACACACACACACACACACACACACACACACACAGAGAGAGAGAGAGAGAGAGAGAGAGAGAAAGAGAGAGAGCAGAGAGCAGCATCCACCACCGCAATGACAGTAGTGGTAGATGTGTGTTTCTATGGTAATGGAGCAGAGGACGGGATGCGGTACCTTCTGGAGATACAAGATCATCCCCTTCAGAACCGCATAGAACTTCTTCCAACCGCGGCGACCCCTCGGAGCTGGAAGAGAGAGAAGTGAAGAAAAAATAACTTTTCTGTCATATTCACATATTTACAGTTACTTCAGCCAAGCGTGTGTCAGTGTGTGAGTGTATGTAAACAGTCACTCACTGCGTTTGCCGTCCATGTCTGCATGGCTCTTGCGAGTCAGCACTCCGTGTTTGTAGGTGACAGCATTTAAGAGAATGGGAATGGCGATGAAAGGGTTACTGCCATCCGTTACCCTGGCAACACGCTTACTCCCACCCTCACATTGCTCCTCCACCAGCTCTGACAGACTCTTCCTCAGCTCCTCCTCCTCACTGCATACACAAATACCCATTCAGATAAACCTGAGCAGTGTTCAAGTGTACTTACTTCTACGAAACTCACATACTCCAAATACTTTTTCTTTTGATGGCCATAAAATGCATACTCACACTGCCCACTCAAGCTTCTCATTCTTGATTGAGTTATACAAGACCTGTGTGGGCAAAGCAATAAAGGAGAGAAATTCTAGACATTTTCTTTTTTTTACTTCACCACAGAGTGGGTATGTGAAGATATACTTCAATTCAAAGGCTAAGAAAGAGCAGGCCTGTACCTTTAATAAGTCTTTAGGGAAATCTTTGCCATTGTTGAGACCATCTAGATTACTGATAAACTGCTGGCAAGACATCTTCTTCCCAATGTTCTGCAAAGAAGAGAACAAACAGAGAAACAGAAATAAAGAAAACCAATTCAAGTTTGAGAAGAAATTTCACCACACTGGCCAATCTTTAGCTCAGCTCAGTATCCACACAAGTTGACAAAACTCAAATTCTAAAAGAGCTGATAATATCAACCCACTTTTATCTGCTGCAGTGCAGTTTTGTAACTCCCCACTAGGTGGCAGTGTGATGCTGCTGGTTCTGCTGGTAGTGGTGAGTCAGGCTCCACCTCTACTAGATCTTAAGAGGTATCAGGTTACCGTACCTTTTTCTGGTGTTTTAACCTTTAATCATGATGCACCATTAGAGGATGAAACATGGTTTCATGTTAATGCCCCCCTCTGCCTGTAACCTCAACAGATACATATTAGGAACTAAAACTCAACGGACCCAGCGCTGTTGGAAAAAAAGGGGGGAAAAAAAGATTTGGTTTGTGGGTTTTTATTCATATTTTCCTCTGAGGAAGCCACATAACAGACAAGAAGTTCCCTTTTCTAGGAAAAGTAAAAAGAACATGCATCACAAAATGTTGGATGCTCTATACATCTATTGATCTGATGATATCCGAAAAATAGTCAACGTTCTGTCGTTGACAGCCACAATCCAAGAAGAACTACTTAGTTTACCATTTAAATTAGATTTTCATGCAAAGCTAGTAGGCCAGTGCACTCTTACGAAGTTATTATATTCTTATATTTAAAGCCTCTTCAAAATTGCATCTGCTGTTCACCATGTTTGAAGCTGGAACTGGAAAGGGTCACAGATCAGATCAGTTGCATTTGTCACAGCCAATATCAGTAGTGCATTTTATTTTAAGTAGAATAAATATCAACCAAAACGAGATACTGCCCCTTTCTGTTTGGTAAACAATATTTAAGCGGCCAAATATTTTTGTGTCCCTGAACAACAATGACTAAAAAAATGAATCTATCACTGTGTGTGCCTTTTATATCATGAGTCTAACATGACATCAGTTTTAAAACCATGACTTAAATGCTATTGTTAGCTGACAAGAGGAGGGACGGATGTCAATGAGGACAGTGTTAGTACTATAATTACACTTACCACCTGCAGGAGCGGAGAGAGACCAGGGGGCCAGATTTGGTTAGCAGGGGAAGGATTTTAATGGGAGGAAAAGGAAATTGAAAAGAGAGAAAGGGTATTAGTTAGAGGAGGGATATTCATTAAAAGTACTATTAGCAGGGACCAAGTCGAGTGAGCAGGAGGGACGAGGAACAGCACAGCACAAGGCCTATGATACTGATCGTGTTATGCTGGCAAGACCAGTGCTCCAGTTTAAAACCGAACAGATGAGACTATTCGAGGAGGGGAGAGACAGAAACAGGTCAGAAAGTAGGCCACGTAGGAGAGAGAAAAGGGTAGAGAGAAAGACAGGGAAAGAACAAGAAATAGAAAAGAAGAGACTGTGATATGCCATAGCTGACAAAGGACTGTCTTTACAATTGGAGGAATGGCAACCCCGCAGAACCAGTAAGATAGAGGACTACTGTACATACATGTCCGTGCAGATCGGTGTTGAGCAGCATGAGGGCGCAGGTTAATGTGTGGGCTCCATCTGCAACAAGACAATACGCAAGGCCGAGGTCAGCTAAATGTCACACAGGCAGAAATTCACACGACTGCAATGCCACACATTCCTTCATAGCACATGCAGACATTAATCACACAATATCAAAAGCCTGCATGCTTAAATAATCTCAGCCTGTGATCTGATCTGAATTGTTCAATATTTACATTTGTCACAGTCATATTCGAAGGTTTATGCAAGCAACACCATGTGTTGCAGTCATGTACACCCGTGGGTGTTTAACTGAGATCAATGTGGAAAACTGTAATAGTGATGTAAAATCAATTTATATTTATGGTGTGATATTTTGTAGGGCTGTTCTGACAGTTTTCTCTCTTTATAATATTGCTTGTCATTGCATTAATGCCGTCGTCATCGCCTTCACAACTCTGACCTTCAAAGGTGGGTGTCTGTGGGTTGCAGTGGCAGAAGCGTCTAGAGAAATGCACCAGGACCCTCTCTCTCTCCTGGGTCTCTCCCATCAGTGGAAAAGCCTTTAAGAAGTTCCTGTTACACAAATGAAGCCATGAGGTCAACAGGAGGTAAAATGTTTCCCAGTAACGTATCTCTGGAACATGAATGAATTAAATCACCTCTGTTTGAAACCGTGTGAAACATTTCACTTTTAGAAAAAACATAGTAGTCAAGCCTGCTTTTTAAAACTCAGCCTAGTGGTCATGTTCTGCAGTATATTGTCATAAGGAAGGATTGTGTCATCTCTTTGTCTCTTTGTGTATGTATGAACTGGTTGAACTTTTGAACTGCAAATACATGAGTTTGATTTTGTAATTGTTTGCCAAAAATTTCAGTCGCACTTTCATACTGTACATTTTGAGGTGAGAGAATAATCCACAATTTTGATAATCAACTAATTGTTTCAGTCATTTTTCAAGATAAACCACTAAATACTTGCTACAAGACATGTGAAGTTGCCACCTTGAACATTGCATAGGCTAAATTATTAATTTATTAATAAAAAAAATCATCAGATTAATCAATAATCAAAATTATTGTTAGTTTCGGCCCTATATTAATGCGCCCTCTTCCAATCAAGCTGCAGAAAAAAAATTGATAGAAATAATTTGCTGCATAATAATGATTTGCTTGATGCAGTCACTTACTACACTAACCTTCATTAAACCACACTTTTACATGTTACATGTTACTTTCTAACAACAGTAAGACAATCTGGCCCAGTCTGAAGTGCACACATGCAGCTGAGCATGCTGCGCTGAGCTGCAGGCGGCAGTTTGAGACAGCAAAATGTCAGGTGCAAGGCAGTGATGTACTTTGCAGCTGTCAGCTCCACTGGCTAACTGTACTCAACACGACAGCTTGATTAGCACAAAGCTAATGCCTTGTGAAGAGGGAAAGTGAAGAATACACCCACGCACGCATGTGTATCGATGTCTACATCAAACACTCATCACTTCCAAGTGCTGACTGTGCATTACCTCAGGGCTCGATCCAGCGACAGGCCAGAGAAATCAAAGAAACTCAGGTACTCTGATGCCACCAACTGGCTGAACTCATTACTGCAGGGAGACAGAGAGAGCATCAGCACATCAACGTGGCACTGAAGATGTATGAGTGTGTTATATAAGTGCTTTCTTTCTGTATTCGAGAACGCTCTGTTAGTAATGCTTTAAGAATAAAGTAAGCGCGTGCAGATGTCTTTGAATATGAGTGTATTAGTCAATCAGGTGCATCTATATGTACATTACGGCTGTGTCTTATCTATACATGTGCACATGTTAAAATACTGAACATACGTAACTATGTTAACATGTTTTCCTCTGTTTCTGGTGATTTCTCAGTCCATCAGTCATTGTACGTGTACATGTGTCACTGTGTGTGTGTGTATGTGCGCTCACTTCTTGCCCAGGTGTCTGGCCACATCACAGCGTTTGAAGCCCTCAAGGTGATAGAGGCGTTTGGCCAGCCTCTTGGCGGCCTCACAGTCGGCTCGGCAGCCATTGGCCAGAGTGTCAGTGCTGCCGCGCTCCAAACGCTCCAGACTGCCCAGATCGCACTCGTCTGAGTCAGACAGCACGTCTGTGAGGTTGGCATCACTGGATGAGAGGAGAACATATGCACACACACAAACACACACAAGCAGGTGCAAAGGTTAATGAATGGAACACATGTCCTTTGTTACATGCCCCCCCTCCCCACTTAAAATGAGACAGAGGAAACTCAACCGCTGAGCATAAAACGCAATTACATAAACATGTTCACATACACACAAACATAAGTCAAATGAGGTTTAAATGACTTGTTATGACACTGACCCAGTTTCTCTGTCACTAAATGTCCTACTTTAATGCAGCGACTCTAAAGGCTGATTTTGAGGCAGCTTTCACCTGCCACGATCTCTTCCAAAAACCTCCACTAATCTCAGACTGTTAACCTCTAACATGATTTGAATTAAAGCGCTGTAAAATAAAAACTGAATTCCCTAAATTCTACATCTTCATTCCTCTATTTCAGGCAAATGCAGCCTGGGAGTTAGAAAAGTGAGCTTTTCATTTTTAAAGGTCCATATACAAGTAAAGCTCTCTCAAGCCTCAACAACTCCCATCAACTTGCTCTTGAGCAAAACACCCAACCTCCAACTGAACAAGTAACTTGTCCATTTAATGCTCATCACTAGGCTGTCAACTGGTTCCCAGCTGTGAATGGGTGTATCTGTGTGATTATGAAGCAGGGCGTTTCTGCAAAAGACTGAATGTACTGAATCAGCCCTGCAGGAGTAGTTAAGGTTAAGAAAAATGAAAATGAGCTGCAGAGGATGCGAGAGCAAACAGGTTTCATTGCCAAGCAATGACATGCAAAGTCTGCATGAAAGACAGATGTTCTTGAACACCACGTACCGTGTTTGAAGTCATTATCTCTTGCATTGACATTGTAATATCGCATTGTTTTAAACTGGCATGAATTGAAAAGTTGTTTCATTAAACTGAATCATAAGCTATCGGCGATGATTACGAAACCAAAATCCTTTTAGGCTCTTTTCAGCTCTTTTTCATATTCATATTCTCCAGATGTTAAAGGAACGTGCTTGTTTGGTACAGACCCAAACAAAAATCACATCATCATCTTCTTTTTTCAGTGAAATGAGGTGCAAAAATTACAATTCCCACTAAAATTGTGATTTTATCACCATTAGAATATCTGTCAAAATGTTCCCAAGGTGATTTTTCTGCATATTGTTCAGCCCTACTTGAAGACTTAACATTGACAAACGAGGCCATCATTGCGTAAAGTGTCTTGCTGAGGGACACAGTTTAATGAACTGTCTAATCAGGCCAAGGCCTCACACTCTGTGTAACTGTTTAAGTGTTACCAAGAGAACAGAATTGACACAGTGTATTAATTAGTGCTCTACTTATTTATTTATGACTACTGAGGTAGTTTGATAAACATATTGAGCTGTGTCCACTGTACTGCTTTGCACTGTATACTTTGGTACACACAACAGTTCATCAGTGGGAAGTTAATTAGCCTTTTTATTGCACTTTAAACACCCAGTGCTGATGGTTTGGTTTTAATTACTTGTTAAAAAAACATTTTGTTACTTTTGCTACTTCACTGTGCTTTCTTCACGTCTAACTTACAGTGTCCATAATGCATTTATCCTGCCCAACCCCCATAGGTAATACTTTAAACATTCAAGAAAAAGAGCATAACATTTAATATCAAAGAACAAACATAGACATACTGTTGGATATATCAGCAAATCAGCACAAAACAGCGAACTGTCTCAGTTTTGTTTGTTAAGAAAGAGATTAAACACGTTCACCTCCATCAGTCTAAATGGCATTTCCTCATTTCCTGTCTGTGTGTGCATCTGTGTGGCATCGTCAGCATTCTCGCTAGATGATTCAGATGTTTTTTTGCATAATCTGATCAGCCCAATTGCATTACCCTCACAAATTGAATACATTACGCACTGCTGTCGAAAGGGATTTGCTAGTTACCATGGATACAGCGGAAGCCAAGTGTCCTGTGGTAAAAGAAGAAGAAGTAAAAGGACTGTAGTCTACCTTCAGGCTTTCTATCACAATTCTGCGTTGTGTGGCAAAAACAAGCATCAGAAAAAGCGGGCCAATACAAAAGACTGAAAAATAAATAAAAACAAACAACAAACACAGCCGGGAGTCAGCCCCCTGCGTTCACATGCTGAATGGTTGACTATGCACAACACTGCTACAGCTGAAATCTACAAAGGGCCCTGACTTCCTTGCTCCAGGCAAGGTTATGCTCTCCCACCTTGGCTGATTCATTAGGCTCTTAGAACTACTTTTTCAACTGGCCCCTGACCTTCGATCAATTTGCCTTGGGAGGCCCTACAAGGTGCTATAGCCCCCAACAACACAGTTGCCAGGGTCACAAGGACAAATATACCCTCCACAACAACAAGGTGGATCATGCAAACTCCTCCACTTTATCATGGTAGAGCATCACTGCCAAGAATGACGATAAGATTGCAGATACGGTCTGGTAGAAGCAGTTTCATTTGCAGGGTGCTCGGGTTCATCCTGGGGGACAGGGTGGGGAGTTTGTATATCCGGAAGGAGTAAAACCACCACTCTCTAACATGAAGAAGGAGTCCGTTGAGGTGGCTTGGGGATCTGATTAAAACATTTCCTGTCCAGCTCCCTCTGGAAGTATTCTGGACATGTCTAACAGGGAGGAGACCTCTGGGCAGACTCTGAGTCTGCTCAATGGACTACATATCCCACCTAACCTCTGGGAAAGTCACTGGAACCCGCTTTGGAATCCAGACAAGTGGTTGAAAATAAATAAATAAATACACACATGAATAAATTTTGCACAAATGCATGCACACACTTTAAGACATACGTAAACACACACACACAGGGACACACACAAAATAAAATGAAATGTGGTAAACCACCAAAACAATATCTGGCTTAGTGTTTGTGGTGAAATTGCTTTCGCTTGTCTGACCATATTAATTCACTAGACTCAGCGAGACCTCATACATCATTCAAAGCTCATGTCAGTCATGGGACTAAAATGATGCCGGGCTACCCCAATTCACTGCTGTCTGGCAATAATAGAGCCAATGCACACACGCGCAAACAGGCGCACACACGAGCTGGCACACACACAGACACACAAAATAATAGTGAGTGAGACACAATATGAAGTGTCAGATATCTAGCGCAGGCCCTTTGTGGCCCAATACTTGGCATTACTAAGGGCCAAGTGGCACACAGTAAACCTATTTGTCTATCTAAAGGCACAATTCTGTATCCGCAGGCCATGCATATTTACTCACTGTAACCACCGCTTATTCTGTGTATGTGTATATGTGCATGTGTGTGTGTGTTTGTGTGTGTGTGTGAGTAAGTGTGTCCGAGATGGAGAGCATGATGGTGCATGCCACTGACTCATGCTAATCTCTTTGGCTGTGCCTGTACCCACCTACAAGGTGTGTCTGCATACAAGGTGTGTATGTGTGTGCGTGTATGTGCATGTGTGTCAGACAGAACTGTAGATACCATCTCTGCAAAACAAAAACTCTGTTGCAATATTGGACTCTTGAATGTGTAACAAGCCACAATAACACCTCTGGGCATGAAAACTGACACAAAGTTAGATCCATGTTTCCATATCACTTTTTTCCCCACACTATTATTGACAATGTTGGGTTATCAATTAAGGTCATGATGGGTAAAGAGCTGGCTATATTGACAAGGCAGAAAATAACAATTCAACAATTAAGCACCCCTCAAGTAGGGTATAGTTGAAACAATGATGTATCAATAGATTAATGCTGGACGAAGAAATATTGGGAATAACTTGAACAACTGATTATCAAGTAATAATGCTAAGAAAAAAATCAGCTAAATTCTCAAAATCCACTATTTGGATTAGCAAGCTCTTTCAGTCCATATGGTAAAATACCGCAGGATATAGAAATATTGCTGAAGTCACTTTTGTCTTTAACTTTGGTATCACAGAGAAGTCCCTGTATAAAAAGTCCTATCGTGATTTGTCGTCCGAGTAAAGAGTACAGCTCACTATTTCCATTTTGCCACGCAGCATAATGTTCCCACCCATTTGGATGCAAACGCTTAAAACAATTCCCGGCCTGTGGAGATATCAGACTTACAGCAGTTGCAGCAAAAAGTCGAAGTGAACATCATATTCGTCTTTCCACATCGTCTCTCGGATCTTTGAAATCAGCGGGGAAAGGCGCGCGACGGTCCGTCCGCCTCATCACCCTGCAGTCGGTAAAATCTCCATCGGCCCGGTTTGCTGTTTAACTTCAAGCCAAATCAGATTTCTTCAAGGCGGAAGTCAGGTCACACATAATTACAGGCTATTCGGAGATGATAAAGCAGACCGTGGCGTTATTTCACCATAGTGTCAACAGGCTGGGGCTGTGTTTTCAGTTTTTTCCTTGAACTTTCTTGGCTGTCTCTACGCTCCACAGAGGAGAGGATGTTGGGGGCGGAGCAAACGACAGGACAGGCTTTTCCTGATGAATTAGACCGTTCCTGGTGGGGGCCTTACAATGGCTCTGTGTGTCCCAGCCAACACGACTTCCTCTGCATTTAAGTGAAGGGCTCCGAGCCAGCAGATCAGTTCAATACCAGCGGGGCGTCCTGTATTTGGACTCTTCAAGCCCACTAAGCTGCTTTCCAGCATGTAGTTATTTGATGTGGTTATTTCTGTACATTCATTCCGTGAATTGCTGCAATGTGGCTCAACAACCACTGATGAAAGGCAAAGAGTAAAGCCACCCTACATTAATGTAATATATGAAAAAGACCGGAGGTTTAATTTGGCAGATTGTACCACTCTTTTGTCCAAAAAAATTATGACATGGAATTTGGTGTTGAGCTAAAATGTTATAGGGCAGAATGTAAATATTAAAAGAAACATAATTGATTTATTAAAGTCACTTTCTATGTGTCAATGTAAATCATGTTCAGTAATATAAAAGTACACAGACACACTGACACATCCCTGCATGCTAACCTCTCCATCTAAATTCCTCCTTCCTCTTTCTACACGGGTGGAAAGAAGAACAATAGAAGAAGTAGAGGACAAAGAGGCAGCTGTAGGGTCAAAAGTACAATATTTGGGGGATGAGATGGACGATGGGCCCAGAGACAAAACCCTGGAGGAAGTCTGATTGGTATTTGGACAGGTCAGCAACCTACGAGACTCACTACAGCCTGGTTCTGCACTTTATTATGTGCAGACAACAACAGTGACTAAAGTTCCTTGACAACAACAAAAACAGAGTAATTCAGTCTGCACTGGGACCAGGTTACATTTTTGGACCAAGCAGACACTGAATAGTGATCACACAGCAGTTTTTTTTGAGCGGCTTACAGCCATGACTCATGGATAACCTCTGTCATTGACACACCATGGATTTTTCACAGACAGCAGAATTCACAAAGCTATTGTAGAGCAGATGTGATGTTCTCATGGCAGCCAACAGACAGAAAACAAAAACTGATTCAGTGTTTTAAGTAGTTAGCCAGAGGAGGATACATGAGATAAGTGGCGCACTTATCCTTAACATAGGCAGCCTATTAAAATGAGTCTGAATTTTGTGCTTCTCAGCCAGTCAGCTATTCTGTCTTAATGCCAAGGTTAGACTCACAGAGCAGTTGAAGAGTTTGTCCAGTTATGCTCCACCTAGCTGCATCCTAGAAACCAGTAAACTCTAGGTATAGTGTCATGGAAACTATCTGTGGTACCTCCACCTCTGCAAGCCCTGCAAAGGATGAATTATGCCTTCAATGGTTGTAATGGATAATTTAGTAATTTATTAAAATTTACCATAAAGTCAGATTAAACTGCTGACATACTTACAATTGGTGTTTCTCTGTAAACCCTTTGAAGACTCCATCTCTTAAACTTAGCAACATTTGTCGTACCTTTACATCAACTCATTTGGGGGGAGAGTGATTTTATCAAATTACAGGTTTGTAATTCTTTGTTTTTGTTATTTTGCTATTGGTTTTGTAATCCCCGGCAAGAATTCTCTCCTTATCAGGAGGATGGGTTTGTGTGTCCCTGTGAGCTATGTTGTCTGGGGGAATAGTTCCTGGTCCCCTGAAGCAAATTGGTCCCGGGGGAGGGCCCAGACTATGAGACTCCAACATGCATGTAGCATCTCACCTGCAGTCTTGTGTACTGTGTGAGTACAAGACATCAGGGCCACTGCTATGAGCCATCCAGTTATTTTATGATCAAAGAGAGCTGTGTTTGTATTGTCTGCAGGAAGTCAAAGACATTTTCATTGGGTGTTGGGCTCCCCAAAAGTTGTCCCTTGACACAGAATGTGTTTTTGACCTTTATGGATACAAACTCAAAACACAGCTGGGGTGAGCAGAGTTTGAGTTTGAGATTCTCCGAGTTGCTTCTTTTCTCTTTGTAGATGATGCGGTTCTGTTGGCTTCATCAGACCATGACCTGCAGCACACCATGGGACAACTGGGGTGAAAGTCAGCACCTCCAAGTCTGAGGCCATGGGTTTCTGCTGGAAAATGGTGGACTGCTTCATCCAGGTTGGGAGTGAGCTACTGCCCCAAGTGAAGGATTTCAAGTATCTGGGGTCTTGTTCACGAGTGAGGGTAAAATGGTGTGTGAGATGGACAGGCGGATTGGTGCAGCGTCAGCAGGAATGCAGGCTTTGTACTGGACCGTTGTGGTGAAGGGGGAACTGAGCTAGAAGGCAAAGCTTTCAGTTTAATGCTCAATCTACATTCCAACCTTCACTTATGGTTGTGAATTTGAGTAGTGACTGAAAGAATGATATCGTGGATACAGATGGCCGAAATAAGTTCCCCCCCTAGGGTGGCTGGGCTCACCCTTCGAGAGAAGCTCAGACTCCAGAGGGAGCTGCTCCTTCATGTTGAAAGGAGCCAGTTTAGATGGTTTGTGTATCTGATCAATATGCCTCCTGGGCACCTCCTTTGGAGGTTTTCTGTGCACATCCAACTGGTATGAGAGCTCAGGGTAAACCCAAAAAATCCTGGAGAGATTCTGCATTTCATCTGAGTGTGTGGATGCCTCTGGATCCTCTGGGAGGAGTTGGGTGTGACTAAAATGCTTAGCCTGCTGCCACCATGACACACCACTGGAACAGTGGCAGAAAATGGATGGATGGATTGATAGTTTCGTAATTGTAATATCTAGAGGCAGCATCAACCACTACTGATGTTAAAAATTTATATCAACAAACGTAAAATATGTTATAGATAATTGCTAAATCCCTATTTGGTCTGTTTTTTGTATTTATGGATTTAAGAGACACAAGAATGTAACATGTAAAATACAGAATTGCATAGAAAAGATGCCAAATATATTTGAGACTAATATCATACCACTATAGACTAACCCAAAATAGATACTCTTGTCAAATATAATACTAAATGTAAAAATGAAATTATATATGTCATTTCATTATTGTTACACCAACAATAAACTTAGCTATTACTTAGGGCCCAATATTATGGTATGGCTTGTTTTCTATCTCCAACTGTGTCTTTCTTGTACACACATAAACACACACAAAACCCAAAAAACACCCACTCAGCAGCAGACAATGGACAATGGTGACCTCTTTCGGCTGGGTGACACTAATTGTGTTCAGGTGTGGGATTGTGTTGGGTGAAACACTGAACAGTTTCATCTGACAACAACTAGAGAACAACTTGTGCCTCAAAATCGGCTACAGATTTAAAGAGGAAAACAGAAAATGCCAAAAAGAGTCTGGCTTGACTTCCACTCAACACATACAGGAAGCATTGACAGACGCCTCAGCTGAGAGAGGGCTGTGGTAAGAAGAACCTCATTCAGCCAAAACAGTCGCTGGTACAGTAAGACTGTGGGATGTGTCATAGAACAAGTCGAGCTATAAATAGACAGGGATAAGTCTGTCAGTGCTGAAATGATTCAGTTAGTGTGTGCATCTGTGGTGAGAGGGTGAAAGAGAGAATTTGTATGTATTACTGCTTGTGTTGCAGAAGTGTGTACTTAAATAGTTATGTCTATGTGTGTGGATGTGTGTGTCCATATCACCGCCTGACTGAGAGCCAGGAAAGGATAATCTGCAGGATGTTTCAGCAATGCTATAGAACCACACTAAGGGTTTTATTCCCAAAGAGACATCCTGAAAGATGTGCACGTGTTCTTGTGTGTGTGTATGTAAGTGAGAAACAGAATGATGGAAAGATTCAGAGTGTGAAAGATAGGTATGAAAGCTCCATATCTGTGTCGCCGAGCGAGCATTAGGATGTACGAGCATTGCGCACATCTTTGTTTACGCATGCATGCTGCTGGCCCGTGTGTCTTTCATGTGTGTGTGTTTCTGCACTCAACAGTGTATATGAAAGAGATTAGTCCACACGGCAGAGCTGCTTCTCTGATATGGAAACAACTGCGCCTGGCTTTTATCTGCTCTGCTTGGGCTTAGATCTGGTAGGCTCGCAAGCTAGGGGGAGGAACACACACTCACAGCATGTTTCCCACACGGATACACACAGTAACATATGCATGCATGCGAATGTAGAGCCAGAGATACTGCGTACATGTATGTGAGTAAAAAGCATGAATAAGGTATCAGACACTCATGCTATAGACTTCCCACGCCTTGACTTTAGAATATTAGTTTGTCTCTGACTGTGTGGTCTGTGTATGGTCTAAAGAGGCATATCCATGTCAGCCTGTCTCCTTTCTCTTAAGCATTTCTCTGCGTGTTTGTGTGCACTGATGCTACACCACCAGGTAGCTCCACTGGGTAGATCTAGCTGGCTATGAATATTAATAAGCTGCTAAACAGACAACAGACAGAGCATGTTTTCATGGCCGTTTCATGGCTCTGTGGATTAAGGTTGAGAATTCAACCCCACAGGGCACACAGCTGTTAAAGCAACAGACCGATTGACTACCTAACTAAAATGGCCAAATGTGACTGACAGTATAATCTAAAAGACAACCTGAGTGACTGACAGGCTGACAAACTACACGATGTACACTACAAACTGAAACGCTTCAGAACCATAAGCAGATTTAATGACTAAGAGACTGGCAGCACTGTCACTGACTGCTTCAAAGAAATTCTTCACTTCTTATTGTCAGATTGTCTACAACATCTGCAATACTTGCCAGTGCTTTCTGTATCCCTGTGGCCAGCTGCCTACTTTACTCCCTTCATCCACTGATGTCAGAATAATCAGCAGTAGCAGGAAGAGAATCTGCAGGGAGAGTGGCTGAGGTAAGATTAGGTTTCTTCTCTCCGCCGGGGGCATCATCAAGGCTCCGTCTGTTATGGAAGTTGAAGCCTGAATTTTGGACAGCGGCAGTGTGCATTAGGTTGTCAAAAACATTGCTGTAAGGTTTGAAAGCCATCTGAATCAATTTGAATATTCTGATTAGGTGAAAATCAATGAGTCATTGGTGCTTCTATTCATTGATGCACACTATATTTACACAGCTAACAAATCTGAAAAATAAGATCACTTTAATAGTAAGAAAAATTGAAATAAGACATGGAGTATTACTATTTCAATTGCATTCATGCAGGGCATGTTAGACATGTGTGCAACTGATTTATGACTCTCTGAGTTTCTGCAGCATTTTGAGACACATATGGCGATCCAACTGCTTTATGCTGCATGCCAATGTTTTCCTGAAAAGACACACTGTCTTCTCCACTGTTCTGTCATTTACATACACTCTCTATCGCCTATAATTACAGTCTTGATGTGTGGCTATGTTTAGAGCGGTGTGTCTGGCATGCAGACTATCTTTGTTCATGGACTCTTTTGTATCTATACATCCTGTAAAATAGTGGCCTGTAACAGTTGTAAAGCTATGTCAGGCCTAGAGTATTTTCAAAAAGATATTGTGAGCATTTTTATAATGACAGAAAATCTGGATGACTGCCCATAAAACAACCAAATGTCTACCAAGTTGATGGACTGGCTGATTAACTTGCCATTTTTTTATCCATTTCTTTGCAGCTGCTCCGTCCTGCAGTGAAAAAGACTAGTTGTCCATGACGCCCAAAGTGCCAAAATGTGTTACTGTGCCAATTCTGTGGCTTCCCACCGGGAAGAATGGAGAAAGGGAGAGAAGAGGAATGAAAGATAAGACACAACAGCAGGAGAGCACTGCAGGGGAAATGGAAGAGGAGGTGATGCAAAGAAGAAAGGAGAAAGATGGTGGAGTGGGATAAAGTGAGATAAGACGAATAAAGTGGAGAAAATAATACAGAGGCAGGAGGTGAAATGGAGTTAACGAAGGGATGGAGTGACAGAGTGAAGGATGCTGTAGAGTGACAGCATGAATGCATGTAGGCCATTATAGTTGTTACAGATGTTGTGGCTCACAGAAAGCTTTTAAGATGTGAATTTTAAAATTATAATAGTCTAATCTGTTTATTCACTATGAGCTGTGTGTTCTTAAGGGTCCATCCAAAAAAGAAAACTTCCCCTGGTACTGTGGTGTTTTCATTATGCCATACCACTTCAAGCTACTTCGATTAAATTGGGCTGAAAAGCAATTCTGTTAAAATTATGCATGCTCCCTCTGGAGAATAGCATGACAAAATAAACTTTGACTGTGCTTCAACTGTGATTTTCTTGTTTCAGAGTAATGGCTTTTACCTCCATTGACTTGCACTAGAAATGCTAATGTGTGCACTTCTCCCTTTAATATCCTAAAAAACTAGGGTAAGGACCTCTAATTCATGATAAATTGGATACTGTGAGTGTCTTTAAAACTTAAACTATCCCTTTAAGACTGACTAGCAGATGCATCCACTCTAGATTTAAGTGCTCAAATGTCTGGCAAGCTGGCTACCATACAGCAATAATCACTCACTTACACACACAGACAAACACACACACACTCACACATTCACTCGAAGACCCTGCTGGGCAGAGGAAAGCTGAAGACGATGATGTCATGACATAAACAATAGCTCATTCAGCTTGGCGCTGGTGGTCAGGAAGTAAGACCGTGCTTAAAGGACAACATCTGTAGACAGGGGGAGAGAGAGAGAGAAGGGAAAGAGGAGAGCCGACATCTTTTAAATCCTCAGTTCATCCTATAACTCATACTGAGCTGTGGAAGCACAGGAGAGTCTGTGAACAAATCCCAGCAGTTAGCTGAGCTGCTCATGTCGGAGGTCTGTGCATCTATTTGGCATTCCAGGAGGTTAGTAACTGAAACTGTGCAGTGAGGCAGAGCTGGAGAACAAGCCACAGGGATTGTATACAGGCCAGACAGACAGACCTATAGCCACAGGTCAGGTTACACAGCTTTGCCCATATGGTTCCTGTTACCGCCTCCCCCTTCAGTGGCTCTGCACAGTCTTCCTCAACCCTCTCTAGTGCTATTAAGGTAATTAAATGTAACAAAGTAGTGCCAGCTGTTGATGCATGCCCACAACTCCATGGAGTCTATGAAAACTGATGGGCAGAGTGGAAGAGTTACAGATCATAGTGTAAAGTCTCAGCATTGTCATATATATCAGCTGGCTATGTGAGACAAAGTGAAGGATAATCCTGCTGTTCAGTTCATCGAAGTGATTCATTTTGCTGGCAGCTATCTTATTTCTGTACTGATGTATACATTTCAAGTGTTGATGCTTATCATTGTCTACTGTACAAGTATGGTAGAGGGCAGCAGTACCCCAACCACAATCTGTAGGTCTGCGCCATGCACTCGCTGTCTGGATTTACAAGGATCTCAGTCGCTACCAACACAGGAAGGAGCTGTTTCATTTCAAATGCAACAATCCTGCTTAAACAGTCCCACTGACTCCATAAAAATGTAAAAGCTCTGCTACTGCAACTGAATTTTATTTCTGTACTGCTTTTTTGTTTGCTTGTTGCTTTTTAACCCTGGTGTGCGCATGTAGCATTCACGCTGAAGTGCACAAAGCTATCCAGCCATGTACAGTAACAGTTTCCCTTCTCTCCTTTTCCAAAGATATGAAGGATTTTATGCTGAGCAACATTAGCATTGCTTTTTGTTCTGTTTTTGTTACCAACACCATGTATTTTCTTGGTTGGTTGGGTAGACTGCTAAGGACTTGACTGTCAACTGAGTTTGCATGTATGGACAAATTACTTTCTTTTGCGCAGCCAGACTACCACATTCACCTCCAACCAACCAACCACCCTGCCCCCTCTCCAAGGACTCACAGCTGGACTTCCCCATGCTCACGCCACCTGCTGGTTAAGCCAAGGTCACAGCATATTACAGTAATTACACTTCTGGAGCACCGTATCTATGATACCCATACAAAGCTTCCAATGCTGCAACAGGACACACACTAGAATCTAAACATCCGTGTTTAACACACAAAGTCTAAATTAACACATTTGCTATAGCAGTTCAAAAATTCACTCCCACTCTGTATCTTAGACTGAGCGTACACAATTCCTGTACTTGGACAGTTTAATCCTGGTAATTTATTGCTCATGATAGTTTATAGAAAATAATTAAAATTGAATAATTAAATAACTTCATCAATCATCAATCCATTGTCAAATTAATGTGGAAAATATTAATGATATTTCAATCCAAACAAGCCAGTTGGAAAATGATTATATTGGTATATCGTTGGTTACATTTTAAAGGCCCTGTGTGTGGGATCTGAACATTTCTATCTCTGGTGACTGCTAACTGTAAGACACCAATGCACACTGATAACAAACCCCTCTCCCCCCGACGGATCCCATAAACTGCCCCAGTTTTCACCAGAATTGTCTAAATTATCTTCAAACAAAACCTGTTCCTTCAAAATAAGTTTAATGAGGGGGGCCTCCTTACCTGACAGAGTTGATCATGGCTCCACAACCTTCTATGGCTCCCTGGGAGTCTGTATGGTATCCATTGGGGATGGCCCAGCGTCCGGGCTGGCTCAGCACAAACTCTGACCTGCTCCCAGGTATGGTGGTCCTTAACGGGCTTCCTCCTACTCCAGCAACAGCTCCAGCTTCCCGGACAGCACTCTCATCATCCGTGAGATCCCCACCTTGGACATCTGGTCCGGTCTCAGCCCCTTCTTGCTCCAGAACAGTTGCGAGCTCCAGCTCCAGGGGTTCAGGACCCTGTAACAGTGCCCTCTGTTGGATGAGCGGTGTCAGTGGTGCCTCAAAGCTGACACAGCTGTCCGTCTCATCTGTGAGTGACAGCACGTCCAGAGAGTCTAGGCTGCTGTAGCAGGTCCCGCCCCTGAGCAGGGCAGACTCTACGATGCGCTCAAACGTGGAGCTGAAGCCGTCTTTGTTGTCCACCTTACCTTTCTCCATCTCTTCCTCCAACTCCCTCTCCTCTTCCTCCTCCTGAACATCAACCTGTTCAACAATCTGCTCAAACACTGAGCTGAAACTGTCCTGGTTCTCTCTCCCATCACCTTCTTTCTGGACCTCTTCCTCCTCTTCCTCCACTTCTGTGTCAGCCTGCTCTACAGTAGTCTCAAAGTTAGAGCTGAAAGTGTCCAAGTGTGTATGTGTCCCCCCCTCATCTCCTCCCTCGTCCTCCTCACCCGCTTCATCATCGTCCTCATTCCCACCTATGCCATTTGCCAGTCTGTTTCAACATGGAGAAAGAAAAGAAGAGGAAAGTGTGAAATTATCTTCAGTATATGACTCAGACATAAGCCACTTTCTTTGTTGAGATTGGCACACACGCAAAGCAGATCATTCATATTCATTGCTGAAATCATTCTTCATTCAGGAGAAGTATGCACAATAGGAAAATATTTCAGCTTGAATGGCCACACTGACAATTGAAGCAAGATGAAAGGTGAAAAAGCACTGTCCAATTTGCTACTTTATGAATAGCTGGAAGCTCATCTCCCCTCGGCTGTCAAACCTACTCTATTTCATCCCTTTTATTTGTGAGAATATGAATATATTGTGGTGCTCTGCTTGCTGCTGATGGACAGAAATAACCAATAAAATGTAGAGTGATGTAAAACAGCTTCATTACATTTATATTAACTGTATTTTTGTATGGGTTGCTTAATGTATGTCTGTGCATTTCACAAAATGGGTACTGACCTATTTTATTTTATCTAAATTTTTCTCACATAGAAAAGGAATAATTAATGGACATATTCTGCCACATTTTAAACTTTTCACTTACTGCCACTCGCTAACTTTGTTGGTTTAATATTGGTTTACTGGGTCCTCCTGAAAACTAGACAATTTTCTTTCTCAGTTTGTTCCTTTCAGCTCATTTATTTTCAAAATCCTAATTAGACTAATTATGTACCAGAAACAAGCACTGAGAAAACAATTTGCCTATAGACATATTCAGCAAGGAAGACTGGCACTATGTTACCGGAAAACATAAACATGGTCTGGCCAGCCTTGAGGAAGCTGTGTGTGTTTGTGTGTATCAGTCTGCTTAACAAGATGAAAGCTTGATTAACAGGTCATGTGATACTTTATGCATGTGGATCCTTAGCCAAAACAGATCCAGTTTTGATGATTCTCATGTAGAGAATAAAACAGTAAAGGGTGAAAGCTGTTCTGTCAGTTGATCTGAGGGGTACAGAGTCTCTGCAGCTTAAATTTTATATCATACTTTCACACCTAAAGGTCAAAAGTTGTAGACACCAGATTTTCACCCCTAAAAGCAACATATATCTTGACATAGTGCAACAGTAAAAATGATTTAGTGAACTAACCGTCCAGCTTGTTGAGGGTGAGCGGCCTCCTCCTTTGCAGACGGCTGCATCTCTTCATTTTCCTTCCCCCCCTCTTCTTCTTTCATCCCCTCTGCCTCATGTGTTGCCTCCTCCCCTGTTGAGTTTACCTCCACATTCATACATCCTTCCCCACTTGTGCCTTCCCTCTCTCCCTCCACCCCTCCGTCTGTCTGCTGATCCTCATCACCAACCTTCTCCTCTTTCAACTCTCCCTCTCCTCCCTCATCATTTACTCCTTCCCTCCCCTCTCCATCCCCTTGTGTTTGCCCCTGTGCCTCCTCCTCTCTCTCTCTGATCTCTTCTTGTTGTTTCCCCTCGTCTATTTCGTCCTTTGCCCTTGCCCCCAGCCTGTCCTTCTCTGCCTGGTTGTGTGTCTCTGTGGGTGGATCAGTGGTGGTTGTAGTGGCTGTATTGGGCTCCACTGGGTTCTCTGGTGGGGTGGGAGAGGGCAGAGCCTGCCCCTCCTGGGTCATGGTGCTCTTCACTGAGAGGGGGTGGGGGGTTGTCTGTCCACTCAGGACAGAGGTGAGGACCAGAGCTTCAGGTCAGCAACCAGGGAGGACCCTCTACAGAGAAAAAGAAACAGAGAGACAGAAAAGAGAGAGAGGAAAGGAGGAGTACAAATAAGGAGGAGAAGAAGACAGCGTTATAAAATGACTACTAATAACTGTGGCAGATACCTTTATAGTCATTTGGTTATTTCTAGTCTTAATTTTGAGTTACAGAGGTCACCTTCAACAAAAGAGCGGCTGTGTATATGTAAGTGTTGCAGTGTGTTTCTAGGTGTGTATGTGTATTAGAGAGAGATGCATGTGTCTGGGACACTTTGTCCTCTGCACCAGATGATCCCAAAACAGCTCTGAAAGGAGGGCAGGAAAAGGTAGATAAAGTAGAAAGCAGAGGAATACAGGCAGACAGGCAGGCAGGCACAGAGAGATTTGTTTAATAAAGCTCAACAGATCCCTGTCAAAATGATCCCGCTAGCTCATCCGCTCTCTGTCTATGTGGCGATTTCACAGCTGAATAACTATCTGTTTCCATCCCTGCTGTGATGGGCTTTGTGTAAAAGCATGATAGTAACCTGAGATTTGAGCATGTATCCTAATGGTCTGCTGTTACTCTCACTTGCACTGTTGGCTGAGCAGCCAAGACCTCTGTACAGCAGGCCTTCCTCTATCCTTACCGAAGCTCAAGGGCAAATGCTAATGAGCTGCTCTTAATTACGGTTCTGCAGAGCTAGTTATGTTCCAATTATTGTGGGCTGATATATTATTCTTTTCATGAAAAATAAGGTTTTGTGAGTATAAAAAATGAAATTAATTCTTTTTTTAGATATGATGTGATGAATTCTCCTCAAGGTCAAGAATGACCTTTAAATTTCATGTTTTAAACCAATGTGGATGAAAAGTCCTTACGTTGGAACATCTGCAATTCCATGACCACCTGGCAAACTTTATCTGCTGACGTGGATTGTGTGGCATGATTGAAAGCTCCAAAATTGGACCCTCTGGTGATATTTTTTGGTCAAATGTTGTTTTGCAAGGCCAATAATGAACTTTCAATGTCAATAAATTAAAATATTTTTTTATTAGATTTTTTTTTTGGTGTATTGTCAAATGTTTCCTTTCTCTCATTTGGCTTTTATGTGACATGTCTGTACAGAATAATGATAAAATGTCAGGATGCAATTTTAGCCAACAATGATGAAAAAAACACAGTAATTCTTCAAGAATCCAAGGTTAAACAAAGTGTGTATCTATGTAGTTATTATTACAGTTCATTTCAATATGCTGTCAAGCTGAGGTGAAATTTTATAAAGCACAAGTCTGCATTGGTGAAGAAAATGTTTGGATTCTGGTACTGTTGCAGACTGCAGCTAGGAAGCAGCCCTGTCTGCCTGACAAAGACAGAGTCCTGAGCCACACCAGATCTCTACTCTGCTGAATCATCTGCAGCAGGGGACTTAGAGCACAACTGCAGTAAAATATTTACTGGGATCTCAAAGCTTTTCTGATGGCATGCAGATGCAGGTAAGTACCTAGTTAGACTGAAATGAACATAGTGAATTCTGCCAAGAAAACTCTGTGGTTTTCTCGGGGTACATTTCTAGCATTTCTACTTTATTTTGATATCAAAACCAGGATCATGGCAGAGAGGAAAGATTTGTGGCAGGCTAGGATGTGAGCCAAATTCATATCTATAACATTGCAAGTGCTTTGGCTTAGCACCCGAGCATGAGGACACCACAAGCTGACTAAATGTTTCATCAGAGCTGCAAAAAGAAAAAATTGTGCCCTTATTTCAGTCTTGCCTCCTGATTACAGCAGACCTTTGCCTTTTCTAGGACTCCATGTCTTCAACCAAATGCAGCAGTAGTACCGAGTGCTCAATCTCAATCCCTGTGCCAAATGCTATTATTGCTCAAAGCCAAGAATAAACCATTAAACATCTTGGCTTTACACTATCACCTCCTCATCACATTACAGTTTGAATAAGTGAATTTGTCTTGTGTCTTTCAGTACAATACAACCAGTATTAAGTTTTAAAAATACAGTATAACATCTGCACTTATTTGTTTTTTTTTTACAACCAATCACAGTGTGTCTCTGCTAGCGATTTCTAATCCTTCTCACTCTGACCACTGTTGAAAGTACAATGATCTCAAAGGACGGTCTGACTGATCCCCCAACAAATTCTTTCTGAATTCTTGATCAAAGATTGGTCTACTCATTCTTGGTTGTTGCTGTTTTTTTGTTTTGTTTTGTTTTTTTGGTGTGTGTGTTTTGGGGTTTTTTTTGTGAGGAGCAGCAAGGGAATGGTTTGCATAATCTGTTAGTCACCAGGCAGTTTGTTGCAATGTATTCCATCTGCAGAAACATTAATCACTTCATAGAATGGACATGATTTATTAACTGCATTATGGCACACTAAGAAAGGTACAGCTCAAAAACTGATAATAAATCTGAAGATTTTCACGACTAAATCATTCTTGAATCAGCGTGTTTTTACCTTTCTTTAACAATCACTGATTAGTATGAGCTCAAATAATCCTAAACTCAGGTACAGGACCTGAAACCCATTTCACTCTGAGTCTGTTTGGAGTTCATATTCACACACATGTATTAGGCATATGCAAACGAGCATAATTTGCATCCATTTATGCAATTACACAAAGAAGCAGTTGTACATATTAACGCACAGCCAAATGCACACACACACACACAAACAAAACAGTGACACATCTCCATAAATGGAAACAGTGAACAGTTATGAAACCAGACACAGAAAGCGGGAATTCTCTGTCTCTCCCTCTCTGTCTCCAGTGTCCTGTTTTTCTCCCACTCTCTCCTCTTCATCTGTTCTACATTATGTTTTCTGCTATCTCACTGTCTAACGCCGCTCTCGCTTCTCTCTGTCTCAGCCTCTCATTTTGCAGTAATTGAGGTAAATGGGTCTTAGCCAGCAGGAAAAAAAGAAGACTGTGGAAGTTAGCGGCACTATGAATCCTGCTGCCGAGGAGAGAGAGCAGATGTGCTCAGACACCCCACATAGATAGATGGAGAGAGCACAGCCAATGATAGAGAAACGGTGCGTATGGGGCTATGAGACTGTGTCTGTCTCTCAGTCTTTGTGTATACAATGGCTATCAGGATAGACTTACTGCATTCCACTTTTGTCAGCAGGACACTGGGGCTCTTAAGCCTTATCAATTTCCTTTAATTGTGATCAGACCATCTGCCAATCATGTGAACAACACAAAAACACACATCTGAAAACATGTCCATCCAGGCATATAAACCACCAATCCAGAAGGGAAGACGCTGGATAAAAGGCCAAGTCTCCATTAAATAGCTCTTCTCTGTCTCTTGTGGCTTTTATATATCTCTCTATCTCTCTGCCTGTCTTTCTGTCTCACTCAAACATGTGCACACACTCTCTGACACAGACACAGACACACACAGACACACACACACACACAATGCACGCACATAGACGCGCACCATGGTGTAATTTATTGATCCCTGAGACACAAAGCCGCAGTCCGCTGGGAGTCTCCAGTGATAAGCCTGACTGGTCTCTATACGCAGAAAGATGCCAAAGGAACAATACTGAGGAAATCCGACTGGAGGCCTCAATACTAAGGGAAAGCACTTCTCTATATGAGGGTCTTACTGGTATACGAAGCCCTTCCAGCTGCTGCAATGCGTCCTAAAATTCAATATTATTCAACACTGTGTGTGAGAAGTAATTTGGTCTGAACTATTAACTGCAGCTAAATAAGCAACACTGTTATGTCAGACAATTAAAAGGTTATTATTGCAAGCTTAGTATTACACTTCCATAAAGTTGGGGAACCCATAGGATGCAGATTTATAAAACAATGGTAAAAATTGAAACAGCAGAACGAACTTCTTGACCCTGGTAATCTTAAAAAATGCTTGCACTTATATTTCTCATAGTGCAATCAATATTGTATACAACATTCCTTTAGATGATAATTACAAGCAGCCAAGTCAGAGGCATTCACATCAGCCTCCTATAATTCTGAGTCCAAGAATTTCTGACAACGGTGATATCTTCCCTATTTGGTGAAAAGAAATACAGTCAACAAACCATTCCAAAGTCACAATTTCAAGCATTTACATCTAAATAACATTGTATGAATACATATTAACACTAATACAGTTCAGCTAACTTAAAAGTGATTGTATGTGACAATATGTGACACAGCAGATGTAGCTCATTTCTGCTACTTAGAGAGTATGAGAACAAGGCTAGCAGCCAGGGTTACCATCTTGAAATAATTCGTGAACACTTCCAAGCAGGAATAACAGGAAGTATCCCTGTTCTTACCATTCTTTTGACATTGTGTGAAGCACCATTAAACCCTCCCTCAATGCGTTTCAAATGCCTGCAGTTGTGTTTCTGTCAAAAACAGTAGTCAGCAAACCCTGACGACACCATCAGCGTTACTTTCTTAGATTCCACAAAACTCCTCCAGCTACTTCGTGCTTTTAAGCAGGGCACTTAAAGCCTTCTATTTTAGTTGCACCATGGCCAGATGTTATTGGCATGACTAAATGTAGCATGTCACAGTGGAGAGGATTATCCAGGATTCATTGGCAGTTTAATGACTGACAGAGCTACAGTCACATGATTTTCTCCCTACACAGGGGAGAAAATCATGTTGCAGGTTTTCTGACACAATGTGATATGACTTGCAGTATTGCAACAGGAAGTGATCAAATTACAGCCTTAACATTATATGATAGAAACTCATGTTTTGCAGAAAGCCTTACTTTCCTTAGTCCTTAATCTCTATCTATCTATCTATCTATCTATCTATCTATCTATCTATCTATCTATCTATCTATCTATCTATCTATTTCAGTTCTGCTGGTTTTGCTGGTAAATCTTCTTGAAAGCCTTACTCTGCCTGCAGACACTTGTGTTGGCCATCACTGCACCACCTTTTACTGAGTTTAAGTGGTGGAACAGGCAGCCAATTGACCACTTTTAACTTGTCTGACCTCATTATGTTTGCAGTGCTGCCCGCATTCATTTTAAACAAAAAAAAAATTGTGCTGTTTTGTGCTCTTTTGTTTGTGCTGTGTGCCACCGTGAGGGCTTCTTACTGAAAGGCACCACCACAGTATTGATGAGTGGTGTCAAGGGCACAGTGTTGGTACTTCACTGTAGTGAATGACATTGAGCTGATTATCTCATCTTCTAAAATATGAATTATATCATAAATTCAATAGGCAGTTCATATAGAGAAACAAAATCAGTACAGTGTTACATTTTCAAGAGCAACAGAAGAGAAACACAGGAGAAATAAGGCAGAGAGGGAGATAAAACACAATAAACTAATAGGTTTCAAATGTAGCCAATGATATCATAATGGACACTTTAACTACTAAGACGACCAGGATAACCCTCTAAATACTCTTCATAAAGAGCTAATTAGTAGTCAAAATTAATTTACGAAGCTATCAGCTGAACACTGATGGATGATAATCACATGTGAATACTAAGGACACAGAAGGAAAACCTGCTCTCCCCTCCCCTCCTCCTCTCTCCCTCTGTCTATCAGAGAGACATAGTCAGAAAAAACACTGCAGTCTCATAGTATAAATGACCTACTGACCCTGTTCATAATATGCAGGCTGGATGCAGCACTGGCACTGCAGCCCATCCACACACACACACACACACACACACAGTGCAGCGATAGAGTCACCTTTCAAAAATGTTGTTGTGTTACAAGCACAGATGCAGACACAGAGGAAGAAAAATAATTTCCTGATTATTTCCTGGAACAGGAAAGTAGAAAAATAAGGAGTTGGAAGTAGTCCAGGGTGTTTTCCTAGCCTGCCGGCCTGCCTACAAGTCGCACCAGCATGACAACAGAGCCTCCAACTAGCCCAACCGGCCTACTAGAGCGTGACAGTCAGCCAGCTCCTCCAAATCACCCCAATATGTCACTTCTATGCTGTCAAGGTCAACTGTCCACCCACACTTTTTGTCACTCTAAACGTTTACATCTAAATACATGCTCACAGCAGTGTAGTGATTTATCTTGTTTTGGGCTGTTCCCTGGGCACTTCTATTTTGTCATGCAAATTCACTCTTTATTGCAAACAGACAGGCACACACAACATGCCCTTTCTGCCATCTGAATGATTTGCAAAGCCGCACCTTTCTCTCAATTTTGGAATTTATATGATAATACAAATCAAGCATTAATGTCTTTCGGATGTTTGCGATTCAAATGTTGTTGCTTATTTTTCTGAAAATGATTTGAAAGTGTGAAAGGTTTTTTGTTGGATTCTTAAAATGTTGCATCCTAGGGACTTCTGATCAACTGTTGTTCCGATAAAAGTCATTAGAGGGATGAAAATGAGGGACGATGAGAGAATCACAAGAAGAGGAAGAGATAGACAGTTTGGTCTGGAGCTGCTGCTGATGTGTCTGGATGTCTGACAGCTTGAGTTCAAGATGATTACATTGGGGAGAGCTGTACTTTTTCCTAGGAGATGCCACAGTTGTATTGGGGGGATGAATTACAATGGATCTAGACTAGACATGTAAATGTCTATAATTAAGATAATAGTGACTTTGCTTTTGGGAAGAAAAAATAAGCTGCTATCAAACACCTGTTTTAAAGAAGCCAACCACATCCTGCAGAGGCAAAGAAGTCTAGGACAGAAGCTCTGGTTAACACTACCAAAAAAAAAAACAGATTCAATAAAACAATATTTCTATAATATTCTTGTATATAGGCTGTTAGTCTGTGCCTGCGGTAATCCATGTTGGACTTATAGTGATCTTAAGGTTCTTAACGGTATTTTTATCTGTCTCTTACCAGTATACAATTCATATGGAGGCGTACAGTATATGTGTGTCTTCAGATGTGCATATATGATACCCTTTAAAATGTATAATAAGGTTACTATGTGCCTGGTTCTTTTACTGAAGTGTCTCCCAATACACTTAAAAAGACATTAACAAACACCAAATAGACAAGGCGTATTGTCTGTGTGTGTGTGTGTGTGTGTGTGTGTGTGTGTAAAAGAGAGAGAGAGAGAGAGAGAGAGAGCACAGCGCGAGACAGCCATGTTCTCCCAGCCTCCTCGAGCCAGTAACCATGACAACAGGATGGCTGGGAGACACGGTTCAAGCTCAATTGAGGCCGGTGTCTTTCTTTTCCTCCAAAATAGACCTTGGTCGCGTTTCAAGATCGACTTGTCCTCCTAAAAGCGGAAAGGGAAAGCTTTTCTCTTTCTCTTCTCGGGGGACGGGGAGTGAAAAAACACACCTCCATAAAATCCCACGGCCCGCACGGTGCATATCTTTCAGCCTATATTAGCTCCACAAACACTGCTGTCCTAAAGCCTGCCGGTGCGAGTGGGCTGCAGGCTGTGTGTACGTTTTTGGTCACAGATTAGCAAGAAAAACAGGACGTGAAACCTCCGCCTCCATGAGAAATGCTTTCGCTCGTCTCGCTAATAAACTAAAATATATGGTAGGTTATCTGAGCATGGGCTACAGTATAATGGCCAGTTAAACAGAGATTTGTAGCCCTACTAGCTTAAAAAAGGATAGCCGAACACTTTAAACCTTAACCCTGACAGAGAAGCCTAACGTACCGTTTCCTCACTCACCAGTAAAATGCGCTCCGGCTGGAGAGGAGAGTTTTGCGGCGGCGGTCCTCACTCCCCCTCTGTCTCTCTACATCCACACCGGGGAATAAAGCTGACAGACGGCTCTCTTTTCTCTCCACGCTACGCGTCCTTCCCAGCTGCCCCCCTCTCACCGGTCTGCGTGTGCGACCGTTGTTCACTGCCGTCGCCGCCGACCGACCGAAGCTCGCGGTGTAGTCTCGCGCCTCCGCGCAGGCTGGTAGGGGCACGCGGGAGATCCAGGCGGCGGAGAGCGATTACTGAGCGGATTGATGAATGGATGGGTGAACGGAGGCGTCCTCCCCGTCTCCTCCTCTCTGTGGAGCCTCTGTGTGTTTGAGTGGCAGCTGAGAAATTGTAATTCCGCTCCTCGGACTGCTCGGGAGCACCATCACTCTCCCGTGGTTAGCGCGCGGTGTGAACGGGACGTGACTCGAGGGCCTGTTGATATCAGACACTGTAGCCTGCGGTGAAGATTAGCACTGACACAAGTCCTTCTCTTTGACCACAGATGATATAACCGCCCAGATCTAGAATTTAGGATATCATTATAATCGGTTAGGCTTTAACTTTACTAGAGTAGACAAAGAGTGTCCAGTGGTTCCCATACTGAGGTCCAGTGATGCCTAAAGGACCTCTGGATATTGGATATGGATATATCATTTAACACATTTGTTTATTTCAGCTCATACTAGCATTGGGAACAAATGTTGTTTGGGAAAAGGTTTGGGATTTGACCAGAAAGACAGCCCATGCAGATGATTAACAGACAGTCAAATAGTGCTGTCCAAGGTCTAAAGTCCTGCAGCTGTCATATTACAGCATTGGTCATGCTGTAATTTGGTTCAGATAGGAATTTGATGTCTGCAAGGGAAAACATGACCCATGAAACAGTCAACAGCCTGCTTTTATAGATTGTTAGATATGGCAGTCAATAAAAGTAATAATTTAAAATCTAATCATGCTGAAACAAATGGGGATAAGTTCAAGGTAAGTCAGTGCAACTGAGGCGTACATCTGAAGCATAGTTTTTGCTTGAATTAGCCCTTGTTGTGTTGCATTGGGTAATCCTCTACAAATGATGGAGGACTCAGATTTGGGGTTTCAGTTGTTTGTGTTACATTTTAGTATGTTGTAATTCTGTGTTTTTGTGTAAAAGCAATATGGCCCTGACCTTTGACCTGCTGGTTATTGTTTGCCTGTGATGGCGTCCTAGGAATTAAAGATAGACAGATTAGTGTTAGCCTGGTTATCAGCATTAACAATATCCCAACAATCTAACTGCTTTATGAACCAAAGTTTTCCATCTATCCATTCATTATCTATATATACCTGCTTATCCTGTGCAGACATAGCTTTCACATACTGAACATACATTTCTCTGGGTGAAATTGCTATAAGCAATCAAAAATGTCTTGACAGCTACTCTGACCACAGAGGACTTTGTCACTTGTGATATTTACAGTATTTTTCTGCTGATCTTTGTCAGTTCCCTTTTTTCTAAAGGTGCTAGTCATTCCGGAGACTGTCAATACTCCTTCTTTTGTGGTGGGACTATAATTACAGCCTACCCAAAAGAGAAATACCACTAATTAAACCACTGTGAAGAAGACAACCAGTTATGTAGGCTGGAGAACAAAGATGAATAGCTTTCAGTGTTGGCTGACGTTTTCTGAAAAACTTTGATTTGTTATTAATAGAGTGTACATTATTTTATCTGTCGATATTTATATATGCATGTAGGCTTGTTGTGTATGTGTGTGTTTGTGCCCACATGCCAAACTGGGGGATGGACTGGGGGTCTGATTTTTTCCAAAGTATTAGATAGACAGACGCAGAAAGTGCTAACAAGTCATGGTTTAAAACATCTGTGATCATGCTGTCAAAAAGCAGATGATGTCTGCTACTGATGGACAAGTAGTTCATGTAATCTGTGAGCGCATACTGTAATTTAGCCTCTGTCCACTCTGCCCTTGACAAAGCACCAAGGACATTTCTTGCAGTGTACCAGCGTATGCCCACCACCCATTTTTCACTCCCTTTCAACCTGCTGTTTCCCTCTCGCTCATCTCCCAAGTGTAAAACCAGCACAGTCAAATCGAGCCAAGAGCCAGTTCAAGCCATTTGTATTTTCTTTGAAACATACAGTACAGTGTTGTGTTGCTCTCACTCATACTGGTGCACCTCAAGGTCATAAACAGAAGCAGTATACAGTCACACATACTGCACAGCTCTGCTATGTCTGCTCTCAAAATTTTACAGCGTTTTCTTCAGGGATCTCGAACGAAGTCCTCGTAATGCACAGCGGTGCCAAGCTTGAATGCAAAATCTGCATGGATTGAGAACCTCAGCCTCCAATCCAGTGATGTCCAGTGATCAATATCACATTAGAAGGAGATAGAAGAAGGGGGGAGTGGTTGAAAAGAGATGAGAGGAGAGGAGGAGGAGAGAAAAGAGGAATTAAGAAGAAGACAGTGAGATGCATAAAACAAGAGTGAGGATGTGGACAGAACAAAAGAGCCTGGTGTGTGTTTGAAGGCAAGGGGAGGAGAAGGTTAGAGGGGCGATGCCCAACGCGAGACAGGTAGAGGGGGGTTATGCAAGGAGAGGAGACAGACAGGGGGCGAGGGGGAGGGGAAGGGGGGGGCAGATGGTTGAGGATGACAAAGAGAGTTCAGAGGATGCACAGATGACCAGAGAGAGAGTGGTGGAAATAGTTTGGGGGAAACCCAAAGCAGACGCAATGTCAATCCTAATTACTAATTCATTAACCTGCCGGGCTCCCTCCCCCCTCTGAAGCCACACACACATACACAGACACACACCCACATGCACTCACTGCTCCCTCTTCTGTCCCTCCTCCTTGTCCCACGAGAGGCGGAGGGATGGATGGAGAAATGAAGAGGTGTGTCTGCAGCTAAGTGACATCTGCAGGGCCGTGATGGCGGCAACGTGTTGGGAACACTGGAAATCCCTGATGTGACAATGGGAGGGAGGGAGGGGAGGGAAGGGGGAGGTAGCTGGTGAGTAGAAAAGCTAACAGCTTGCGTTTTTTGTTTGTTGGGGTGGGTGGTCTCCTGTGATGGTGCATGTAAGTGTGTTAATGTGCGTGGCTGTGGTGTCAGAGTAAGTGTATGTATGTGTGCCGTCATGCATGCATTTACCTGTGTGTGTGTTTGTGTGTGTGTGTGCTGGCATGAAGAGTGTGTGTGCATGTGTGTTAGCATATTAAATGAAAGCAGGTAGTGGGGAAGATAAATCAATATGCTGATGTTGGTGTGTGCAAGTAATAACATTGTGAGTATAATAAAAGCAAGGGGGAGGTGCAAGACAGACTGATGGTGTGCGTCTTTAGCCACTGCTGCAAGACTGGTAGCTCTTTGTGTGTGTGTGCGTGTTTGTGTGCGTGTATGTGTGTGTGTGTGTGTGTGTGTTGGCGAAGAAATGCACACATAGATGTTAGCATCCACACACACCAAGGCCTCCTGCAGCATTCCTCTGCTCGTGCTCACACCGACAAGTTAATATAAGATAGAGATACAAATGTGCACACACAAGGACACATATTCATGCACCCAAGTGGGCACACACACACACACACACACACACAGAGAGAGAGATAGAAAAGGATGCAGTGCTGCTGACTGAGGTGGAATTAAATAGAGAAATCCTCCAAACGAGCATCGATCCACAGAGTTTACAGCATTGGCTCCGTCTGCCATGGCAGGCCAAACAACAGGGAGCTCTGTGAGACAGCTGGGGCACACACACACACACACACACACACACACACACACACACACACACACACACAAGCAGAAGGCATTACAGGCACACATATATCACACACACACACACTTGAATGTGTGTGCACATGCTGTGGGTCTTTGATTTTGATCAGAGGACTTTACAGCTGAATGTGCTTTGCAGTGTAAAAGGATGTGTGCTTCCTTGATATTTGATGTGTGTGTGTGTGTTTATGTGTGTGTGTGTGTGTGCGTGCGTGTGTGTGCCTGCATGCATGCATGGGTGCACACACAGATTCGCTGCTGAAGATGAGGGAGTTGTTTCAGAATCTTTCCAAGCTGTTTTTTCTAATCGTAACTCAAAACCTCTTGTGACAACATTCAAGGAGCTGTTTTTTCTGAACGTTTGAATAAAATATTTCTGATGTTTACGAATGCAGTGTTTAAAGAAAGTAAACAGGAATCCCAGAAAACTTGTTTTTAGCTTATGCTGTGTGGTAAGAGCAATATTTTTTGCAGAGATTTTCAGATGGAGAGGAGAGAAATAGTTTGCATCCAAGTTGATTTCAACCTAATATTAGCAATGAATCACATGACCATTTTAAATGTGAAAGGGGTCCCTTGTAGTGACAAGCTTCTTCAGCTGATTCCTCTGGCCCGCAATTTTCCTGTTTTGGTTGAGTGAAATACGGCTACCTGGCCAGCATAAAACGGCAGGATGGCATTTCAGCAACTTGCTGGTGAACACAGTGGAGCATTTAGCTCCAGAATTAATGTTGGACTGACACTCACCAGGTGGCCAGAAACACAAACTCATGCTCTGCTGCTGGACAAGTGTTCAGAGAAAATACCACTCTCATGTCTGTATGTTAAATGTTGAAGTAGAGCCAGGAGCTGGTCACCAGTGCCTTCTGAAAAGGGACGACTGTTCAAAATAGATAACTGTTGCCACCATTAAACAAGACATGTGTTATTACATTATTACATTTTGTGAAAGGGAATTCAGCAGGAGGCAGACATTTTAACACTGGGGCATGGTCGCTAAAATAATGGGATAGTTTCCTCTGGTCTCACATGAATGTAACTCATAGAGTCAAGAAACATCATATCGTCATCATTATTTAGCTGCACTGCTATGTGTCCGGTGATTCCCTCGACTACCTCATCAGCATTCATTACCACTGAAGAGGGGGGGGGGGGCATGTCAGCACTTGTGCGTAGAAACGTGTCAGTGTGTATGTGCGGCTCTCATCTGGGTCATTATATCCACAGGCATGAAAAAGCGGGTTACAATGACACACATCCCTCCACGTGACAGAGGCGAATGAAGGAGGGGGAAGGGTCTTTATCTGAGCATCAGTCACTCCCACCTGTGACCACTTGTCCTTAATACTGAGCTGGAATACAAAGGCAACAGAAGAGACACTGTGTGTATGTTTGTGTGAAAGAAACAAAGGGTATCTATCAATCTGTCCTGCTTCTTATTTGCTCTGAAGGAAGTGGAAGAGGCAGTGAGGGATCGATGGCCACCAGATCCCACAAAATTTCCCCAGAGGAAAGAGAAAGAAAAATGTACAGGCGCAAACATTTTTTTTTCTGTAGGGAAACCCATTGTCTGGTTGTTTGAGTTCACATGTATGCATGTGTGTGTGTGTGTGTGTGTGTGTGTGTGTGTGTGTGCATGAGACACAGAGAGTGTGAGAGAAAGAAGAAACACTGGCGACCTTGCCAACATGCTGACAGAATGTGCCGTGTGTGTGTGTGTGTGTGTCTGTGTGTGTGTGTGTGTACCAACTCTGAGTCTGCTGGGCAGCCAGGTCAACAGACTGACCGGTCACCATAGCAACAGTGCCACACTCTGTGCCAAGTTGTAAATATGAAAGATGTATAAAAACCATGAAGGTGCGACTGTCTCTGGAGTCACTTGTTCTTGTTCTTTGAGTGTTTCCCTCTGATGAGCTAACATTTACCTTTTGAAGGATGCCAGTGCAGCATGTGAACCACCTCAAAGCAGAATAGTATCCATGCATAGTTGCCATGCATGCTGGGAATTGAACCCTTAGACCTGTCAGTGAGTGTCACTGTCACTGTAAATATGGCTGAACGAGCATATCTGCTTTTCAGGTATACATAAAACACATGACATGAAAGTTCTATGAAACTCACACACTCACATTTGTTTTCGCTCTCTGGTTCGTTACTCTGTCTGGCACCAGAGTGCTCACCATTCTTAATGGTGTCAGGTGAAATAACACTAAAACAACAAATGAATCAAATAATGAAACATTAGCAGCTTCTAGCATTAAATGTACCGTGTACTAAGGTGTCTAAATTCATTCATCTCCTTTGAGCCTGGTGGGCTAACATGCTAGCTTGAAGCTACTGTTACATACCAACTCCAAAAAAGTGATGAACCCACAAAGAATTATACTCTGCAGTTCTCCTCACCTCTACAGAGAGTTTCAGCATTTTTCAGCTCATTGTTTTGCAGAGGTTTTTAATAAAAATCCAATGCACACTACCTAGCCAACACCAAACAGCTCCCCTGTTGATACCCATGCACAAAACAGGACTTACAATCCATACAAAACCTGATTACAGTTAAATGTTTTTTGAATGTTTTTTGTGTATCAGTATCTACAGTTGATGCTCATATTGCTGCATCTGCCTGATAATAGCAGCCTATGCAGTGCAATGATGTTAAAGTCAGCTAGAAACTCATTATGCAAATCGTGCAAAAGTAGTCAACATGCAGTATCATGGTACCACATTATATGGACCACCTAAGGGTGCATGCTTCTGCACTGTGTGTTCTGTCAGTGAAATTACTTTGGGGACTAAAGCAATACTTTTGTTGCGGTCTGTTGAACCACATACAGCTCTCATGTGAATCCATGCTAATGCACATCCTCTTCACAGAGCAGGCTCCATGGCAGTGGGGCCCATGCATTAAACATGGGGCGGTTGAGGGGAGAACATGTTGGAATACCAATAATTTTGCGATGGAATAACCTGGCCATGTTGTTGAATAAGGCCCCCAAAAGCATGATGGGAAGTATAATAATTTTGTATTAGATACACAGTAAATTAAAAACAGCATGTGGATACACTGGAATGAGATGAATTATGCAGATCTGGTCTCAGCAGAGAACAGAGACTTATTGGATGCCCCTGCTTGGTTTCTTGCTTTCGATGCACGTTCAATATTAGAGGCCAGAGGTCATGGAAAGAGTTGTCGACTGTGCATCTTTGGTGAAAGTTGTCCAAAATGGACTTAAGAGCAACGTGCGAGGGCCTCGAAAGTAACAAACTATGAAAGCATTTAAAATGAAAAATCAGCTCAACTTCAATGACAACTGAGATTCCAGTAATATTCATCAATCCGCCAAACACACACTTTCATTTTCAGCCTTCTTTCAAACTAAATTTGTCGGGGTCTTCTCTTTTAGTGCTCCAAAAACATCTATCCAGTTATCATCAGATTTCCTATGCTGCAAGAGGTAATAATGAGACTTTTGGACTTACAAAGCACTAACTGTGCTATATAATAATTCTCATTTGGATCACTATTCCTTTTGTCACACTGTACTTTCATTCACAAGACATAAATGCTACATGACGTTTTATAGACAGTCCAAAATCACTACTAAGAATTGCTATAATAATAATGATAATAATAATAATAATAATAATAATAATACAAACTAATTTGGCGATGATCCTTATTGACTTGCTATTCACACTTCCTCCAACAGAGGGAGCTGTACATGCATCATTTCCATTTTAAATGTGACCACATGTCTGAGCCTCTCCACGTGGCCTCACATGAGTTGACCATTTGTTGATAGCTGTCGGGACTTTCCCAAGGTGTGCCATGTGGGGTAAAGTCAAAGGTAAGAGGGTGTCAGGCAGGGATGACTAGCTTGGTCCTGTAGAGTTCCTGGTACTTAATCATTCCTTTTAGTTATAAGGAAGGTAAAAAGGTGTTGACTAATTTCCGATTAGAGGAAATGTGGTCTGACAGTGTGGAGGAAACGTGCATTCTGTGCATGAGCACGCCGTAAGCAGCAGCATGCAGGCGTACACAAACACACAGTCAGCCCATCTTAAACTGACCAAGAAGGCCTGCTGGTGGCATCGCAGTGAGTGTGTTTATGTCTCGGCCCCAGGTGTCCTGCAGTATGTAGATCACTGTTTTGTTCCCCTCTGACTGACCTTGACTCCAGTGGGAGAGTGTTTGCTTATGCGTGCATGCTCTTACTTTAATCTGTTTGAGAGCCACGTGTTCTGTTCCTTCTGTTTGTTGTTCTGTTTGTTTCAATGTTAAGATAAGTAAAAAACAAAATGAAGTGGAAACTCACTGTGACCAGCTTTCTTTGAATCTGGGTTATTCCTGGGGGAAAAGGTAGGGTTGGGTCCTGGTTACACCTGGAGTTATTCTTAGAAATGAGGTTCATGTTTAGAGTTAGAAGTTAACTTTGAACTTTTTTAGGAATCATTTAAGGAATGATAATTAAGTCCAAAAACGAAATATTGGTCCTCACAAAATCAGCAGAATAAAGCATGTGTTTGTGTGTGCGGACCTTGAGCTCTCTGACCTGATACTGGTGACAAACTGAGAGACAGGCGGGTGTCTGGTATCACTGAAACACTGGTTTTGCTGGAAACCCAACTATATTGACTGATGACTGTGCTGTGGTTTCATAATGCTAATTGTGATGTTTGGGCTCAATCTCACTGACCCGATGACGTTTTCACTCCTGAAACAAACCAGAAGTCTCTTCTAAGAATTTTAAATGACTGTTTCTTAATCATTCATTTATTAGTTATTTAACCACATTAATTATCATATATGTGGTTAAAAGTTTTTAAGGCAAAGTCTTACACCGAGATAAACTCATGAAGAATCACTGTAGGAGGTCTTCCTGTTTAAAGTGTGACTATATGCAACTTTTGAGAGAAGAACTTTCACAGTTTTGCTTTTAATTAAAAGTTAGATTCATAAGAAATAAAGTGCTTGGTTGTTCAGTTAAACACACTCAGGGGGTTTCCTGCTGGACCAGTAGCTGGCTAACTTTACCTCTCATCTGACATTACTGACTCAGTTTGCTCACTTCATTACTTCTTAATGCTGTATTTTACTCGTCCATAATTTAAATAATTTGCTCAAGTTTCCTAAAGAAAAACTTAAAGAAAAGAAGCCTAAGACAGTGAAACCCAAAGGGTATTTTAGTCGGTGCACAAATGTTCAGCTGAACATGCAGAAATGTGAAATTTCTCCACAAACAAACTGAAAAAACATGTAGAATAAAGTTTGAAATAAATGATTCTTTATTTACTTGTGAAACCTTTTTTTTTTTTGGTAATAACATTTTGTGGCAAAGTTCTATCCAAGAAGCCATTGTGACTTTATTGATCAATTACAAACCTATAAAATAAAGCGTTATCCTCCTCTCTACTTGTGCTACTGCCACGTTACTTCTTGTCATGTACCGTTATCCTGTTACACAGCGTCACTTTACAGCCACCGTGATTCAGCATGAAGATACACAGTCCTGCCTTAAGTCAAACTGTTATTTACACTTGTCGTGTGTACTGCAAACATAAAGCGCCCACTGAGCCAAAAGAAAGCAATGCAAGAGACGAAGGAGCCGCTAATATGCTTACAACAACACCTCATTTACCGTAAACACTCCCTGTAGGTCACACCCTCACTGCCCTGACAGGTCAGGGAATAACAAGAGATAATTAGTCATCTATGTATCAACTGAATACACTTGTATTGTGTTATTACCAGGAGCTATAATTACTCAGAGGCACGAGACTGACATTTACACCATCCAACTGGACTCATCTGATTTGGCACCGTGGGGGTGGAGCGAACACAAAACAATGACTGCCGCCATGACGAGCACGTCAACAACCTGTTGACGGAAAATACCCGGGGAATAAATATCCAGATTCCTTCCCGCACATGTGGTGTTGTGATTAGTGGATTCATGCCAAGTCAGCAGGACTTCCTGCTGGAAGAGGAAGAGAGAAGTGGGAGTGAGCACGGATACGCAGAGACTGTCAGATCAAATTAAAACAGTAGATGCGGAAAAAAGAGCGAGAATCACTCCCATTTCCGACGCTGCTGCGTATGGAAAGGTTGCAGAGCCTGTCAGGGGAAATTAAATCTCTCACGTCCTTAAATGCTGCTAAATGTCAAAAGGGAGCAGAATAGAAACATTAAGCTTGAAGTTATTTATAGCAAGATCAGATGCAGAAACATTTCTCCTTAATCATAATAAACCAACATCTCTCATGTTATTCCTTCACTGTGTTGTAGGAGTATAAAAGAGAGGAAAGTGAAGGAGGGAAGGAAGGAGGAGAGGAAAAAATGAATGCAGTGATGTCAGCCCATCCCACTCCTATTCAGTACAAATGCAGCAGAGCAGGGCTGAGCCTGCATACCACTGCTGCTGACGACTGACCTGATACCACACACACACTCTCTCACGTCACACACTCTCATCATACCACACTCACAGAGGCGCTGAAACTCAGAGCAGCGCTGGGAGATGCTACCGGCTGGCAGCCACTGAGTAAGTCCACTTTCCCTCCTCTGTCCTCGTCCGTCTTTCTCCGTCTGTCTGTCTTTGTCGTGATTGCCATTCTGAGGCCCGTCTCAGCTCATTTATCTCTCACACTCTCCTCGGCCGCTGTGAAGCGGCCAGTGTTTTCTCAGACTGAGAGACTTTTCAAACTTTCCTCTCAGTATGCCGTGCACATACCTTACTCTCCTCTCGCCGCTTTTCTTTTCCCTGCATGTAAGACAGAAGCAGACCCCCGGCCTATTTGCATGTTGGCGCAGAGCCAGACCTGGATAACAGACTTGAGTTTACAACTGCTGATCTGCTACATTCTCATTTAGTCCTTGTGTGATTTTTAGCTTTCTGATGTGTGTGTGTGTGGGCTGTTATTGTCTGTGATTAGTTTGACGTGTTCATGTCTTGATTTGAATATTTCTTCTTATCGGAGCTGTTATTCGGGGATAAAACTGCTCAGAAGTGCGAGCCTTTTGTAGAGAAATTGAGCAATCGGCCACACAGTGGGCTGTATGGTCTTCAAGTCAGGGCCAGTTTATTCGTGTTGCTCTTAATCACAGAGTCTTAAAGGGCTTCACAGCTCCTACATCATGAAACAATGAATGAAAACACACCCCCTGTCAGTCTTTCGACAATGGACACTCTCATGGACAAGAACGTGGATAACAAAAGCCTCACCCGGAAAAAGTGTTGAGGGAGGCTCGAGCAGTGCTGCGTCTACAGATGAATGAATGAATGGATGCAACTAAGCTGACATACACTTGAAAATCAATGAATTGAGACTGCAGCAAGCTAAAGTTTTACTACTTAAATAAGATTAGAAACAATGAAGCGAGAGCCTGCTGCCTAGTTCAGAGATTTATGAGCTGCTGTGTTTTTAATACCACAATATGATTCATTTTAAGTAAAAGCAAGACAAGACGCTCCCTCCATTATCTTTACCGCTATGAGAGGAATGGTTTGATATTTTTGGAAACACGCTTCATCACAAAGAAACAAAAGAGTTAGAGGAGAAGATTGATACCGCACATGTCTGTCTGATAAATACATCCAGGAGATCGTTAGCTTAGCTTAGCATAAAGGCTGGAAAGAGGCAACAAGATTCATAAAGCTGTCATTTTTACACTGAAACACGGATTAAACGTGTTGCTCGGTAAGCTTTCGATGTGCTGGCAGGCGCACTTTGTTGCCGGAGGACAAGGACTGAGGAAAATACTTTCAGCTTTGCACATGAGATTTAAAATTCATCTTGTTTTTCAGACCTTTTCACAGTTTTGCATTCAGTCCAGCATCAGCTGTTAAAGGTAGAAAATAGTTGTTTTACTGCTCATTTTTGCGGGAAGCATAGAATTATTCAGGCACAAGTCTCGTGTGAGGTTTAGTATAATTCTATGGTTCGTCATGTGCCACACCTGAAACACTAACTTTAAAGGTGATATTTCACTTTTGTCAGCATCTTTGGCTTTGCTGTAATGTTTGACCGGCTTCAGATGCGGATTGGTGAATTGTTATCAGGAACACAAACCCTATTGGCTCTGACTCACTGTGTCACATCTTTCAAAAGTGCGTAGAGGGCAGCGACTGCTTTTATACAGGCTGTTTACACACGGCTTAAGGTGAAGGTTGTTCGCTGGGATTTTGCTCGTGAGGATTTCCTGGATAAATTCTAACTAACTGTTGATGGCTATCTGTGGCACGTGGTGATAAGGTGCGAAAAACAGTTAGAGTGGTGTGTGTGTGTGTGTGTGTGTGTGTGTTTCTGAGTGTGTGTGTGTGTGAGAATGTGAGTGAGTGAGAGAGAGTGAGAGGGAGATGGTTATAGCAAAAACTTCAGGTCATAACACTGTCTTTTGCTGTCTATCTGTGTCTGTTACCCAGAGATAGCATGCACTCATTAACGCCCAGTGTGTGTGTGTGTGTGTGTGTGTGTGTGTGTGTGTGTGTGTGTGTGTGTTGACATACTGAACCTGCCCCTGTTTGCCTGTCAGTGTTTGAAAGCACAGTGGCATTCTCGCTGCTTACTGTATGCAGAGTAAACACTGCATGCACACACACACACACATACCACATTTGGCACTGTGGCTTATTTGCTTTGGGCCTATTGTGTTCTGCCAGCCAGAACAGGATTGAATGGAGGGGAACAAAACAATACAGTAGATATAATCTCTCTCTCTCTCTCTCTCTCCCTCTCTTTGTAAAAACCACAACAGCAACCTTCAGAGCTCAGTTGATCTGGACACACACCTTCACCCCCAGAGAGCCCGACACACTCCTAGTGCACCGAGGAAGAGCACTCGACAAAGAACGCCACAGTGACCTCCAGCAGTTAGACTGCACCCGATCCCACATCCTTCAAAGAAAGGGGAACCTGACCCTGGAGCAGGAAAAAAAAGGAGCGATCACACTCCGCCGCCGAAACACGACCCACTGGAGGGAGAGACAGAGGGGCTGACGACCGTTTCTAGCAGCCGGGGCGAAGAGGCAGGATGCTGGCTAAAATCCTGGCGGACATGTGGGTGGAGCCCGAGGTGCTGGAGGCCCTCAGCGAGGAGCAGAAGAGGATCCTGTTCTTGAAGATGAGAGAGGAGCAGGTACGCCGCTGGAGAGAGCGGGAGGAGAGGGAGGAGAGGGAAGGAAGAGATGACAAAAACACCAGGCCAAAGAAAGGTAGAGTGCAACACTGGAGTTACTGTACTGGCTACACTGGTGGGAAGTACTGGCACATAGAGAACACACATGTCTCATTCCATCACACTGCAGTGTGAGTGTGGTTTCCAGCAAGCCTGCGTGTCATTCAATTAACATAACTATGTAGTAGTTAGAAAATGTGCTTATTTGCTTTCTTGCTCAGATTTAGAATACAGAATAAATACCGCTATTCTATCTGTCTGTCTTCAAACGGTTAGCTTAGCTTTAGCATAAAGACAGAAAACAGGGGGAAACAGCTATCGAAGGGGACCAAAATCCACCTACTAGCACCTCCAAAGCTCATGTTTCATCTTGTCTATTTATCCTGTACAAAAAACAACATCTAGTAGTGTACTTTTCAGGGCTTAGTGTCCAGACTTTTCATTGGAAGGGTGCAGCGACTTCCTGGAATCTCTGCGACCCCCAGGCTAGCTGTTTCCCTCTGTTTCTAGTCTTTATGCTAAGCTAAGCTAACCACCTGCTGATTGTAGCTTCATATTGAAGATACAGGTATGGTAGATCATTGAGATCTTCTCATCTAAATTTCAGCAACAAAGAGAATAAGGGCATTTCCAAAAATATCTCTTTAATCTTTTTCAGATGTTTTTAGATTAAAGATCTTTAGCTTCGATAGACAAAACCCCCTGAGAGTTGCGTCCTGGTAGTGTGACTTTGAAACAGCATAAAGGGAGCTCAGATTGGCAGGAAATGTAATTTAACAGTGAAATAAATGAATAAAATAATAATAATCCCCACAGATTTTGGTTGCAAGTCAAACTCTTCTGAAGGTGGGATGCGGCTGGAGGGGATTTGGATTTATGAGCCCAGTATTTTTAAAATCCTGGCCTGGTTTAGTCCTCATAGAATTATCACACACACTTTGAAACTGTCTATATAGAGAGTAATCACTCTGTTTTGTCTCAAACTATATTTAATTAGTAATATGACTAGAACCGTCTCTTTATTTGGGAGCTGCAAACACACACACACACTTATTATAGTTCAGAGCTCAGTTTCTGGAAAATTGTCCATTCAAATCCTTTTACAACTAATAAATGTTGACCAGAAGTCTTCTGACCTCCGAGTGCACATGATACACAAGCTGTGTAGTAACAGCCTCTCAGGTTACCAATCTGATTAATGTGTTTAAACTACACCCAGTCTTTTCATTGCTCTGTCGGTGCGTCTGCTCCACCTGTCTCATTTCAGCCACCCTTCCTCCATTTACAGTGTTTGTCTAACTCACTGAGACCCCATCACCTCTGCTGGTTCTGCTGCACAATGAGAGTTGTGTGATACTGTGTGAGTGTGTGTTTGACAGACAGACTCTATCAGCGCCAGTTGAATGGTTCTGCGGGCTGAAAGCTGAATAAGATTGAGTAAGCCCTGTGGTTTTGGGCGTCGCCTCGCTTTAAACCACGTATTAAGTTACCGTCTTTGTTTGCCCAATCTCTGCCATGTCACCTGAGAGGCGACCGAGTGTGCATTGACTGCGTGTTTGTGTTATACAACATACAATCCAGTGAAGTCTTTTATTCTTTGTTCACTGTGCCGCTGCTGGAAAGACAATCTTTACGTGTACATGAGGGGTATCAGTGTCACATAAATACACAGTTAGTTCTGTGAATAAAGATTTCTATTATGTGCTGCGTTTCTGCTTAATTTGTGGGTGTGGTAGGAAGAAAGACGGGCGCCTCCGTCCTGCAGTGGAAATGGCCTCTATGTCCTGTAATCACAGTTGTAACTCACAGTGAGGTGAGCATAAAGGTGTATTGCACAGACAGACCAGGACTTAGGTCAGCATTGACATCAGACTGAGACGTCTACACAATGTCCCCTTATGCACCGGGTGACTGTACGCAAACACAAGACATTCCTGAAAATATGAGCAGAAACAGAGCTGCCTTTGTTTGCGTCAGTCACTGTCAGGAGGATATTGTTTCTGTGCACTCCTACGATGTCTTCTAAAGGCTAAATCTGCCTGGAATTTCAATTGGCAGAAAACTCCTGCTTGAATTTTCAAGCCACACCCCAGTTAGTGACGTCATGGCAGGTGTTGCACCTTTGTCAGGTACTGTCCTGTCATGGAAAACACAGCTTATCACACAGTGGAGTGGAGTTTATTTCTGGCTACTGATGAGGTAGTAACTATAAATACTCTGTTTTCCAGGGTGTAGGTGTAATGGAATAAAAGCGTGTTATGTTTGGAATTTATTTCTGTATATTATGACATGAAGATTAGCTAACAAACAGTATAAATGATAGTCATTACATAATTGCGTCAGTTGTTTTATTTATTATTAATTATATTAAAAATAGTTATTTGCATTAAGTAATTATAAATTTAAGAGAGAATGAAAGAGTTGTGCTCCTCATTTCAGCTGATGCTGCATGTAACTAAAGAAACTGAGCGTTGGCACAATGGGATGTCGGCTGTTTCCAGTTCACGCTTTAGAGGAAGTTTCTGTTGAAGTGCCTCGGGTCAATTTCATGTAGATCTGCCTGCTCATTGACAGGAATGAGATCACTGTTACTCACTGTTTCCTTTTCCTTGTGCAGCGATTTCACATTATTTAAATCTGGTTTATCAATAATCTGCTATGACTAATGTTTCGCTGGGAGACACAATGAATTCACTCCAACAAAACAAAGAGGAAAAAGAAAGAGGGGGATGAAATGGGTTTAACAGAAGACGAATTCTGTTGTGGTTGTGTGAACTCTCCCAAGCTCTATACTTGTAAGACAGCACCACCTTCTGGATAAAAACCAGAATAACAGTTTCTGAGACTTTTATCAGAAGCTTGATGAGAGGTGAAAATATATTTGCAGTGAGCTTACCTTTTCGTTTTTCTCCCAGCTTACCATAAACATGTGACCTGGCTGCTCGGTTGGGACGGAGACGTGAGCGTCAGTGTGATCGGAGAGGTGGACGAGTTCAGGTCCTCCAAACTCCTCCAGAGCCTCATGAACAACAGGTAAGCCGAAAAAAACAAAGTAAAAATTCAAAATGTCACCTGGTTTCACTTATTGACTGATTTTGGCTTCTAAATATGATTAGGAAGGTATAAAAGCAGATTGTAGAGGTCAAGCAACACAGAGCCACTTAGTTTAGCAGCAGGAGGTTGAAGAGAACAAAGGGCAGTGGGTATTTAGATCAGTGTAAAACCTGAGTAACTACTACAGAGCAAAACACTACACAGGAAATGTAATGCATCACCTCCACCATGTCCACCCCTCACATGTTGGTAACATGGGTTTCAGAGAAAACCTCAATCATGTGATTTAATTCAATCATTTTTTTCAAAAGGATTTGATGGAAACAGCAACGTCCAGAGTGTGTTAATGTCTTACATTTTACACAGGTCAAACCAAACTAATCAAAGACAGATCAACTTATTTGGCGTATCGGGTTTCTGTTGTTTTACTTTCAGTGGGACATTTAAGTACTTTTCATAACAGCCTTATTTTTTTGAGCCGTGACAGCTTTGTTGGGTAGCTCACCCACCAGTGCAACATGTCTCAAAATCAACACAAAAGGACGTCCACATAGGCTTCTGCCACCTTAACAAAGCATCAGTCCCTTCAGCAAATGACATCACTGTGATTGACTTTGATAACATGAACAGTGAACTGAGGAGTTTCACAAAGCTCACCGTCTCCTCATCCCAATTGGATTATAGAGGTTATTTGCCTTATGACTAACTGGAGAATTGATTCAAACGTTGGGACGGTTGTCTGCGGGACTAAAAATGGACGTCTTTGTCTTCCAGAGTCCGCGGCGATAATATGAATGGCATCCAGACAGCGGCCTCGCTGCCAGGAAGAGAGGCCCGGCAGCTCAGCTTTAAAGAAGACATCCAGCTGTCCCTCGCAGATGTTAGCGTGAGTTCATGTGTTCCTGCGTGGGTTTTGAAGTCGGGAGGCTAAGACGAACAGAGCCTTACCATCAAATTGTGTCCCACTTACGCGCAGGATGACCCAGCTTCACTGAGCGGCCAGTCATCTGAGGAGGACGTGGACTCCAGCAGCGCTGATGACGACCCGAAGGACCCCGCCGAGGACAGCGACACTGAATCAGGCGGAGGCTCAGACAACCACAGCGACTGGGTTCCTCTCTACAGGCCCCATCTTAGTAGCCATGGCAACCAGCCGCCGCTCAAAGCCCAGCTGTCAGACACAGAGAGGGCCAGCCCACAGGACAGAGGTAAGAAAACAAGAGAGGAGGGAGGAGGTGGAGAGAAGCATGATTTATGTGTTTTTAAATGTTTTGACATCTGTGATACTCACTTACTGATTCTAATGAGCTATATGTACATGTAGGAATGCTACCACCTGGTAAATATACACAGTTCTAAGTAAAAGTCCTGGCAAAAAACATGTGTTTTGTATAGATAAATTACCGTAGTTAACATCTATATACAAAATAAGGGATTAAAAAAGGTGCTACTATATACACCAACTTATTATCACTAATGCATTAACATGTAAACAGCATTTAATTAGCTCTTGCTGGTTCAGGTGGCGCTCACTATTTTGTACACTGTTGGATAGTTTAATCTACAGTATGTGTTGTATTTGATAAGATGATGTTTTGTTTGTCAAATCTTCACCTCTTAACCCATAACTGTAGCTGTCACATGAATGTCGTGGAGTGTAGAGGTAGCAAAGCATGGAAATACACAAGTAAAGTTTAAGAACCTATAAAATACATACTTGAGTAAATGTACTTAGTTACGTCATAACTGGTGCATCATATGGAATTTGTGAGAAAAACCTGTGTGTCGTGGTAGATCCAGTGAAGCCGTGTCGCTGTTTTCAGTTTATTTTTCAGGCAAATTCAAACACTGAATGTCCTTCATGGTTTGAGGGTTTTGAGCTAAATAAAACCCCACTGGACACTCTGAAAAAATGCAATGTCACAAAGCTTAAAAGGGGTCTTTTTTTTTCCACCTGAAACCCTGACCAATCGAGTTCAGATCAGTTCAGTTGCATTGTGGGTAATGGAGACAGCAGGTTTTGACACGTAAGGAGAACGTGTTAAATAAAAAAGGCGAGAGCTCTGGTTCTGCTACAGCGATTTTTGATCTTTTCACTCTGAGAGTCTGAGAAAGTTGTAGGAGTCCAGATTCCTGCAGTTCAACTGGACTCTCTGAGTAAAACGTAAATTATGATATAAAAAACCCCTGTCCTGAACAAAGCTGTCCTGATGTAGGCTAATGTTTGGGGACATGTTTCCCCAACCAGCTGCCGCTCGTGTTGTTGGCGTACTTCTGACCATTTATCACACTGAACAGATTATATCTTGTCATGCAGTCATCGATGCTCCAAACTCTCGTGCATATATCACAGCAGAAGGTTTGAATGCTCAGCTGGTCACGTGGATATTACTCAGATTTTGTGACTCACTCCGTCCCTTTCTTCCCTTCTCAGAGATTGTGATCTGCGAAGAGAAGAAGTCTGATCATGGAGGCCGCGTGGCGCAGCTCAGGAGGGCCTTCGCAGATGATCCTCGCCGCTCTCCACCCGCCTACACCAAACCTCCTCTACCTGCCAAACCTGCTAACCTACAGAAAAGAAGCACACCTTTGATCCACTAGGACTGCAGGTGAATCCACGCTGCTCCAAGACAATACTTGATGCCAAAGACGCAGACCGTACTGAGTTGAATGAGCCTTGTGCCGAAATAAAGGCTCAGTCCGACACTGATGGAGCAGGAGAGGATCCTGGCTTGAACCTGAGCGTTGGACTGAGATGCACTTTGTTTCGGCCTCGACTCGAGGCCCAGCCGAGAGAGAGGGCGAAACGTCTGGGGGGGGGGGGTGGAGTGAGAGAAAGACTTGAAAGCTTTTCTACTGAAGTCAACTTGAATGAGAAAACGAAGAAGCTTTGATGTTGCTGAGTTCAAATACGCTCTCATAGTTTGTGTGATTGACAGGCAGACAGAGTGAATGTCCGGAGAGACACAGACTGTTGCCTACAGGTGAAAAAACACCATGGTCGACTTGTTCAATGAGTGTTAATGAACTTTTATTATTCAGATGTCATAAGCTTTTGGGGAACTGAAACATTTATTTTCTAAAAATCTTGTTCAGGTCCATGTGTACAGTTCAAAAGGTCTAAACTGCTTTAAATGTAGTCCATGTCACTGTGCTGCTGTAACACGACTGACTTTCACCAGCGTTGACAACACCTTCATCCAGCATATCACCAGCAACCACACTGGTGCAGGGGTTTGGGGGATAAAATAAACGTTAAATGCTAAACAGACTGTGTCTATCCAGTGGCATTATCTTAAGGGTGCTTTCAACAACATTCTCAGTCCTTTCACCTATCAGCACACGTTCACCGCTGAGCTCTGACCACCAACTCTGCAATGTTGGATTAGCAGCTCGATCACCTGAGCTACCGTGACCCCACATGTAGCTAAGGAGTGTCTTTTTTATGTGATCAGTGAGTGAACAGGATATAATGGTGTCACAAGCACAGCTATGATTAGCAAGATCAGAATCACAGAATGGGCCTACAGTGCTGTATTTGGCCAGTGACACACCTTTAATCATGTTATTAATAAGAAACAATTACTATGAGGTTATATAGCTGACTAATATGTTTAAATCCACAGGAGCTAGGGGATGGTAGCTATAGTATAGTATATATAGACTCTAGTTATATAGTCATGGTCATCATATATATGACAGTTTGGTTTTGTTTCATGGGCAGGCCAAATTTCAGAGACAAAGGGTTTAAAAAGTAAGACACACACACACGCACACACACGTATATATGAGCATGTTAGCATGCTGGCATTAGCATTTAGCCCCACAAAGCTGATAGCATGACCGTAGACTTTCAATCTTGTTACAGAAATCGGACCAAAAGTATTTTGATAAATTAGGATAAAGTTGTGAGCTATTAGTCAGTTAAAAGTTATTTGATAATAAGTTATTTCATTGACCTTGCAGGTTAATTCTTGACCTTAGCAGTTTGCCAAAAAGTCACAAGGTCCACCTACTTGGTCTTTCCACAGTTATCAGCCACATCTCACAACTGCTATCATGTGAGTGAAAATCCATACTTGGGTCACATGATAACAGCCAAACCATCTGCATGACAACCGATGTGACTGATACCGTAATAAAAGCTGTGGACTGTAAGTGGACTTCGTGATGAGATTTTCATGTCAAACGTCATATTTAATATTTGGTTGCAAGCCACTGGCATTCGGCCGCTGTGTGACGTCCACGACACACAGACATGCACAAACACTTCCATTGTTAGCATCTGCAGTCCTTGTTTGTTTTGGGGCCTTTTTGCCTTCGGGCTAGGCTTCAGTTAAATGAAACACATGATCGGTTGAACTGAGGTCAGGTGACAGGGCATGGTCAGGTGACTTGGCTGGGCAGGAAAACTACACTTTTGGCCATTGAAAGCTGCTGTGCTGAGGATGACCTACACAGCCATAAAACTGGGGGGACTGTGTATAAAACGAGCTCCACTGGTGGTCAGCAGACAAGAATCTGAATACCCTCACACACTCTTACAGCACTGAGTCAGCACTTCAACCCCATGGTTATTGTTTCATTTCTATTCCAGGGTCCTGGAGTACAAACCTAAAAGAATGAAAACGGTGTCTCTGGACAAATATTCACAGACCGCGCTGTAGCTGAAGGGACAACAGATGCTAGAAAGTGCAGAAAAATACTAAATCATTCTTGTAAAAACATGTTAACACGAGAGATGTCACAGTAGTTCATTTTTAATGTGTTTGAGATGCAGTTACTACCTAACTACTGGGTCACATGTTCACTTCACTTGGTGACCAATTGCCTGCTAACACTCTGCTCCTGCTGACACTTTGACTTTTAATTTTACGTTCTGTTTTATTTATTTGCCAAATGACTTAAAATGTATTTGATTGGTGTGAAACAGAACAAATTAATGCAAGTAAAAGACTGAGTAGAACACAGTTGTGTCTGTTCATATGGTCATAGCATGCGTTCAGCGTGTGTGGTGGTGTGGGGGGAAGGCACGAGGAAGTTGTCGGTGGTGGTCACTTACACAATGATTATCTATTCAGCGGGATGCGTCAGAAAACAGCCCATCAGAGATCAAACGGAGAGCACAGAAAGCTGATCAGCATGTGGCTCAGACCGAGACAGGGCGAGACGCTCGGGGAGACGGAGCAAATGGGAGTCAGGTCACGGGAAGCAACACGTCAGAGCCAACTCAATAAAGTTCTTCTCATTCCCTCGCCGCCTCCACACCCTCAGCCCCTGTGTAGGTGCTTCTGCGTGTGAGTGAAGAGCGTGCGTCCGTGCGTGTGTGTGTGTGTGTGTGTGTGTGTGTGTCCACCCACATATCTTGAGTCATGTGACTTGACACGAGCAGTCATGCACAGTGTGAAAAGCCCCCGCTATATATAGTAGGACAGTGTTGGGTTTCCCAGCAAAGCATTGTAGGAACCCAGTCATCTTTGTCCCATAAGAAAGTGCATGTCGTTGCTGTGTAATGTTTCTATCTACTGTAGGTGTTAAGAGTCCACTGATGCTCCTGTTTATTTTCTGTCCAGCCTGAAAGGTGAAATGAGGACATGAGCGGCACTGAAGCCTTCGCTCTTCGTCTGTTGACCAAGCGCCTGTATGATAGTAAACTTCAAAGTTTATAACAATTAGATACTGTGTGTCTGAGGCCAGTAACACAGATCTTATCTCATCTTCTGAGTGAGGTCATTGTGAAGAGACATAATGAGTCAGTCAGCAGCTCTGGACATATAATATAATAACACCACAGCTGTGGTATCTAAAAGCAAATGTTTTTCTAATTTGTAACCTCAGTGTTAATGAGTTAACATGTCAAACTTCATGATGTAACAAGATCAACACTTTAAAACATTTAACTGCTAATGTGAACATGCGATTCATGCCAGGAATTGTGTATTTGGCTACCAAGTGTACAGTGCTTAATAAATGTTACTACTTTGTAAAATATGTTACATCTTTGCAGCCAGACCTCACAGGAAATTAACAACAAAAATTCATCATGTTTTATGTCTGATTTGTACAAAAAAAGTTGCACCGTTTGGCCTGAATCTGTGTTTTGTGCAGAAAAGAAAGTAAAAATATCACAGATCCTAAGACCCACCAACACAACCCTTCCGGGACCTGCAGGGATTTACTATTGTACTTTCTAAACTGGAGGCTTGTGAAAAGCAGACTTTAAAACAATTGTCAAAATAGAACCAGAGGCCAAGATATCCTGACTTGTAGTCCCTCATGTGGGTCAAGCTCCAAAAACACTAAATCCTGCATTTCCCAGAATGCAATAAATAGCATCTTTTTGACAGGCCCTCCCGGTAAACACCCATGCTTTCAAAATGCTCTCTCTCAGTTTATAATGAAGGCTCTCACTTAAAAAACGACTGACTCCTGACCGTCAGGGCTATTTTCTCAGGTTTGACATGACTCCTCCAGAGACACCGAAGTCACGCTGTTTTCTGACACTGACAACACATGACTAGTAAACTGTCTTTTATGCGTGAAATTGGTGCAGTTTCCCTTAAACGGTGGAAACTCAACCAAAATGTAGGAAAAATAGATGTAGCAACATTTCTGGACTAATTTAGTAGATTAGCAGTCACAACATAAACTGCGGGCACCTTTTGTAGTTTCAAACAGTTGTGGAAAACTTTCATGTTAGACAATGTGTTCCTCCTCTTAAATATATCTACAGACCAGAATAAAGTAAATAAAGTTTAGCCAGTTGTGTGGCTCTATGGATGCAACATCAGTCAGACAGTCCGCCAATCGGCTTTGTGTGTGCACATACAAGGAATCTGACTCCGGTTTAAACATTGCACTCAGTGCCCTTACATAGGAAAAAGGGACATACAGCTCAAGGGTGCAAAATACTTTGGTTCAGACATGCACGTCCCTGACAGGACGAGTTGTGATGTTTTTAGTGATCCCCATCAAGGCAAATTTTCAATTTGTTCAATACTTTGGTGAAAACCTGCAAAACCAGTGACACTCCTTTCAGTGTCAGCTGCAGGCTTTCTGTTAAGTGCTAATTTGCAACTCTTAGCATGCTAACACAGTAAACTAAACCAGTCAGCATGGTAAACAGGTTACCTGCTGAGCATCAGCATGCTAGCATTGTCACTGTGAGCATATTAGCATACTGATGCTAGTAATTAGCTCAATATAGCCCTCACAGAGCTGCTAGCTTGTATACACTCATTCATGTTTACTTAAAACTACACAGTAATACACTGGCATGCAGATAACACTACACTGAAGCTTTTGTCAGTCAATCCAGCAGTTTTTTGATGTTTTTGAGATTATCAGGCGATATTGTATGACAGTCTAGCCAGTCACTACTGCAATTCAATACCATTTATTATCATTTATTTTGTACATTAATAATTTAGGCAACATCATAAAATTTAAAGTTAATGACCACATGTAAATGACATTAAAGACCTGGTCATGACGTGCTGCTCTGATTAAAAAGTGGGAATCATGCAAATTCAACACCTTCTAGCTGAATACAAAATAATCAATTCCACATGATGAGGTGGCGTGAAAAGGAGCCGTGATGAAACATCACTGCAGGCAGACTTTATCACCGTGCTTTGCTTAACTTCCTGGAACCACCGAGGCTTTTTTGAAATCAGCAGCAAGCTAACGATTAACAGAATTTTGTGTACACATTAGCCCCGAAACGAACACCATGTGAATCCGCCTGAGGATCAAAGTGTCAGAATGTTTGGAGAGCTAATTTTCTTTTTACCAGATTTTATGGATATGTTTGGGCTAAGACTGATGGCAGTCCGGAAAAGTCCTTTATAATTTCACAAAAACTGACAGATGTGAGTAGCATACTGTATTTCATTTGAATGCTATATGATAGTCTGTGTGCTTGTTTTTCATAGGTAGCATAAGACCAAACCAGAAGTGGAGCTGCTTATAGACGCTGGTCAATTCTGAATCCATCTTTAACTCCTTTAAGGGTCAAAGGTCAAGAGTCCCCTTTGACCCCAGTGTCACCAAAATATAACCTGGAGGCAGATGAGCCTGAGCTTTTCAAGGATCTAAGAAACCATTGTATTCCTGCTCAGGAGTAGCATGTTTTCCACACGTATGAAAGTGAACACAAATGGATAACAGAGGCGTAATGAGGAGTGATCTCAGAAAGATGCCATTTCTGCAAAGCTGTTACACATTTTCTAACACTGGGGATACAGCCAACGGGGGAAGAAAAAATTCACAATGAGACACAGTGTCTCCAAGCAGACGCAGTGGCCAAAATTTCAAAGGTCTGGCTCGTGAGTGAGGGTCCGCCCAGCTCCAGCGCAGGTTGCCTTGGGCTGGCAGGTTGTTCCGCTGCGGTGTGTGCGCGAGGAGTTTTCCTCCAGAGTGGGCAGGGCCGCTGGTGCTAACATATGTAAGCTCCACAGGGGTCTGTGACGGCGCACACCGGCTATCCGGACAATGCATCCGTCATTAACCCCCGTCTCCCTGCAACTCTGTCTCACTGCATTTCGCTCGGCCTCCATCACTCCGCTCGCTCGCGGATCTCACACTCATCTCTCCTTCCCTCTTTGTTTGGCCCGTGTTATCTTCATCCCCTGCTGTCCATCTCCCCGTCCTCCTCCCTGCATATCTCTCTCTTTCTCTCTTCTCTCCCCCTGTGGCCTGCTTTTCATCTCTCCCCGTTTCACCCGCTCTCTCTTACCCCTTTTACACCCCCATCTCCTCCCTTCTCCCCCTCTGCCCTTCACCACGTCCGCCCCCCCTTCACCCTCTCCCTAGATCCGCTTTCCACCCCCTCCTCCTCCTCCCCCAACTCTCCCTCTCCCTCTCTCTCTCTCTCTCTCAACCCTCCCCCCCCTCCTCCTCTTCTCTGTCCTCCGTTCAATCCCTCCTCCAGCCCCCCTCCTCCTCCCTTTCTCTCCTGCCATCTTGCAGGCCAGTGGAGCCAGACTGCAGGCGTTCAGGGAGTCACTGGACCTGCTGGGCAGCGGGTGACACAGATTTCCGGTGTGTGCGTGTGTGTGTGCATGCGTGACGAGAGCAGGGAGGGGGGATTAAGCTCCAAATCACTAGAAAGGCAACGAAGGGGGGGGGGGGGGGGGGGGGGGGGGGGGGGTGCAGATCCAAGAATTTGAAATTCCCCCTTTGTGTGGGAGATGAAGAAACACTAGACTGTGGACTTAAACTAAAAGACTGTGTGTTTCTCATTCAGTGGGAGCGTTGCAATAGCATGATGTTGGAGCTCACTGCTTTTCTCCATGAGTTGGCAGTGTCCTGCGTTGGCTGGCGTGCTGCGCTTTCTCTCTCCCTCTCTCTCCCCGCCTGACAAACACGCACACACATACACAACCCCCACACCCCCACAGATGCATGCACACACACACACACACACTCACACACGCACGTACACACACACACAGTCCCTCTGCGATCCCCCTGACTGAAGGCACACAGGAAGTGCAGCCGTGGCCCAATTATAGCGTGACACCTCGGGCCGGCCGTTGCCATGGTTACGTCTTCCCTGCGGTCCCCTGGAGTGTGGCGCCGAGGAAGAAGGTCTTATCACATCAGCCATCGTTACGGCAACAAGCAAAAACCCACCCTGTAGCCTCAGTCCAGTTGGCTGTGTATTTTGTTTATAATGTGGGTGTATGTGTGTGATCTATACTTGAATAAAAAGGGAAATTGCGTCAGTGTGTGAATAGAGGAGAGGGTGTCTGTGATTGTGTGTGCGTGTCAGGTTAGGTGTGTACGAGTGCACGCACTGGACTCGCCAAGGCGGCGTGTAGGTGTGTTTGTGTGTGCGTCTGTGGGGTTGCGATAAGGCTCTCAGCCACACCATTAGGTGACTCATAATCCACACAACCTCACACACACACACGGACACACATGTGTGCGTGTGTACAACCAGAATTACGGTGGCTAACAGACACGTGCACCCAATTAAATATGAGCGCACACATACACAGATGTAGTATAAACCCAGCCTGTAGACAAGTGCATGTGGCCAATTTCTTTTATTTCAAAAGGGCAAACAGAGCTATACAGTACAAGTTGCACATGAAATAATTTAGCCTAGGCTGAACTCATTCATTTCTTACTGATGCAGTGACGTCAGAACAACAGAAACAAAACTCCTCATTAGAAACAAAACATTTGGCTCCTTCTTTTTTATGTTGAAACACAATACATCCAAACTGGAAAGGGATGTAAAAAAGACATAATGTTTTCCAGATATTTACAGTCTATTTACAGCATTTTTGTCGTCATCTAAATATTGACACACATTGGTATCCTTCTTTCTCTCCTCTCCAATTCACTGATTGTCAAAAGAAAGGATGGGAACGAGTGTGGACATTCTTAAACGGAGCTGCAGCTCCTCACTAAACACAAGATCCGAGGATCTCTGAACCACAGTCCGAGCAAGTTAACATGGTGTCCAGTGTGTTTCACTTCAGCTGCAGCTCCTCAACAATCATCCAACCAGGATCCTCTGACAAATGCTGCCAACACATACATTATTATCCATCCAAGGCGCCGTTGCTTCTCTCCTGTGCCAGACCCAAAGTAAAGTCGGAGCCCCTTAGATCAAACCCAGACACTCTGCTCTCGAACCCAGGACCTCCCGGCTTCCTCTTCAGCTCCTCGCACTTCCTGTATTTACAGATCTGGTGTCCTCTCTTGCGATTGCGGCAGCTGCTGCACTGTTCGCAGTTCGTCTGACGCCGACAAGGTACGCACTCCCCGCACCTCTTCCTCTTCCTCCTCCCTCCGCTGCCCCCACCCAGAGAGCCAGGGGAGTAACCCTCGGCCACCAGCCCCTCGATGCCCTCGGCTCCCATGGCCGCGCTCCTCCAGTGGCCTCCCCCCATCTGGAAGCCTGCCAGGGGGAACAGAGCGGGGCTGAAGGGGAACCAGGCACCAAGGAAGGGTTGGAAGTCAGTGCCGCATCCAGAGGAGTCCTCTTCCTCCTCCTCAGGCCCGGATCCACCTCCCTCCCCGTCTCCCTTCCCCCCCTTTGCCTCTGCAGCCTCCCTTTTAGCCGGCGGGCTGCTCTGTGCGCCCAGGCCGGCCTGCTCCGTGGTGGCGGGGGTCAGAGCCAGCAGCCCGGCGCGCATCAACAGCTCTGCGGCGTGGGCCAGGTGGAGCCCGCTGGGCGACTCCCACATGTCGGGCCAGGAGGGGGCCCGGCGAGGCTTAGTGTGCGCAGGCTGGGCGGCCCGCTGCTGGGCCGGGGAGGGCTGGATCAGGCCTTTGACATCCACGGCCGGGGAAGGGGTGGAGATGTAATGGGAGAGGCTGTAGGGGTGGCTGGAGCGCTTAAGGCTGGGTCTCAGTGGCTCATTGGGGATTTTAGCGCTGCTGTGGGCCTGATCTGGGGAGGAAGGGCCAGCGATGTCTACGGCAGTGGACATAGCAGTGGCTGTGTGTGGGGGTGTTTGTTGTCCTTGTGTATGCCTGTGTGTGTGTGTGTGTGTGGGAGGAGAGGTGAGGGAGAAGGGGATTGAAGGCGATATGGGGTTGACAACCGTCCTGCTGTTACTTCAGCCAAAATGGCAAGCCTTGGCCTGTGTCCCTATTCCCATTCTCTGCAGCAGCCTCAGAGTCCTGGAGAGCTAGAAATGAATAGGGGATGAAGAGAGGAAGGTTAAGAATAGAAATGTTGGAGGGACGAATACAGAACGAGAGTAAACAGGAGATGAGACTGGAAGATGTCTCTCATGCAGAGTCACTACCCACTGTCAGAGAAGCAGAGTGTGGAGAATGTGTGTTTAAAGACAAATCTAACATACATGTGCATCGATTCAGAAATAAGACCGCACGAATAGAGATGAACAGAGCCATGTAGCACACAGAGTGCATGGCTTGCCAGTGATTTCCGCATACAGGAGGCAGTATCCCTTTAAGAATTTCACGGTATATCAATGCAATCAATAACAGAGCGACAACAATATGCAAAGATATGCGCATATGCGCAGGTCAAATGTGGAGCGCGCTTTTCAAATACATTTTGACGACTGCTGTTATGTGTGCCAGCCAAAGCTTAAGCTCAGCAGAGGAAGACTATATCGAGGAGCGTAAAAAACAGGCTGTCTTTTGTCTGCTATCGACGACGAGGAGCGAGGTGCGCAACGATGCGGTTGCTGTGGATAAAAAAAGACCAGGCTATATTCCATGTCCACATTTGTAGAAAAACTACCCCGGTGATTAAACACGGGACATATATGTTGTTACATGACAAGCATGTAAAGCCTTTGACGGGTCGATCGAGACGCCCGATCGATCATTTCACCGTCATTAAGGTTACCTAAGAAGACGGTGCTCGACCGACGCCACGGCGAGCTGACCACAGTCCGAGTGGTCGCTGCGACACGGCGCTGCGCGCAGGAAAAGGCGACGAGACCAAAACAGCGAGGATCAACAGGAAGTGTCGGTAAAACGTCTCCCCTTACCTTCCAAATCCGGCCCAAACTCTCCTGTCAAAAATATGATGAAGTCATGAACTAATGGCGTGGTGATCGTAGGGTATATGGACGGCGGAGCTGCCGATTCCTCCTCCACCTCTCCGTCCCGGAGGGTCTGCAAACACTCTGCACGGAATTTGGGGGCGTCGCTCAAAATGCGAAGTGGACTCTGCTGCCGAGACGGTGGTCAGAGCGACCCCATAATATCCACAGGAGCAGCCCGACGTACACGGACAGCCGCCACCATGAACACGACTGCAGGATGACAAATTAAAGGCAGTATTATCATCCGGCAGCCCCACTCAGCCAAGACACGGTGTGTCCTTTAACATGGGCGTCATAGGGGAAGCCTCCCCAAGGAACACCTAACACACACACCACACACACATCCAACAACTGTATGTCGAAAAATATCAGAAAGATGAAAAATAAGCCAAAAGTCAGCAGGTCCATTTATTTTTCACCCGCTGCTGAAGAGCACACGCATCATTTATTAATATGTTCAGATGCTTTTTTAAATTATCATTATATATATATATTTTTTATATCATATCAGGCTCCATCTCAATGCATTGTCTTTGAGGCCTGTGCAGGACACCCCAGTCCATTCATAATAGTCGTTTAGTGAGGGACAGCATGTGTGTAAACATGAGGGGAAATGAGGTCTTGGCTGTGAGGTGGAGTCAGTGGCAAGGTGCCTGACAGAAAAACTTTTTTTTCCCTCTATAGTCTTAATGATCAGTTTTACCCACACCAGAAGAAAAATAATAATTGAACAAATAATAATAAAAAAACAACAAATTCACCAAACATCCTGGTTCAGACCAAGCAGACCTCCAGCCTATTAGCAAAGCGTGTTAGCCTGTGTTAGCATGAGGAGCCTACGTGCTAATTAGTTAGCTCGCAGCAGATTGTGTCCCTGCGTGTATGTGAGGTGACTCCTCACGCAGGGACGGTGGAGTCCACTCCACCTCTTGTGAGAGTCCTCCGTTGCATCTGGCACGCAGCCAGATACCTCGTGCGTGTCTGTGTGTGTGTGTGTGCGTGTGCGTGCGTGTGTCACTATGGGAGCAGGGGCCCACCGTTCTCGCGTACACTGTCTGGCCTGGGCTATCCGTGTAAACACAGCGTCTCCTAGTGGTCACCGCAAATACTGCCACATCTTAAAATGGCCACTGGTGCTTGGTGGACACTGCAGCACGGCAGCCCCACTCACCTCCAGCCGAGGCCTCGAAAACACGCTCGCGCGCACCCACACGAGTGCGCGCGCGCAGGTCCCGCCGCAGTCATCACACAGAGCTGTTTACTCATTACCCCTGCCCACTGTTAATCCATAAACACACTGCTCCGCCTCGCTGCTAACGGAGGTGAAGTGCATTTGGTCCTGTGGTTAACAAGACAAACAAACGCAGAGTTTGGCCCCCGGCCCTGCAGCAAGGGACGCCTCTGAAAAATGAATAAGTGAAGCCGGCAAATCAGATCACTCAACAAGTTTTATTCACAATATACAGAGCAATGAATCATCGAGTCACACACACCGCAGCCAGTAGAAAACAAATCTAACGAATGATAAAGCAAAATATATCCTTTGTAAGCAAAGCTGTTACCTCTGAACACTTTTACAGACTAAATACAAAATACCCCAGAAAGCAGAAGGTACCTGGTTAACGACAGCAGATAGTGTTTCAACGAGTCTCAAGATGAAAGATTGTTTCATTAAACAAACATAACCTCCACTTCCTCTAAGCAGCTCTTAGTGCAAAAAGAATACCTAAATGTAACATTCATATGGGCTGTGTGTTTAGACTCTGGGTCGAGGGCTCTAGATGTAATTATAAGGCCTTTGCTGAATTCAAATACTGGACTGAGGCAAAGAGCTGCCAGTTTATTAGGTTTCGACCACCTGCTCCACACCTCGAGGAGCCGACAAGGAAGGGGACACAGGTGACGCCAGACGTGAAGGTACCATGAGATATTTCACTCGTCTCATGTCCCGTGACGCTTTGGATTTAACTCGTCACTTTAAGCAGGTCAGAATGCAGCTGTCATCGTACCTCCATGTCTGACTGATTGTTCCTTCCTTATCTGTCCTCAAATGACCTTTCATTTCAAAGTCATGTCAGTAAATGTGGGAACAGTGTGGAATGTATGAATTGAAGCTCATCAACGTTTTGAAGCACTTTCTGAGATTTTGTTCTGGGCTATGAAGAATATCCACCGTTTGGTTTCATTGTGAGAGGATCATACGGTAACCACCAGTGTGAGATTGCAATGATGACGTTAAATGATTGGACAGACTGGGGCAGGGTGCATGACAAGTCAAGGGAGGGCGGAGCTCAAGGATTGGCCGGCTTAGGCATCCTTCTTTTTGATGATGAGCGGTCCCACGTTGTCCCCGGTCTCCTCGTTGTGTTTGGTGTGGGAGCCGTCGCAGTACGGGAACTGCAAGGAGAGCGCACAATGTGATAAGAATAGCAGAGTCACTCTTACCGAGTTTACGCCCTTTGTACTCTATGATAGGGCTGAACTGTTAGCCAATCATAGTTTCCATCTCTCTGAGGTCACCTGAAAACTATGACATAGAAAGAGCAGCACATGAGACCACTCTGATGGGCTTTTTGAGCAGACATGTTAGATATACTACCCTCAGCCATTAATCTTTTGATCAAGGGAGACGAATCACTGAGAAATGTGGTGATGACGTACATTAAAAATACATAATATCACAGAAATATTAGTTTAAAATCATGAGCCCACATTGGCACTCAGACTAAACTTTACCAGAAAGGTAAATAAAGGTTTCCTGTCAGCAAAGATATGTTATATCTGGGCTGTTTGGACAACACATAATTATTTGACTGTAACATATTGGACAATAACATCTACATTTAATGCAGCGCTGCTGAGCAAAAGTGTACAAATTCAATAACACGCAGGCTTTTACTGCACACATATGGGAATAAAACTATGATATAAGCAAGGTGTGGTGGTGCCTTAGCCCTAGTCTGAAGGGCTGCTATAAATTTTACAAGCCACCAGGTGTCACTGTGTTTGCCTAGCCTGAAGCCCGTATCTTTTTCTGCACAAGTAGAAAGAAAAACCCAAAGCTTCATCCGCCCATCACTAGATCATGATGAAATTAAATACGCAAACAGCTCTACTCAAGTCCCCTAGTCCCCTGTGGCTAGAAATGATCAAAACATTCACCTTTGCAAACTTAAACATCATTAAACTTGGATTTTTCTTGTTCTTTATTCTATGTCCACGAGGCAAACCGTGGATGTGGTTTATGTAAAGGTGTGCCCTCCCTCTTGACGACAGTCAGGACCATTCCAGTGCCAGGTCTCTTATTTCAAAATGTTATCTCTACACAGAATGAAAGCTGGACACTCAGTTAAATTCGGATTCTTACAAGAACTAGAGGACGGTGTCACCAAGTGGTCAGTTGACTCCTGCATAGTAATGACAGCCTGCTGTTCGTATGGTGAGCAGAGCTGAAAGGGCAGTTAAAACTGAAGTTTTTAACCTGACTGGGATGTGACCAGGAGTGCAACACGTGTGAAAGTCTGACCTGACAAACGGCAGGCTTGCAGTGTCCAGTTACTCAAACACTAAATGCCTCTGCACTGACCTTCTTCGACTTCCAGCAGCGGCAGTACACAGCCTTGGTGCCAATGTCCTCCATGTCGAAGCTGTGGACCACTTTGGGACTGTCTTTACTGATGAATGTGTTCACCTGGCCCTTTTTACAGCTCCGCCCACTCAGGTAATGGCTGACTAGGAAGCCTCCAACAGCCGCAACCACTGCAACTGGCACCGCAACCACTAAATGCTCTGGAGAGAGAGAGAGAGCAGCACAGTCATTGCGAGTGTGCAGATACAGAAAAGTCATTTTACCAAAATAATGCACCTGTGTCTTTATTGCTTGGTAAACACGTTACAGCCAGCCCTTGTATACTGCAGAATATGAGTGGATAATTGTTATGCCGCTTTACACCACAATTAACATGCATGTGCAGGTTTTTTTGACAGGTGTAAACTCAAAAGGCGATTGACTGCTTTCCCATTGCCAGTGGACAAGGTCACCTTCCTGTTTTGTTTTTTTCCAGGTGTGTCATGTTCAACGTCACAAATGTGCCATAAAACAGGGAACAGTAGCAAGCAGCATGGAGGCAACGTACTATGTTACAGTGGTAATCTTATATGAGATGAAGATAATGAAACCAGTGTAACCAGTTGACAGCTCTGTCTGATATCAGGCAATATTTATGTGGCAACGCCCGGAACTTCCACACATATCATGATCGCATCAGAAAAGGGGCGAAAATGAGCGTGTCCACCCATGTGTCACGTCTCCGTCACTGCCGATCGGAGGTGGAGCCTATAAATACCCGTGACTAGTGCAGAGTCATTTGTCTCAGGAATGAATGCTCCGTGTACTCGTTCCTGGAGACGAAAGCCAGATGTTAGTGGGCTGTTTGTCGAGTGCGAGTTTAGAAACACCACCCAGTTTAATGCGATGCAATCTAATGTCAACACCAACTACACCATATAAAACGACTAGTTTACTTAACACCTCTACAATAGTATCAACAGCAACTGAACATTATCAGAATCACAAGAACAGAATTCACTGCATGCCCATTTTACTGCATTGCATAGCATAGCATAGGTGTACATCATTATTAGCCACTGAGTGACTTACAGGGGTTTATGTTGCCCAGCTGCCTACTTAAGTACAATCTGAATGTAAAGTTTTAATCACTAAGCCTATGTAAAACTATTGTTTTATGTATGTTTCTGCTGGTCACATAAGTGAAAAAGCCTAGAAGTCAAATTTTAGTCTGTTGACATTTGTCTCACAAGACAGAATTATTCACCCTTGCAGCATTACATATCATCTGTTTGTGGAATCAACTCCATAAACTGAATCTCATTGTCATCTTTCACCAGTCGAGAAGCAACAAAAATGTCTGAAGGCCCTTGATGCCTCACTGATTTTAAGATCTGACATCCTGGACCCAAAATACATTTCCCCGCCACACAGTCTCGCCATGTTGCATCATCAAAGGTAGGATTTCTAGCCATCAGGTCCTGCTTATTGGATACAGAGAGACCTGGAAACTTGAGTTGTGTGCAGTGGCTTTTCGATTTGACAAGGATTTGTGAAACTGGCCGTTTCTGCAGGGCAATGATGAGGATTATGTAGGTCCACAGAGCATCACATGATGTAGAGGCGTAAGGCAAGAGGAACAGGGGCCCTGCTGTCACACTGGATCAGCAGGTTCAGTGATTAGCTGCGTCGCTAAAGCGCTGGGAGCCATGATACATAAAGATACTCCTGCTGTGTCTGGTGCCGTCGCCTCCAACTATGGCTTTAGCTAACGGGCCAGCACTATCTGTGTGACCGTCTAAAGTTGGAAACACATGGGGCAGCAGCCAACACGTCTGACTGGTTCGTTAGCTAGCTTAATGGCTGTTAGCCAGCAACGGAGAGGTTGTTGACACTGCAGTGTATGAGTAACAAAACCACATTTAGAAATTAAACTGTCATTTTCACATCTGTGTTTTCACTTTTGCAGAAGCGGTCTCGGTAGCATTATGCTACAAACAATTTTGCCGGTACCGTTTGTTATTACTTGACTCGGGTAACGTTAGGTCGCAGACATGTTAAGTTTACACTGAGCGGCAAACGAAAACACAAATATAATAGCATGCTATTAGCTAGCTTTAATACGTTACCTTTTGATAGCCTGAACCCCGAGCTGGGTAATGCGTGCATCTGTGGCATAACAGGTAAACTTGGGGTTGTCATGTTTTTCCTAGACTGCGTCGTTTATACTCAGCGGCGACGCTCAACAGCAAGGTCAACCCGGGAGTCTCGTCTGAACTTTGTCCCTCCTGAAAGGCCGTACTCGGCCGACTGCATCATTGTGCTGCAACCAATGAGGTCTGAGGAGGGAAAGTTGATATTTTGCCGTTGCAAGAGCATAATCTCCCCCAGCCTCCAGCATACTTCCGGTTTCGCTTCAGTGCTGTTGGAAGACTGATCTTTCCAGAATATTTAAGTCACCTTCACGAAGACATCGTCTCCACGTGGAATTGAGTATATTTTCTTTCATTCTTGGCCGTGGGATCAGCAATTTGACAAGATAATCTTATTTCAAGGCCCACCTACTTGTTTTTTCTGACGCTTTAGCCACATTCACAGTCTATTTCAGCTAATTGAGTTTGCTTAGTTGGTAGCACATTAGGAAGCTGTGAGGTAACATGACTGTCAAAAAAAGAGAAAAAATTATGTTTCATTGGATTACAACGATATGAACAGCTGATGCTTTCATAAGCTATTATATGTAACAGTTGTGAGCTACTTTGCGATTTTTATTTATTATTCTACTAATTACCTTGCATGCACACTGGTGCACGACGGTTGATGCCAAAGGTTTCCACTGGAGGATAATCATCTTGATGGTGACTGTTACGCTTTGGTGAGTCCATTTCCCTTTCAGGAGGGTATTTCTCTTCAACCAAGTAAATACGATGAGTCAAAATAACTCGTTCTGGGATTCATTTGGTTAACAGAAGAAATTGATTAGTAATTACAGGTTTATATAAACACAATATCGCCGTAAGTTGAAGTTTAACTCACTTAAATGACTACAGAAAAACACCAGAGGGCGACAGAACGACCTGCCACCATGAAGAAGAACAATACAAACAAAAATCACTTGAATTGCAGTGTCTGAAGGCTTCTAGGAATAACACATTTCATGCAATGCATTTTATTATTCTGTAAATGCATTCTTTAAAACCATTTATTTGAAGTTTATTTTCCCACTCAAACGTGAAGTACATCTCACACACACTAAAATTGATTCTGCACTATTTCAATATCCACGAGGAATTTAGCTGTACCCATTTAACTGTCAAACAACAGTGGTACCATGTGGTACAGGCAGGTATTATTTACCATGTCAAATTCTTGTGAAACTGGGTCATGAATGTGACCCGGCTTCACATTTCCCTTTCCCACCTCTGTCTGTCCTCCAAAAAGGGCCTGAGAATGAGTCAACACAGGAGTCATGGGTTTTTATTACACAGTTTAATCAACACACAAAGCTCAACGAGCCTCTCAGGTAATTCAATATACAGAGGTTTTGTGCAAGAAGAGTGGGTTCTCCTCGCACCCAGAGCCCAAGCCAGTCCCATTGCCATTTAAGATGTTAGCCTCTAATTTAACAATAGCAAAAAACAAAAAATAAAAGAAAAAAAAGCAACCTAAAGAGTTATGGGGGAGGGAGGGGGGGATAAAAACACAGGTTAAACTAAGAAAAACAAATTGCTTAAATACCTGGTCCAGAACCTCCACTTTGTGAATAAAGTAAAGTTGGTGGTAGTGGTGGGGGTGACATGGGGTTACATTTGTGCGTGCATGTGTGTCTATGTGTGTGTACAAAGGGGTCAACTTGGGTAAGGTGGAAGAGGGGGGTCAGGAGCAGGAGGTGTGGGGATAAATTCATATCCTTTCATAGACTCAAAAAGAAGACCAAAATAGGCCATGTGTATTTTTTTTTCATTTTACATAGCCTGCAATGATTTCTTTAATGTATTTATTGTATAAAATACAGAGTGCCCTTCGACTCGCGTGCAAACACTGCTTTCTTGAATTGTCACCTCTACAGATGGGAATTATAAGGACAACAAAACAAGAAAGGGTGCAGAGTGTAAAAATCCCTCCATCTTATTGTCTCCCACCCCCCTAAAAATGAGGAAAATAAAGAAAAAAAAGGTCCCCTCAAAGATTTACAGATGTTCAAAGGAATGCTTTTAGTGATTAACGTCTGGGGAAGGTGGGTGGGGATGCAGGCGTGTGTAAGAGGGAGGGGGGGGGCCAACCTGCATGGTGACAAAATGTAACGGAATACAGAAGTCAGGAGAGGTCACGAGGGAGGGAGGCGGTGAAAAAGGAGCAGGGAGAGATGGGTGTTACCATTGCAAGTTGACAATATGTACACTGGAGGGTGGGCAAGTGAGCTGAGAGGCAGGAGGGGTGAAGGAAGGAGAGAGGGAGAACGTGGGAGGTGGGCCAGAGGGAGTTTTTACAGGTACTCTGGTGAAGGGGAGGCGTGGCTCAAAGAAAGCACTCCAATGGAAACCAACAAGATCTTGTTTTAAACTTTTCATTTGTTTGAATGGTTTTTTGTTTGTTTTCTCTTTACGTCTGTAGCTCCCCTAACCTTATGTCGTAGAGGTGGTTGGCCATGATTCTACCCCAACACTACATTGCATACTTTTGTGTCCATTCCCGAGCTATTTTGTTGTACCTGTGAACAAGCAGAGAGAAAGACAGAGAGAGGGAGTTGTTACTTGCTTGTGAAGACCAACATTTTACCACCTTGTGAAAAAAAATCTGTAGGGAAGTTGCAATACAGTGGCCTCCATTAGTTTCCATGAGTATAACCCGAATATTTTTACTGCATGTTGGTTTATTTTATTCTAGTATCTTAATTTGATTTTATAATCTTTCTTATTATCTTGTTTCTAACATGGGGGTTGCAATACAAATTTCATTGACATGTCATGCTCAATGACAGTAAAGAAATCTTGAATCTTGAACCCAGATTCTAAAAAGCTGGGACGCTGTGTAAAAATGTTATTAAAAACAGAATGCAATCATTTCCAAAGGAACTGTGTTAGCACCAGTTTTTTCAGGTTTCACAAAGAGGTGAACCTCGCTCCATCCTCGCTTGTGAACCACTGAGCCTTTCCAGGATGCTCCTTTCATACCCAGTCATGATACTATCACCTGTTACCAATCAACCTGTTTACCTGTGGGATGTTTCTTCCAGGTGTTTTTGGAGCTTTTTGTTGCCATTATCCATTAACTGGTTTGAAATATGTTGCTGCATCAAATTCAACAATAAATGAAGCTGATGAGGTAAAAAAAATTATATATACATATTCTCTGTACTGTTTCATTTAAGACTTGCTATGTCAAAAAGGATTAGCAAATGATCACATTCTGTTTCATTGATCTTCACACAGTGTCCCAACTTTTTTGGAACGGGGGGGGGCTGTACATTGTTAAGTTTTGCTGCCATCCTTGAGGCAGCAAAGACGCCAGCTGGCTGGCACTCTGCAAGGGCACATACAGTTCTGCCATCTTGCACCAAAATTCAGCAGGTTTGTTTTTATTTCCTCTTCCCACTGCAGGGAACTGTGCTGTTGAAGCACTGATAGGGCACAACCACATGATATCCACTCTCACTGTGCTGATTATGTTGATTAATATTGTTGGTGTTGATACTTTGTACCAGAGGATACCACGTGTGTCAAAGAGGTAAAAGAGCCAATATAGGTTTGGATTTCCTTATTTCTGTTTATCAAAGCCTGTGAGTGGAGAGGAAATCCTGTGTGATTAACAAACAACATTATAATGAACAGAGTCAAAATAGTTATATTTTAAATACCAAATTGTTCACAAATTTCAAGAAAAGACAAAAAATGCTCTCAAGAGGACATTTCATCATTTAGAGCTGTGCCTAACATCAGAGATTCAAATCTGCCAAACCACTGCCTTTCACTGTGATGGAAAAAGAGAGGGGTGATGGAAACAGGACAATACTATGACCAAGGTGCACACCTCATAAAGTGATGTCTTCTTGTCACCGATGATGAACCCGTGATTTAAAGGTGAGTCTTACCGGTAAAACATGACACTCCTATAGGCTGTAGGGGTTTACTGTGGAGCTGGACTGTAACTAGCGGCTGTAAATAATGCGTTTTTCATAATTGTAAGTAAGGTGTATTGAAAAATGTATGTAAACAACAATAACCAATATGATAATAAAAAAATCAGTAATACTGGCCTTTTATAAAAACTCAATATTATTGATAAGACAAAGCATGAACCACAAGCACATGAAAAACTGAAGGGCTTTTAGAGGACTAGTTTATCAATCACATCTTTGTGTATTTGCATTTTAAGCAAGCACATCAATCCATGTCAGGCAGCCAGTTCTTGCTTTTAAGTTTTTCTACTACAAACATAACACATTGAAGTGCAAATCAAGTGTCAGCAACTGTGCGGTTGCATTTGTCTCACAAAGCCAGATGGATTAATGACGTCAAATGCAAAGTTATCCGATAACAAATGTTTCAAAAACAGAAATGCAAAAATGTGCATTTGTAATATTCCTCAAGTTGCTCTGAGTCCATCTAGAGTGGCAGGTAGAAGAGGGAAACCAGAATTACTAGGACCCAACTACCTATTTTGGAGCGTTACCATAGCAAAATATTCAGAAACTGTAAATCTCAGTGGACACTGTGCTTTTATTTATCTTGTGTGTTGTGTTAAAACTTATCGTCCTTTCTGTACAGCCAGAAAGCGCGACTATTATGCTCACACTGTATAGCTCAATTGATCGACCCGAAGTGGCTGCCCACACTGAATATAGACACGGAACCCCTGGTCAGTTTGTCAAGTTGGCCATGTCCTCAAAAATATTGACAAAAACAGACAGTGGTGTTACTTTTGTAATTCTACTATAAACGGAAAACAGGAAGAAAAATGTGCAGCCTCAGATGGCTGGAAAATGTCGACACTATGGTCTGTTGGGTCTGCCATCAAGTTCAATTTTATACACAGCAGTGGTGGCTACAACATTTCAAACATTACTGCAACATTTAAAACATTACTGCAATAATATTAAAGTTTTTAACTTTCAACAGCAGCCATTTGGATTATCGGACCGTGGAACTGCTCAGACTGCAAGACAGAGGGCTGTGCAACATGACGCTCCACCGCGTGATGATAGAACAACCTCCTGTTCATATCCTTTATTTTGTTGTGTTGCATATCGAATTCTTTACAGCAATATTTTTCGCCATTTGGACAAATCCTTGCATGCTTCTGCAAGGCATGGATGCAGGCAGGGAATTTGCATCACTGCAACATGAACAAACATGGAGGGGAATGATTGTGATGTAGAACGGGGCGTTTCCAAATAGGAGAGGGATTCTGACCAGTCAGGACAAAACGAGGAGCTCCTTTTGTCACATGGACTTAGTTCGGGAGTTTAAAAAAAGTCTGACATGGATCAGAAAACCGTACTGAAATTATGCCGCAGAGCCCCACAACAGACTGAAACACCACCAACCTCTTTTACCACCAAGAAAAAAGGGAAAAAAAAAACAAAAAACATTTAATTCAAAATGTAATAAGAAATAGGCCTTTCCATGTGGTCATTTCACATTAACTATTTATTCATTGAATTTGCAGAATACGTACTGTCATCTGGATCCGAAACGACCCCTGGGATATGAGATTTTGGTCATATTGCCTAGCCCTACAAGGCCGCTGACCCAAATGATGTGCATGAGGGACAAATTTATAAGCATGTCCTAAAGCATCATGTAAGCATCATGTTGACAGGAGGCATGAAGCATGGAGACAAATGAGAATACACACAAATGACGCGGAAAAAAAGAGAGGCGCTAATAACTTACTTTTCCCTGTCCGTCTTGTAGATGCGGGCGATCTCGGGTACTAAGGGGTCATCCGGGTTTGGGTCGCACAGCAGAGAGCAGATGGACAGGAGGACTGGAATGGAGGTTAAGAGTCAACCAATCAGTACTCATACAAACAGAATTTTTTAGTGTAGTTACAGTTATTATATATACAGTTATTTTCCATTGGATGACCCTCAGATACAAGTTAGGTATTTGTCATGGCTACATAATAATACATGTCATTAGGATTTAAAAAGAAACAATGATGTGCATGAGGGACACATTTATAAGCATGTTGGGTAATAATCCAGCACTGCATGAAGGGCAACAGCTGACATTTACAGAGTTAGATACTTCAGTTTGATTCATGGACCTCTGCATGACAAATACTGTGATGTATGATTTGTGTGATCCACTTTCCAACCAACGTGTTGTCTGATCTTAAGAATGTCTTTCATTCTAAACATCCTGCACATAAATACAGAAGCATCTGTAGCCACATGTGCAGTTAAAAGCCTGAAGGCCAGTAAGAATCAGCCCACCTTTGGAGATGGTGAGAGCTGGAGACCACTGTGATCGCAGAATGTCAAGACAAATGCTGCCGTTGCTGTTGATATTTGGGTGGTAGATTCTTGTGGTAAATGCAACCTGAAAACAGATGGAGAGGAAAGATATGTGGGGGTGAGAAAGGGGGGCAGGTGAGAGGAACAACAGGAAACTAAATGACATAAAGCTGTGGTGTGTTTTAGCAGGCAAGAGGCACTTCATGTGACTCACGTATGCTGCTTCTCCGTGTGCTTGTGTACGTCAATGTCCGTCTTACCTTTGGCGGTTTGAAGGGGTAGTCTGTGGGGAAGTGTATGGTCAAGAAGAAAACCCCGCTCTGGTAAGGACTGTCATTCTAATGCAGGGAGAAAGACACCCAGTCATCACAAATGAATGCATACAAAATGGAATAGAAAATTAAATAGTAGTTTTGCTGTCAACCAAAAACATTGGCTTACTGAAAGTTGACCTTCTTTCTGACTAAATTGATTAGGTAAGCAGTAAGTCCAGTTTACTTAGTCCTATCTGATGCTGTATTGTTAAGCTGTTTGAAGAGCATAATTCAAAGTCAAGAGTTCAGGTCTTGAGAGTAAAAAAAAAAAAATAGGGCCAAGTGTGTGAACGTTAATTCCCATTAAAACCAAAGCGGTAGGTTTGATGCTGTGGCCAAGAGAATACTTACAGGTCCCATTATTGTGGCTTGCCAGTGAAACACTGAAACAAAAACCAGAGAAATTGGTTATGAAAAACACAGAGAAACACAATGTGTGGCTCACAAGCGTTAGAATAAATAATGCCACATGAAGTGTGCATGTTTATTTGTACAGTTGAATAACAGACTCTTACATAATGTGCAACTCAGGACAAATATTCTTGGAAACAGTTTTTTTTTCATTGTGAATGGTAAAGGGTCATATAATGGCAGTAGACATTTACATTCTAAAATGCTCCTTATATGATCAATATCAAAAGTACTGCTTAAGAGGACATTGCTAGCCTGACATGAGGTATAAGTATAAAAAAGCCAGACAACACAAATTGTAATGCATCCTGTCGAGGTCTGAGGACAAATGTCACATTGAAAAAAAATAAAGTAAACCACAATTATGTGTCATAAGAAACACTTTGTTGTAGTTTGGAGTACAGCGGTTTATTTGATGTTGGATGGCAGGAAACATCATGCACAGAACAACGCCGCTGCTATTTACTTTTCCCACACTGCTGTTTTTGTGTAAAAACGTGACACACACACTCTAAAGATGCATAAATATGTTGACTGGAGCACCGTTGAAACACATAGCACAAATGAATCAAGACTTAAGATTATAATAATAACAACTGAGTTCCAAATTGTCAGAATTTTTACACACTACCACTACTCACCAATGCCTGTACACTGGAGTGACCTAATCCCTGGACACACGCTCTACTGAGTGCATGCTCGCTGCAATCGTTTTCATGCAAGACATTTTAACAGGCATAAAGAAAAAGCTGTTCCAATATGGCTGCACATTTTATCGAACTGATTTCAAGCGAGGACGCTGACAGCGCTCATATGGTTAAACGTTTGTTGGTAACGCGACTGAAACACAGAACAGCTGTGTTTTGAGACAGCTTACAAACAAGTCGTGCATCCCCTCGAGCTACCACAAGCACATTTGTTGCCCTCAGGTAAAATCTACTGTTCAAATACGCGTGATCAAGTGTGAACACGAGAGTCTGGTTTCCCTGGAATAGAAATACCTATATTAAAAACAGGTTTTATCTATTTAGAGCGTGTCAGAGTCAGGTTACGAGAAGTAGTTATTGAGCACTGTTGTTGTGGCTTACTGTCAAATGTTTGTGGTTTCTTGTATACAATGAAATTCGTGTTCTTTATGTAAGAGCTGAGAATGCAAGTGATGCCATTATATCAATTTGTGCTCATTAAAGAACTTATCTACCATATCTCTAACATGTTAGATTAAAATGCAAAGAATAAATATATATTTTTTTATATGTTTTCTAGTAAATATTCATACTGAAATTGTACAAATAAGTGAAACCCAGGTGTTTTAAGTAGTGATAAGCATCAGCTCACTCCTTTTCCAAGCAGCCACAGCATTACTGTTCCTCAGTAAGTTAACAACAATCTTTGCTGACTACCACTGTGTCATATCATTTGTTTAGCTTATGCTCAAATCAATGAATGTACCTGTGACATCAGATTTTTTTTGTTTCCTTTTTTTTTAAACAATGGATTGATTGCCACTGTACTAGTCAAACAGGACAAAGGAAACCCCTGAATGGGTCAAAATGGAATCAAATACCCAATAGATGGCAGAGCAACTGCTACCCAGCTCTCACATAGCAAAACTCAACAATCTCCACAATGTGGAAGGAAGAGGTCACATCATATCTAACACAAAATGAGAAGGTTAATGTTTTGTTGCTTTTGAAAATCAAAGAATTGACTATTAAGTCTTCAAAAAATAACAGATTGAGCCAATATTAAATAGAACCAGACTGAGATGATTAAAGGCTTGGTTTTGATTCTGACAACTAGTAATAATTGTGCCAACATTAGGTTAGTGGTAACGCACCTGTGTTACCTTCACTGCTATTATGTTAGTAACAGCACGTTGCCTTTCTTCAGACAGAAGATCTAGCTCTCAGTGCAGACTGTGGACGCGCTCGATACAAGGGCTCACGTTTGGGTTACTTACAATGAACAATGAATGGTTCAAAAACAAACAAACAAAAAAAAACCCACTGTAATGCACCTGTCAGTATAACCACCAGCTCATTGATGGTTGTTTGTTGTAAATCAGCAGAGTAGAGCAACAGTTATAAAAATATCCCCAAATGTAAATTGAAAACAGCACATCTACTTGAATGATTAAAAGATAAAATTGCACATGCTTGTCAGAAATCTCTCCTTAAGTGTGCATTACACTTCATAAGTTCATAAACCTTGCAGCCTGTCACAGATAATTGTGTTGGTGTGTGCAAGGGATTGACAATACCCATAACACTGATATTCTGTCCTCTCCATACACAGTAAGAAAGGGGCAGAGAGGTGAAGTTGCAAGATATTAAAACGCAGATTAACATTTTAATGTGATGCAGTTGAGCACAACGTCAGAATTTGGACATGGTCCCAAGTTAAATTATCATCGTAAAGTTTACAAAGGTGTTTATCTTCGGGCTGTCATACTGAATCACATTAGTTTGTACAGGTGTCCGTAATATTGCGCACTCCCTGTACACACAAATATATTCAACAAACATAACCTTCACTATCAAACTACTAATGTACGCTTATAACACTACAGAGAAACACATCCCAAATCTATTGTTGCTTCATCATTTTGAAACAGTAGTACACACTTGCATAACACACACTTCACATGAACTACATTACAAACTGAACATATGCATATTGATCTTCTTTAGCTTCTGCAATGTCAGAGTGGTAAATAATCCTTATCAAATGACACGAGGGGCGTAAACAAGTTTCCACTGCATGTGGCTGTTGTGTTTATTGTAAAGTAGATGATGAAAATATATATGTAATATGTTAATGTAAAAAAAGTGGCTTGAAACAAATATAAAGGTTTTGATTGTCTGAATTTACTGTACGCTTTGACATGTTGACAACAGTATCTACTATGTAAGACACACTCAAACCTTAAGTCACAACATCATGGAGATGGACAAGAACTTTAAAAACTGTTGAGCAGTGAGTGAGCAACAAGAATACTGAAGCAGAGACACAGGTGGCTGGGGTGCTGAAGGGAGAGCTTTGAACTGCAAGTAGCATGAGACATTCACAAAGAGAGACTACAGACTTCACTGGCTGCACAGTCTGCACACAGCCAGCATTTATACTGCTAAAATACAGCAGATCATAAAGGAATGTGACATTTTTCTATATGTGAACTATATGGTGTAAGCACGTTCAAGGTGATTTTTTTAAATGATAATACTTAGAGATCATCTGTCAAAATACAACAACAGATTTAGAAGCTAACCAGTCATTTTTAGACTGCACCCTGCATGGTATCAAAATGATGTTGAGATGCAATTAATAAATGGATTTAAACAATCTGTAAATGTATGCATTATATGACAGTTGCTGACAATAGCAGCTGACACTAGTAGGAAAACTCACCATCATTGTCTTGTTTTAACTGACAACATTTCAATATTTCCATGGAAATATCTATGTCTTCTTCTGTTTCATTTTTGAATCCATCTTTAACTGAGGTGGATAATAAATAAAAATCACAATCCCCAAAGAATAAAATACTAGCCAGACAGGAATTCCCTTTCTGACATGTAGCAATAGAGTTGGGAATATTATGACTTTATAGCAAACCAGTATTTTCACAAGAGGCAGTCCAGGTATTTTCTGGATCTGCTTGCTCAGAAAACAGGAGTACTTCCTTAATTTAGTTAACTGCACTAAACTCCACGCATCAAAAGCCAGCACCTTCACTGATGCTAATATTTTCCTTTCCAAGTTACAAGACTTTGGCTTGAAAACACTTCAGTTACAGTCTGTGGTAAAACTGAGGACGGTTTTCATCACCCAAAATTAAACCTAACAATCACAAAATGAAACCTGAGAGAGTAGATCTGCAGAGAGCTCATATCTGGCTAACGTGAAAGACTAAATGTGTGTTGCAGTGTGAAATCAAATTAGAATGTAATACATTCTTTTGGGGTAATTTGTAAGTATTTTGACAAATAAATATCTATTTCTGTAGGTTGACTTCTTTATTAAATGAACAGGCCAAAACAAGGGAAGGGTAAATAATTTTGATGCCCCTGCCGCACACAGCTACCAGGACAGCATTGGTTTAGATGATGGACTTACTGTCGTCTCCTACTGGTCCTGCAGAACACTGGGCTGGTGGGTCCCGTGCCAAGTCGTTCAACTCCTGCGACAGACAAATGAAAAGTCAGTTAATCAGATCGTGCAGTGTGGTGCATTATTTCAAGTAATTCCATACACAATAACCTACACAACAGAAACAAAATAAAAAATATCTTGTAGAAAGTGGAAGTCATCACATCAAGAGGAAATGGCAACATATAAACATCACAACAAACAAAATTCCCGGAAAGAGATATTTACTAATCTGACACAATACCTATCAATAATTAATTTGCTTGTTTGTTTTTTTTAATTACCAGTTAAGAGATCCAGTATAAGACCTGTGGTTAACTAAACTCACTGTTTGTAAACAGATCCGATGGTGGGTACCCCTGTAATTGTTACAAAGTCTTACTGCAATAGTAACAACTCAAAAAGCAATCCCTACTGACACAACACTACAGTAGCCCCGTGAGCTTTGATTAATGGAGTGACCGCTATTACGTAATTTCTCCTGGTACAACAGGTAGTATATGTGACAGCCAGACTGAGATCACGACGATACGACAACAGGGGTTATACTATAAGCAAGACTGCCTGGTAATCTGGATATAACGTTCAGATAGCTGTGTGTAGCCCAGTGCAACGTTATGGTGCAAACGTTAGCTTCGCCCTTAATACTAGGTGCCCAGGTTGGACCACAGCACAGGGTGCCAAGTGACAGAAACATTATGCTGGTTGGTCAGACACATTGAGACATGGGTTAACGTTACCGGAGGAATTAGCAGCAAGACTAAACACAGCATTCAGCTACATTCATCAGACGGTCTAATAACGATCTGCTGCTCGCCTGCTGTCAGCAACATGGCATCAAAGGCGAACAACGCGTGGGGCCTGTTTTTACCACAGCGACACACTGCTAACATTATCACTAGCATTTACATATATATATCGCTCGTTTGTCGAGTACAAACACTCATGGTGTCAAATCCAATCTATAGCACGACTATTATATCGTTATTACTTAAAATATCCAAACTACGGTGCTTTACGAAGACAATACAGTGAAAAGACCTGGAGTAGATAGACGCTAACGTTAGTTTAGGTTACATCCAGCTTTTAGTTGTCGCTGGGCTGTTGCAGTTCTACTTAAATGCATACATATTTGAAAATCCTCAAAATTAACTACACAGAACTGAAGGAAATAACAAATCGATGGATGAAATAAGCACGAGTGTCCTCTTAAAGTAAGCTAACGCTGCCGCTAGCTCGGCAACTTATCTGTCAAATCAAGGAGCCAGTTAAGCAAGCTTAGGCAACTGCAATAAATATTGCTATCTGCCTTCATTGTCGTATTTGGGAACTACTAGAAAGCTACACCATAGCACAAAACAATAATGACTGTAAACTAGTGCTTCTGTATTGTACAGATAAAGCGTTGCTGTAGTAAGCTAGCTTGATCAGAAGAACCCTTTAACGTTGGCTTATCGGAGTTAGCCACCACCGGGACAGATAATGTTAGCCAGAAACAGCTAACACACCGCTAATATCATTAACGAGTAGCCGGCATAGCTAGCATTCCATTATACCCAGAATTAGTCAAAATAATAATTAGAAAAGAGAAATATCGATGGAAAGCCTACGTGACATACCGTAGCCAACAATAGCTAACCTAACGGCTACTTTTAAGTCTAACGGTTCATTTGGCCCATTTGTAATAGCACTGGTGAACACGGGCAGGCGGCGCATTGCTGCTCTCACTGTCGTCACTCGCTATTCAGAGACCGTTAGCTGGCAGTGAAACCAAGCCTGACTTATGTATTCAATATTTTTATAATATTCTCAGTTTAGTAATCTCGACAACAAACATCAGATCGGCAACATTAGAACTACATCCCTAGCGAAACTGCGAAATCCTGGGCCTCGTCGTTCACTTCCTTACCTTGTGAATTCTTTTCAGAGCCATTGTTGTGCTAGCGGTTCTGTCAGGGAAAACGTGCAATTAAAATGGCGATTGATGTCACTGTCCGTTGGTAATACTACGACTTAGTTATCATAGAACACCGCTACTGTACACACAATTAACTGATCGCTAACTGAGGGAACCACCGACAAAATTTCGAGGCGAAACTGAAATATAGAAGGGGTAGAACCGCGGTCCTTCCTCCTACTGCAGCGGCTACCAAATCACTGCGGCCTGTGTTCTGCCAGCAGCAACCACGACAACACATCCGAAATCAACTCTTCATAATAAACTCTCATCGCTATTCACATAAATGACGAAAACATTCATTTTACACAAACCCTCACGATTGATATATAAATATGTACACTTGATCCTGCTTAGCTCTACGTTATACCTCATCTATAACACTGTACAAATTATCTTTCCTCTGTGTGCAACCAACAAAGGCTGTTCGGTATCTATAGCCTACTTTATAACTCTGCACTGACAATCATGTGGATTAATTGCTTGGTATACGAAATCTCATGACTGATGAAAAATGCTCATTACAGTTATTTGTGAACCCGAAGGGACGTCTTAAAATAGCTGATTTTTCCTTAACAAAGGCCCAAGCACATATTTTCAGTTTGCAATGATAAACATGAAATAGATGGAGGCAGCAGATCCGAGAAGCTGAACCAGGTCATGTTTGGCACTTTCTTGAAAAAATGTTCAAACAATTACTAAATCGTGTGAATAGTTGAGAAATTTTGTTGGCTACTGCGACTAAATGTTTCAGCTCTACATATTACTCACTGTTCTGAGATCGATATATTAAGCGAAATTAACTAGTGTTTACTGCCAGCGAAATTACTTTACTGTGCTTTAAAATCGTTTCAAAAACATGTCACATCAGCATCGCCCTATTATTCTGAAGGCCAGTCGCTAAAACCGGAAATCTTATTGTTGGATCGCATCCTCTCGCTGCGATACCGTTAGAAAGCCATCCGCCGACATGAGTACGTAAAGGGCTCACGGTGCACGCTGGCGACGTAGTCCTGCAACTGGCCTCATTGTGGCTCCGAGCATGCGGCGGTTAGGCAGTGTTCACATGGTCCGGACGGAGCCAAAATGTCCCCCCAGCGCGTATTTTGCATGAGGTAAACTCCTGGGAACCTGTGCTAAGATGGTTTACTACTACAGTTACAATGTCATTTACATATTTACAGGCGGTGAAGTGGTTGTGGCTGCAGATGTCCCATTCAGTTGGCTGTATTTCTCAATATGATTATAATTTTTAGGAGGTAGTGTCATACTGATGAACTACAGTCAGTTTATCAGTATGACACTACCGCGGAGTGATATGACAACTACGATTAGTCTCGAGATTGTGGGCACAGGGCGCGTTGTAGGTACTCCACGCGTAACATACATTTACCACAACAATCTGTATATATTCCGTATAAATGATTCTCAACTATTCTGTGTGTGTCACTGTGCTACGTTCGTGTGCCATACAATGTTCTGTTTTTCATTTGCAAATGTTAAATAGGGCCACGGGATGGCCACTAGACTGTTTCAGGTACAGGTGGACTGTGTACGTTAAAACGTGGGCGGATCGCAGTAAGTGAAAACAGATATTTCGTCCAACCCCCGACTGCTAATAACCTCAGCGCATGTCACAAGCAACAACACAAAGGTTAAAGCAGCTACTTTTTAAAATGACATGAAATGAAATAAGCCGCTGCAATAAGAGCTTCCTCCGAAACACGTGAACATAACACGTTTTCTAAGTGGGAATACACTGAAGATCGATTGCGCCAATACTAATTACAAATCTGAATATTACTTCAGTCAGAAAGGGATTATTTGTCAATTTAAGTTGACATTTTAGTAAATAAACTCTGCAGGTACAGTTATGTGCATATACAGCAGGACATATATGCACTTAATCATAAATGTACTTAATTTGAATTGACAGTGAGGCATACAACATGGTTGAGTCCCTATATTTTTCAGCAAATAATGGAGCCATTGAGTAAATCATCACTAAAGAATATCAGAATGAATCTAGACAGATCCCATGTGTAATTTTTTTTATCTGTCTTATGGAGAGTGGTTGGCTGCAGAAACTTTTCACAAAGACATCAGTGTACTCCTTTGGCATTTGTCACTGTTTGTTATGCAGTAGGTGTATTATACTATAATAAGACAACTGTATACTATGCTATACATGTGCCTTACCTCTCTTCAACAACACACAAGTCAGTGTAAGACTTAAAGTCCTAAGAATGTTTTCATCCGTCATAATTGCTCTCTCTCTGGACAATCGTCAGATGAAGCAAAAAAGTCAAAGTGCTGTGAAAAGGCATGTTGCACTGGTCAAGCAGAAGGGGTGTTTTACCAGTTAAATACAGATTCAGTGTGAACGTTTTAGATTTAAAGTTTGGGCCTGTCCTGAAATGAACACATTTTCCTTACTGTCCTTCATCTGGAGTTGTACTTTTGCAGGGTTGGAACACGTTAGTAACACCTGGAGTGGAAGTATAGTAAATAATGAGTGGTATTATTAGTAGTATTAAAACTTCAGAGAACAAAGATTTCAAAAGTTTTCCTATAGAGCAGGCATGTCAAACTGATTCCATAAAGGGCCATGTGGCTGCAGGTTTTTGTTGGAACTTGGTTGGAACCAAGGAGGAGCACACCAGGCCAACCAATCAACATCAAGGGATCACTTAGTTATCAGCTGAAGACTGAGATCAGCTGATTAATCGATACCAGCCAGGTGTGCTCCTCCTTGGTTGGAACGAAAACCTGCAGCCACATGGCCCTTTATGGAATGAGTTTGACATGCCTGCTATAGAGACTTTACAGGACTGTTAAAAGCATTTAAGGAGCATCTCCACAGCATTCATATGATACATGGGTATCAACAAACATCATGTAGCATAAAACAGCATGAGGCAAGTTTCCCCTCATCTTCTTCCTACTGTTTCTTCTCCTGCACACACCCAAATTATTAAAAAAAAACTGTCAACAGCATTGACACAAAAATGAAAGTTTTTAAACCTATACCCCGAACTACTAAATAGATATATTCCCTCCAAAGTATGCTGTTACATTTATATTCAAGCCTGACCAGGTCTTTCATTCATAAGAAGGTTTCCATCATCATCATGTCTTAGAAAAAGCTGAAGAGTGCCCTTTTGAAATGTTCACATATTAGATGGAGCAGTTACATAGTTGGCAGCGAGACACAGCTCCCTGTTTTAGCTCTAATGTGTGTTGATAAATGTTTTAACTCTGACAACTCTTTAGTTCAGAGTTACAATTTAAAGTTATGTATGAAAAACTTTTTGCTTTTAATTAATTAGACTTGTCATGGCAGGAAATTCAGGATAGCTCTGTTTCAGGTCTATATTCACACCAGTGAGCCAAAATGTGGCATACATGGACCCTGGAACAGACATATAGAAATGGAATGTAGCCTTGATTAATGCTACTATGCTTTTCCTGTTGTGACATGTCAAAATATCAGCTGTGCGAGTAGACTTGTGGTCAAACGCACGTCGATCACTTTAGTTTATGATGAGATACTCAAAATTCTATTGACCAAATTCCTGTACTGTTTAGTTAAATGCCAACGCAGCTTGCACAATTTTACATGCTACCACTAGCATGTTGTAATATTAACATTAAAGCCTCCTGTGTAAGAATTGTTATGTTACATTTTACATTTCCAGTTACTCTGATGGCCCAGGTTTTTGTTTTTAGAACGATTGGACAGCAGCAGTGAAAACTGGAGCAGCATACAGTATAGGCTGCAGTATATTAGTTCTCAGCCCATTATCTCAGTGTCCTTGGGTCACATCTCTGTGGGGGTAGAGGTTGTGGCGCACAATGGTGTCTGCTGCAGTGTGGGGCAGTGGGGCATTTCTTTTTTTATTACAGACAGAGAGATGCAAGGATTGGACTTTCAGTGGGGATCTTGCAGTTCATGGTTGGCATCTAAACCCCCGAGCCAGGGGCCGCCCCCTCTGTGTTCTTTTTAATACCTACATTGGGAGTAGCAAAAGTCTGAAGTCTTCAAATCCTACATGTAAGCGCAGTTTAGCGTAGGTGCAGCTGATGCTCATAAGCGTTATGCAGATGTGGAAGATAATCATCTGTGCTTTAAAATAATGTTGGCTGAGCTGAACCTGACATTGTACTTGAGCCTGAGAACCTGAGTGAGAGATGTACTTGCTGGACACTTTGTGCAGACCCTCAGTAAGGACGATACGACCATTCCTTTGGGGCCACCTTCTGGCCAAACTGTACATTTTTTTTTTGTCCAACCAGCAATTTAGCTTTGTGGTGTAATGAGCCTTACAGCTTGCTCCGCGGATATTGTCTTGTTAACATTTTGCGTTTCTTCTTAGAAACAACATCCATTTTTATCATCATCAATCATATGTTTGTAGCATGATGTGTTTTGTGCCTGTTTTGACCCAAAAGACATCTGATCAAGTCCTACATCGCCTTTAGCTTTTGGTTTGTTCCACATCCTGCCGAATAAAAGAAAACATTATCCTATAGGTCCACGTGATCTTCTGTCAAATAGCCTACTGTACAGTTTCACGCGCACGTGCACGCACCCACGCGCAAACCCACACTCCACAGAGCTGCTGTTAAGGGGGGAAGCCCTGTAATCAATGCCTCCACAGGATGGCAGTATGAGTCTAAGTGTGTGTGTGTGTGTGTGTGTGTGTGTGTGTGTGTGTGTGTGTGTGTGTGTGTGTTCCCGCATGTGCGTGAACCTGCGTGGGAGTTCCTTCTTTCGCCATTCCGGGGTGTTGCCAGCTCCACGGCACCGCTTGCAGAGGCGTCCTGGAGAGGTAGAGCCTGCGCGTCTCTTCTCTCTCCAAGGCGTCTCTTCGCCCTCTAACCTCCAGAGTCTGCCCCCGCCCCCCACCCCCTACTCCGCCACCGCTACATCAGCACCCCCACATCCCCCGTCTAAAAAAAAAAAAAAAAACCAAAACAAACAAATTTGGGATCCAAGCATGCCACAACAGCAGCTAGGTATCCGCCTATCCTCCCCCAAAGTCACCGCAGGCGCAGCAGCAGGCTTCCCCCGTCCGAGAGAGCACGGAGACTCCACCGAGTGATGCCACTACTGCAGCAAGAAAAGCACCCAGCAACCGCGCATATTCTCGACGCCCGCCGGAGGACCCGACACCACAGTCTCGGCCCTTGACAGAAGAGAGAGCCCCCCCCCCACCCCCCTCGGCTCCGTTCCCGTCCCGACTCCAGGATGTCCGACAGCAACGCAAGTCCCGCCGATCGGGTGATCAAATGTAGGCATGCCAAATCCTGCACGGCCAGTGAGAGCTACCTCTGTGCCAATAATTCTGCTGTGACTTATCGTTTGTTTTCTGTTTGCATCCCTGTCGTTGCACCAGTGTCTTTCATTCGCACGGTCTTTTGCTTTGAGTCCGTCCCTTTTTATTATCATGCCACCTTATAATAAAAGAAGCCCATTTGACTGGCGAGTCACCGTGCATGTGCCTCTGAACCTTTTAGGGGAGGGAGGTGGTGATGGAGGGGAAGGGGGTGGGGGGTATCCAGTACGATACGCCATAATCAGGGTCTTCCCTCGTTATTCTATTAGAATTCACCCCCCTCACCGAGGCATTACCCCATTTTCTAACGGGGGGGATGTCTCTTCCTCTATGTATAGCCAAAGCTATTGTGCGACACCCTGTGCTGCATGAGCTCCATTTACGCGCTCCACTCCTAGTGGTGGTTTCGTGTTACTGAATAATACCCTACAGAGAGAGACACAACCGTGAGAGTGCTACAGAGAGGAAAAAGCAGGGAGGGAGAGAGGGAGATGAGCATCTTGTTCCAATGAAACATCAAGCGGTGTGACGATGACAGCGAAAGGCAGACATAAAGGTAAATAAGGTTTACGCATAAGCTGCGGTCTTTGGTGTTGTGGTTCTGCTGTGAATGTGGATGGTGTGACGGGATGATGTTGCATGTAAGCAACGATGTAAGGAGAGGGGGGGCGGGGGAGAGGGAGGGTAAGATGCTATGGGGGACTTGTCACTCGGAGACTCAAGGATTTTTGAGCTTTCTGTCTGAGTCTTCATGCACTGTGTCTCCAGCTGCACGTCTCGGTGCCCCAGTGTTGGATGTGCCGACTACCTCTGTGGGGTGGCCTACATTTGCGATCTAGTTGTATTTTTCGCCAAATCTGTGCCAAAGTCAGGTAATCGAATGGTTCAGATGGCAGGTAGGCTGACAACTTTGCCAGGCCGAGTGCTCTCCTCCGAGCCCGCGAGTTTGGCTTTAATTCCACAGGCCTGTGAGGTGAAATCAGCCCGATGTTTGCTGATGTGACGTGTAAAAGCCACGAGTGCACAAGATGGATTTAGGAGTCGCTGTAAGTCGACGTTTTCTCAGTAAGGCCTGAATGTCAGCGGCTGATTGTGGGTCTGCCGTGCGTATTGTTTCCCCTTCTCAGTAAAGGTCTCCCTGGCTTCCCCCTCTTGTCTCCCTGAGTGTCAAGTCGGAGACAAATTGAGTTTAGGGATGCTGCGCTGCGTATCCGATCCTATTGCCCGACGATGCTTATGCATACCGCCCTAATGGTGTAATTGCATCACTGGATTATGGAATATTTAATGTATTTATGAGAGTGTCTGTTTCTGCTTTACGCGTGGGCGGCTATAGGGGAGGCGAGGAGGGGCTCCGCTCGGGTTATGATCCGCGGAGCTTGCACAGATTGTCGTGCCTATCGGGTCACAACAAGGCTGGCATGGCAGCGGCGCTTCCACGCACGCAGCCCCGTCACATGCGACGGTGCCTGGCTGGCTGTCTCTCCCACTGGCTCCCCTTAATAAACTCTCAAGGTCTCTCTGCCGGAAGAAGCGGAGCTGACAGTTGGATGCGTCGCTCGGGCATGCCCCGGTATTCCGTGCGTGCGTCGTGCTCGGAAGGGGGTGGGGTGGGCTGGGGGCGTGCGGGCTCTTGCAGTTTTTGCACGTAAGACTTAAAGACTGCATGTGCATATGCCTACAGTATGGCTGTGCCTGTACGTGTGCAGCTACATGGATGCATGTAGGGGCGGTGTGAGGAAATCTGGATCCCCTGCAAAAAACTGCAACCAAAATGAACACCCACCCCCAGTCCATGCATTAGTTACCTGGCTTTACCCCCACATTAACAGCATGCATGTGTATTTTTACATCTCCATTTCTCTTTGCATGTGTGTTGTAATGCAGCTGGGCCACCGGAGCTCAGCTGCCTCAACACTGGAACAATCTAAACTGGCTATATCCTCATGCATCATCCGTCTACGACACACACACGTATATAAATGCACCCTCTCAAACAAACATGCAGCAAAACAACACAGCAATTCATCAGTCAGGTGAGTGTGATTTAGTGTGTGCCAGGCTGGAGAGGGATGGGGGCGTCAGTCAAAGAGACGTCACTTCTGGCAGATGGACTAAGCTGCTGTGCCCGGTAGTTCCCCACGTTATGGACTTTAGTGATTTTCAGCGGAGAGAAGCACACAGAGATGGAGCCAAAGGACAAAGCATACCTAGAGGAATGGACAGAGAGGCAGAGAGTGTGGGGGCGAGGTGAGGGAGAGAGGGAAGGAGAGAATGTGACAAGGCCATGGAGGAGGTGAGGCAGTTGGAACGAGAGATAGGGAAAGAGAGACACAGACAGACAGTGAGAGAGAGAGGAAAAAGAAGGGGGAGAACGAGTAATGTTTGACACTGTTGAGTGGCGGGACAGCATCCTCTGACTTTACCAATGGACTTCTCACACCCCTTTTGATTCACTTATCATGCAAACCCATCTGTTTGTGTGTGTGTGCATGCCTGTGAAAAACAAGCAGGCTTCAAAGCCAAAATGTGAGAATGTGACTCTTACTTAAAAGTTTAGTTTAATAACTTTAAAGTAGTCCCTGCCAAATATTGCCTCATGAATTGTGCATAGTAAGGCAGGCTGGAGTAGACCAGAATATTTGACAAGATTTTGTAGAGACACAGTTCTGTCACTACTACCTCATGCCACATGGATCCTCATTATCATTAGAAACTCAGACATTGTGCTGTCACTCTCCTTGCACCAGTACTAAACAGCAGGGAATCTTGGGTGTGCAAAACCTGGATTTAATGTTATCTGCTAAAGGACTACTGCATCAGTGCTACCAGAAAATACAAATCCATGCACAGAACACACACGGAGGCTGGTACAAAGGCTTGGTTGGGCTTCATCTCCCATCTCCCAGAATCCTGAAGTGAGGGTCAAACACGGTGTGGTACAGACCCCCCCAAAAAGATCAAAGCTCACACTTGTAGTGAAAAGCTTGGCTGACAAAAAGTAAAAGACAATATGAAAGATCAGTGAAATGTGTGAAATGTGTAACACTGCCTGTGGTTACCCCTTTAGCTGTGAGCAGTGGTGGAAGAATCAGTGAGTCATTTATCATTTATAACAGATCATTTATAACGGATCATTTATAACAGTAAAAGTACTAATACCACACTGTAAAACTACTTCATTACAAGTAAAAGTCCTGCATTCACAACTTTAGTTGAGTAAAAGTATGTGAGCGTTCTCAGCAAAATGTACTGAAATAGTAGTTTTAAAGTATTAAAAGTTTTCATTATGCAGTAAAATTGTTCCTGTCACTGATGATTTGGATTAATATTACTGCTGCATTCATGTGTATGTTGCAGTTTACTGCTGTAGATGTTTTAGATTAAGTACTTTATACACTGTTGGGCAGTTGCATCTACAGCAGTGCATCATATTCTGTAAGATCATCGCATGTTTGTGGTGTCACTGTTCTGACAGAACCACGTATCGCTAATAAGTCAGCTTTTCATGAGCTCAGAAAAACAGTGTGCTTTCAGTTTTGTGACAATTTATTTTAGCAGACGGTGCACGAGAGTATTCTCAACCCTGAAAGGAACACTTCATCCTTCAGTTTAGCAGAAAAATCACCAACCAACTCTGGAGATTTCACTGGACAGGAAGTGTATACAAATTCTGAAATTAATATGAAGAATAACTAAAGCTGTCAGATGAATGTAGTGGAGTAAAAGTATAAAGCTGCATAAAACGGAAATACTAAAGTAAAAGTATTTGTAATTTGCACTGAATAACAGTATTTGAGTACTTAGTTACATTCCACCAATGCCAGCAAAAATATGGTGTAGTATAGTGAGTGAGGTTGTTCTACGTATTAATCAGTGTAAAACCTGGAGAACGGGCTAGCAGCATGTGATACTGCCAGCATAAAGCTTAATTCCCAAACATGAAAACATATAATAATATAATGCATATTAGGAATGACGTGTAATGCATCACTTCCAGTGCAGAGCATCTGCCTTATAGAGCTTATAGACCTTCTGCTCATGGCAGAAGCACAGGTATGATTAATAAACAGCAATGATGGCTGCATTCCATACATCAGCTAGTTTCGGGGTCCTGGTGTTGTGCATGTTGGCTCACTGTCCTGGCTCACTGGGACACTCAAGAGCTGAGAGCTTACTTACTGTGAAGCAGGTCTATTAACATTGTTAGCAAATAAAAGTACCAAGCATTTCATGGTTTCATACATGTAAGAACCAGCTTGTACTCCATATCGTTGTAAATCAAATACTTAACAACAAGCATCATTTTGATGTTAAAGATTAAACAATTGACCAATTAGGGGGAAAGATCAGACGCAGAGAACATGAAATTAATAGATGTAGCTGTCATACTGTTCACTGGATGCAGCAGCCCGTCAGAAGGTGGGGAAACCAGTTGAAACAGATACAAGTATGCTTGATAAGACCGTTATTATTGTATTGTTATGTGAATGTTAGTGGACAAAATATCACAAATATCTCAATATATTGCAACCCAATAACCATTTTCATGGTGGATATTTTGACATGTCAAACACAGGTGTGACTAATGGCATTAACCTGTGTTCCATTTAGCCGTTCCAGTGGCGGGCCCTTGTAATGTGCATGCTAGCTCATTGACATGGCCCACTGGTTCACCCAAATGGAACAGGTACATCATTAATGTCATTAGTTACACCTGTACCTCTCCGACTCTGACAAGTTGTACACCGTGGGAAAGGCCTATACAAGCTCAGAAATGACAATGGTGTTGAATCAACACCTTTCTGACACCATACCAATAAAAAGTGACTATTATAAGCATCATAAAGATAGAATTTATTGCAGCCAATTTCATAGGTGTGCCTAAATGGAACTGTAAACTCAGTGGATGATTACTGTGTTGGCACTTGTAGTAGTGAAGTATCACTTAGCCTTGAGTATAAAAAATACACATATAAACTAGGCTCAAGTGCATGTTTTCCCAATGTCTAAGGTATGAAAATAAACATGTTAGTATTTCTGAATTGGTATCGGTGAATTTACATATGACAACAAAATCTAACCTGTTAGCAGTGTGTTCATCACATCTTTTTCTGTTAAAGACACACACCTGAAGCCGTGCCTTTATTTGCTGCAGAAGTGCATTTGCTGATTCTCCATCTCTTAAACAGTTCAGGAGAGTCTAAAACTACGAGCCATCAGTTAATTGTCTATGTCTATGTCAGTTGTCACGTTTAGGATATTGCCTGTCATATGATTACGCAGCATACTGTATGCATGCTTGCATAATACAGGGCAGAGCTACATAGAAATAACCTTGCTGCCAAATGCCATATATCGGGTATGATGCCAATACGCTAAACACTTGAAAGAGCAGAACCAGTTTGTGCGTTGTTGAAACTCAAGGCCTTGCGCTGTTGCCTCACATTCAGAGAGCAATCCCTATTAAGAAGCGAAGGTGCAAAGGTGATATTTATCGTTTGAAAGCTGAGACCTTTTAAACATATCACTGAATGAGTGGAGAGTATTCACCAAAGCTGAGTGGAGCCATATCCAATATGCACACATGCATGCATGCATTCATGCATGCACAACCACACACACACACACACACACACACACACACACACACACACACACACACACTCACACACACACCACCTCTGGCAAGGCTTGGGGCACACTGGGCATATTTCCTTTTAGTCTAACATGCTGTCCCATTCCCCCATGGTTCCCTTAGAGCCTTGTGTGTGTGTGTGTATGTGTGTGTATTTGTGTGTGTGTGTGTGTGTGTGTCTGTGTGTGTGTTTGATTTTGGTGTTATCCTTGCGAGCCATGGGTCCCACCTTGACAGGTCTCTGTGTGTGTGCCCTGTGGGGAGGGTGGCAGGGCAAGGGCTATTTATAGAGAAGGTACTCCAGAGAGAGAGAGAGAGAGAGAGAGAGAGAGAGAGAGAGAGAGAGAGAGAGAGATTGTCTAATGAGGACAGGCTGTTAGGGGATGGGCCGTTGTTTCTGTTCGTGTGTGTGTGTGCGCGCACACAGATGGTCCTTCATGTGTGTACTGTGCATTAATTGAACGACTTCAAACGCATCTTTAGTTGTCCCCCCACCACCACCTTCAAAGACCCGTGGATCTGTGTTAGCTGATCTGGGTCAAAGATGGTAGATAAACACATACACACGCACAGACACACGCACACAATACGCATGTGAACAGTCGTAGCTCTCCGCTCTCATACACCCTAATTTTTGCTTTCCCTCTCTCTCCTCTCATTCGCTGCTCTCATTCTTTCATCCCTCAGTTTCTCCCTCCTTCATTTATTCATGCAGAGACAGGCAGCGGGATGAACTGATCTTGGGAGATGGGTGTGTGTGATCACTTTAAATGAGGTCCTGTAGAGGGCAATACATCTAACATACAAACACACACGCATACACACACATAGGCATGCCATCAGTTCTGGTCGATGTCGCTGGATGAACACCAGACAGATACAGTCTGGCAGCCACAGTATTGCACTGTAATGGATTAATTCAGGCTGCACGTAGCACATTCTGTATGTGCTTGTGTAATTACTTTTTCTGAACCATTTTGACTGTGTGATTATTGTTAAACTTTTGGCATATTTATTGCTCAGCAGCACAGATGATTTCCCTTTCTACCAATGATCTTACAATCAGTTGATTGTGGAGCACTAGTTTGTGCTGTTTGATACCTATTTAGTCATATTTTGCAACATTTGGTGGACAGACACAAATGAGGACAGATGGATCATGGGTGACTTCTACTGTCATTTCTGCAATCTGTCTGTTCTCACTTGCTGTCACTTCCTCCATCCTGCAGCAGCCCCTCTCATTGTGAATGGTGTCCCTGTGTTATTAAAAGTGATGAAATATCCCCATAATTAACTTTAGCCATTAGAGAGGATGCACACAATAACAAGATGATTCTGATCAGATTCTGCTCCAGTTAGGCTATTAGGCCAGCCCAAACAAATTTAGGAGATTTGGTTGAAAGCTATGTCATAGATTTTCTCTCAGGCTCCCCCCTCACTGTGCTGTGATGTGGAGATTTTTGGCTGAGCTGGCAGCTTTGGCCCTTAATAAATTCCACACCGGGGAGTTCAGCAATGGAGAGTGGGCCAGAAGACAAAAGCGGCACAAAGTGCATTAGGAAGACACTAAAAACGCTTTCACCTCTTTGCTCATCTTACACCCCTCGGTCCAGCTCACCTCACACACACGCCACGCACTGTGCGATCGGTTGCTTCAGTGAAAAGGACAATCCTGGATGAAATACTTGTTTTTTACTCCACTTACCTGCACTTCAGAAAGTGGAGTTCAGTGTGTTTGTCAACTGTACTCAGACAAGGGACAGTTTAAACTGTACTATCGGAAAGCAGAGCTCCCTCACAAGGTTGAAACACTTGACAGAATCACAAAGTGTTAAAAATGCCTTAGAGCAGCATTTGAGCGAAATACTATCCACCATCACTCTTCTCAAGAAGTGTGGCATTTATGTTCTGGGCTTACTGTATGTCAAGCTAACACCAGCTTTACACTGTGGAGGATAAATGAGATAGATGATGTGGAACTCACTCTGACATTTCATCACCTTTTAGCCAGTTTTTCATATATCTCATGGATTTATTTACAAGGACTTCTGTAAATGAGCCAGTGTTAGCGCCACAGCTAATTTTCAACCACAGTACTTAGGAAAGAAACCCTTTGTTTTTCACACTGATCAGAATGGACGGGTGAATTCAGAGTAACCATAGTTTGTCATAGTTTGCCCATCGGTAGCCTGCCAACCATTAGCTGCTATTAGTCAGGCCTTGTTGATTTTTCGTTTGACTTAACGGTTGTCCTTTATTTCCAGTTGCTGCAAAATGCAGATTGCCTGTTTGTCTCAGTCAAGATGATTCACATTGTTCCACTTTTCTCAAACTAATGTTATTGGTAGGGCTTCCCTGCTTCTTATACGTACAAATATCAACAGAAGAAGTAGAAAATTGTAATTATTCCCATCCTTTACATCACACCATGGAGGTTGGGTTTTATTAGTACAAGGTGTACTCTGTTGATAATTGTGAAGTAACTCATCATCAGCACATGGAATGTTTTCATGGTGCACAGGGTCAGCAGAGCTACCATGACATTTGCCTTCTGTTCCTCAGGTGGGGTCTGTATGTGAATAATTTATCTTATTAAGTTAAATTAACAGTCCCTGTTTTATGACAACATTATTGTTTGAATGTAGAGGCTGATGGTATTAGAATTCATTACTAAATGACAGTACTCATGCTATTGTTATTATGCTAAAATACAATAGCATATAATAGTGTGAGCCAACTCTTGCATTCACACTGAATAACATGTGTGAGACGGTTCAAACTAGAAAGGCCTGCAACACCCTCAGCTTGCAGAATTTGGTGAAACAGTGTTTGCGTGTTGGTGCTTGCCTTAGCGTGTGCATCAAGCTAGCAGGATTGGTTCTCCCACTAGTCACTGCAAGTACAGGATGGTGTTTTTAAGACAAAAAGGTCGATCAGTGCTCATACGAATGTTTTCCATTTAAGTTTTCCAGGCTTGATGGATGAGATATTGCAAAGAAACTGTAAACCTGCTCGTTTTATGTCTGCATAGCTTCCGTCCTTGCCTGTGCACTAAGAAGCCAGAGTTGAGATAAATCTCTGGTCTCACACATTGACTTCAGGTAGGCTGGTTGCGCCAGACCACTTGAAGCTCCTCAGCGCATTGAACCGTCAGTGAGGACATTTTGCTCTGCACAAGCTCAAGAGCAAAATGTGTAAGCAGTCTGTTCTGCTTTGTCATCTCCAAATGACACATAATGATCCTCTGTTTGGAACAAAACATGATTTTCTCATACAGACATGAAAAAATGATTTTCACCTCTGAAGTCCTTCTTTTTAAGGTGATGAAGCCACGATCTTTTGTGCATGTGTGCCAAGCAAGACGATTCAGTCACAGAAACTTAACTCGATGTCCTTTGTGATTAAAAATAATGAAAATGAATGTTTAAAATCTTTTTCGTTCGCTTCCTGCTTAATAGGAGCTGAGCTCCTAGTAGCTTTGTTTGCCTAAAAATACCTAAATTTCCTTTCTCACTTTCTCATGGTAGACTTACTCCAAATTGTCTTATCAGTGGAGTCCTTTATGTAACTGCTTAATCACAAAGGGCTTTTAGAAAGAAACCAGGAGGATACAAAAACTCAATTAACATAGAAGGAAAACAAAAGGATCCCAACTTTTTTTATGGTGCCAGTGCAAAGCTTGTGTCTTCGTAATTGTGAATTTTTAGCCATGGCTTTAGGGGTGGCAATATCACATTATCTCTACTGTTATATTTAAACTATTGGACAGATAGCCATGAAATCTAATATAGATGTCCATGGTACCCAGAGGCTGAATCCTAATGACTTTGGTGATCCCCTGACGTTTCCTCTAGAGCCATAAACAGGTCAATATTACCAAAATACTTTGGGTTATTTCCAAATAGTTAAAGCTAATATTTCCCTCAGCTGCACTTTGTGTTTAGTACTAATTAGCAAATGTTGGCATGCTCACGTGCCAAACCAAGATAAACATGGTAAAATAGATAGAAAGAAAATAAATGTGAAATGTGATTTCTTTGCTTTATACGAATGCATACACTGTATATTATACATGTAGATGCTGTATTAAATGTAAATGCATTCCTTATGCATTACTGTTGTGCTCCAGACCTACAAATTCTGACGCACGCAGCAGAAAGCCTTTCATTGTCATTAGCGAAAACCTGTATTTTTGCCGTACCATCATGTTTCACAAATCATATCAGAATTGCGATATTCAATTCAGATGTGGTTTCTCCATAATTTACATAATTTACAGCTCAAACCCCAGACAGCTCTCAGTCTGCAGCTTTGGTGCGCGAGTGAGTTTGTCCGAGATCCGCTAGTATTCCCGGAGAATTGTGCGCTCATCAAATGGCCAGTTGTCAGGTGCGAAACACCTTCTTGGTCTGAGTGTGTCGGTACTCGTCTCCTCTCTCCATTCCCTAACTGCCAAGTATAGTTTTCCCAAGTATAGTTCCTTCCCCAAGCTCTGTGTCTCTGCTGCTCTCCAGTCTCTCATACCTACCCTACTTTCACACCGCTCGCACAATTTACGAGTTTCACACTCCTTCCTTCTCGTTTCTCTCTCTCTCTCACACACACACACACTCCCACATTCACATGCACACACACCAGAGGCCTCAGTTTTCCCTCAAACCAGAAACGTATACACACACATTGAGTTCATGTATGCGTATGTGCGAGCTTCAGAAGAATACTGGAGCTTTTTCTCTACGATGCGTGCAGCTTTTTGTGGCTCGTACCAGCATCAGCGCCGTTTGCAGCACAGCACAGCACAGTAAGGTGCAGGGCAGTAGTACAAGACAGTACATTACAGTACAGTGAAGGAGGAGGTTTAGCCACACGCTGACTGAGCCTTGTTGTTTCCTTCTATAAATACAGTAAAGGTGAAGTCACACAAATGCCAACATGCATGAGTAATTCTTGTTGTGGCTTGTGCTCTCTGACAACCTGGGGGCGCACAAACCTTTGAAAATATCAATCAGTCCTGGCCTGAAAGGCAAAACTGGTTTTAATATGTAGATCTACTGTTCTCAATTGATGGAAACCAGAGCCTTCAGCTTGGCAGCTCTTGCTGTCCTGGGATGTCTTGTGTGTTGTATTCAGTCTTTAGGCACACAGGGGCTAACCTAATGTAGCCCTAATGTGTTTTTAGATACTTCAGGGTGTCTAAAGTAGCATACAGGTGTGTCTGTGTGTCCCAGAAGGCTTTGGGTGCCCTGAGATGTGTTTTGGTGAAGGTGTCCTGTAATGTTCTGCATGCTTAAAGTGCTCAATGACATCTTTAGCGTGATCCAGGACAAAATACTTATGCCCCCTATTTTCCGTGTGAGATGCAAATGACTAGATAGTCCTGTAGTCTGAAAATAGCTCAAAACCAAAGCAACCATAACTGCATGGTTTGTCAGAAGCAATTTTCATCAACAGACATGTTTGAAATTTTGAGTAAAATCCTCATAATTACACATTAAGTGATTTAGGTGCATTGTAGCTGATTTGTCCAATGCTTTCCATGCCCCTCCTTATGGTTCATTTAGTACAACTGGCTAAATGTTGCTGATGTTTCAGTGGTGATTACATAAAACCATGCAGTATGGTTTGATGTGGTTGTTGAGCTACTTTTATTGTTAAAAAAACCCCCCAAAACTAAAATGTATCAGGTTAAAATGTAATGTAATGTAATGATGGAGCTCTGTGTGAAAGCTCGCTGTGGCCTGTTACAGCAACTGGAAGAGACAGAATCAGCAAGAGAGACAGAGGAGTGAAAATTAAAAAAAAAAAAAAAACAGTGAAGGGGCAAGAGGAGAGAGTGCAAAACAGAGACAAAGTGACAGAGTGAAAGTGTGTGTTTGTGTGTGTGTGTGTGTGTGTGTGTGTGTGTGTGTGTGTGTGTGTGTGTGTGTGTGGAGAGAGAGAGAGCCAGGCCTAGTTTTTAGTTTGTGATCTAGGCCATTATCTGTGTTAGCACTGGTGGGGCTCCAACAGGCTCTGTGGATCCTGCATAACAATACCTTTTATGAGCTTGGATGTGTGTGTGTGTGTGTGTGTGTGAGTGTGTGTGTGTGTACATGTGTACCACTGTAGGCTCACACATGCAATCATGCATGTTAACGCCATTGTGCCATACATGATCTACGCATGCGCCCCTGCGCCTCTGCCTTTTGTTTCTTGCCACTGAGTTTGTGCCTATTTGTTAAGACCGCTTGTGTGTGTGCGTGTGTGTGTCTGCGTTTTGCCGAGTGTGCCTCCCTGTGTGTGTATGTGACTCCTCACGTGCAGCTGTGCACTCTTGCTGGATCACCCCCGTCGTCAGTCAACCCCCCTCTCCAGCAGCGCCCTGGGGGCCTTCATTATGTAAGAAAGACATTACTGCAGAACAGAGGCAGAGAGGCAGAGAGACATTACTGCAGAACAGAGGTAGGCAGCCCTGATAACTCTGGCAGCCCCAGCTTCAATGCAACCCACCTAGGCCTCCATAACACACACACACACACACAGTCAAAGCCTGCAGCAGGGGTGATCAGGATAATGGTGAGGACTGAGGGCTTCTGATGTGCGTGGCCAAGCTTATCGAAGAATACAGGAAATATCGATAAATCATGTTCTGCATTATAATCAATTTTCTTCTCTCTTCTTCTGCATCAACCTCTCTCATTCCCTGCATTATCTAATTCACCTCCTTCCATCTATCAATGCATTCATTCAAACTCTCCTCCCCCTTCTTAATCTCAAATAATATCCTTCCTCCATCATTGATTCTCCTCTGTCTCCATCTCGCTCTCCACACCTTCTCACTTTCATCTCCTCCGTGTCCTTTCCGTCACGCCCGACCTCCGTCTGTAGCGGTCCCCTTCCCCCTGGCCCACCGGCTTACGATGAAGGAGGTGTTTGATGCTGAAGGCCGGCCGCGGGTGGACCTGCTTAAAGCTCACCTCACCAAGGAGGGCCGGCTGGAGGAGGCTGTGGCCCTGCGCATCATCGATGAAGGCGCCGCCATCCTGCGCCAGGAACGAACTATGTTGGATATTGAGGCGCCAGTCACGGGTATGGTATAGTGAGCTACACCGGACATCAGTTAAAGGAATAGTTTGACATTTTGGGATATATGCGCATTCGCTTTCCTGTCCAGAGTAATATGAGAAGACTGATACTGTCATGCCTGTCAGTAAATATGACATTACAACCAGCAGCCATTTAGCATAACTTAGACTGGTAGACTGGATATAGGGGGAAACGACTGGCTCTCTAATTTACATGTAACATCTCATTTGTTCAATCTGTTCAAAAACAAAGTTTACTTGGAGCTAAGTGTTAGACTATTTATTAGCCCGGAGCAGTCACTTCCTGGACTCTCCACTAGTTGCTGGGCAACTACTCCTGGTCTGGAAAAAACCCTGTAAAATGTTGAATTGTTGTTTTTATACTTCCATTTTTGTACACATTAAACAAAACAGATATTGCGTGTTATTCAGGGAATTTTACTGGTGCTGGTCGGCACATTAGCAGACAGAACTGCTGCTGCTGTTTCCACTTGTTTCCAGTCTTTATGCTAAGCTAAGCTAATCAGCTGCTGCCTCTAACTTCATGTACACCTTACAGAGGGCACAGATAGCAACAGTCAGACTAGAGAGACAGAGGAATGGAGCTGCAGAGCAAAAGGCAGAAAGATCAGTAATTATGTATTAATTAGATTCCATTCGTCGATTCATTAATCTGCTACGTTTCTGCTCCCCTTTAATATGAACTGTTGTTCGGTCGCACTTCACTGAGAGAACCAATTGGCACTTAGGCACTCACAATAGCGGGCGCTAGCTTTGGTAATATCTGCATGTATTCCCTTGCCAGGGAAGTGGTATGAACCGAGGAGAATGTCGAAGGGAGGAGGAGGTAGAGATTGAGATCGATGAAGAACAAAATGGAAAACAAGTTTCTGAGACGATGACACACAAGACAGACAAGCAAGCAGGCAGACAGACTCAGACACTCTCAACCTATCGACACTGCTCGGTTAATGTACCTGTGTATCTATGTGTGTGTGTGTGTGTGTGCGTTTATGCAAATGCTGGCGATGAGATAATTCCGTGTGGGCTGTCGTGCCCACGCAGTGTGGGAACATCGCTCGGCTTTCACAGGTACAGATCCCCGGGGACGAGGACAGATAGACAGGCAGATGGAGAGACAGTCGATCATAAGCGGCTTAGTGCAGAGGTTCTCAAACCTGCTCATTCCCAATGAGAAACTTATTGATCCCCTTTTCCAAGTTTCTCCACTTCTACAGATTCAGGCCTAGAAACACCCACCTGAGAGTTAGCTATGATTGGAAATAGCCGATAGATTTCAGAGATAAAACTACAGAAAAACAGTGCCGGTTCTCTCAGGGAAGGCTTCAAGCAGACGTAATGTTGAGGAGATATTCTGAACAGTTTAGCACTTTGATGGAGTCTCTCTGGACATGTTCTGAGATAGACCGACTAGTGAACAGACAGGCAGGTGGACGGCTGAAACTTGAACTGACAGGCTCTTAGGGTGTCACATGAAGGCTTCTGGGAAAATACTGTGGCAGGTCTGAGGAGGCAGACAGGTACGGCTCAATTTCACTCATGCCATTTTGCATTCCCAATTCCCAGTTCAAATTAAAGCGAATGCTTAGGAGTAGACACAAAAACAGACATTAACACGGCAAGCAGATGGAGAGACAGACAGAAGTAGCCGGCCAGACAGATGCGAAGTGGGCATCGTAAAATGGCTGCAGAGGGGAACTATGACATCAACTAAAAGTGAAAGGAGAGGCCAGACAGATGGCGAGGGAGGCGGATGGGAAGTTGTGTGCTGGCAGATCATATAGGCAGACAGTCCTGAAGTTTTTCAAAATATGAAATGTTGGGCATTGAAAAGCCTGATCTAAACTCTAAGTGTAATAGACCCGGATGTGACAATCTGTTGCAGAGATAGCTGTAGGTGTGATGTTAGTCACGAAGGTGAGTTTTATTCATCGTGATTTAGAACAAATTTCACTTAACGCGGTGCAGTGAAGGGTGCTGTTACTGTTAAATCTAACACAACAGGAAGTAATAGCTACAGTTAGCAATATTTTATTATCAATTAAGCTGCCGAAAATTACTTTCTTGTGTTGAAAAATGTCTAAAAACACCAATCACAATTTCCCAGAGCCCACAGCGGCTTATTCAAACTGCTCGGTTTGCTCAACTGACAGTTCCAAAACACCAAGATATTCACTATAATATCATACAAGACAAAGAAAAGCAGCAAATACGCACATCAAATACTGTAGTGACTGATTAATTTTCTGTCCATCAGCTAATCAGTGTTTCAGGTCAAAATACTATGTAAGCACAGAGACAGAGACATACTGGGGGAAGAATATTGACATAGACACTAATTGAGAGGACCTTTTCTCAATCCCTGATGTGTTTCTTTTGTGGCAGGTAGTATTTAAACAGAGACCTCAAAATGATTGCGATAGATTCTTGCTAGAGGATTTTTTATCACTTATTTTCTGGGTTTTTGTCATTAGGCAGATGAGTGATGTTTCTAGATCAGCAGACAGGACATATATGCATCTGCAGATGCAAATCAGGCCATATGGAGCTACTGAAGCAAATACGGTCCCACGTTTTGTTTTTTTTTTTTTTAACTGAGCTGTGGAAATGTAACATGTGGCAGTGGAAAGCTGCGGTCTTTATGATCCTAACATTGTCGTGTGCTGTTTCCACAGTGTGTGGAGATATCCACGGCCAGTTTTTCGACCTGATGAAGTTGTTTGAAGTGGGAGGTTCTCCTGCCAACACACGCTACCTCTTCCTAGGGGACTATGTGGACAGGGGCTACTTCAGTATCGAGGTGAGGGTAGACACTTTATCACATACTGCGCTGTCATATATATAATATTATATATATAGTCTCCATTTTACTGGGTGTGTGTTCGCTCAAAAATATTCACTAATGTGTATACAGTACACTTACAAATAAATCAGTGTCCATTAATTGCGTATATTGCCCTGAAGTGTACACTTTTGTGGTTTATTTCACTACTGAGGTATGCAACACTGTGCTGTTTTTAATGTATTATAAATGTACAAAGGTACTTGAGATTAGCACTGACGCACCAATGTGTGCCTGAAAATGTACACATTCCATGGTGATGTAATGTAAAATTCATGGCTGATTCAAGGTCAGTAACCACTAATAAGAATACAATATGCTGCTTACTGAAATGTATGCAAGGAAACTGAGTGGAGATGGTATGCACATCCAGAGGGCTGTTTGGACGATACGAGTGCATGGTGCACGGCTTCGCTCGTTGAACCACTTAGCTGCCAAGGCATAAGGGCTGTATCATTGACATGGAGTGAGTTTGCTGGGGAGGGAGCAATATTTAGGCCACCTTCCTAACACACTTCAAGGTCATGTAGACAGGGCACTTAATGTAGAGCAGGGACGATACTGTATAAAGGTGAGAAAACACCCTCTGAGCCATTTTTCGGGTTAGCAAAATGACAACATAAACATGTCGGATGATTTTAAATTCGAAAGGATGTCAGACAGCTGTTTGCAATTCAAACAGTTTCCTGTGAACTCAATCAGTACGCTCTTATTGGGGATGATTCTTATCAAATTCCTGCTCATGTCTATCTTTAGACCAGGGAAAGGATCAATTCACTTTCACTTCAGTTGATTTGGGCAGTGGATGGTTCATTCAGAGAAGGAATTCCTAGTAACAACTCCATCGTGTTTCTCTGCGTCTCACTTTGAATTTCCTGTTTGAATTTAATGAGGGGAACTGAAAGTGAAATGACTCCAGCTCTGCCTCAAACAATTACTCACTAGCAATGATGTGCCAAAGCAAAAGTTGTTTTCACTGCAGTGTGTGCTTTAAAGGCATAATATGTAGTGTTTCTGCACAGACCTGTGTTATATATTTTGTATAGGTGTGCACTGATCCCAAATGTTTCCAACAATGTTAAAGCTGAAGAAATGTGTAATTTTATTAAAGGTTACAGTGTGTTTCCTTTGGTCGCTGTCAATGGTGCCATATAGCCCCATGTAGCCCCTCTGTTACTATATGGGAAACACAGGAACCACCAGATGATACGTCACAGTGATGAAGGAGGTTGGCAAATGTGACTGAACGTAACAAAAAGAAAAGGGGTTTTCTATTAGCTTAGCATAAAGACTAGAAGCAGGTGGAAACAGATAGCCTTACTGATGTGATTGAACCTTACTTACTAGAATTTGAAACTAGTCTTTTGAGCCAGCCCATATAAGAAAATACATATATTTCCAGAACAGTACTTTATACAGTGACTATGTTATTATATGCATCATGAATGTGCCCGAAATTCTTGAAATTTTTTGACAGGTTCAGTGTTTGTTAATGTGGAGCTGCTCATCTCTAACTAGTTTTTATATGTCTCTTCTCCGGTGAATCTTCAGTGTGTGTTGTACCTGTGGTCACTGAAAATCCTCTACCCAAAGACGCTCTTTCTTCTACGGGGAAACCATGAATGTAGACATCTGACAGAATATTTCACCTTCAAACAAGAATGTGAGTAACTCAAAACATGATGTGCTCCTTTTCTCTCTCTGGCTATTCATGGTATGGAGTCATCTGCAGATTTTTTTGATGACTTTATTACATTTTTAAAAAAGCAATTGTCCATCACAATTATCCCCGAGCCATTCATCAATTATCATGTGGCGCATATACAGTTTGCTATGATATGATGGCAAGGCAGGTTTATTTAGCCCCCCAGTTATCAGACAGAGGTAGACAAACTCAGCCTCCTCATTTCTAGTATGTCGTTGTGATGACTGAAAGGTCACCTGACACTTATCTGCTTCTTCTCTGCTAGTTAACTGATTAAATGAGCGTGAGCTCCATGAGTTGTAGCCCTTTAAACAGGTCTTATATATATATATATATATATATATATATATATATATATATATATATATATATATATATATATATATATATATATATATATATATATATATACTGGATACAATGCTTCATGATATAAGGCTGAAGCTACGTATTGTAGGCAGAAAGTTACCATCTTCACCTGATGATCCTTGTAGTAGTTTGCCTCAGGATCATGAGAATGATCAGGAAAAATATAAGATCAGACTGTTATTTCATGCTAACATAACCCCGTTTAGCTGCTTAGCTTGCTCAAATGGACAAGCGAGACAGCTGTTGGATTTATGCTTAACTGCTCATATTTTTTCGTAATATCATCTTCGTTTTCTATGTTATACAGTAAAAGAAAAAGCTTTTAGGGTGAGGACTCACCAATGTGTTGGGCAAATCTAATGCTATGACCAGTTTGCATCGAGGTCGCTAGAGCGTAAAGAGTGTATAGATTGACCGTAATGTTAACATTAGCATACACGCTCATATATGGCATACTGTCCTCCACACAGCGGCAAAAGACTACACAGTTTATGTGTTAGTCGTGAACGAACCTGTAACCCCACAAATGTAGTTAGCGAATGAAATGCTCCACTGAAGTGACGGTTACTACTGTAGGTAGTAAGCTAGTTAGCCTGATATGCTAGCGTTTGCAGCTTACGTTAGAGCAGACAAACATACTGTTTGGTTCATTCCTTACACTTTTGCTCATGTGTTTTTAGTTTTGACCGCCTAAAACAATGACACCACCCTCCAGACTCTTTGTATACTGAGTGACACTCTTATTACAGCCCCTTACACAACGCTTCAACATGTCACTGTGCAAGAGAAATTCAAAGTTGCTATTCCTCATTTCAGTTGCTTTGCTTGGATTGGACAGTTCGCTGCTTTGCGTAAGGATGTTAAGCGAACATTCACTTCTCTCAGATGAATTTTCTGTCATTTAATTGATCACATTAACTGATCATTCCAGCTGTGAAGGTATGTGTTTTCTATAGGATCTCTTCTCCTCTCTTGCTCCCCCTCAAGGTTCCTCTCCATCCATCCTTCCACATGTTATTCTTTCCCACTCTCCCACCCATCCCTCCTCTCCTCCTTCTCTCCCTCCCTATTTCCTGTTTCTCTCCCTCCTCCTCTCCTCTGTCCTCCCTCACCCAGTCTCCCTCTCTTTGTCTCTCTGACTCTCCTCATGTCCTGTCCGAGAGTGGGTGATTAGCAGCAAATTAATTTGGCCCTTAATGATTGGCTCAGGGACTTACTCCTCAGTGTCTGATTGGCCAAGGGACAAGGAAGCTAATTTCCCCTGGTGCTCATGGCGAATAGTGGTCGCCCTCAATTACCATCTGCTGTGTGTATGTGTGTGTGTGTGTGTGTCTACCACAAGTGTGTGCAAGTGCATGTACTATGACTGCATGCATGTGCAAGAGTGTCTTCATAAATGTTTAAGTGTCATGTGTGGAAGGAGCTGAAAACTGGTGGACTAGCAATAATGAGCTCTTGCTCTACACAAGGCAGATGGAGAGGTTGACAAACACGCTCCTTGCTCTCTCTCTCTCTCTCTCTCTCTCTCTCGCTCTCTCTCACACACACACACACACACACACACAGACTAGTGCTGGATACTGTACACTGGTACTCCACAATATTGGCTTTGATTTGTGTACGCGTTGTTCTCATGTCCTCACACTCTCCCATCTCCTCCCCTCTTTTCTCCCCTCCATCCTCTCCTCCTCTTCACACTCTTAACCTTTCCCCCTACCCCTGTCTCCTTCCATCAACCTCTCTCCTGCTCCCTTTATGAAATTATGATTTTCCTTTCCTCACCTCCCTACTCGCTCTCGTCCAAAATCAACCCCTCTCTCGCTTCTTTCTTCCTCCTCTATCTCTCTCCTCCGATCTCCTTTCAGCTATTTTAATCCTGTGATATTGTTTTGTGTCAGATGTATTGTTACGCCCCTGTGTGAAATCTACTTTAAAGATGCTGCGTGTTGGATGTCTTTATTGATATCGCTGCCAAATCAAAGGAGTTCTCATAAAGCAAAAATTCAGCCTCACACTGATGCCTCTACGCTGCCTCATGCTTATATTTGGGTCAGAATTAGTTCACTGGAATACAGAATTAGAGTCTTTGCATTTATATGTTGTCTGTATAATATGCTATGCACTGTCACATGGAGCATTTTTTCACCACTGTACATTTCTTCCTCGGGAAGTGGAATTTCTAAATCATCAGAGAGGAGAGAAACAGGTCATATGGGAGTGCTGGAGAAGAGAAGGCCGCATAAATTAATAAAACGCTGTGTGAAAATCTTACATGTTACTGCTATTACACCCGAGTGAACTAAATTATGTTTTTAAAGGAACCGTGCAAGCCTGTTTGAAGCCTCTAGATGACTGAGTTCTTTATCCGTCCGTGTAAAAGCACAATGTTTGTTCTCTGCATTTGATGTAACACTCCAAGTGACAGGGACAGAATGTACGTTTGCGGGGACGGTGGCTGTTCAAAGCATGTCAAAACACACTCAGGCGCTTCTTTGTCCTAAGTCTTGAAATATCTCTCCATTCCTCCAAACACCCCCAGGTAAGATCAAGTACTCGGAGCAGGTGTACGACTCCTGCATGGAGGCGTTTGATTGCCTGCCCCTGGCAGCACTGATGAACCAGCAGTTCCTGTGTGTGCATGGGGGGCTTTCACCAGAGATCCACACACTGGACGACATCAAGAAGGTACGATAAGAGTTGCACACACACACAAAATTTTGCATTGCAATACAAAGGCAAAACACAGTACAACTACAGTACATGTTTGGTCTGAAGACCTGAATCTGACTCTTTGACATCTGTATTATTATTATGTACATTTGAAAATATAATGTGATCGATATTTATAATGTTTGAGAAAACAGCTTTGTAAATTTACACTACAATTTACAGTAATTTCAAAACAGAGCTAAAAACCTAGCTAAACTACAGCGAGACAGCTAACAAGAGTGCTAAAGTAAGAGAGCTGTAGTGATATGAAAGCGACATTCATCACCTTAAAGCTTAAACAAAATTTACTTGTTAATTTTTCCCCTGCCTGCAAATGAAAAATATCAGTTTTGTGGAACTGGCATCTTGATAAATCAGTTTGTTATTCAGCTAAATGGGGAATTAGCTAAATGGAGAAAAGACACAGCTAACCCTGCTAAAGCTACCTAGCATATTTGCTCTCTAGTTGAACTCAGTATGGGGCAATTTAACTGCCTTTAAATCGTATATTTAGATTCATTTAATTTAAAATGTATTATTTTAACTAATACAAATATTAATAGTAGAAAGAAAGACAGACTCCTGGAATGCATAGTACATTTTATTTTCTTGAACAAAAAGCTGAAAGAACACATTTATGTTGGTAGATCCCTTTTCCCCTTTCATTCTCCAAATTCTGTGCAAAGGCTGAGAGAACTATCTGCATTTTTAAGGTATTATTTGGTTCTGCATAAAAAGGCATGAATTAAAGGCATTACAACCTTTCTAAATGGTGGATAGTTTGCCTGCCAGCCTGAAAAGTTTTTCCCTTTTTCCTTAACATAGCCTCTGTATTTACTGCTGTATACATAATATCAGCATTTGTCACACTTCTGTATGCGAGGAAAAATAATGTTTATGTTTACATGTTATCGACTTTTGTGCACCACTCAGACACATCTGTTAGCACACACATATACACGCACCAACTCTTATTTATGCCTTCATACCCACCTGAACTGGAAATGCAGAGAATCCTTAAGGAAGCAGTATATCTACCAGTGAACGAGACCCACACACATGCTGTGTGTATACAGTTCACAGTAATACTGAGTACAAAGGCACACGCATGAACACAGAGACATGAGGACACACACTTCCTCATCTAATGGCAGTGTTTCCATGGTGAATCTGCTGGTGTGACATCTTCTCCCTCCTGTGTGGTGAGGGTTGCCATGGAGATGCTCTGCTCTGACAGTATGTGTTTGTGTGTGTGTGTGCATTTGTGCGTGCTATGTGTTTGCCTTTCTTTCTCTTCTGATGTATCCTATATGTGCTGGTGCATTTGGTGTGTGTGTGTGTATGGTCCATATCACTTTACAAAACGTGGATCTGATATGTGTTTGTGTGAGGGTTTCTTTTTGTCTGTGTGTGTTTCTTTAAGCTTATATTTGCGTGTGTGTTTGTGTGTGTGTGTGTGTGTTTGTGTGTGTGTGTGTTCGTTGTGCGTCCTAGTTGGACCGGTTCAAGGAGCCCCCAGCATTTGGGCCCATGTGCGACCTGCTGTGGGCCGACCCCCTGGAAGACTTTGGCAACGAGAAGACCCAGGAGTACTTTGGTCACAACACAGTCAGAGGCTGCTCCTATTTCTACAGGTACAAGAAAAAATGATGTCTTGCAAGTTCCATGTTCACCCCAACAAAAAGAACTATTAACATTAGAGTCATAATGGTGTGTTTTACAAGAAAATGTGGGTGAATATAGTCTGGTAACCTTGACACAGTAGATACCTGTGCTTATGAAGCTCAGAGATATGATCAAACCAGAAGTCCAAATAGGCCAGAATGAATGCAATGTTCAGAGATCAAAAATACACACTAGGAACAATATTCTTTGAAATTAGCAGCTGAAACATGCATCCAGAAATAAGACTGATCCTGAAATGTGTTCCTGTCTATGTTGTGTTAGCCTCCATCCATGCTTTTTAATGATCTGGACTCCTTGTGATCGCCTGCCGTTAGCGAGATGTGACTTTCATCTACAAATCAGGAATTTAATAAGTTTTAGGCGGACTTCAAGCTATTGGTTTGGGATGTTGGTGATGAGAAGAGAGAAAGAGAGATGCGTCCTGTATGGTTACACCACATCCAAGATCCAATAACAATCACTGGGATTTGTACAAGAGGCAGAAAATCTTGGCCAGTTTACACACGCACTCTCACACACACACATATTCAGTGTACTAGGAAATAGATAAACACAGCACATTCACAAACACATACACACACAGTTCTGTTTCAGCATGAAACGATATCCCACAATCCCCAGGGAGACTGCACGGTTCTGTTGCTATGACGACTGGCTACTCCTGCCAGATATGGAGTGATATTAAGATACAGTGAGAGAAAGAAGGAGAGCAACATAAGAGGAGGGTGGAGGGGTAGAAGATGAAAGATGGAAATAAAAAAAAATGGAGGACTGTAAAGATGGGGAGCTGGTGTTGAAAGACAGATGGAGCGCTGGTGAGGCCGTAGCTGTGCTCGTCACGTGTAGAAGTCAGTGTTATGACTTGTAGTCTGTGGAGAACACAGCAATTTTCTATGTTTAGCAGACACAGCATCAATCGACCAACTAGTGTATACTCCCACAGCACCAAGGAGGCCATAAGCCCTGCTCAGGCCTGCCTCACACTCACTGATGCCCCCTGCTGGTGTCAGTCAAACATGAAAACAAGAGTAAAAACAAGTAAATAACAATACTTCCATTTGTTGTGTGGTTTACAACAGTCTTGATATAATAATAAATAATATGTTTGCTATGTAGTGTGTTTTTTTTCTCTTTTTCAATATGTCTTCCCCTTCATGATTTTTCCACTGCCTCACTCTTGCACTCACTTGCTCTCACCCTTTCTCTGTGTCTCTTTCTCTGTCCCCAGTTACCCGGCAGTGTGCGAGTTCCTACAGACCAACAACCTGCTGTCAATCATCAGAGCGCATGAAGCACAGGATGCTGGGTAAGCTGACTGACTGTCACGGCTCAGTCCTCCTCTCGGCTTAAAAGGGAGCACCATTTAATTTAATGGCTTACCTTGACATTTCGTGTTCCGAGCTGTTATTTTTCTTTGTCTGGGAATTTGCTCATTACATCAAAAGAAGTTCCACAGTTTTCCCTCTGTTACCCTCCAGCTGTGTTATTAGCATTGCTAGAGTTCACGGAGAGCACCGACAGGCTGAACAAAATTAAGGTTAACTAACTCATCTCTTGAAAGGAGAGTGGTGTAAGGCAAAGAGCCATGTAAGGTTTGCACTACTTGTTTAAATATAGTAGTGGGGGGAAAACACAATTTTCTGACCCACAAATCCATTCCTGGCATCTGTTATCTTAGTGTAAATCCTCTAAATATAATGCAGCAATTAAGGCAGCACTACTCTGAGTTGTGCTGTTTGTTGAATCCATTAACAGTATTTTGTCTGTCAGCTGGGCAGTCTGGGTAATCGTCCGTGGGTCTTGGTGCACTTGCACAAAGGCTGCGAAAATGAATTTTAATAGTTTGTACTTATGTGCCTGTACTTAAAAATAGATGAAATAGCGTATAATAATTTAAAACTGCTGACACTTTTAGACAATGCCTAGTCAAGAAAAGCGACAGTGAAAGAGCAGCAGTGCAGAGACAGAACTGATTCGAAGCAGGTTTTCTCATACTGGCTGCACACTGAAAAACACTTTCTGCAACAATAAAGAAAAAGGAGGACATGCTAACAGCTGAATAAGGTTAAACCTAATTGAGGATAGTTGTGAAACTGCTTCAGGAGCACCTCAAACAGCAGCAAAAAACGAAAACAAAACATTGCAATCCTGGAAAAATTTGGCTTCTCTTTGTGAAGTTTAATTGCCAGCTCCGTTTTAAAATCGCAGTACCACTGCAAACTTATTCTATTGTTTTCTGTCAAAATAAATATGGCTAAATATGTCAATTTTTTGTGTACTAACTGCAAAACAAGTATGCTGTAAACGGTAGTACAATGTACATATTTGGCTGCAGGGAGAAATGTTTGTCTGTGCCATTGTGGTAGAGCAGTCCAGCGGGCAGCCAATCAGGAGCCTGTTTGATACAGAGCGTGATTGGCTCATGGTCAGATACAGCCAGCTTTGGACAGAATTTGCAAACAAGCAAAGACCAAAACAACAAACAACAGTCTTGTGCTGATGACAGTGACTGCATACTGACATGATGACAAAGCAACACAGGGCACTGGCGCACTGGGAGCAGCTTAATAAAAGACAATATGAACATCACTCTAATAAGAAAACAGCCAACGCATTTTGCTGGACACCTAGATTATATTTGTTTATAATGAATAAGCAAAATTCTTGATTTGATAATTAGTTCTTCCTCAAGGGACCTGGCTTGTAGAGGCGGCTTTTGTGCTTCGTTCGTGGGTACAAATGAAATATGTGTGCTTGTGTTCATTATCATGTTTAATCTCTAGAGGTTCTTTGCATGCATCAAGCTAGTTGCATCCAGACTTGTTTTTATTGTGACTAAGTCACTAGATCTGGGCCTAAGGATCTCAATGTGCTGGCAGCTTCACTCAGACACTGTGGGCTTTCTGTACCCTGCTCAGTGGCACTCGTACTTTATCCTGTCATTTTGCCCACACAGATTCCTTCTTCATTTGTTTTTAAATGCGTGGCTGTCTCGCCTGCAAACAGTCTCTGTCTGGTTTAAAGACCTCAGAAGAAAACCCTTGGTTTTTATCCACAATGTGTTTTTTTTATTTGAGTAGCTGTAACGTGGGCGGCTTGTTTGTCTCTCTTTCCTTAGGTATCGTATGTACAGGAAGAGTCAGACTACAGGTTTCCCCTCCCTCATCACCATCTTCTCTGCTCCAAACTACCTGGATGTCTACAACAACAAAGGTCTGACACACACATGCACAAATACACACACACACACACACACACACACACACACACACACACACACACAGTACAAACACTATCATCTGTGGAAGAATGTGATAGATACAGATGAGTATACCGAACGTGGTAACACTTTGTATTAAGGTACACATATTCACCATTAACTTTTTGCTTATTAGCATGCATATTAGTAGCAAGTGTTCCCCTATATGATTAGAGTGAACATTTTAAAACTAAATAACATTTCTCTTTTTGGTTTAACTGTATGTATAACATGATGTTTGATGATCTGACCTAAGTGGAAGGGCTGATATATGTATGTCTATATATATGTGTGTGTGTGTGTGTGTGTTGTATCTAGCTGCGGTGCTGAAGTATGAGAACAATGTGATGAACATCCGCCAGTTCAACTGCTCTCCTCACCCCTACTGGCTGCCCAACTTCATGGACGTCTTCACCTGGTCGCTGCCTTTCGTGGGAGAAAAGGGTATCACATGCACACGATCTAAACATCATATGGTCATCACTCCTTGTGGTTTGTGCACACAAGCAAAACAACTGTATATGTGCATTCATTGCACAGTGGTTTAAGGTCTACACTGCAATCATCTTCATCTTCTATTTTTACCAGGCATGCATCAATAATGTTGAAGAGTTGAATACCCCAGTGTGTTCTTTTTAAAAGGCAGCTGAACTGTGGACACTAATCAGCAAACACAATTAAAGTAAAATCAGTACAAGGGATAATCTCTATAAATGTCTTAGTTTTAAGGTAAGATCCTTTTTATGTAATTTCTATGGTTCTAGTGCCACTTAATATTTTCTAAAAATAGCAATTCTATCAGCTTAAAAAGGTGTACAACCCCTACTTACAGGATTAGGGACTTGTGGGTAACCAGAGTTTAGTCAGATTTGTGGCATTTTATGCATTTGTTGGACAGCACCAGTAGAGAGAGAGGAGGGAGAGAGACAGGGCATGACATGCAACAAGTGTCCCCAGCTGGGCGTGAGCCGGGGGGACGTTGCGGTCGATGGTTGGCTTCTTGGCCCCCGTAAGTGTATGCATGTCTCTGTCTGTTTGTCCTGCAGTGACCGAGATGCTGGTCAATGTCCTGAGTATCTGCTCTGACGACGAGCTCATGAACGACGGAGAGGAGATCTACGATGGTAAGAAGCCCTCAACACCAACATCAAAGCAATGAGATTCAAACCCACGTTAGTGTGAATAAATATAGAACTGAAATGTTTTTCAGCAGTTGCATTTTCTACAATATTATTCTTTTTTGGCAAATCATTTTTAATGATAGTGTCACAAGTTTTTGTTTGACTCTTGCAGCCAGTGCAGCTGCAGCCAGGAAAGAGGTGATCAAAAACAAGATTCGAGCCATTGGGAAGATGGCGAAAATGTTCTCTGTTCTACGGTGGGTTGGGCTCTGGTTGTACATACTGTGTGTGTGTGTGTGTGTGTGTGTGTGTGTGTGTGTGTATAGTATGCCTAGAAATGCTGTAATTCCTTTAACCTTTGCAGAAATTAATCAGCAGTCACCAGATTATCACTTTCAGTTTTTCAGTCTATAAGCATGCCTTAGTGTGTTCAAAGTTGCGCGGTTAGGGGAAGTGTGTAATTCTCTGTAATTCTCTCTTTATCACATGCTCTCTCTCTCTCTCTCTCACACACACACACACACACACACACACACACACACACACACACACACTGTCTTTGTCTCTTAGGGAGGAGAGTGAGAACGTGTTGACCCTGAAGGGACTCACCCCTACAGGCATGCTGCCCAGTGGAGTGCTGTCCGGAGGCAAACAGACCCTGCAGAGCGGTGAGTGTCTCACACACCTGCACACACACACACACACACACTGTCAAACTGAACCCTGGACACACCTTCAAAAACAGAAATAAAACACACACGAGTCCACACAGACACAGATTAAATATCTGCTTTGGACCATCTCCTGGTTCCTTCCTGCCCTCTTCCCTCTTCTCCTCCTCTGTTGCTGTTATTCTCCTCTCATCCTTCTGCCTCACTGACTCACTCACTCACTCTCCACCTCACCTCACCGGCACTGAGGATACTAACAGCCTGCTGGTTGGATGTGTGCGTGAGAGAGAGGCAGAGAGTGAGGGACAGTAATGCAAAGAGATAGACACGTCCAGACAGACAGTGGAAGTGTTTGTGTGTGAGGTGTGTGTGAGCTAACACCAGCTACTGCTAACACCAGGTGCCCTCTGAACATGGTCTCAGTGCTGCTCTGAGGGCCTCACATGACTAAAGCCTGAAACATGCCTCTGAGTCTGCAAAGATGCGAGCGTCATGCCTACGCACTCGAATCAGTGTCAGCCAACACAAATTGCACATGACGTTAATGATACAACAAGAGACTACCGCCGTGTTGAATTTACCGAACCAGACTATGTGAAAAAATACTTCTTGTTTTGTTTCTTCGTATTTCTTTGTAAGTTCGGGGGCTTAGCTTTTTTGGACCAGTGTTTATTTGCCAACATGTAGCTGAGATTTTGAAGGCTCCCTGTGAGCCGCGGTCAGCATTGTTTGCGTCCTTACGCCACATTTCCACGCACCTGCACAGAAGCGTGTTTCAGCCTTCACTCCGTTCTTCTTCTTCTCCTCCTTCTTTCTTTGCTCTACATCTTCTCTCTCGGACTCTGTCATCCTCTCTCTCTTCCTGTCTACTTCTCTCTTCTCTTATCTCTGCTCATCCTTCAGCTACCATTGAGGCCATAGAAGCCATCGAGACAGTTAAGGACGCGGAAGGTAAAATCCCACTCATTTCACTGTGTGTGTGTGTGTGTGTGTGTGTGTGCGTGTGTGGTTGTGTGTGTGTGTGTGCAGCATGGCTGCGCTCTCAGCCACCCATGCTCATAAGGTCATAGATTTTCCTTACCCACGATGCACTGAGCTCTTCTAACCACATCAGCGCTCACAAAAAAGCCTATAACCGCCGCACGCTGAAGCCACCACATTAAAAAACACAAAACATACAGATATTTCTCTTTCCTTCTCCTGGGAAACAGGAAACATCTCCTCTTCTAACACACTGACATACACATGCATTCATTTATTTACATCCATCACATCCATACATCACACACAGCTTTTTCTTACACACACACACACACACACACACACACACATAAGAAGAGCAGGGCTGTGGGTGGGAGTGGGTGTTGTGAAGGTTGCCAGGGTCTCTCAGACCTCTTATAGACTGCAGTGTGTTAACAGTCTTTTCTTCATATGTCATACAGTAGGTGTTGTAGTTCTGTAGAAAATAAACATGCAATCAATCTGTTTCTCTGCAGCAGAGCAAGAGTCACCTGCGACGACGAAAATAGATTAATACAAAGTGCTGAGAGAGCATTTGTATTAATTTTACAAACCAATCCTTAGAACTTAATCTGATGAAAAACTCAGCTTTTCACTGAGCTTTCAACCATATCCCTTGACCTTCTTCGGCAAATAAGTACAGATCGTCAGTCACGTGGTAACGGGTGGTGTGATCGAGGTCCTGTTCTTGGGTCACGTAGTGACGCTGGAGTTATCTGCTGAAGAAAACCAGTGGACTTGATTGACATCTCTGTGACAAGTTAAGCAAGTTAACCTTGAGTTTACCATACGTATAGAATGAATGTAAAGAAAAAGAAGAGAATCAGGAAACTTATCAATTTGGCATAAGCATCCAAATCATGCAAATTTCATATTTGGAAGAATCCAAACATGAACAGGTCTGTCAGGTTCTTCTGTGCTACTGAGCAGATTGTGGTCATGCTATTTGTGTTCAGTGTATTATATCCTGTGTCCACAGGCTTAGTTATTAATCTGCACGCTTTAGTTGACTGTAGTCTTTTGTGTTTGTACCTTTAGCGCAGTCTTTGCCTTACCTGAGCTCCTGTCCATAATTTGTTCAAGCAAATAAATTATGGGTATCTCTTATGTTTCGTTTTTCTGTTGCGTAGTATGATTTGTAGCTGGGTGTTAGATGTCCGCTGTTTTAACACGGCGGCATACTGCATGTGTGCAAAGGTAGTATGACAGTAGCCGTTGTTCAAAAGTGGCAGCGATCTCTCCACACAGACCTCCTTAGCATTACAGGAGCATCTGTCCACACAGAGACTGCCATTCAGCTGAGCTCAAAGCATCACCTGTAAAGGTTTTTCTTCATTTTGGTGAAATGAATTTATCCTTAATTGTATCTGTATCTGCTTTCTGAGCCTGAATTAAAGGGGCATTCCAGTCATTTATTACAGCCCTTCGATAAATTGAGGGTCTTACAAGAGACACATTAAAAACATATTAAAAAGTTGAAACAGTGGAGTCGTACATGTTCTGACGTTCAACCCCTAGTTTGGGTCAACCTCCAAAAAAAACGCTGGATCTCACATGTCCCGTAATGCAGCCAGTAGATCTTGTTGAACCCTCCCTGCTTGGTAAACGCTCTTGTCTCTTAAGCTCTAAAACCCCACATTGCAACGCATACTTCAGTTAAAGGAATAGTTCAACATTTTGTATGTTATTTGTTTAATCCCTACACAAACATACATGTAAAAATGACAAGTTGTGGTTTTGTGGGAAGTCGCTTTGCCAAGAAATAGTTCCAGCATAAAACCATAACTCTGTTTTTGTGTGGAACAAACAAGCATGATGCGACGTGTTACTCATGAGCTAAAAAGATGCTGGTAGGTGGATTTTTTTTCACCTCTGGACGGGCTAGCTGTGACCCCCTCTTCCCAGTCTTTGTGCTAAGCTAAGCTAATAACCTGCTGTCATTTGCCTCATATTTGCCGCACAGACACAAGAGAGGTATCGGTCTTCTCACCTAACTCTATGCAAATGAGCGTATTTCCCAAAAAGTTAAACTATTCCTGAAATCATTTGGAGTCAGATAAGTTTGTTGACACCCTCCCTGTAGCTAGTTAGCTGACCTGCACGTGTAGAATCAGTGTGAGTGCCCCTTTAAGAAATTGTTTTTTTAGTGCACCAGCACAATCTTCAGTGAACACTCTGAGGAAGAGGAATTGTGTCAAAGTTCATTATCAAGAACATTTCCAACTAAGTTCCAAAATGAATAGGGAAGTGGTAACTATGCCCGATGAAAAGAGTTTCAAACAAACGGCTGACTGTCAAAAACTCGTCACAGAGGCTAAACGTGTTTCAAGGTCTTCTGAAAGACCACTTCTGTGCTGCTGTGCTTTGTTCCATACTCTGTGTCTCATAATGGCTTATCTACCAGGTGTCTCAGACTACTGATCTAGGATCAATGGCCAGGTCGCACTGACTGTTATACTCACTGTGAGCCATGAGGTCAAACTAATCCTAGCTCAGCATTCAGACCACAGATGAACGTTGGCTGATGTGTGTGGATATTGGTCTATGAACCCTATACGTATGTTGTGTGTCCCTAAATAACAAAACCTTGTTTATCCAAACCAAAAAAGCCCGTCTGCTAAAGGGAGCACAATCAGGGTCAAAACTGCAGAAATGCTCTTGCTGGTGGCCTCAAATGAAAGCATTTCAACGGTGAATTAAGCCAAACTGAATGCTTCGGAAATGTGTGCACACTCACATTTCATAAATGAGTAAAATGATGTGGTTTGGAATTTCAATCCATTTCAGTGCTCTGAATATTTCCTTCGAAGCTCCCAGGGGTTTGGATACACAAGATTCTACTAAATGTCTTGTTAAATATTAACTCTGTGTGCATGCATGTATGTTTGTTTGCGTGTGTGTGTGTGTGTGTGTGGGTGCGTGCCTGTCTCCGCAGCCATCCGAGGCTTCTCCCCGCAGCATCGGATCAGCAGTTTCGAGGAGGCCAAAGGTCTGGACCGGATCAACGAGAGGATGCCTCCTCGACGCGACGCCGTCAACAGCGTGGGCCTGTCGATGGGCCGCATGAACATGGGAGAGCCCAATGGGACCGACAGCAACAGCAATATACAGTGATGGACATACACCCCCACATGCCCAGACACATACTTGCAGTTACAATTCTGATATGGTACCATATTTATAGATTCGTGTACATAGGCATATATACACAAGAAACATGCATCACACACACACACACACACACACACGGAATAGGCTGCAGACAACATCACACACACATGCAATCGCACATGCACACATGATTACCTACCCCTCTCCCGTTGCCCTCAGCTGTATGTAAAGGCATGAGCGTACCTGGACTTTACCACCAAAGGCTGAGTGTCTTCACTGAACCGATCGGCCCTATTTAGAGAACTACAACTCCCATGTACCTGCACAACAGCAGGAACGAAACTACCAGAACACTCCCCAGGCAGGACAGGAGGAGCTGCTGTTCACCGTGTATGTTGGGGATCACCAGTGGGTTGACCGTGTCAGCATGACGTGGCTGTGTCGGTGGTGTGTGTTGTCGTCGGCGGGGGTCAAGTTTTTGCAGGGGGTGGGGTTGGGGCATAAAAGATATGTACGCTTCTTTTTCCTGTTTGCATCCCAAAGCAGGAAGTGGAACCAAACTTGTGATTGGTTGATTTTATAGGGTCGTGGATTATGCCTGCCTGCGTGCGTGCACATGCTTCAACATGTAAATGTCCGTGCGGTTATATTTGAAAATGTGTTTTCGTTTGCATACACGAGCGGATCTCGCCATCAGCCAGGAAGCAGCGAGACAACTTTCGACGTGTGGCATTGTGGTTTATCTGTTGCCGGGAGATGTGTGGAGATAATCTCAGCTGCAGTCTAATCTGAGCCCTCGCTGTCCTTTTCTTCTCGGGAGGAGATTCCCGTTTGCTTTTGTAGCACTGCACTGCACCCGTCCTCCGCTTGAAGTCAAGTGGAGGATGCCCCCCCCAAAACTCTGGCCGCAGACCAGTTAGCTCTCGGGAAAGGCTCGAAGCTGGGCCCGGATCAGATTTGAAAGCAAGTGTGTCTCCCTACCTGTTGCGTGTATATAGGTTACATAGAGAGGATTTATTGCACATCTAATGCATATGGTCACAAGATGCAAGATGCAGTATAGTGGAAGTAGGATGCTTTGTGTATGTGAGGGAGCCGGGGGGGGGGGGTTGAAATGTGAAGTCATACTCTATTCATTCTCCTTCTACATCCCTCTGTCTGCTACCAAACAGCAGTGACGGCCGGAAATCTCCGGCCTAAAAAGCAGGAAATGATAATTCACAGAGGAAACAGACTCTTCTGGTTAAGGCAGCAGCCGAGACAACAAGAAGAAGTCAGAAGAAAAGGTCTTTGTAAAGCATTTATATTAACGCATCAGTGCATGCAGAGTTAAGTTCTTTGATAATAATGTGAAGATTATATTTGTGCTCTGTGTTTCACTATGGTAGGATTTTTTTTTCTTTTTGTTTTTCTGGCTAATATAAATGAACTGAGGAATAATGAATAATTTATTTTGTACATAATGTTAATTTTATTTATTTTTTGTATTCATTTTGTGTTATATTTTGTTTTTTTTCATGTTTCCTTTCTTTTTTTTTTCTTTTTCACAACCTGTGTTTCTGGTTTCTTTCGGCGCTGTACAGAATGACAGTACGCTTCTATTCAAAGTGTCAAGTCCACGTTCTCTCCTCTCTTCTTTGTCAATGTACAGGAGTTGTTTTTAATGATAAATATGAATAACGATAAACAAATATTAAACTAGCATTGATGAATGACCATACTATATACAGAGGCACAGGCATTCAGGCAGCCAAAAGCATGATTGCATGGTTAAAATTTGCGCTGTTCGAGGCAAAAAGCAGCAAGACACATTTTAACAGAAGAGCCGGTGTGTTGCCGTCACAATTTAAAGGAAAAAAGTGTACTCTCTCTGATCATAATTCTTGATGATTCCTCTTGTTATTTGATGATATTTATGATTCTATGATTATTATGATTCTATTTATTATGGACATTATTCTTAATATTTAAGCTCTCTCTCTCTGCTGGTTGCTCTTCATGTTGCGTTGCTCCTTGGTTGATCTTGTTGTGCTTCTTTGGGAGAGGTGAACCCCCCTGGGAGACCCTGTGCCATAGAAATTGTGCCACGGTTCTTACTTTCTCTCTCTCTCTCTCTCTCTCTCTCTCTCTCTCTCTGTTTTTCACTCTCTCTCTTTCTCCTCTCTTTCTGTTTTGACTCCCCAGTCACTAACACTGTAAGCATGCCCCATGGGACGATCCACTTTTTTACTCTTGAATAAAATATGCATGAACCTTTGGTATGGATACTGAGCATTTATTCCCTTACCAGTGAGCATGGACACACACACACCCACACACACACACACACGCCACAATACAAATAGCAACCCGGATGATGCTTCAACAAAGCCATGCTTTAAACAAGGTTTCCTCTGTGTCAGTTTGTTTGTGGTAATTTTGTTTTGCACAACTTTATCTAAGAAAAAGGACCATATCCTACAGCTTTAGCTTTTTGAGGGATATTCATGTTGTGACTTAAAAGTCTTAAAACAAGATTTTGAATCACACACGGTAAAGCAGGACTGGCTGGTCTGTTATCATTTGTTTATTTGTATTTTTTATTTGATTTTATTTTATCTATTTCATTTTATTCTAATTTTATTTTCCTATTTTGAAAATCTAAAGTATTTTAACATTTGGCCTTTAGTCAGTTGTGACAGTAGAGACACAGACAGGAAACATGGCCAAGAAACACTGGGAAATATGTAGAGGGGTATAAAATGCAGCAGTGGTGGATGCATTTATGATGAAAGTGTTCCTTTCTAGAGTGTCAGGAAACCTGTATGGCTGCGCACCACATTTTATCCATTAGAAGGGCACCCTAGAGGGCACTTTATCACATTTTCTTGCCCTATAATAACATCCATGAGGGCACTTTTGCTGCACCAGTGAGACACAACTAATGTCCGCATCTGGAATAAAACCAGGGACGGTGCAGATGTGTGGTATAAGCTGCAACCACCAGACCACAGGGTGTGTTCTTAAGAAGTACATAAAAACAAGTACTTTGAATTTCCTCTGTGATTTAATGATTCTATGCAAATATAATTGCCTTACACACAAAAACTCTCAATAGACAAAGTACTTTAGTGCCCAAACACATTTACAATCACTCAAATAATCATGCTTCCTAAATGTGCCTCTGATCGGACACACGCTGTTCTGTCATAACTGAAGCAGTGAGGTTGATGCTGTGGAGGATATTTGCAGGGCTGAACGGGCCCTCTTGATCCGACCAATGAGAACTCTTACTTCTGTGTGGGTGGTTTTAATTCACAGAGAGCATGTGCAGGTAGACGAACTGGAAACTATAAACAGCAAAACTAGACACGATGTAGGAGAACAGACATATTACATTTAGCTTATTTTGTTATTCATCAGTTCACAGCTGTTGAATGAGGTTCTGGGCTTCAGCTCTGCTGTTGCTCTTAAAAAGGTTCCTTTGCCTCCTTGCTGAGGTTGACCTTGACAGCTGGCTGGGATGACAGTATGACTGTCCTTTTGTTGTTGGACAGTGACCTGTGTGAACATCATTTATTCTACACATTCGTAAAGCAGAAACGTTAAAAATTAAGTGCTGCTTGATAATCCAAAGCAGACCTGAGTCTGAAAACAGCAGATTCATGTATTGTCATTAGAGAAGCTTGCTCCATCTGCCATGCTTATGGGGTTAGCAAATCAGCTTCCTCCATGAACTGAAAATCATCGTATGTGTCCAGGGCCTGTAAGGTCTTCATCATCTCTGTAGGGTCAGGGTCAGAAGGTCCCGGCCCACAGCTTGGACACCACTGCAGTAAGTGACAGTTCTTGTGAACAGCATCAACAGAAACAGTTCCATTGTATGAAAAGAAATATTGTCATGATGAACACTTTTATATAATTTAACACCACGGCAGACAGAAAAGGCTGGGAACCACATGTTAAACATACATAGCATTTATTCACGACAGCTCTGGTTGAATTCAGGCTCGGGACACTTCCTGTCCTCCTCATGTGTCCTACCTGCTGCTATATATACCACAAAAACAAACCTGGAATAAGGAAACAATGCTGAATCATGTGCTATGGCCTTCACAGTCACCAGATCTCAGCCCAGCTGAACACTAAATGGAGGTTTTGAAGCAGTGTGTTACACAGCGTACTCCGCCACCATCAGCAGAGGCAGCAGAGTGACAAGCAGAAGGCTTGTATTGGGAGTCTGCTTAATGTGCCTTTTCTTACATTTGTCACCCATCTGTATGTTGTAGTTTTTCACTTTGATATCCAAATGACTCAACAAAGAGGCCGGAAACTTTCCACAGCACAGTTTGACTGGAAGCCAACTTGACATACAGTAGAAAGTCAGTAGAAATCTTTCGTCATTACAGAAATATTCAGTCTTATAAGGAGAACTTCCTCTTTCATAAGCCTTGTCTCCTCATCCCCGCCCTCTCCCATTCTCTCTCTTTGTTTGTTGCCCTCTCCTTACCTCTCTGTCGTGGGGTAACTGGAAAACCGACAGAGGGCAAATTTAACTGAAATCGAAACTGAAAGTGCTGGATGTGATGAAAAGGGTGGAGAGAGAAGAGAGGAAGGAGAGCACAAGACAAAGGAAAATCTCTCTCATTTGGATCACAGCGAACACGCCGAGGTGAGTCCTTACTTACATTTCTTCGTCTTGTCTACTCCTAAAATGAGCAGCAGTTACCTGCTGCTTCTCCTGTCCCACAGGAATGAGATACAGTGTCATCAGTGACAGATCAGGTTGTGTGTTTGTGGAAAAGGAAAAAGACCTTTCTTCATCTTAAACTTATGGTTTTTTTTTTTCAATATTTTTATTGGCATTTATTTGTTATTACATTAAAAAACAAATTAAATTAACAATCGGACCATATTAACATAGGTCACAGATCAACAACTGAACATTCAAACATACACACACACACAATGGCCTTTGTGTGTGTTTGACAATGCATGTTAGTCTCTCTAGACCTATACATTCTGAAAGTTTCTTTATATGAAAATTGTTTCATAGAGGGAGCATCCATACTCCACTGTAATGCATTAACTCTCCTGGCTTGTAAAAGACCAAAGTCCAGCAATTTGTTTTGTTTCTTCGTTTGTGTGAAATGTTGATGTTAAACACCTCTGACAAACATTTGGTAACATCTTTCCAGAATTTCTGAATCTTTGGGCATTCCCATAGACAGTGAAGAAGAGTTCCTTTTTCATTTAGTCATTCAGTACATATATCTGGAATTTTATCAGACATATGATGTAGTTTTGCAGGGGTTAGATACATCCTCATCAGCCACTTGTACTGAAGTAGCCTAAACTGTGTATTTATAGTTTGCTTTTGTGCCTTTGAACAAGCCTCATTCCATTCTGTTTCATCTTCATCTTCTTGTATGTCGCCTCTCCAGGCACTGAGTTTGTCCCTATAAGTAAATTATAATATTTAGAGAGTAAACCTTTCCCTTCCAAATGGGAAACTTCTTCTATTTTTGATAATGCCGGGGGATGCAAAATCTGTCTGGACCTGGATGACATGTAACTTTTTAGTTGTAAATCTTTAAAGAAATGTTTTGAGGGAATTTGATATTTTTCACATAGTTGATCAAAGGTAAGCAAGACTCCATCCGTGTACAAATCTTTAACTTTCTGGATGCCCTTCACATTCCATATTCTAAACCCTCCATCTTTTTTACCCGGTGTGAATTGTTCATTACCCCAAATAGGGGTGAGCTGGGAAAGTGCTGGAGGGTCCCCTACATGTTTGTGTGCAGTGTGCCACACTAAGATTGTATGTTTATAGTATAGATAGTGTTTTTTTTAGTGATTAATCTTATTAGATTAGAAATACTGTTTCTTAAATCTGTCAGGAAAAAAATGATATCATCTGCGAATAAAGACATGAGATGGTCTCTTCCTCTAATTCTGATACCCAATATTCCTGTATGTACTCTCACCGCTATGGCCAAAGGTTCTATTACTGTGAAACGTGAAAAGTAGTGGTGACAGAGGACAACCCTGTCTAGTTGGTCGCTGTAGACTAAAGGGTTTTGAAATGTTGTTATTAGTTAAAATTTGTGCAGTAGGATTTGTATACAATAATCGAATCCATTGGATGATTGTTGCAACCTAATCCATATCTTGGGAACAATCTTAAACTGTCTTATCTAATAGTGTACAGTAGAAACACGAAGAAACAAAAATTCTAATCCCACACTTGGTTTGCTTATTTTGTCACCAGATACAAAGCTCTGACAGGCCTGCTGCTTGTTGTTATCTGTTGTTTTCTGATGTCTGCTGAGGTTGTAAAAGCTAAATGGTGTTTTATGCAATGCTCGGCTGTTGTCAGGTGAGAACCTTGAAGGTCCAAAATGAAGTTTACAGGAAACATCAAACACAGCCATATGAAACAGGTTGGTTTAAGACCCAAATGCAGTCTCACCAGAACAACAGAAACGTCAGAGTATAGGGCAAAAAAGACAGAAGGCTGGGGTATTTACCAGGGAGCAGGAAAGCAGACATGGTCAAAGACAGACAGGTTCGGCAATGAGAGATCCGTCGAATAATCAATGCTGGAGAGTCTATCATGAAGGCATAGAACAACCTGGCACTGAGCGAGTGTGGGAGAGTGGCTTAAATACTGGGCTGACTCGGAATGAGGATCAGGTTCGGACTTCATTGAAATTGCTCTGAGCAGTTTTCTGGCCCCTCGCATTGAGAGATTGGCTCATGTTTTTTTAAAAAGCGCTTCCTGACGCTGGGTGACTGTTCCCTGACAGATGCAGTGCCTCCAAGACCAAGAAGCCCTCATCCCTCAGCCTCGTGGGGCCTTGCCTAAGGGGTGTGCTGCGGCGGCGGCTGCCACAACAATAGGATGCATCGCGTTCCTGTCTCCTGAAGGGTTATTTGGCTGGGTTGCCATGGTGATACTCATCCTGACCCTTGGCCCTCTGCTGCACGGGCTCTGTCTGCTAGCAGAGGAGATGCTGTACCATTCCAACACAAGGTGAGAGAAAAGCTGTGTTTGTGCGTTCTCATTCCCAGGTTGTCTAATACAGATGAAGTACTTTTCTCAAAAGACGCAGCTACCCAGGGAGGAAGCAGAAGCGAGAGATATGAAGTTGTCTCAGAAGTGCCTTCTCACTGCAGACTTGACGATGGTACAAGTTATCCAGCAAGTGCAGCGGTACGACAAGTTTGCTAAACAAATAAGCCTCCGGTCCGACCCACAAGAGCTGCAGGACACAATGTTCTCATGAAACTGGACAATGGGAAACCAGTTTCACTCCTAGATCTTATGTGGTGGACACGGCTCAAGGGGGACATTACAGGTGAAAACCCACGTCATCTGTTGAGTTCACCCACAGTACCAACACTCCTACAGCTAAGAGGCAGGTTAAAGAAATCCCATGTACCACACTTTACTCTGTTTTCATCCACACAGAGGTTTGTGCAGCTATCCTTTTTAAGGCATTGCATTTAGTTTCACTCATTGAGGACACCCTAACCTTAACCCTAACCCTGTGATGCCATTATGGCATAGTTTCTAGCTAAATCAAGCATGAATCCTGGTCTCCTGGATGAAAGTCCTGTGTTTGACCCGTCATTCCATCCCTAGCACCATCCACCTCCTCCATACGTCGACCTTTTGGGCCTTTTAACTGCGTCACCTAGCTGATGTATCTAATGTTGCAAAACATCAGTACTGATGACCTGGGAATGAGAACGGTCTGGTGTGTGTGTTAGGATCAGTTGGAGTATGAGGAGACTGTGCTTTTCATATTTAGATTTTTTTTTAGTGTGCCTTTCCTTAAGTTCCTAAAACTGCCGTAATCAAGTTCTTGACAATGGATCAAATGACTATATGTAATATAAAGTGTCACTCAGTTCTAATGTGACTGTGCAGTTCCTCTATGGAGCATTTTAGGATCTTTCAGCTCACTGTTTTGGTTTTACAGCCTGCACATTTACTGTGTTACTTCACTCTAGCTGCTCTCTCAGTGGGCAAAAACTTTCATAGACCCACTGAGCGCTACCTGTCCAGCAGCTACTCGCTCTAGCGTTTAGCAGGCAGGGAGCCAGATGTTTACGTCAGGACTAAACAGAACTGAAAGCAGTGAAGTCAATGCTTACCTTTCTATTTGAAATTTAGGCCACGTGCCCATAAATCCAGCTGCTTTCTGTTTCACATAACGTGCCACCGCTTGCCTTCTTTAGGTGTGGTTCTATGAGTTCTGAGTGTGCTAATCTTCTCTTTCGTTGCACCTAAGTATAAACCTGTGTCTTCTTTTTGACAGTTTCATATTTGCAGTTCAGTTTGATTGATGTCAAAATGCCAATCTGAGCATCCACCAGTACAGTGACACAGTACAGACATGGTAACAGGGACAACAGTGCCGTCCTTCCTTCTGTTTCTTCCAGGTATCGAGGCAGAGGGCTGCTGAGCCGCGTGCTGCCGGCCTGTGGTTTGGGGGGAAAGACCCTGCTGGCTGCAGGGCTGGCAGGTCTCCTGCTCTACCTGGCCGGACAGCCTCTGCCACACAAAGGCCAGTGCTGGAAACTCCTCTCCCTGGCCTCGGTGCTTTACGCGCTGTTCAAAAGCCTGGGAGTCCTGGTGAGGTCCCCACCAGGCACACAAACATTCCTGTCTTTGTTCTTTCTCAGCTAAGCCCTCTCATCACTGTTCAAATGTCTTCACTACATACACCAGTAAGTGAACGCGTCACTTTTTATAACGCAGCAGTGTCTGAATATGTCAACCACCGGCAACAGTTACCTCATCACGATGTTTAGCATTCAATTTAAAGATCTGGTGCTAAAGATTTCTCGTACATGCACTGAATACTCTGCACGGCCCTCAAAAGCAGGTTAACACAGGCTAATGTCTGAGATACATGCTTGTAGCTGCCCGATCTGTACCAGCAATCCAATTTGTATCACCATAGACAAGTCTACAATAACTTTCATTTGTTATCAGAGAGTACAACCAGTAAACTTTAAGTACGCTGCAGATCTACTCAACTGGACTAAAAGAGAAGTCCATACTTTAAATCAACACCTTTACAAGCGAACGTTAGATGCACTTCGTGTCCTGGACAACTGGACAAACCGAGGAGGGAATCTCGCTTTCTCTTCACACTCCTGATGGATATAAAAACTTATTCTTAAAAGAGAAATTTGGTGTCTGCCCAAACTTATAAACACACATCATGAATTGCCCGAACATCTAAATGTATAAGAGCACAACAAAGCATGAATTTAAAATGTATACAACAGAGTGGATATTATTACTAAAAATCACCACGCTCACTTAAATAAAAAAACTTTATTACTTGACAAGTAATGTAAATGTAAGAGCAATGCTTTGTCAGTCACAAGGCAGCCACACTCTAAAATTAATGCACATATTTTTTCATTGTTATGCATTTTACTCTGCCAATTGGTCAGTAAAAGTGGACCCACTTTGGGTCAGGGTCCTAAGGTTGGCAAAGACTGGTCTACATAATCAATTTGATCAGAACGGTCATCATCTGAGAGCTTACTATATTGTTACAGCTCAGAGCATCATGGTAGAAGTGTAAAATCGCTCTATTTTAGCATAAGAGCACCGCACTTGAGACAGAACAGCTCCTATGTAAGAACACTTCCTGAAGCATCAGTTGAAAGTACTTGGTATAACATTTCTGGAGTAAAAATAGGCTCAAAATATGTCTTCATCAGTAACAATGACCACAGCACTCACACTGAATTGTAGAGTTCTGAACAAAGCTCTGCCCCCTCAGTCTCCTATAGAAACTGGCAGTATTATGGATTCAAATCCAGCTCAAGCTTGGGTGTAGCTGTCTCTGTCTCCTACTTTTGCACTGGATTATATATAAAAAAATATTTGTCCTACATAGGAAAGGGCAGCTTGGGTGCAGGGATCCCCTTTTCCTTTGCCTGACACCTTCCAAGAGGTGTCCGGCGGGTCAGAGCAGAGGTGAGGTGTTCTGACATCCTTCCGGCTGTTTCTGTGGTTGGTGTGCAGGGTCCAGCAGAGGTGGAGGTGTCCGACATCTGCGAGGGGAGGAAGATGAACGTGGCCCACGGCCTGGCCTGGTCCTTCTACCTGGGCTACCTCCGACTGGTGCTGCCGCGTGAGTAACATCCAACTCTCTCTATCTCACACACACACACCATGTCAGTTTGGTTTGTCCTCCTTTTACTTCAGATTACACACAGATCATTTGAACACCAGTTTGTGGGCTTCGGTGACGCATTATATTGAATTGAAGGCACAAAGAGATCTGACTGGATGTGCGGGTGTTCGTGTCCATTCAGGTTTGGAGGACTCCATCACAGCGTTTTGTGCCACCCATCAGTCCTGCAGCCCCTTCTGGAGTCGCGGCTCCAGGAGGCTCCTCATCCTCATACCGATCAACGCCAACATTTCTCACAAACTGGAGAACGAGGACAGCAACATCCGTTTCTATGACAACCTCCCCAACAACGAGATAGACAGGGCAGGAGTCCGGGGACGGGTCTATAAGCACAGCGTCTACATAGTACTGGATGAGCATGGGAAGGTAGGCGAGGATGTACAATAAGAGTGTGGAGATTTAGATTACCACCAGAATACACTGAAGTGCTTCCACACATGCTGAAATAATAGCTTGATCCCATCCATCCACTCTCTGTACTTTTTAAAGTTAAAAAATCCCAGCATGCATTGGGCAAAAGGTAAGGATGCACCATAGACAGGCCTCCAGTCTATCTCAGACCTGTATACCTTTGTTATTTGAAGTCACAGATCTCAAACTTGAAGCTACCCATCACATGTTACGCAGATAATCAGGAGCAGGTTATATTCAGAAATGATTCAGTCTACATGAAATAAGGTAATCAGGGAACCTGCAGTTTGAATGCCACTGAGATACTTGTGCTGTAATTCAACTCGGTGTCGCTCTTCTTATTGCCAGTGTGAGTTGAAAGACGTAGTGTGCTGAAATTTTCTCCTTTGATCAGATTTGTAAAGACTGCGCAGCTAAAATGCGACAGGGAGAGAGTCGCAGTGAAGTGACTGACTCAAGGGGCTGTTTCTGTATGTATTTTTTGAATATTTCAAGATAGCACATCAGTGTGCTCTATATTCAATATGTTTGATGTCGCAAATCTGACAACGATTGTAGTCAAAACCACCTCTGTAGTTTAGTGGAGGGAAAGGAAGTTTGGGCTGCATGAAAGCAGGCTCAGATGCATGTGAGACCAGAAATAGCCACCAGTTATATCAAAGTGAATACCAGCATGTTGTTAAGGCTGTATTTCACAGCTGCAGTCATTACAAAGAAACCACGGAATAAGGTGATAATGATAGTTTGACTCCAGCACTGTACTTAAATACAACTTACTCCACCACTTTTCAGAAGGAAATGTACTTTTTGCTCCACTGCATTTAACTGACCGCTATGTTTCCTTTACAGCTTAAGATCTTACATATTACTTATAATTTAGTGTATTACTGAATCTAATGGTTGTTTTGATTGTAGATTAATCCCACAGCCATAATTCATTCAATTGCATAGTCTATAAAATGTCAGAAAATAGTGATGACTGTCCATCACAGTTTTCTGGAGCTGACATCTTCAAATGTCATGTTTTGACAGACAACCTAAAGACATAAACCAGAGAAAAACAATGTCATTGGAGGAGCTGTTATAATTTATATAATTATAATTTCATTAATTTTATGTCCATCAAAGAATATGACCAGCTATAAATTTAAATGTTGTATACATTTGAATGCATCAGTGAAAATAGCCCAGTGGTATTTCTATAATTATATACAGGGGCTACTTCATGATGAGCCCTCTGGTACTCGTGATACTTGAAAGTGAGATTCTGTAACTAATGGCAGTCAGCTGTGATAGACGTTGCTGTGTCATTTGCTGACTTCTCTGCTTGTGCCACTGTTACAGTAAATGTATCATTTTGACATAACTGCCACTTGTGGACACAATGGCTGCTGTTTAGAGTTTAGCCATATAGAGTAAGTACAGTATGGTTAAGTACCTCCTGGTTAAACCTGAGAACTCACCAGTGGGGAACCCATTTAGTAAAACACAGTAACAGCACCATCTACCTGCAAAACATGGCAATCAAACCTTTTTGGAGCCGGACTTCCACAAGCTTTTAAAGGATTATGTGTGGGTGTAATGTATCCATCTCTGGGCCTGTTCTGTTAATGTGCATGTGCATGTGTGTGTAACCAGGGCCATGAGTGCACGGTGGAGTACGCCACACCTCTGCTCACACTTTACAACATGTCCCAGGAGAGCGGCGCGGGTTTTGGGGAGCCTGAGCGCAGGCAGCAGGTTCTGCTCTTCTACAGGACCCTGCAGGACATCCTGGAGCACTCGCTGGAGTGCCGCAACCGATACAAACTCATCCTGCTCAACGGTAGGAAGACAGAAGAGTGTGACAGTTAACTTTATGCACATCTCGCAGCATGAGACAGACTGCTTTTAGGAGGATTTCAGCTTTTAGCTTATCCGCTTCCCCACGAGGATTGACAATCAGGATTTGTGTATTTATGGATTCTTTTGCAATTTATGTTTTTTTAACAAAAAGGATTTGTTGATACTCTGCAGCCTTATGAAGCACAGCGTGTAAGGGGAATGAAGGATAACAGTCAGAGTATCAGTGTTGGGAACTTTAGTTATCTCTGCCCTCGTGAACTTTTCATCTTTGTATTGGCGTAAGAAACCCAGTTGTGTCGCACAAAGCTACATTATATTGTTTTAAGAGCCAGTGTGATCAAACAAACCACAGACCATCGATTCCTCTTCTTCTAGATGAGCTTCAGGAAGATCCACACTTCCTGTCCAAGGCCATCCTCAGACACCTGCAGCAGCAGGAGAAAGAGGAGTTCTGCCTCACCCCACCTCCTCACCAAGAGATGGGGCACCCGTTTGAGTGTACTCCAACTGCCCCGCCGAGGGCCAACCCCATAAACCACTCTGAACCAATGAGCAGGGAGCCCACGCTCATGTTAAGCCTGGACAAACCTCAGCCTCTGAAGGGACCTGTTGAGAACACCGACAATTATCAATGAACAACACAAACACACCACGTCTAACCTGTCGGATTAGCAATTAAAAATGACACCACCTTAACCTTAAATGCAAACATGCTTAGAAGAAGAGCTGTGTTTTGTTTGGCCTCTTCTTCAAATGGTTTGGCGAGTGAGTTACCAGAGACACTGGCACACTGAGATACCAAACTCTGTCATTGTGATTAACATCATGTGCAAATGTGAAAACCATCAAAACAAAAATGAATATGTCCGCACTTATCTTTAGACATCGCTGAGTGTAAACTGATGCAATCCACAGCACTGACATTCAAACAGTGTGTGTGCAGTGGAAACACCCGGGGCAGCTTGTACAGACAGCTTGCTTTAGTGCTGAGGAAGTGTTGCAACTTGAAGGTGTTGTTTAGAGAACAGGACATGATCTTCTGCCAACATCAAGTTAATAAGTAGAAGAGTTAAATTAGTCTGGAGTTTTAGCCCCGTTGTTGCCACCAGTCGGTTCAGTCAATAGTCTCAGCCTCATGTGACTGCATTCAGCTATTTCCTTTTTAATTAAACCTCATATTTTTTCAAATGCTTAAGGACAGAAAAGTCATTAAATGGAAAGGTTTTATCTCAATAAATGTTTCAATTCACGCAAAATTTGCCAACACTGCAAACGGGCATTCATTATGGTTGAACTGAGGTCGCTGGGAGAGCAGGAGAAAACAGAGCTCAGGCGAACAAGAGTGTGTTTTATGACTGTATAAACAACAGAAGCAGTCACAGGACACCTGACACCACGCCTTTTTATCTGCGTCTCACATGCACACACACACACATACACACACCTCATGACCCGCAGAGCTGCAGCTGAAACGGCTCGGCGAGGTTGCATCAGATATGTTTACAGCCTCTCATTCTGCTTGAGAGGAGGCAGAGGCGAGAGGAAGCATAGAGGGATCTGAAGCAAGCCACACAACGGCAAGTTTTTGATAATTGACTGCTATACAATAAAAATATAAATTAATAAAAAGTCAAGCAGTGGAGATGCTGTAACCTCAGATGTACTGCACATGATGTAGGCTTGACAGGTCAACATGACGCTCTCTAAGCTAGTGGTGCCATACTATTCTCAATTATCATTTCACATCAAAAAGGGTGCTGGACTATAAGGGATTTCAACAGGTTAAAAGTTCACTTGCCTTGCTCCAGTCCACATATGGACTTAATGCACTCTAGCAGTCCAGGTCAGCAGTTTAACACCCGATAGTACAATCTGGACAAATCAAGTAAACAAAACATGCTTTTGCTCTCAGACACAGCTACGCAGCTGTGAAGCTGCCTTCATTTAAAGTCAATCACTTAGGAAAACCTACGTAGAGGACGACGCAATTTCATTTGGATCGATTCATGAATAGATACTCAACACTACACAGTGTATGTAGTGTGGGTGTGTGTCTCGGGATGGTTTGCCCCCACACTTTTGTCCAGACTGAAATATCTCAACAATTATGGGACTTATTGAAAGCAAATTTTTCCTGATCTTACTGTCTTTGGTGATGCCCTGACTTTTCCCCTGCACCACCATAAGTTGCACATCCGTGATGCCCAGAGGAAAGCTAATGACTTCCTTCACCCCTTTTACTTTTTTTTCAGTGACAAGAATCCAAATGCTTTGGTGACTTTTCCTCTAGATGAGGTTTGCCCACAGTGTGGCTGGATTTGGCCCACCAGATGTTTCTAATGAAAAAATCTAAAAAATCAATTTGATAGAATTAGAGTATGTTTGGGGAGGTAAAAATGCTCTTTAAATATGTAGTATCCCTAATTAATTATTGTTTAATTATTGTTACAATGTGCAGAGTGAGGCTTCAGTCAGTCAGTTGAGGGAAGTTGGGATTTTAGTACAGTTTGGCTTCTTCACAAAACAAGAGAACAGGTGTTTGCTTCTGGCCTGGGGCTCACTGTTTCAGTTTCAGTTTCAGCCCTCAAGGGGAAAAGTTTGGGCACCCCTGCTTACGTAGGTATAAAATTAGCCTATAATAAAGTCACACCAAGTACATGTCAAGATTATTTATCAATTAATCAGGTAGTCTATAAAACATATCATTTGGACATATAGTGAGTAATTTGTCAGGTGTGGAAAAAACAAACCATCACTGTCTCTCCAGCATGAAAAGTGATATTTTCTGTCTTTGCATTTCGCATCATTGCTAATTGAGCTTTGTCTCAGACTATTTGCCAGAAAACCTCATTTGAAGACATCATTTTGGGCTTGTAATCAGTACAACAAAATACTTCTTTCTCTTTATTTTATAATCAACTGATCCCTTAAGAGAAAAAGCTTCCAACAAATAGTGGACTATTGTTTAAACACAGCACAGTATTTTGCATGTCAATATCCTGACATCATATTTCATCAGGGTACGAATATGAATTTGTGTGTTTGGACCACATTCCTTGCTTTTTGGAGGAATTTAAAAAACAAAACAAAACAAAACAACAGTGACTCTCTGGCTGCACACAGTTTTAGTCATTGTCACAGTGATGGATGACTACCACAAAAACAGGTCTGACCTGTTCTCCACCAAAAACACTACATCCTCAGCAGCTGACATCAGCTGACACACAGATGTTGACAGATAACACTGACAGCAATGTGACGCTGGCTGTTTGCTGAGGTAGACGTAAGACACTGAATATCAATGACCTGAGCTCATCTGAACTAGAGATGAATCTGTTGCAGTTTTTGGGATTAGTGAGTGAAACACACCCAAGAACAGTTAAGGGTTTATTAAAAAGATTTCTGATTAGCAATTGGATCTTAAGAAGCCTACGTCAAAAACACGAAAGTCTATAGAATCAGCTTGCAGTCTTGAGGATGGATGCATGTCCGTACTGGACTTTCAGTGTGACTCATTGTTCCCTTGGTTAGTCATGAACTGGCGACCACCATCACTCAGAGAATGTAATGATTGTTGAAAAGGCTCTTTTTATGCATCAACGTAGACTTTCATTTGGCACTGATAGAGGACGGATTCATGACATGGTTAAAGGTAAATGACACATGAATTGTGTTTCAGACACTGTCTTACAAACACACAGAGAAAGAAAGGCTATATTGTTTCAGCAGTGTGTATATACTCTCACCACACACTGTAGTTCCCCTGCAGTTCCACTGAGAGACACTTCCTCCTTGGTGGTAAGTCTTTGTGACAATAGCATCTAATCTGAATGTGATTGGCCAGCAGCTGTGATGTCACAGCAGGGAGATTTCCCAAGAATGTGCGTCAGATGAGAGAGGTTAACCTGCAAAAGATTAACCCTCCTCCTCAGCGTTTGCTCGCAGGTCAGCAGCCCAGTAAGAAGAACTGTAAGGGACACAATACTGGCAGTTATGTTTCTATGTATTAAACAACACCAAAAAATGTTCTCAGGTGTCCCTGATCAGTCCCTGAAACAAGATTTTCTGAATTAAACTTCTATAGTCCATTGTATTTGTATGACACACTCTTTACTGTAAGACAGGATAAAACAAAAATCTGAAAAACGAAGAGTAAAGGGCACATTTAGTGTCAGAAGTTTAATGATGTCACAAGGGTCAGGACTACAAATCTCCTTAAAGTTAACCCCTTGGCACCTGAATTTATTTAGAATTATATTAAAATATTAGAGGCATTAGAGGAATGCATGCGCGATTTTGGCTGCAATGTGGATTAAAGCGGTAAGATGCGAATTTGCGACAATCGGCGTTAAGGAGTTAACAATAAAATCCTCATATCAGTTTTAAAACTGATTGGGAGTTAATGAAAGGCAGCTAGAACTACCTTAGCATTTACAGTCCTTGATCCTGATACTCCTAATACAGTGAAGAACTACAGTATTTCTTATTCATGTTTGTTAACCAACTGTGGATCTAATGGTGGTGGGAGTCGCATAAATCTTAAGCAACAGCCGGAGAAGGAAAGTCGTGTTTATGCTCCTCCAGGTGTGCATGTGTCTGAACAGCGTGTGTCAGACCATGTTACTCACCTGTGAGTAAGATGGGGCTCATGCCACCATGTCTAGACCTGATGTGCTCACACACACACTTACAAAAAGCCTCACAGGAATCTAATGTGCTTTACAAAGACTAATGTATGTATACATCTAACAGTTTCAATGTGAATGATGTAAGATTCCATCGCACTATTTAGATCCATGGAAAAATGTCAAGGTTATATTAACTGATCAAAGTCTGATATGTTTTATAAAATGCCAACATTGTTACTGTGTATAAAAACACATTAATTTTTGTTCACTCCGCTGTTCTTTCAAAGTGTGTTTCTGTGTACGCGCTTTCAGTGACTGAACATTTGTGGCAGATTAGAGGTGAACTGTGAAGACTGTCTGCAGCTTCAATATTTCTTCATCCTGGATTTTTCCTTCACCCCAGAAACACTTCTGAAGAGGCAGCGGGACTATTTTAGTGGGATTATCCATGAACTGACCTGATAAGTGAAGTTAGCACTTTTATCGCTCAGAAATGTTAAGAAATGTTCAGCACTGGTAGAAACATAATTGCTACATCCCTGCAAAGTTGGGGCTTTGTGAAGAGGACCCCTCCCTCCTACTGCCATCAGGCTTTTGTGAAAGACACCAGGTGAGGCTCCTGCTGTCTGGACCTGAGACTTTTTTTTTCCATGAATGGCCATAGACTGGACTACACCCTCTCAGGAGAACTCAAAACAATCACCTCGAGGAATTCAACACTTACTGTAGGACACTGTCTGTGTATGCACATAATAGTATGTCGATTTGCTTATGATTCGCTCAACATAGTGATTGCTTTTAAATTTATTGTTTCTTCTATTTTAACTCACTTTTTATTCGATTTGTGTGCCCATATGTCCCTTTCTCCCTTTCTGAATCCATTAACTCACTGTTGCACTCAAGTTAATAACAATATGCGTTAAGTTTTGTTTTTGGGTTTCCCCTTAAACATGTTTTTATAAAGCATATATAAACAGTAAGCAGTACTGGTACGTTGTCATGTTTATCTGTTAGCCATATCAGTAGCCTATAGTTTGTAGTATAAGAAGGTTTCCTCGCAGAAAGGTTGCTGTGGATATTCTCTTATGACACTGAAGATGAGCACTGCGTATACTTAATTTTAAATAGACCACATCATGTATGACCTATATATTTGTTAAGGGCTGGTAGCTTTCAATTGCAGCTGTATGGCCAATCGAATCATCAGTAGTTTTTACTGAACCTCTTTGCATCAGTGATCAACAGTGGTGGAAAATGTATTGGCCTTATCGTCTGAAATCATATGAAAGTAAGAATACAAAGGAAGTATCAGTACAAGGAATTTAAAGTATCAGAAGTAAAAGTATGCAGAAATATTGCCCCTTTGAGTTTTATATTATTGGCTCATTAATCTTGATAGAAACACTGTAGTTTAACCCCAGCAAATTACAATTCATTATTCATTTGTTAGGGTTAGGACTTTCCATTTATGTTGAACTAAACGCTTGCCTGTATTTAGCATTTTCACATTGTGCCCTCACTAACTCTCTGGATTATGCCACCTGATCACTGGAAAGTGAATCAACTAAAAAAAACAAGTTATCTATTTCCTAAAATCTCTGCCAAATGAAACAGTTCTCTCAATGAAACCTCTTGGAAACCAACAGGAGAATATTAGCACATCACAGACTGGTGAAATATACTGTTAGCCTATTTAATATACTGCTGGGTAGTTCAATTTACTGTGTTTTATCTGCTAATTGTATGTGTTGGATGTTTTCTGTCTTTAAAGCAACTAACTACCTTAGGATGAATGTAGTGAAGTAAAAATCTGCTCTAAAATGTACTTTAGTACTTTGAGTAAATGCTGTTCTTAGTTACTTACTACCAAATACAGTTATTGTAAATGCTACGTAGAAGAATACGTTTTGATGCTCCTCGCGACGTTTGCTAGTCGTCAATTAAGCTAGGTGGCTAAAGTCTGTGAAATAACGGAAAATAAAGACACAATAAAAGTAAAAGTACACGTTTAAAAGTTGTTAGATTTGTGTTATATTACTCCTCTTTTACATGAGCTAGCGGTGTCAGGTGTGAGCTGTGCCCTCCTACCTCAGCGCAATGTCCGGGCATATTGCGTGAGGAACTTTCTGGACGCGGCGGGTCGGCCCCGCCCACAGAGCGCGAGCTCAGCTGATGCAACCTGCCGGTATAAAAGCTCCGCGCTCCCCTCTCGCAGCCGCCGCGATCACCTAAGTCGATACATGGAGAGAACACAGACCGACCGTGCGGAGGAGACACCGGAGCTCGACAAACAGGAATCAGGATGGTGTATACCACGGCTCTGCTCTTTGGACACGGAGTGCCCGTCTTGCCGGAGGAAGAAAGTGTGGTGGAGATGATCGGGAGGTATTTCTCCCAGCTCACATCCCCGGGCCCGAAGGCTACTTCAGGCCGCCGGGGGAGCGTCGAAAGCTGCGATGAGAGAGAAAACAACTCGCCTGGTAAGTTGTTTTAAAAAGTTGAATGCAGTTTTTGTAAGTGATAGAGAAGAAGAAACGGCAGAAAGTTGTTCGTTTAAACTTTCAATGTACGCGCTCAGCGCTCATTGGCCGTCTTTGATATTAATGCGCTAACGTTAAAGTAACCACAATCGTAACATAGGAACTAGACCTACATTTACAGCACACCTGCATACAGAATATACTGTAGCCAGTTCTCACCAGGCGGAAGAACACATACAGAACAGCTGGTCTCCCTGATGAGGACGTTTCTGATGTAACTGATCCAGGTCTGAGATCAGCTGATGACGGGCTGAGGTGTTCTCACTGCTTCTCCTCTCAGCTGCTGATACAAAGCCTCTGCTCTGATGACTCTGGTAGTTTAGCGCAGCATTGCAAGACATTCCTCACATGATGAAAGAGACAGACAGAGCAAGGGTCAAGCTCTCACTTAAATGATGATACTCTGGAATTGCAGTTGGGTGCCAGTGGCTGTCAAAAAGCAAATTAAACATCAGCATCGATATTCACTTACTGCGATGTAGGCTCTGACTTATTAAATCGACTTATTCTAACAGCACTCCTGGTCTCTTTCTGCAGTTGCCAACTGGGAAGCTGGTTTGGAGCATGAGGAGCGGCTCCTTCAGCAGGACGTGACCCGGCAGATGGAGCGCTGTCTGACGGAGGCGAAAGCTTCCGCCCTCCACTGCCAGGTGCTGCTGCTGCCTCGCCAGATGACCGCCAGGGTGGGCCAAGACGTGGTACGGTCCTCCGCTGATGAGCCCTGTGGGCTCCGGGGAGCCTCCATCAAGGTCTACGTGGAGCGCAAAGATGGCCTGAAGTCTGTGGGGAGCATCCTTCCAGACCCAAGCGTCACCCCGACATTTGAACTGTCTGTGATCTTTAAGGCAGACAAGAAGGACGGCTGGCCGCCGCTCATGCACTTCTTTGATACCAACAAAGTGTTGAAGCTGAGACCAGACTACCGGCTGGTGAAGAGGAAGCTCTACTCCTCTGCCAGCCCTGTCATTCGTGATTTCAACTAGGGATGAAGTTGAAAATGTAAAGCTCTGTTTCACTGTTTACCTCTTTTTGTGTGTGTGAATGTTACTTCCAACTTTATCTTAAATATACAGACTACATGCACAAGGTTTGGCCTGGACTGCACTGGAAAATGCTGGAGTTTCCAGATGTTATATTTTAGCTCTGAGGAAGTGGCTTGTCCTCTTTCACACATGAATGTCTAACTTGGAGCCGGAGGTCAAACTGCCTGTTTTCCTACGCCAGCGTGACCACAGTATTTTGCACAGAATGGTTGATTGTTAAAAGTGTACACTGTAAACATAAAAACTTCCTTCCAGGAATGGGCAGGTCTCATTCCTGAAGTGTGCTGTACTTTTGTTATTTATAAAGTTGTAAAATAAATTTTTTAAAGGACTTTTCTTGTGCTTGCATTTGCTTTTATGTAACTGTAGGATATTGGCTGTTTGTCCCAGCACAGACACCATACATAATCGTGACGCACACGGCCAAGAATTATGGGACCAGATACTTAACTTGCAACTTCTTGAGTTTGGAGTTGTTTATGACTAAGGGTAAATGATTACACAACAGTTCAGTTCAATGAGCCCATTTAGAACAATAAACCTGGTGACACTGGATTTCCCAGAAAGCTGATGCTGGAAGTCATTTGGCGAATGAAATCCCTCGACCATATGAAGTCTTTAAATGATGAGGTGAAGCGACTGAGACGAACTAGCTTCAGCAGCAAATGAGCAAATCTGAAATGATTTTAGTTTTAGATCAAATAATTTTTATTTAACAAATGTACAACAGAACTTATACATGTATAACTACCCAAACACAAAACTCTACATGATCCATCTCACAGGTACAAAACTTTGTACTCCCATCTAACACACGTTACACAAACATGTTTCTTATGCTACTTACATAGCACAGTCCTAAGTGACGAGTAGGGACGCACCAGTACTATTTCAGCAACAACAATCTCCTAGGGGTGGGTGATATGACCTAAAATTTATATGACGGTGTTTTTCTTTTTCAGTGACAGAAATATATCACGGTATTACAGAACTATTAGGAAAAAAAAAATGGATGTGTTCATTGGCTCCAAAGAGGAATGAAAATGAGGTATAGGCCTATATGTGTTTTGGAAGGAGTAACCTGCCCCATAATGAAGATTAATTAGTAAATATGATTCATTCTCAGATAGACAAGGGGTAGGATTAGGTACCTCACCAGCATTTATTTGGCAGAAAACCTAAAGTATATTATATAAGTACCACGGGACATGTCTATCAAGCACATTTACATACCAATGCAGCACACAGCATAGCAGGCTTTCCTGTAACAAAACCAGCTGAGCTTGTGTTGCAGTATGAAGTGTGGAGCTAACATCAGATCTGTGGCATGACACAAAAAGGAACGGGAAAAAACAGTTTTCTACATCCAACCTGATACTCTGCTTATTTAATTGACCTCAAATGAGGCTTAGTTAATCTACTGGCTCTTCACTTTCTCGGATGGTGGGAGTAGATGAAGACTTTTGTGTGGGTTCCTGCAGCCAGCAACAGAGAAACTGGCGAGCGTTGCTTGTAATGTTACCTTCGCATCTTTGCGTTACTGGAGTGGCGTTATAGTGAGGAAAATAGTAGTTACAGGATGCAACTCCAGTTCTATGAGTACATGTGTAGCCCTCTACCTGCATGTTAGCAGCCACAGTAAAGCGCATCATTTTTTTAATATGCTAAAACATTTATCACAGTAATGACGGTATTGCAAAATTCATGTCGTGGCTGAACGTGACACTGGTGACCATGACAAAACCAGTATACCCCCCACCCCTACAATCTCAAACTAAGTTTTAGCCCATTAACAAACTAAATGACACACGTGTATTTTGCATTTCTGCCAACTGTTTTACAAAGAATGGATTATTTGGATTTTCAATTGATTTTTTGATTCTCTACCTTCAAAAGGCAGCTTCTGGTTTCTGTACATTATTAAAAAGAGGTATGGATTTTATTTGATGTTAAAGGTTCCATATTATAGAAAGTGAGATTTCTATATCTTTTTTGATTATGAAGCAGGTCTAGGTGCTATATAAATACTGTGAAAGTACCAAAATGCTCACTCTACTCAAAAATGCACACAGCCCATATTCAGACACTGTGCCCTTAAACAAGCTGTCAGGACTTCTGTAAGGCTATACAGTCACTGCCTCAGCCACGCCCCCAGCATTGCTGTGGCTGTGAATTACCTTAAAGGTCCCTAACCTTTAAGGTAATTCATCAAATGAATAGTGAACTATTTGTTGCCTTACTGCTTATTGTTATTACATTACATTGTTCTGGACTTGGAAAACATACTACATTAGTTTTCAGATACCTGAATGCAACACCAAATTAGAAAAGGGCTCCTGCTGGGAGACAGGAAGAGGGCAGTACCAAACTGTTGTAACTGGAACAAAAGGCATCACATTGTTTGCACTGAAGTATTACATCTCTGCAGAAACGCTAGTTATGACACTGATTTCTGAAGTGGACTTTGACAGTTTCTTGGTTGTAATGGAAGCTTAGGGACTGCTTGAAAACAGGCAGTTAATCAAAAAAACTTGTGCTTTGGAAAACGGTCAGCAGAAATGTAAATGCAATTTGCAGTTAATGGGCTGAAACATGGACAACACAGAGGGGCATTCTCACCCATTACTAAGCAAAGCTGAAAAAAGCCACTAGTTTGGTGACTTCATTAGTTTTTCTTAATGAAGACAGACATATTTTCTTACATTTATCAAAAAGGCAGAAAATCCAGTTGTTTGGTTTCTAATAGCTTTTATGTCAGTCTCAGAATATTTTAGCAGTAATCAAACTGATACAGATTCAGTATCTTGATTGACTTGCACATGCAGGACCAGTATCAATGCATCCATGATTTAACATGAGCAAATCTGGCAAGGAGGACTCATCGTGCCCTCTTTCAATTGATTCCAAACAAACATTTGCTGGTGACAATGTTTTCTTTCTCTCTGCTGTTCCACCCCTGCAAGGGTCAATGATGAACAGCTACCTTCGCTGGTGAAATGATACTTGGGCAAAGAGGTGCTCTGACTTGTTTGGCCAGGAGTGAAATCCCCATGGCGCCGCACATTAGCCAATCGAATGAACTGGACAAGAGGAACCCTGATGCAGCTCTCTCTCTCACACACACACACACACTGACAGCCACACCCTTTCACATATACCCTTGTCTATGCGAAAGCACTGATGAACAAGTGTGTATATACACACACACACACACACACACACACACACACACACACACACACACACACACACACACACACACACACACACACACACACACACACACACACACACACACACACACACACAGAGAGAGAGAGAGAGAGAGAGAGAATGCACAGTCCTCTTTAGAAAACAACCAAGGTGACCAGTAAGTATTCAGCGCCACCTTCTCTAATTCCAAGAGTGGCTCTTAGTCTGTCAAAGTGTCTCGCTCTCCGATATCTCAGTCTATTTCTTCATTTTGAGGTCGGCCTCCATGGCACTACGGCGACCCCTGGTGCCTCCATCCTGCAGCAGAGAGACAGATGAAAGAGAAAGTGGGGGAAAAAAAGGGCAAGGGAGAGCGGGAGAAAACAATTAACAAAAAGCTGTAAAGCTCAAAGGTTAGCTGGACAGAGTGAAGGGAGGCCCTGTGGCGGGCCTCCTCACGCGATTGAGCTCTGCACAAAAAAACACAGCACAGTCCACCTCGGAAGGCTTCCTCTCCAAATGAAGAACATAAAAAAAAGATGATCAAAAAAAAGGACAAGTTCAAAAGAAAAGAAGGAGAAAAGAAAATTAGAACATGGAGAGACATGGACAATCGCACGAAAACAGAAAAACACAGGAAACCGGCATGGGGTCATTAACCGAAGGTCGACGGAAGCTTGGGTGATGAAGGTTATACTGGAGCCTCTCTCTCTGTGTGTGTTTGTGTGTGTGTATGTGTATGTGTATGTGTATGTGTATGTGTATGTGTATGTGTATGTGTATGTCTGTATGGAGAGAATATTGTGTCCAAACAGAACTTAAAGTTTATGAGGGTGACAAACAGTGTATTCAGAGGTGTGTATGTGTGTGTGAGAGAGAGAGAGAGAGAGAGAGAGAGAGAGAGAGAGAGGAAGCTTGAGAGACTAAGAGGGTCTAATTTTTTTGTTTTTTTCTTCATTGCTGTTGAGTATTTGATGCTAAAGTTTATGCTTTGATGGTTGGAGGCTTTGAGCTACATTATAATCTTATCATGACAACTGCTGTAAAACGTGACTGACTAGATAACCACGTTCCACAGACAGGGAAAATAAGAACGTGTTACAGAAACAGTCCAAAGTCTGGCATGTCTTGAATCAAACAGGCAACTCTAACAATCATGTCTGACTGTAAGGACGGACTTTTGAACATTTTGAGCCATTTAACACAGAATTTCTGTATTTGTGTGTAGTTTTGTCTGCTTCTCACTGGTTCAAGCTGACCTGGCTCAGCTAGAAAAAAAGTGATGTCACATATTCGTGAGGACCAATCAGGAATTAGCAAAACCTGAGTCGGAGTCTGATGCCAGTTGTGAGGTTATTATATTGCAACTGTCAACCAACGTGTTAAAGAGTGTAAAAACTCTTAATAATACTATGCTACCATGATATTATGCCATGTTTTTAAACACTAAGTGTTTCTTATTAAGTCATGACAATTCAATTCAAGACACATTAAATCATATTAACTTGGACTTTAAAGAGATATTAAAAAGTGTTTAAGATAAATATTTACAGGTTAATCATTTTAATAGTTACAATTGAAGTTTGACTTTATATGGTGTATAGCTGCATTATGCTCATACCTGTAGCATGACTGATACCATTATTTTTTTTACATGGAAACCTAAGATTACTAAAACATTCTCGATCTGGTTCCTTTGGATTTGTTATGTTTTTAAATTGTGACCAAGATGCAAAGTGAGCATTGTACATCTGAAAAACTGTCAGTGCTTTCTGGTGGACAAACTCTGTCGTTGTGACACCGTTTCTAAATGACCTGAAACCTAGTTTGGCATTTCTGTACAGCAATTTATTGTTGCTTATCAGGTGAAATACGCCAAAACTGATATATCTGCAATAATATCGATCTGACTGAATTATGGGTCCAGCTTTCTTAGCTAGCTTGGTCTCATTTTGTTTTATGCTTTTAAAGTGCTGAGTTTTAATGGCTCTTGTAATTACTTAAATCCTAACCATGCTTATTTTTATTGGACCGGTTTTGCTTTCTTTAATAACACTAAACTAGAACTGAATTGAGAGAAAGAAAAGCGATGAGTGGTAAAGACAGATGTGTACATCGTGTGTGTGTGTGTGGCTGTGTGTGTTTGTGTGCGTGTGTTTTGCGCTGAGACAAGCGTGTGCGGAGCGAGGCCTGGTTCTGGTGAAATCTGAGGGAGAACCTGAATACTTACAAAGAGAGAGAGAAGGAAAGCAGGAGAGGCCATTGGGACACTGTCCTGTAGAAGGACAAACATTGGAGTGAGAAAGAGAGAGAAAACACACACATGTGCGTGAGAAAGCAAGTTTCATACAAGTCTGCGTCAAACACAGAAGCACGCAGAGGAACGAGCGTCCATTCAACCGCTGCACGGCACAGACACTGACACGTACTCACACCTCAAAAAGACACATATCCACAGACACACACCTATGCAGACAGGAAATAGTGACATTAATATATACAGACATAGATAAACACACCAGAGACGATCGGGCACATACACAAGCAGGCGAGCTCACTCCCACACGCACACAAACATGTTTTTAAGACAGCTCACACACACAAACACACACACAAACACAAACACACACACAAACACACACACAAACACACACACAAACACACACACAAACACAAACACACACAACACAAACACAAACACACACACACACACACACACACACACACACACACACACACACACACACACACACACACACACACACACTTCCCATCATGGCCCCTGTGAAAAATATCATGACTTTTATCCAGTCGTAGCACTTCCACGAAATACAAATGTTATATCTAATATAGTTCAGCTAAGTTCAAGAAGTGTGAGATCATCTCATTCATGTCCAGTTGAGCTAGCTGCAGAGAAACAGCTGAACAAAAGATGAAACATGTCATTCCTTTTGTCGAATATATTCTGGGAAGTAAATTCCATTTGCAAAAATGTCTTCTGGACTTTCCAGGGAAAGTTCCCTGACATACCCCATCTGGAACAGACATCTCTAAATTCCGTGATACTTCAAAAATGCCATGACCAACAGGAGCCCTGTTAGACACACACTCAATATTGCCACATCCATACAGTGAAGACAAAGTACTACACACACAACGGCAAATATTCATCGTAGACGACAGCAGACAAACAGTTGAGTCAGTGACAGGCAGATGCAGACAGACAGAAGTTAGTGAGGAAAGGTGCAGCCAGCATGCAGGACATGAATCAGCTGGAAAGTCAAGCCCAGGAATTATTCCACTGAAGCATACTGCAGCGAGCGCAGAGGAGAGCAGACCTGGTGAGAGATAGGAACATATCTACTGTATGTTCCCCGGTTCAATACTCTGTTAACACACACTAACCCTCCCATTGTGTTAGGATCAAAATCCTAACCCTGGGAACATACGATCCTGGGAGCGCACATATATAGAACTGGGGAACATAGGACCTCTGTCTTGTTCCCATCATATGCCAGATTAATCTGGGGAACATGAGACCCATGTTCGACCCTGGGAAAATAGGAATGACTCTGTGACTGACAACTGCACTGAGTGGACCCAATGTCTCCAACATGCCATTTACGCCTGGTATTAAAATGGAATCTATTTCTCTAGATACATTCTTTGTCCAACAAACAATCTGATCCTGCCTTTGCATTTACACCTGGTATTTTCAGTGCATTCTCGTTATCCTCATTGATATCTGGTCTCTGTCCTCCAGAGCAAAGCCTGTGTGAAGAATCTGAGGTGGCAGCAAATCAGCTCCAGACTCCCTTAAAAAAATCATGCAGTTTTGTAAGTTGTTGAGTTGAAGGAAACTTTATAAACTTTCTGAAACACTGTTTACAACAAATTCTTAAATATTTGTCCCCTCTTTTAAATGTGACAAATGTAATAAATCAAGTTATTCCTTCCCTTGTATTGTCAGTTTGGCCGGTGTATTACAGTGCCAGCGTGTTGGCCACTCTGCTTTTACACTGACCTAAGATCTGAACACAGTGTGAACCAGACTACCTCCAGATGTGGTCTGGCAGATCCATTCACATTCCAATCACAACACATTTACACCTTGCATTAACATGTGTTTTGTATCCAGATACAGATTACATTTTAATACCAGGTATAAATGGGCTCTAAGTATCACATGGATTCAACAGCGTATGCATGTCTGACTCGTACGATGCTGATGTGAATGCACATACATTACATATAATCAGTGACACGTGTCATGCTTTTGAGAGACTGCCACACTTGTTAGCTATCTGATGCCGAAATCATTGAGTGTCCTGAGTGCATGGCTGGCGATGCTTCTTCACACTTTACCATATATTACACTGAGTGACAGGAGGCTACACAGGAAGGATTATTGTAGAATGATTCGGGTATATTAAGCTTATACAATTAGCCAAATGAGAAGCGTTTAGTTCCAAGAAAGTTGGATAGGGTTCAGGCGAGGTGTAGTAAACTATACTGTTCAATGTAATGTCATGTCAAGTAAAGTGTCAAACGTTTGAGGCCAATTCTTTGCAGACCAGAGAGCGAAACACTTACTCCTATAACATGAGGCAGTTCAATTTACATTTATTCATGTTAGCAAAATGATCAGAGAAAACACACATACTTCATCAGTAATGATCAACACTGTCTTAGGGTCAAATATATAATGATACAGCAACACAGCAGCAAAAATATGAGAACCAAACTGACCGTATGGTCAATTCAACAAATTTGTGACTCGAGTCCACGACTATGGCAACACGTTTCTCTATTGACAGTGACTGTGTAACATATCCATTCACGACTTTACACAAAAGAACAAAAAACAAAAACATTCTGCTATGCAACATAGGAACTTTGACACGGGGTGGGGTTTCCTTTTCATACTGCATATTTATGTATTTTCATACATATGTTATATGAAGTAGTAGGACAACTTAACTAAAGCCCTGCACACCCACGCAGCTGTTTTTTAGCTATTCTGATTAGACCTCTTCTTGGGTTCAAGTTGGGCGGGACTACAGTATGATGGGAGTTTGCCGAGAAAATCAAAATCCATATACTGAAAAGAACAGTCCAACACAATTGTTAACAAAGAGTTTAAAAAATATTCCTGAGAAGAGGTGAGAAAACACATGAGAGGGTGCACCATGGCTGGTCAGGGCTTCGAAGTGAGAGTCCAACATTTTGTTACACCAACTCCACCATATCCCAAAATTACTCCCCTGATCACTGTTGATATTTTGAAACTCAACACATTTTAAAGCTGAGGGTCAAAACATCGACTGCGGTTTTTTGGATGTGGAGGTTTATAGAGTGCTTTATCAAAATCAGACACTATGACAGACTTAAGGGAATTCTAATTTGACCCCCAACAAGTTGCCCAACCCACCTTCTCAGCTGGCTCTCCTGGCTTACGATTTCCCTCCCTGCCACGGAGGCTCTTGGCGGAGATGGCACTCTCAGAGGTCTGCATGATGAGCTGGGTGGCCAGGAACTGCTGGACGTGCTCTAGGACATCACGCTGCATTTCTAGCGCCATGTGGTACACGTCGTGGTCCGAAGAGTTGTACATGACGGCATTCTGAAACATCAGCATGATGTCGCGCTGGAACTCGGCTGTTGTACGGATCACACCGGACTCGATGTTCTTCTTAATGGCCGACAAGTCCATGGGTCTGGAGGAGCAGCGCAGAGGGAGATGCATTAAACTTCGTGTTTACCACAAACAATCAACATTATTTAAAACTGCTCATTACTTTTTGCTGCAATGGAGAATTTTGGAGTTTCAGACTCTCCGAAGCATGTATCAGAATATATTGTTCACAAAAGTGTGTGTGCACGTGAGACTGACTAAAAAGGCATGTGTTTGTGTGTTCATACCTGTGTACAATGCTGTGGTAACCAGGCGCAATGTCGTCTGACACAGGCTGCAGGAAGACACTGGCATACCTGAGACAAACATCAATTCAGTAATTGCAACATGGCTGTTTTCCTTTAACTGTTGGGGATGCTCTTGCTGCAAGCAAAGAATTTCAAATAAAGCTATTCTTAAAAACTGAGACATTAAAAACTCTCTGAGACTGACTGCGAGATATTGCAAAATATTCTGGCCAACAAAGACTTTGACTCGGTTGAGGCAGTCCAAGAAACTCCACCTGTGGTTGGCTGCGGCTCTCCACACCAGCATGATGGCCTTCTTCCAGATCTTCTGGGCCTGGACTGCCTCCTGGTCCTCACCACACGTAGATCTGATGCAGAGCAGAGCAGGAGGGGATGATGAGAGAGGAAGTGAAGACAGAGTGAGAAGAAGAGAGGCTTGTGAAGTCCGCGGTGAATGGAAACGGGAAGCAGAAGAGAGATTGCAAGTGGCAGAGTGACAAAGCCCGTACTGTTTGAGTTTTCTGTCAGCAGGCAAACACTGCTTAGCTCAGAGAAATCTAATCTGATTCAGGAATACTCAGCCAGCTAAGCTTTATCTACTTTTAAAGCAGTGTTTCTGCTAAAATGTTTTGTTGAGGTAAGGGCAGGGGTTACTCACGGACATGGCCCTAGATTCACACAAGCCACCACTACACCATATCAAATAGATTAAAAAATAGTTATTATGACACAATTATCACAGTCTTTTCTGTAACCATGTACACATGCGGACACCTACAGCTGGGAAGAGGAGGCAGGGCTGCTGGCCAGTGAATCAGCTGTGTAGCGCTGGGAGGACGGGCCGTAACCGTCTTCACTCTCGCTGGCGGCTCGCTCCACCTCCGACAGATAGGGGCCCTCCCCCTCCCCGCATTCCTCCTTCAGCTCCATCCCTTCCTCTGGGTCGCCCTCACTCCCCGCCTCCTCCTCCTTCACCTCCTAGGTTCAAGAACACACACACACACACACAGAGTAAACTGTCTGTGTTCTACAGAAGTTGTGCATGTGTGTATGTGTGCGCAAGTGTATTACCTTGGACTCTTTCCCAGACACAGAGCTGTCCTCAGAGTCTGTGGGACAAAAATGAGAAGGGTAAATATAAAGTCGTGATTTTTGTGTGTGTGTGTCCAAAGAACTACACCACCCACCTAGGCAAGGTGGGTTGGGCTCCGGCTGGCTCCATTCCTCTCCTTCACTCTTGACCGTTGCTTCAGTGACCTCCTTCCCTGCCGTCCCCTCCTCCGTTACCTCACTTCCTGTTGCACCGTCATCAGACGTGACAGAAGAGGTGACATCGCTTCCTGTCACCTCAGGTCCCTCACAGTTTCCCTTGAGCTGTTCTTCTCTTTTAATCTCTGGTTGATTTTGGGTCTCTATGCCTGCAGGGATCAGGGCGGACATTGTGGCGACATCCTGAGACTCCTGTGTGGGATCGGATTCTTGGACTGTGGGCGCTGGATCTGAAGCCTTCAACTCCTGGGTCTCCCAGGGGCCAGGGAGGGTGTGTCCTTCTGAGACGGCCTCTTCACACAGGGAGAGAGCTGCTTCCACTGCTGCTGCGTCCAAGGCCTCCACAGAGTCATCGACCTTGAGAAGGAGGGAAGGAGAGCGACAAGAGGACAGAACATTTTTTTATACATAAATACAAAAACAAACCAACTCTGATGGTGGTCATGTTCGTTTCTGAGGCAAACTGATGTGAAGCCATTTACAAATGAGTAATAATACAGTATGCACCTTCTCCTCTATGATGGCAATGATGTCTCCTACTGTCTCCAAGTCCAACTCATCCCCCATGTAAGAGACAGCTACAAGGTCCTCTTCTACTAATCCTGTCTCCTCAGTGAGCTCTGCCTTCACTGCAGCTTCTGCTTCACCCTCTGCAAGCACACAGAGGAAATAAGAACACAATAAAAACCTGCAAAATTACACTGCAAAGTTGGAAATACTTCTCCGGTCTGGATCCAGTTTCTTCTGTACACCATGAAAAGTGCAGGCCAAGATCTAACAGCACACTTGACCTGACAGAATTTTTAGAAGTATATTTTTATGGTTATTTTTCTTATAGTTCTTTGCGGCAATATACATTTTTTTACATATTCTTTCTGTTATATAGTCCTTTGTATAAAATGTACATATATAGTCAGCTTTTATTTTGTATTTTGTATCTTGTATTTCTCTATTTCTGCTGCTATTTTTTTTTAACTGCCATTACCTGCTGCCTCTAATAAACTCATTCCTGGCTGGTGATTAATAAAGTCTATCTTATCTTAGTTGGATTTTATCACATCTACTTTTTGACTGTATTGCACAGGATTTAAAAGAACATGCGCCATTCAGCATGAACAAACAGTTAAACAAAGTATATTTACCTGTGATGACCTCATGACCAGGTGGTAAGGCAGTGACTGCGGTGGCTGTCTGTACTCCATTGGTGAGGCTTCCAGTAGAATCTCCCTCTCCAACCTGACATTAATAAATAAAAGAAGAATACAAAAATTAGGTGTGGATATGACTTTTAAACCAACAAGTTCAAAATAAGATCAACTGACATTAAATTATAATATATTGCAATAAACCCAGTTTGATAGGCTTTTATATCATTTTCAAGTCCTGGCATTCTTGTAGATTTGGATGTTATGATCCAAGCTCAGCTGGCTCTCACCAGGCGGGGGCTGGCAGAGATGAGGTTGCCTTTTTTCAGAAGTTCTGACAGGAGAGGTGAGGGCGGTGGTGTGGCCTTCTGGGCTAGGAGCCTCTTCTGTGGTGAATCATCTACTAGAGCGGCCAGGCCTCCATCTTTGGGCCCTGGGCCTGGAGCATCTGTCGCTGGTAGAAACACTCCGACCCCCTGGGCCTGGCAGAGGCAGCAGAGTGAGGGTGGTTGGCACAATGAGCTGCAAAAATCTAAACCATTTCCTTCCAGATGGAGCAGGGATTGCCAAAAACACCATAATGTGAGAGGATCTTTTTCCATTGATTCATAATGAGACAAAAAACAAGTTGTAGGTACAGAAAGGCATTGACATATTTGTCTCTCAGTATTGACAGCATCCTTATCACTGCTGAGTATATAAGACAGACACATATATGAGCATGTTCTTACAACTGAGTGGGTGGTGGTGTCTTCAGTGGCAACACCTCCTGTGTCCATGGGTGGCGTGGGAACTGAAGAGTCAGCCTGAGAGTCCATGGTGGGGGGGCTAGCACCCAGGGGAGACCGTACAGTAACACTGGACAGACGCTTAGGTGTGTTTTTCACCGCCTGACGTGCTGTGATGGAGAGAGAAGGTCAGAGGGCAGGGGACAGAGAGAGAATGAATCTGTTTGTTTTATAGTAAATTATGTTCAAGATATGAAGAAAAAGCTGCACAGAAACCAGGAGCAAGGCCTCATGTAACAGTATTGTCATTCCAAGCCAAACATGTCAGAGAAACAATCCTGCAAATTCCCTCACATAGGTAAAAGTCTTGTTATAGCCCATCTTCTTTGTTGGTTTTGGTGTTATGTCTATGTGCATTGATTTTCAATAAACCATTCATACCAAGTATTAAGTTCACAATAAATGACTATATGATCCAAGATACTCAGATTTCCTTGAGAAAATGACATATTTCAACAGAGGGCCTGAACAGTTTGCAGACTGAACCCACCTTGATAAGCTGTCTCTGTGGCTTTCCTCTTCTGTTCTGCTTCCTCCTCATCCTGCTTTTTCTTTCTTGGGTGGGAAAATCACACAGTTTGACAATTAACTTTCAGGAAGATGCTATACAGGCTGGCATAAAATAAAGAGTGCATCTGAAAGGCTGCAGGTTTGCATTACAGAAACAACTGTGTGAACCCTCTCTCATTCTTTGTAAAAATAGATGTCGGGGTGTCACTGAGCTAGTAACTGCTCCAGTGATGTTACCCACGGACTAACAAAGACTATGACTGTGACACACACACACACACTGACATGCATTGAGTCATTTTGCATCTCCTGTTTATAATGCTATGCTTTGCATTATGGGATTGTTCGTAAAAAGCAATATATATACAGCAGCAGACACTAGACACTTTTATTTAGCTAATTTAATGGTCTGCCTCCAAGGAACAACTAGGGGCAGTGCAGCGATAGTCTCTGTTCAGAGAGCTAACCCAGGAGCACAAAGAGGTCAGCAAAGGCAGAGAGGCAGCAGGGAAACAGTGTCTAGAGCCAGAATATTTTCACATATAACTTGGTGAATTAAGGGTATATTTCGAGGAAACCAGAGTTGGAGACGGAACAGTGGAAAGACTAACCAAGACAGTTTTGTTGAGTTTTATTTAGTTTCTGTCGAGTTTGAATGAACGATGAATGATGAGTTACCAAGGCAATTAAGTTTAAGCTCAATGAAAGAGAGAAACTTGAAATCAGAAGTTGTACAGATGTATTTTTCTGTCATTGAACCAAGACGGCATAACTCTTTGCTGCTTCCAACACTGCCAAGAACACTTTCACATGTTGCTCTATTTCCACCTTTCATAAGAAAAGCCCTAGACATATACAGGGCGTAACCGCTTACCATTGGGAGGTTGAACTCACTCAGAACTTTTCAGTAAGAGGCAACTCATTTTTCCAACCAGCCACCACACTATACGGTCCTTTCCACCCAGTTAGATGCTGGTGCTCTTACTCTTCAATTCTACTGCTAACAACAAACCGTCTGCCCCTGACATGTAGCTAAAGTGAAGGTTTGTTTACTCTGTCTAGACTGGTATTTTGAAAACAGTCACTTACTAATTGTTTAATAAGAAGTAATTCACAAGAATTATTATTAAACAGAAGAAGAGTCTTACAGTGTGATCTCTGTCCACAGCTCCTTCAGCTGGGAGTCCATGTGACCTGTCTGTATGAGATCCACCTCCTTCTTTAACTTCCTGTCAGGATAGAAGGCACAGGAGGGTTAAGACTCATGCTTCATAATCCTAAAATTACTTTTAAGTGGTCATTTTCAAAGCATGTACGTACCTGTACTGTTCTTGTGTGTCTCGGATTAGTTTTTTCAGTTCCTCTATTCTCTCGGCGGTTAGCCTACGGACAATCACATCTTCAATGGTTTCGACCACCTCACCCTTCTCACCTCGCTTACGCCTGCAATAGAGGAGGGCACAAAGAGTTGAAGTGAAATTTAAAAAAACATATGTCACAATAAATAAATGAAAAACAAAAGCTAAAACACATAATTGTAATTCTGCATATAATAGGTGTGTGTCAGTGTCTGTATTATACTGACTTAGGGGCTTCCGTGGCCTCCAGCAGCTCAGAGTACTGTGAAGCACAGTGCTGAGAAACAAAGAGAAAATTTGTTATCCCGCAGCACAGCTTGAGAAGGGCTCAGTATAGAGATCTGCTTGAAAAAACAAATGGAGAAAATGTTGTGTAGGTTTGCAGCTTTCTCACCTTCTGTGAGAACCAGTCAGGTGGACGGCCAGGCTCTGAGAAAGGCTTGATGGCTCTACTTACAGACACCCTGGAAGACAGGAAGGAATTCCTCAGAATAAACAGATATATTGAGAATACAATCTGAAAATAAATGCATGTGGTAACTCAAGACATTTCATTCAGATTAAGAATAAAGGAAGACAGTTAGGAGAAGACCAGGATGTTGTGAATCATGATCACTACTGGCACAGTTCATTGAAACTGCAAAATGCTGGGCAATAGTATACCGAAGAGCTCTCAACAGGATGCACCAATGTTTCATTTCTGTCTGTTCCTACACTCTCATTTCAAGAGATTTTTGAAAGGGTTCAGCTGGTACACTGTGTTAAAAAACACTCAAGTTGGAATTGGTCTTCTCCTACAAACTGTGTAATGATTGTCACAGTTTCAAGATGCACATAAATGTGACAATCAATAGCTGCAATTGATCCTACCTGTCACCATTCACACACTATAACTTGGCCAAGTCTGACATCTAGTGGTGACTACAAACTGAGACGAAAAAGACACATACCAGTATGTTTGCACTGTGTTCTAAATAATATCTTTGAGGATTCTCATTCAGCCAGGTCATGGCACTTCACAGTGCTTTAAAAAGGCTGAAGAACTGAACAGGCTTCTTGGATGAGAGGCAAAAGGTCTTCTTTTTAAAGCACATAGAAGTCCTAAAGAATGGACAGCTAATGCATGTGAGCAAATATGCTAAATTTTAAAGAGATAAACATTCAGTCTGCCTGTGACATGAAGTAAATCCAAGTATGCACTGATGGGTTGACACTATTTCTTGTCGGTGTGGCTAGATCATTGTTAATTAAATGTGAGGTGCTAAAAGTTCCAAGATATTTGGACTGATTTGTTTGCAGTAAATAATTTGTATACAACATCTTTTTATACACTTTAGTGTATAAGACACCTAATCTTTTTTGTGATGTTTTAGTGAATACTGACATTAAATACCAACACACAGTACTGGCTATCAGCATCTTCTATCTTAACATCTGTATTAATCAACTAAGGTGAAAAAGATAAGAGGTGTGAGAAACCTAGTGGCTAGCACTGAAGACTTTTCAGGGAAACAGCTAATAATATGGGGGAAGGCACTGTCTTGTACTACCTACCACTCGTATTCAAAGAATAAAAAAGGAGAGACATAATGGAGACAGTCTGTCAGATGCTGGGCTGATTGTAGCTTTTCTGTCCACATATGGTAAATGTTTGTGCAGCTAAGACATTTGTCTAGACTGGTACTGCGCTTACTGCGCTTCTGCTCTAACTGCCCACCATAAAGATGATCTCATTCAACAGACTGAATGAATCAATACACATTGTGCGAATAATAATAATAATAATAATAAAATGTTGAGTTAGTTTTCCTTTTACCAGTTTTGGTCACCGCTCCTCATGACAGAGGAGGCTAGGCACAGTTTCTCCCTGACTGACCAGGGCTCTGTCGGCCCCACATTCAGAATCTTGTGTTCTGTGGAAAAAGTTCAAAAACACAGAGAAAATCATAACATGTCCAGGTATTGTTGGCAGCCCCTGGCTTATTACTAGCTATCTGCAATGATATAATTCAGGGCACAAACAGTGAGAAATGAGTCCACACATGACAGTGACAAACCTCGATCGCAGAACAAATAAGTTTGGACCATTTTACTAAAACACTTAGACGTCACTGCATTTTCGGTAGAGCCCTTCAACTGCTTACTTCGGATTAATTCTGTCATAAAACAATTTACTTATCCAAATGTGCAAACTACACAAAACGCAAATCACGTTTAAAAACGACAAGGGTTTTGAGTCACAGTAGCCCTGTCAGAGCTGGTAAATCTATCCCCTAATCATAAGTTAACTTACTGCCATTCCAGGTTGAGGAGTTATCTGTTTTGTTTTGTTTTTTTTCTGGGTGGGCAAATCTGTTTATAGAAACACACACTGTATATAACGGCCCCATACAGCCCAAATTAACCATGCAGTCTGTGATGCATTAATGATGTAAAGATAAAACTATAACAGACCGACCGCAGCCGCGATGGTTAGCTGACGTTTTTATTTATCAAAGTTAGCTTGCTAGCTATGGTTAGCTACATTGTTGATAATAACTCGCTACCTTGTATGCTGTTTATGGGATGGCTTTAGGATTTATTATATCATTCCTTGTTTTTCTTCAAAGTGCAGGGGGTTGATAAAGAAAAGTAGTTACAACCCACGTCTCTGCAGACAATAATATACATTTAACGTTAGATAAAATTAAAATATTAGCGTTAGCTTAGCCATGTTGATTACGGGGGACACATTCATGAGACACACACGCTACACTCTGTAACGTTCACGTTTCACGAAGCAACTACGCTACTGGCTCCAATTGCAATGAACTGCAATGTTTGGAGTTTGTTAACTGGTCGTTTCTGATATTAAAGCACGAAGAAAATGGAGAAAGAGTTGGGAAATATTACTCACTGCCAATACCGCTCGCCATTTCTTTTGTGACAAGCCCGTGAACACAACTTCCGCCGGACAGGTTTCAGTGGTACACACAGATGTAACTGTGAACTGGAGCTAAGCGAAAAGGGAAACAGCAGTCAAAAATAAGACAGACTACTACCGCTATCATGAGCGCGTTAGCTGGATATCGAAAGAGTCCTGGGTTTTACTCAGAAAAACAGGCCTTTTTTTCAACTTCAAGATGGGCCAGGCATTAAAGCTAGTAAGATGACTGGACGTTTCAGCCCTTTAATAATGTATTGACTGCAGCTGCTCTGTGTTCCTTTAGTGTTACATTGGAGTGAAAACGCCAACCAAATCTGAACTGAAAGTGTCAGAAGCACCTGCTTATTCAAGATTCAAGATTCAAGATTCAAGAGTCTTTATTGTCATTGCACATGTCAATGAAATTTTCATTGCAATGACAATAATTGTGATGATCAATAATTGTGCCCTGCCAAATAACAGGGACTAAAGTGAACCTGTGTATCAGTGTTGTGAACAAAGGTTGTAGTCAGGACTTCAGAAATACTGATATCACGACTAAAAGGTACCAACGCAACAAGGCAAGTAGAGATACTCTGGTATCTAAATATCATTTAAACAGTAATCTACCACACAGTGATGTCATGGTGTACGCACACACCCTAGAGTGCAGTCCACATCACTGCAGCAAGGTGAGAAGTGAAACCACTGGAGGTCAGCAAAACCCAGATTTTCAGCTTGTGTGAGGATTGTTCTTGGGTTGGAGAGTGAATGTGCTGTAATCAGTTGTTTACTGACCTCCAAACAGAAAGGGCTCCAAAAGCCAAGCAAAGAGCCCTGAAGGAAGTGCCGATTTCCTGGTGCGACAGCCCTGGTGGATCCACCAGGAGTGTTAATGAAAGTTTGTGTCCTTGTAAATGTGGGCATTGGAAGTGGGCCAGTGACACTCCAGTAGTCTTGGTCATGCCAAGTAAGGACACACTGAACTTTGTGAGGGATGTGTTGGCTGAAACATTTCTTCTCAATCTGCTCTGTAGTTTTATGGCTCCCTGTTTATGACGTGTGACATCAGCCGGATAACAGTGTGACCATCCTTTGTCCTGCATTTGCTGCTTAATATTTAAATCATACTCTACCAGTGGAGGATGACATGTGAATGGCTAATGGGCTTGTCACTGGAATTCACCATGTAGACAGATGTGTGTGCTAAAAACAAGTGTAACAACAAACTTTAGTTTTCATAAGTGAGTCCCAGCAAATTACAAATATCCATATGAACAGGTCCTCTGCATGTTTGACTAAATGTGAAGATTCAGTAATGTACTGTAGGAGTAGTTACAGTCTACTTGTGCTATATTGTAGTTTCAAGTCATTTAATTGCTGTTACAAAGCCAAAGCCTCCTAAAACAAATCTTAAGACTGATAATGAGAGTAAAAATAATCTCTACAAGTCATTTTGTGACCATGACACGTTTTCATGTGAAATTCTCTTTAGTTACAAATACACTGAACCTATGATTTAAAAAAAAAAGGTGTTTCACAAAACCAAAAATTCTGTAAAAATATTTACAGAATTTTTCATCAGCTTTGTTTAGATTCTAGTAGTCTTTTGACTACTTTCCACACTACAGTGAGTCTTACCTGAAGCTGTAGACACTTGACTATCCAAATAAAGCCAGACCAGTTAATCAGAGTGGTGACAAAATCAGACCATTCACATCCATTTAAATATTGGCAGTCTTTATTTCAACAAGACTAAGAAATGTTGTTTAATATACATTTTCTCTTACAATTTAACATCTATCTCATCTTGTTTTTCCATAACATTTAGGAGATACTCTGACAAGTAAAAATCCGGTGTACTGTTACGGCCTCTTTTAGAGACATCTAAACGGCTGCTCTTTATTTACACACTTTTTATTCTTTTCAGTCAGTCACTCCGTCTCTCCTCAGAAAATGAGTCCTTTCTGTTCTTGTGGGCCAAAGGCTGATGGAGGGATATCAACACCTGTCCAACCCAACTTTCAGGTCACTGGACTGAAGTTGCTCTGTGGATCAAATGAACAACATCCGGCTGCTGGACCAACTCCCGCCAGCCGGAAAATGTTGCTGCCCTGGCCCGCAAGCACAGACATTTACCATCATAACCCAACACATTTCCTCTGACTCTCAGAAAGCTGGGTTTCTTTACACTCGACACAACTCTTCCACATGACACAAACACATGCACAAGCCCTTGCAGAAATGTTGGTGGAACACAAAAATCGGAATTGAACCGGGCACATGCAGAACTACTGCCAAATCAAGCTGCTGAAGCACAGCTTCATCATTTTAAATTAAGGCTTCAGTATTTTATGTCGGTTGTTAAGATCTTTCATCAAATCCTTCAAAGTCAGATTCTTAATATTGATTTGTTCCAAGTCTGCTAACTGGGAACGTCGCTTTTTTTTGGATGAAAACTTCATGTAGGCTTACAGTCAACCTGTCAATCTCAGAGCCAAACTAGGCAAAAAATGTTGTTTCTAGTTTTTACCACCTCAACTGCAGCCAGCTGTTTCGGACCTGCATACAAACTTGAAAAATGCAAATCCATTTTTTCAATTTTTACAAAATGCATGTTTAAATCCACCAAATCTGATCGATCAATTATTTTGACAGATGTTCTATATTCACCTCAAGTTTTGCATAACAAAACATTCTGAATACTGTATTTTGGATGTCAGTTCTAAAAGCATGTTTGCAATGACATTAGAATACATGCATAAGTTACTGTACAAAAGCTACATGAGGCAGCATCATTTTAGAGATGAAATGGTCAGGAAATGCAACTTATAGACTCGATTAGCAAATTAGAAAATATAGAAAATCTTATGTTGTGCTTGTCAGCTGGTAATAATATACTCAAACACCCTTCAGGGAATGTGAGCAGATAACAGATACAAATCATCAACACCTACATTCTTTTTTACCTCAAGAAGTTGCTAATAATGTACCAAGGTTAAAGAAAAAGGTCAGGCACCATACATTGCATCAATTTTGGTAGCACTTGTGACAATACTTCAACATTCCACCTCAAGTTGGCATGATGAGAACGTGAGGATGAGGATAGGTAGATTAAATGGTTCAGGATGAGTCCGTTCATACTGACACAGGCCATTTCAGAGGTACAAGTGTGTATTGTGGGACGGGGAACGTGGGGGGGCGTTGGGGATGGGGAGAGAAGGGGAAAAAAAAAAAAAAAGAGCCCCCCAAAACTGTGCACACTGACCAAAAAGTGCCCCCAATATCTGTGCACACTGTCCTCTTCCACCACCTAAAACTAGCAGTAAAATCCACTGTAGTACCTAATATATATCTTCATACCAAAAATAGCTAAAAATTACAACACCTCTTCAACATAAAACCCTGTATTAAAATAATCTTTCCTTGATTTCATTTGATCAAAGCACTGTCTTTTGTTCTTCCTCTCTAGTTCAATGTGAAACGCTCCGAACATACATGTTGCCACCTTTTCTTCTCAAACAGGTAAGACTGTATAGAGTCAGATCCTCTCTGCTGAACTGAGCTTACAGTACCAAAAAGGGCATTCAGGACTTGTCAGCTTTGCCTTCTTTCGGGGTAATGCCAGGGGAGTCCTTCCTCTTCCACACCAGTTACCTTTTACCAGGATGCTAGCCACATATCTCAACTCTATCAGACACTTTCAACTCAACATCACTAGATTGCATTGACAATGAGAGCATGCATGAGGTATGACCTTACTACTGAACGGTTTAAGCTGAGGAAATTAAATTAAAAATTAATCAGGAAATGAAAAAGTTAGGTTGTGATAATGCTCGTAGCAGACATACGATATGCATGTTTGGGCTCATAGAGCGCCCCAAAAAGCTCTTCTAAAGAATGATTCCATCTCCAGGTCAAACATAAATACCTGTGCTGTAACTTCTCTTGCTGTATTTCTGAGCTGCAAATATTTTTAACTCCAAGCAAAGTGAACAGAAGTTCAAACTCTTCCTTAGTTGAGATCAAAAGCTAGCTTCATAATATCTGACTGGCTGATGTATGTCAATGTAGAAACGCACGGACACAAACATTCACAGTGTGCACATTCATAATATGCAAGAAATGATTGTTATAAATTGTTAATATTTATAACAACATTGAACGATTCGTTGATCTCTGAATAATGTAAAGAAAGAACATCCTCAGAAATATGAAGTTATGTCCCACCACAGGAACTCATTGTTCAAGCAAACATCCCGCTTACTATGTAGTTATCAGATGGCAATCACTGAAGAAGGCACAAAGATGAATTATGAGATTGAATTGCCAAAACAAGACAATTATATAATGTTTGTCATGCTGCAAGCAGAACCCTAGTGCAGCTCCAAAAGAGCCAAAAGGAGTTAAGGTTTATCTGGGGGAAGGGGGGAAAAGAGGTGGAGTTCTTGGGAAGAAAATCATATTGCTGTACACTGATGTCCTTAGAAACATACAAACAAATAATTAAAAGTGAAGTTATTGTAATATTAAGAAGAGTCTCCCCCCCAACGGCGGACAGTCCAAGGTCCTGAAGGCAGTCTTTTTAAAGTCTCTCTGACAGTTTTCCCCTTCACTCCGTCATTCCTGGTCGTTCTCTTCCTCTCCCTGTCCAGCCAGTTTTATCTCAAGTGGGGAGCAAGCAGGGCCAGGGTCAGCCCGCAGAGCGCCAGCGCCATGCTTCCCTGTGAGGCAACCATAGCTGATGAATTTCTGTCCACCACCACTTGATTAACCCGGGGATTGCCGGGGTTCGGCGGAGTGGAGAAGTAGATGTCCCGGTCTGTGTTGCACGATGGAGAGTCGCAACCGCTGCCGCTCTCCTCTCCCCCGCTGCCATCTTCATCTGGGAAAAAAGCACACCAGGTCAGATGTGCTTAGCTTAGACGTTACGTCATAATGAAAATCATAAAGGAGGTTAACGATGCTCACCGATATCAATAGAGATGTCGTTGCCGCTGTGTGCAGCTTTGAGCCAGCTCGTCATTTCCTTCAGAGCTGCAATCTGACTGCGAATCATAATGTCTGGCTTTGTTATGTCCACATCCACGTCAGGGTTTGATACCTGATTGGCTAGTCCATTGCCAATAACAACTGACTCGTACCTATGTAGAGTGAGAGTGGTTATTAGTCAACCTGTTGGATTACCATAACGTATCACACATACAGTGAAATAGACTGTGTACGTGTGGATGTGTGTCTCACCTGCTTTTTGCTGTTCCATTCCAGCACTCGTCCCCAGGTGCAATCCTCTCACCTGCGCACACGGTCTCTGGCAATGTGGACCAGAACTTCTTTGCATGTTTCAACTTCTTCTTCACATCATTTGTCTGCATAGAGAACACAGAAAAAAAAGTCAGACTCAACTAGACAAAGCAAAGCAGCAGTAGTGTGGCTTGGTTTTTCTTTGTCCTTACCAATCGATCTAAACTGGTCCCTGCAGCAGTGGTGGGCCTTGCATCAGGACTGTAAGGGCGGAAGCGGCCGGTAAAGCCTGTTTCTTTGACAGAACGTGTGGAACGGAAGGCCATGCTTGGTTTAGGCTGACCACATCCTTGGAAAACCTGTCAGAAAAGTGTAGTTAGTGGAACTGAATCTCTTAATCTCCTGTCTTTCTTTTTAAAATATTGTAAAATGATACTGACTTTCTGCGACACTTGCATGCTGTTCTCCTGCATGTTCATGATGGCCTCCGAAATCTTCACGTCAATGGGATCCATGACGGATTCAAAGTTAAAGGGACCCTCGAGCCTCTCAGCTAGACTAAGCATGGCATCTGAAAAGCAGAACACACGAACATGAAATTAAAAACGGCACAAGAAAAGGATTCATTGCAAAATAAGCATTTCTCCAGTTAAGCTTGATGTTAGAAAAAGCTGCCACTAGGGGGAAGCACATGCCTAAGAGCAGGGGATTGTCAACCAGTGCAACAGAGTCCTCAGATTATTAGTAAAGCTGCAGCACAGCGAGGAGGCAGCAGAAACCAGACGCCTCCACAGACAGTGGCAGGGTCAGCAGCCAGGGACAGACACATGTCAAAGTGGCAAAGAAGCCATGAAACATCTTTTTTCATGTGAGTATGTCATGTAGAACAAATATAAAACATGTAGTGGAGAATAGTAGATATGTGCACCACCCTGAATGTAATGACACTGATCTGGGTCTGTGTTTACACAACATTCAGCTGCATTCATGCTGTGGGTCACAACTTGTACAACGTCTCCCTCCCTGTCTGCCGTTACTTATGCGAGATGATAAAGAATGAGGGATGTGTTTGTACAGGATTTTTTACGATAAACACTGTGTTCCTTTGTTAAACATGTTCTTGCAAAACTGAAGTGCAATAAACCCACTGAACACACTGGAGAAAGTATCTCTCAGCCCAGTGACACCATCCCACCAATTCCATCATGTCACTGGTTTCATGCTTGAGGGTAAAGAGGGCTGCATGTGTAGATGAGGCTGGAGTAGATTAGGTTAGATTAGCTGAAACTTGAATGATTCTTTGGTGAAATAAGAAGCACTGCACTGGCAACTTATAAAAGAACATGGCGCTGTATAAATATACTGTTTCCAAATCAAACACGTTGAGCTATTATGGTTACAGCAGGTCAGGTTAACTTAATAATGGCTGCAGACGGTATTCTTGTTCAGGTAATGGTCGCTTACCGAGGAAGTTGTTCCATTCTGTATCCAAGTCGGCCTGGTTGGCTAAACACCCCCGCAGCACATTCAAACAGTAATTCTGGCAGGGTTTCAGGGCCACTTGGCCCGAGCAGTAGGGACAGTACAACATCTTCATGGCTGCTCGAACACAGCTGGGAGACGCGCTGACCTGGAGGAGGCAGGGGGCAGTAAGCAGACTGTTATCATTGCACCACAGCAAAAACACTCATCTAGCACCACCATAGACACATGCTCCGACTGTGAAAAAGCATGACCATTAATTTTATAAGTCAAGTCCACAAAGCAGGATAATCTAATCACCAATGAATCACTCGCTACAGTGGAAAAACATGCCATACCAGAACAGTCAAAGTGGTTTATGTTATCAGAGACACTGTAATGGAACCGCAGCGAGTTTTTCCAAGAAAGATATGAAGTCAGAAACACAGAAGGGAGGGATGGACAAGGTTTTCGGTGTCTGGTAGAAGACTGATTGCCTTTTTTAGCAAAGACAAAAGCTTCACAAGCAACTCTAACTTACCGTGGAAACTTTGTTGACCACCTCGGGCATGAGTGCCAGGCCGCGCACAAAGGTGCGCGCAGCGACGAAGGCTCGTGTCAGCTGGATGCGGAGCTTGCGAGGCACGTCGCCGAAGGGCTGCAGCTGTTCCGTGTACCTGCTGACGCACTCCATGTAGGCGTCGCTGAATTCGTACTGCACGTTGACCAGCCGGAACATCCTCTCCAGGAGGTCTGCCCAGAAGTCCGACAGCATGGAGTCCAGGTTGACGGCGGCGCTGCCAGACACGTAGTACCGAGTCAGGGCCTCGAAGAAGTTCTTGAACAGTTCTGCGTTCTGCACGTACATCATCCCGTACGTTCGCACGAACATGTTGTGCAGCGACACCTCTGCGTTTTTCAAAAGCTCACGGAAAAACTCTGCAGAGAAAAGAAAGAGGAGCGGGGTTAGTGCGATGACCAAATGTTGAGGCCCAGAACAAACAATCTTGCATTGTTCACATTTCATGTCCGTTTACAGGGAGGGATTTATTTTAAAGATGTTACAAAGGAAATCATATGCTGGATAACAATGTTTGGCACATCAACAGGGACTTCTCATTATCATACTTGTTTGGGCACAGCATATTCACACTTTGTGGGTATCCCATTACAGAACATTAGGCAACACACAAGCACATCGTGAGGTTTTCATCAACTACTCAAATATACAGATTACAGCATGACCACAGTGTATGTAAATAACTAAATTATCGCTGTTGACAGACAAATGAACATTTCAAAAGTGAAACATTATCGCCACAAGGCTCTATCACAGTACATCTACAAATCTTGATACACCTTTGCTTCCTGACTCTCTGCCTGTGCTGCTGCCACCATCTGAAATCAGACTGGTGTTTATTCCGCTTCACCTGTGCACCACATCCTGGCAGCTTGACCATCGCGACAGAAACGGCTTAAGTATAAAATCTTGGATGAAAGGCAAAGGAATGTGTTATGGGAAGGGGACGGTTGGAAATGAGGGGTGAAGCAGGAGGGGTGAAAGGTGGAGCCGGAGCATCTCTGTCAGGCTCAACGAGTGGAGCAGCTCCCTGCTCTGGAGACTTGCCATTCAGCGGGGACGTCTCTCCACATCAAGCCGTTTCATACTGACCACCATCAATGGCATTTTTCTGTTGTCACATTCCATTCGCTTTCCTTTCTCCCGGCTTCTCTTGGACTGTCCTTCAGAGGCATTTTCAATAGGATTACTGAATAATGCGACCCCCCAACCCCCCCCCTGTCCCGTATATGGACCTGTACCCCCCTCCATCCAGCCCTGCATCTCCCTCCCTCCACGGCTTTCACTTCATCAGTTCCTTCAGAGTGCTCTCTTCACTAGAGACAGGGAACAATGACCTACTTCATCCTGAGGAATGTCCATCACCCCCCCACCCCCAATAATCCAGCCAGCTCCCCCCTCATGGACACCCCCCTCCACAACTTTCTTAATCTGAACAAAATGAGAATTCCTCAGAGTCTCTGAAAAATGCTTCACCTTCAGTCTCGCGTGCATGCAAGCATACACTCACCCCCTTTCACTCATCCCTCTTCTTTTTTTTTTTTTTAATTCGCTCTCCATCTCCCCCTCACTGCCCCGTGCTCACAAAACTTCTGTCCTGCTGCAGTTTCTCTGGGTGCCCTCTGCTCGGCTTTGAAATGTAAAGTTCCCATGCCCTGCCACCAGAACACACACACACACACACACACACACACACACACACACACACACACACACACACACACACACACACACACACACACACACACACAGTCCCCAAGTAGCGCTGTCACTTCCACTCCAGACTGACACACTAAAAAGAAAAAATGAGGTAGGGGAGGGGTGAGGGCTGCTTGGGGCGGGTTAAGTTGAGGGCTTTTTTAACTCCAAATCCCCACTGTGTCGCCAAGGATACCGGAAACACCGCAGCCCCTCCATTTACCTCCCTGCCATCGTTGCAGCCCCCCTCCCCAAACACACACATACACACACAAAGCCAGGGGACAGGGCACGAAGTTCCACGCTCCATTGACAGAGATTAAAACAAAAGGTCCACCCCCACCCCTGGAATGTCATAGTAGCCACAAGTTTAAAGTCAGTGAAAAGGAGACGGAGGAGGTGAGGAGGAGGAGGAGGAGGAGGAAGAGGCATGAAGCAGGAAACTTCTCTCTTTCCTTTATACTGTTTATTAGAGCGGTAATGCTTATATACTAACCAGATAAGTCCTGTAATGAGTTTGGAGAAACCCACTGGTGAAAAAAAGACCCGCCTGTGCAGGGTGTGTGTGAGTAGTGGCAGCAAGGGGGGGTGGGGGAAGGTGGAGGCTCTTTGGCTCAGGCCAAGGGTCTGAAGTATGAGCAGCATTACACAGGCATCTTGCATTGTCATTAAAAACAGTTTATGACATGCAGCCGTCTGCCAACAGGCTGAGGAGCTGAGCACTCCCTCAGGATTTTTCCATTAAAAAATGTGGCTGTCGCTCAGCCAATGGTCTGAGAGAATCTGGGTGAAAGGTTACATGGGAAAGAGTGTGAGCTGTAGCGAAATGTAAGGAAGAAGGACAACGTCTGCCTCTGTGAGTGTCATCATTTCCACATGTTGCAGTGAAGGCCCTAAATTGTGAGCGATGATCTTAGGCCCGATCCATCACAGGAACAGAGGAGCTGACCGATCTCCTCCCACTCCTCCCTCCCACTTCCTCCTCCAAGAAGCTTCCCCCTCTCCCCCGCACCCCCACCCGTGTCCCTATAAAGTCTGCTCCTCCCAATCCCAGCCCAGGCAGTAATTGCATCCTATTTGTGCCAATTAGTCCCTGCGCTTCTCCCTTTTCTTATGGGATGGGATTCCGTCCCTCCTGCTGTTGGATTTCAGTGCTTTGGATGGATGTCTCTTGTGTGTGTGTGTGTGTGTGTGTGTGTGTGTGTGTCTGGAGAAAAGGGGCCTTAATCCAAGTGCTTAAATCCCAGACATAGGCTTGCTCTGCTGGACGGGGTCAGTGCAACAGGACAGACAGGCTGAGGCCAGGACAAACACACAGTGAGGAGACACAGAGAGGGGAGAACTATTTCTGGCCCTGGTCTTAATTGGCCATGACTCCTAGCTCGAGGCGCATGATGAGAGCATGCCTAATCACATACACCACTTCCTGAGTTTGTTAGTGCGTGAGCGTATGCTGTTGTGTCTGTTTTCACATACAGTTGCAGCTGTGTTTTTGCACTGATGCACCCCACTTCTTGTGATCAGTTAGCTGATGTCATCCGCATGGGCCGTCATCTTCAGTACAGTAAATACGATGATAGGCACTTCCTGTGCCGGTTTCACAGATGGGAAGTGCCTCCTTCTGGGTGTCTCGATGTGACAACAGGAAATAATGGGACAGCAACCCGAGCCTGTTACCGTACCCAGTGAGAGAGACGGTCTAATGGCCCAGGTGGAAGAGAGCACAGCAGGCCTTTGTAAAGAGATCCCACATCTAACAGTTCAGAGACAGCAGCAACTAGCCTACAGTGATGAGGAGGGGGCACAAAAGGGGCGGAAGGTAAACGAAGCGCTGGGAAGAGTTTCACTGTTAGCCTGAGCGCTGCCCCCTCTTGGTGAAATAGGTGACTCTACAGCTGTTCAGTATTTCTCAATTTTTGCATCGGAGGAAACCGCATTGACAATTGTGGTTCTTGTATCACTTCCTCAAAATCAAAGACTCAGAACTCCTTTTAAGTCTTGCCATTTTTCTCAGACGTTTAACAATGGTACAGGAAAACATCCATTACTAAATCTGCAGTTAATAAATACTTCACCACCTGTGGTCCCAATGGACATAATGCAAAGCAGAAATTTCACTATTCAACCATGAAAACATTCTCTCTTTCTTACTGAGACAAGTACGGCTATGTTCTCAGAAGGAAAAAAGCACAAAGGTAGATGTAGAAGGCAGAGTGAGGAAAGGTTTGATTTTTGATCATATGTAACTGCACAAGAGTGATTTCATGAAGAAATATTGCAAAATGTCCTCGTTAAATTCATGGGCTGGGATTCTGTGACGTATAATATGACTTTAAAGCAATCTTTTTTTTTAATAATGCAGAGCTACAATGACTATTCAATAAATCAAGTAACAGAAAATCTGCGAAAAGTCTGATCATCAATCAGTTGTTGTTTTTTTCAGATAATGTTCACTGGTTTCTACCTCCAGAATGTGAATATTTTGTGGTTTTCTCTTTTCTTCCATGACAGTAAACTGAATATCTTTGGGTTCAGGGGTGTTGGCCGGACAAAACAGGACACCCTACGACATCACTGCTCTGGGACCTTGTGGTGGGCACTTCTCACAATTTGCTGTCATTTTATAGACCAAACATATGGGAAAATAATCAGTAGCTTAATGATAATGAAAGTAATTGTGTGTTGTTGCCCTAAAACAATGTCACAGAAAACACCAGCTGAGTTGTGTTAGAAGGCAGCAAAGACATGAGAAGATGCATGAAGTGAAACATAATCAACAGTGTGACATAGTCGAGAGGGATGGAAAGAGAAACAAGGGTCTGAGGGGCGAAGAGAGGGGTTTTTGGGAGAGTGAGGCATGAGATGGGGACAAAGGGCAGTGAGAGAGGAGAAGAAGAGGGGCGGGTCGGCTCGAGCAGCCACTGCATTCCGACACGTCACATTCCTGTTCACATCTGGCTGCAATACACACGCTCCCCATTACTGACTATCCCTCACTCCCTTTCACAGACACATAAGATCTGAAGGTCTCTGACCCACGTATGCGCAAGCATCAAACCCGCTCACAACCGTTCCTCACAGGCAAAATTAGACTGCATTTAGAAACTTAAAATCTGATGATTTCTTTCTTTTTCATCATCTGTTTAAGAAAAACCTCTCTTGTCAAGCTTGTTTCCAGCAGAGCTGCAGTGGTGGCATGGTTGGGTGGCTGAAGGCATTCAAAGCTGCCCCACTTCCTTGGTGACTCAGCACTGTTGCATGTTCCCATGCGCTGCCTGGGAAACCTGATCCCAATATTTACAGGCATGCACACATGTGCTCACACACAGAGGAACAGGAAGTACAGAGAAGACTAAATCTGAAGATGTGTGTGGTCCGTCTGGAAGCGTGCATGTCTCTCTGGAGGAAAGGGAAGCGGGTAGTGGGGGACCAAGCTGCGAGGGGGGACGATGAGGCAGGGAGCTGAGACGTTGAGAGACAGGTGGACGGGCCAGCGGACACAGACTGACTGTCTCCGCTCCAGGCAGTGCACTGGCAGGTGGGAGCGTCCATCAAAAATCATGCAACACATGCAAGTGCTGCTATAGGGACGTTAGCCAGCAGCACAGCGTAGCCTGAAAGTGGCTGGTGTGCATGTGTGTTTGTGTCTGTGTCAGTGTGTTTGCTTACTGTCAAAGTGGTCGTGCCTCTGTTTGAAGGTGGACTGTAGGTTGGTGCTGAGCCTGGAGACAGGAGCTTTGATCTCTGTGTGGCTCTGCTGGCTCAGCTTCTCCTCCATCTCCACCGTGCAGCAGGAGAAACCCTGCGGACACACTTTCAAGGGGGCTCCTGCAAGAGTGGAGAATACGCCATTTAACACCATGTGATCCAGGAAACTGTCATCATGTGTCACATCGATACAAAACGCTTAATGTTAGAATAAATAAAATAAAAAAAACAACACCTGTGCAAAACAAAACAGCAAAGGCCTTTGAAAGTGATTACATTTCTATTAATATACTTTAAGTCCCCATCTATACACCTACACAGTGGCTTTGTTAATGTCTGTGGGGTTACACACATGTTTATCAACCATGAACACAATTCTGTGCTTTTGTCTGGGATGAATCCTTTCAAATATTGAGTAACAACTTCACCCCTCACCAAATCAAATCCACCTTGGCCGTGAAACCCCCCTTAACAGCTCTTAAGTGGATTAATTGCAACACTCAGCTCGGAGCAGTCTTTAGTCGGCCACTTTACAGAGCTTTGCTCTTATCCTGGCACTTCCCTGTCCTGATTGATAGTCAGTGCTATAGCTTTCTCTGAGTGCTGTGTCCTTCTAAAACACAGACTTTTAAGAGGAGAGGATTAGCTCTTCAGCCACTTTGACTCCAGTCATGTGCACATTAATGCAGATAAAGCTAAAAAAAAAGGCTGTTTTCTCCCTGATTTTGGCTTTGCATTCACACAAAATGCAGGAAAGCAACTTCTATCCATTCTATCATGGAACACATTATGCACGATTTTTACGTGACCTCAGGTATCTGACTGTCACGTAAGATGCTCTCATTTTTAATGTTTGCTCTGTAAACAAACACTTTTGAAAACAGCAGAAAGCTACTTGCTGGAAAGTAGCCCTCATCGATTCCTCAACAGGAAAGACAGACTTTTTTTCTGCTTTGCAACTTAAGTGCAGTCGGAGAAATGTTCTGAAAATGCTCACACAGACAGACAACCTTTAACTTTCATACAGATCTGCATTAGTGTGGATGCCAAAAACCTCAACACAACCTCCTCTGAGCTTTTACTCGGTTTTCTAATCAAAACCATTATTCAAAACCTAAATACTGTCTTTGATAAAACAGCAACTGCCAACCTTGTCAACAGTAAGGTTAACATCCAATTAGAAGGAGGGTCAGGGGAGGACGAATGCAAAGTCGCAGCTGCAATAATGTTTTGTTTTAAACATGGCTGTTGGAATTTGGGAGAACACAAGGATCCTTTCACTGCATCCAGGCACCAACGGCCTGTTTGGTTTTCCCCACCAGCTCATGCTCACTGACTCCAGGTCTGTGTGCATGCACAGGTTACTGTTATTTGCAGGGCTTCCATGTCATACATGGACCGGAGCTTCAGTACTACCTGTAATGTTTTCCAACATTTATTAAAAGACTGATTACACATCTCAGACTATTTTAGCCTAAAAAGATCAGGCTGACTCTCATTTTTGCGTGGCATGTGTTGTTAGGTTTCTTTTATATGAAACCTCGAAGCAGGATTCATTTAAAGCCACAGGAAACTCTAAATTGTGAATGAAACAGGTGTTACTTGATCTTGTAACTTCTCTGCTGTTTTATAAGCCTTATCTTCTTATTAAAAGTTGTGAATTGTTTTGTAAAAATTCTGCTACCTCCCTGCCGGTCGCCATATTTAAGATGTCGTCATAACAACCTGAGCCATTTGGATTTGTTTTTCAGTGACATCTTGAGGTTGTTTTCATTCCTTTTGTACATGTAATAGAAACGCCCATTGACTTCTGTTAGAAAAACAGGACTTAACTTTGGTGACTTTTGTTATTTCACATATGCATACTTTAACTGAGATGAGAAAAAACACGCTTCTATTCCAAGTTTGCTATAACTTTAAAAAACTGACGTATGCTATTAACTATTAAGCTAATCACACTGCAAATAACACAGACCATCTAAGTTTTGCTTCAGTACTCTGAATGTGACACTGAGGAGCACAACATGTTCGGAGGACATTTCTGCATGTCTGGAATAGTAGCTAAAACATTAAAAAAATTAAACTGCACGGTCAGAAGTGACTCACAGCAACACAATCATCTAAACAGGGCACCAAAGGGAGGGATGCTCCCTGGCGCCATAAACTGGACCCCTCTGTCTGGGATCACGTCCAAATAAGCCTCAAGTCACTCCTTCTCTTACAGTCCTCTCCCCAAACTCATCTCTCTCCCTATAACCCTCACCCATTCCACCCGACCCCCTCCTATACACACATGTACAAACACACACACACACTCACACATACCCAGGCATAGTTGGCAGCCCCTACCTAAACATATTCACACATCACATCACTGCTCAACACATGGCTCTTTGTACCGGCATGATTGGAGGTACAGGGAGCAGCACACACACACACACACACACACACACACACACACACACACACACACACACACACACACACACACACACACTGAACTTTTAGGTGAAACAGCCCTCCAGTCTCTCCTCCAGCAGGGCCCCCTGCTTGCCCACAGCACAGGCGTACAATCAAAAGGGCTATATCCACGTGGAAAATAGCCCTTAGTTACCAAAGTACACAAATAAAAGCGAGATGGTCAATATTTCACAGGAATGTCTGTACAAATGTCACATTGTTAGCTCAGAGGATTAAGTCTCTGAAAACTGAAGATTCTTAGCTAATGCATACTTTGTGAAAACATTTTGGCAGCCAATTTCTCAAACCGCTGGGAGAAAAATGGTGCTGCTGGAACACAAGAGAGCGAACAGTTAGCAAGAGCAGTTAGATCCTATAAAAATCAATATCGTGGCGGACTTTGCGTGACATGTTTCAGCTTCACTATTTCACAATAAGCTCGGTCAGTCGATGCATCAGTCATTCCTCTACCATCACTGGCATGAATAGTCTTTGTGTGATGGGTGAACTGGCTCTCAGTTGTCTTATGGAGTTCCTTTAAGGGGCCTCTCACCCCTCCAGCTGCCCAAGTACTTTAAGATGTAATAAGACAGAGTCAGAACATTGTTCAAGTGTAGCTCAGAAGAGGAAAACTGCCATTTATGGTAGTCAAAACAAGAGAGCAGCATCTTGTAAACAAACATGTGACTGTGTGTCATGGTATTCATCAGCTCTCCACCGCCTCTCTGCCTTTCCTTTGTGGGGAGACCAGCATCCCCTTTAAATGGCTCATAAAATAAGTCACTTCCCTTTGACATTGTCCTGCCTCTCAAATGCTGTTCTCAGAGGAAGGATGGTGGGGGAGGTGAAAACGCCTCATAGACAAAAACCAGATTAGACACCTCACCGCCCCCTCTGCCTGCCATCATGTGCCCCTGAACCAGACAGACCTCAAAGCCCCCCCCCACCCGACCTCCGCCTCGACCACCACCACCCTGCAGGCTTAACCAGCGAGGTCAGGGGTTAACAGCCACTCCTCTGAGAGAGGTCCTGTCCTCTGACCCCCCACCCCCCTGTCCGCCAGCCAGCACATCCACCACACACAGTAACCCACCCCCCCAAGCCCCAATCACTCCAATAATAACACCACCAACACACATAGAAAAAGAAAAAAAACCCATACACACATGCAATTAAGGGCCGTTAAAGTCGCAGACACATGCAAACCATTTAAATAGAAAACCTTCACACTCATATACTCCAATCTGAAGTCATAAAAGTCTCTTAAGGATTATTTTTGTATCCCTCTGAACTCAGGACATCACTAAAACTGCAAAGGGAGCTGCTGAGGAGGCCAAAGGGTAGAGCATGTCACAAACCATTCACCAACGTCTGTCGCTAATTGGAGCCTGGTGGTCTGCAACTGAACCGAACCTCAGAGCTTTCACACAGACATCAACATTTGTAAATAATTAAATGATAAACTGTATGCTGCTCATAGTCTATGTACATACTAATCCAATCCCAGTGGAATGCAGGTAACTCGACCCGATGAATACTGGGGCAATTTCATTTCAAAACACGAAAAATGTGTGAACATACTCCGAGCCGGCCTGATTGATCTTCAAAAGACCAGCATATAAAGTTGAGCCCCTAACATGCTCAGCAGTGTGAAGTATGCAAAACAACACTTATGAATACAAAGGTTGACTATTAATTGCCATATTATGCTCCCTGCTGTAACATGCAAAGAAGAGTGCTGCCAGTCTACTGAGCATATCTCACACAGACTCTTGTAAATTTGCACACCCTGCAGCCATAACATTCTCCTCTTGCGCCTCACCTTTGTCTAGGGTGTAATTATCCTGGGGGGGATTACGGGATTGGTGCCATTTGTAGGATAACTTTCTGTTCTGTGCCCCATCGCGACATGCACTGTGGACCTGTAGTCCTTTGACAAGTCTCTGATACTTACTTTGGTAAGGTGTGAAGTTTTTACTCATAAGGATGGTGTCTTTTGAGTAAAATTCTAATAATCTGTCAACACTTGGAAAGAGGCAAAGTAAAGGCCATGAGGTGAAGCCACAATTGAAAGGAGTGATTAAAAGGCTGCAAAACAGCTGCATATTTCATTTCCAAAATGATAGCAATTTCTCTCTAAGTCATCCCCTTCTTAAATTCTTTCCTGTTGCAGCATGCTGTCAAATCACCCCTTTCTTTTTGTCTCCCTCTCTTTCATCTGTAAGGGCTCTACAGTTGTGGTCTGTATCTGCATTTCAAAAAATGAATTCCTTGACTAGTTCAAAAATGTCATTTATCCATTTTGGAAAAAGCCTTTCCAATTAGTTTCTCAGTCAGTAATTCAATGTTTCAACAATTCTGATAATTTGCTTCAGAGTAAAGAAATAAATAAATCAGTAATTTGAAAGAAAAAGTCTTAAACTACTTTGCTTTTATCAGCTGCCAGTAATAACTCTGGAAAGGCACCATTTTGTTCAAAAGTTGGAGGATGTGTCATCTTGAAATTAAACCTATTCAAAGTGATGGAATAAATGTTTTCAAGGCTCCATAATTGTGCAGGGTCTAGCAGGGGAATCTTCCATATGAGATCAGTCTAGTGCCATACACACAAAATGTGCAAAAGCCAAATTATGAGGAGAAGAACGTGCAGTATCCGAGTCACCAGTGTCCCATTTTATAGCACAAAGTTTTCACAGTGCAGTTAGGAAAAGGGCTTTGGTTTGATACGATGTTTCCCCCATATTACAAGAAATCCTTTAACTAGGCGAGCTGACTAAGAGCTCAGTCATATTTACAACCTGGAGGAGAAGCTGCAGGGGGAGGGAAGGTTACAAACATCCACACATTCACATCAGGCTGCTGCTCAGCACAACCGCAGACTCTTGCTCAAGGGCATCGTGCCAGTAGTAGTTGAAGGAGGAAAAGTGTGTCTTGTTCACGTTGCCCATCCAGATTTTCCTAGCTCTTTTTTTCAGCAGTCAAACCTGCGACGTCCAAGACAATCTTACCGCTACTGTACTGTCATCAGGGCATAGAAAAAGTGAACTTTTCAGAATTCTCCAGGAGAAAAAACATTACAATGTTGAGGGGATGAAAAAAGCATTAAAAGCTATACTAGCTGGTGTAGAATTTCACAGTGAAAAGTGAGCTGAAGATCTGTGTCTCTATTTAACTCTCAGATTTCCAAACTGTGCTAAGGAGACTAAAACCAGTGTAACATTCAAAAACAGAAAACTATTCAAACTGAATTGTAACAGCCAAGATAAATGTGACACATGTCTGTGTTTTACATTTATCTTACACAGTTAAGTCCTGCATACATGGGTGTACCCTGAGCTATGGCAGAATCACCGCAAAGGGAGAAAATGTTCAACAACATTATGCTGTAAGCGGAAACCGTTATTAAAGACTCGCCTGTTCATATGGAGATAATCAGGGCAGGGCCAAACTTCCACCTACTCTGTTTCTACACTTCTGCCTCTTACGAAAATGGAGTTATGGCAGTTTTGGCCAAACCAATACTGCTTTTCAGCTTTCAGTTCATTAGGAAAGTCAAAAGGAGAGTGAAATGTGCTGGCAGGGGACTTTTGAATCTGACTGAAGTGTTTTAATGAAATGGTGGGTAGCAATGCCAAACCTTGTCCATTTCTTTGCTCTAATGCGTTTCACTTGACTGCTGTTCAGTGTCTCCAAACAGAACTGAACTTAAAAGCTGAAGGACAGGCAGCACAGAAGTTGTTGTAATGAATGCATGAAGGGGTTTTATTGACAGACGTCAGGAAGGATATTCAAATCCTGAACACCTACAGAAGACACCCAAGGTAATGTACATTACTTTTCAGTGTCTTTGAGGTATCAATGCATGCTGAGCTTCAGGAGATGCGAGTGTTTGAACAGATAACGCTCTCTGTGTCTGCAGTACTGTATATTCCACAACACGTGCTGTAGATCTGTGGCCCCTCACTGGGAGTGGAAAGCAGTTTACTGCCAGGAGCTCCAGCTGACCCATGGCTCGGACATTACACTGCTCTCATAACTAGCCTATAGCTTGTAAAGGATGTAACTGAAGTGGGCAATGGCTTTAAACATTTAGAGTTAAGTAGTTAAATCTTTTACTGGAATCGTTTGATTGTCTGCATGTTTGCATCAATAAAAAAAGTGTCTCAGTTTGTTCTGGTGCTGCTGTTTGGAGTCATCATTCATATATGCTGTATTTGAATTTGTTGCATTTTGAGAGCCCATATTTTTTTCTTGGCTGCATTTTATCGCTGCTGGAACAACATAGTTTCCATGAGGATCACCATATTCATCTAATGCAGATTTACATTTGCATATTTATTCTTCATTTTGTACTTATCAGTTACATCCCTTCTTTACTATCACTGCTACATTACTCTTCATTTTGTACATTCATTCATCTTTGTATTATGCACTACTGTAATACATGTATGTGATTAGATGCCAAACTATTAACTAATCTAAGTCTAAAACTAAGAGGTGACACTTGAATGCATCTGACTTTGCTTTAAACGTAGCATGTAGTATTTATCATGTGACATTGATATAGTCGTTTGTCGCTCTGCATGTAGTCAGCTGACAAGAAAGCAGCCATCTCTCACATGATGAGTCACAACACTAATGTTGATTCGACCCACAATTCGAGTCAACCAGAGCTGTTAGAGGTTAATGTGAAAGAAGAATCACAAAGCACATCTGTAACATCCATAAATAATCGGCTCTACTACTGGGAGGAAGCCTCTCAGTAGTGGTAAACTCAGGAAACACTAGCACCGCTTGTGACATGAGAGATTTACTCCACTTAGAACAATGCTCACCATCCATTTACGAGGCAGGAAGTTTTGGTTTAGCGGAGCACTCTCTGGAGTGAATATTTTCAGCTACAAAGCCAGCCACAGGGCTTTGGATAAATGTCTGTGTAAAATGATGTTTCCTTAAATAAATCAAGAAATTAAAATCTCTTCCACAACACAGCTGTCAAAACACCAAACTGCCAAAATTTGCTTGTCACATGGCATGACTATGATGAGAAAGAAAGGCATGTCTGCTGCTGCACAGCACAAGGCAGAGCAGAGCTCCTTACAATGTCAACATCTTATCAACTGCTTTTTACACAGATGTGCTTCACTGGCACAGAAAAACTCTAAACTACAGGTCAGTTGTCATTCAGGGTGGGAAAATTGTCACATTAAATGCTAAATTGTCCACATTTTGTCCACCATGTGAATTATTTTCTAAAAGGCACACGATCTCACAAATGAAGCACACACTGGGGTCCATAAATCTGAGCCCTCTGCCACCAGAGTCCATTTCTGATTACTAAACCAGTCGGGGCCTCTGGCCAATTAAAACTCTCCATCTGTGAACATTCCAAAACGCTGTCATCCATGAACATTTACCCAGAAGCCCCTGGGGAGATTCCACAACATTGCCCTGGCCTCTCGCTCTGTCTGTTTCCCTCTCCCGTCCCGGCCCTGCATCTCCGGCTTTGTCCCCCTGCACAAAAGCTCCCTGCCTACACCACTTCCCAGGTCACTGCTTTTTCAGGGTTTCAACTCGCTCCTGCACTTCCCTGAGTAAATTTAACGAGTCAGAGACCAAATTCCAAGCACTGGGGCTGTTCTCAAAAGTTCACCTGCTGCACAATTTAAATTAAACCTCTTGTGGTTGAGGAAAAAAAAAAAAAGTGGAGGACTACTTTTGACTCTCTGACCTCTGCATGCAAAACAGTGTCTGGTAAATATAACTTCTGATTACAGATTGTGTATGTGACAAGAAATTATTTCCATAAATTCTCTTGATAGTAGGATGGAAATTTGGGAGGGTGTTGGAGGCTCTTAGCCAAAAAAGCTGAAGTACTACATCTCACTATCTCACTAAACAAATGAGAAAAAACACTATTCGGTAGAAAATATAACACAACTGAGTTAAAGAGAGTGTGAAAACAGGACATTACATAGGAGAAAGAGACCAAAGGGGATGAAGTGGAAAGGTCACAAGGACGTATAGTACATTCATTTAGACAAGCTGATGTGCTTTCTGTGTTAATTAGTCAAAAATGCCACACTACAGTGGGCATGGGGCAATCTTACCGCAGTACAACACGGTTGTCTTACTTGACAGTAAACATTTGGCCCAAAATGAGCACTGAGGTCTGCAAGAGGTCAACAAATACACAAACAAAGCAGTGAAGAATGAGATCATAAAAACGAATGGTCAAACCCCGACGCTTGAGTGAGTTCTCATTCTAACTATGAGAAAGCTGGAGGCTATGATTCAAGTTAACACAGTTATGGGGAATTCATACTTCAAACAGACGTGGTTTGTTTTGGGACGAGGTTGAATTTGTGCCATTTCCATAGCGTGCGCCACACAAACTTTCTGCAACTTGTTTGACTTCCTTCTGGTAAATACAGCAACCACTGGTGATTGGCTTGACTGCCACTCAGTTATGTGAAAGCCTCACCATTCAGCTCGGTGGTTTTAACATGAGTGCCTATGTCAAATCGTGTATATTTTACAGATTCACACAAAAAGACAAAAACAACGCAAAACACCGACACATAAATTAAGAAACTTTCCGTCCTCCCACCGCTGCTGGGAATCTTTTCCGAACGACACTATCTATCAGAGGGAGTTGCAGGCAATGATTCACGTTAACAGCTGGTCTAATCTTTCACCTTTTTCACATCTTTCTTTCAGGTTATGAGCCTTTTGATGAGCCGCACAGTTGCAGTGTTTGATCTGCTTTTACTACAGATTCCACCTTGATGCTTTAGTGCTTTAGCCTGGTCCGCGTGAATGTGTATGTTAGTGTGTGTGTGCCAGCGAGCGAGCGAGGGAGTGAGGAAATGTGAGTGAGTGAGTGAGTGAAAGAGAGCGAGACTGTGTTATGTTTAAGATTTGCAGAGACAGGCAGAGGTTTTGCAGACAAATGGAGAGGACAAGTTACAGCACAGCGTGATTATCACAAGGGAAGAGAAGAAGAAAAAAAAGGAGGCACAAAAGACCTTCCTGGCTTGTCCCTCTACAGCAGCCCTCCGTCTTCCCACTGACTCATGGCACACAAATGAAAACAGACTTTAAAGGAGAAGATGAAAAACACTCTTTACTTAAGGCCAAGTGCTTTACCATGGGACCCTGCGCAAACACTGTTGTGCTGTCAGAGAAATGGACTACTGTTGAGCTTACAAATAGGTCCTCTTTAAGATGTACTTCACACGCTGCTCGAGAGCCACGCACTAGACTATCTAAGGAGGCTTTACGCTCAGAAAAAAAGTCTTTGTGGCCTGGTCAGATGCATTTGCGTTTGCATGTTTCACATAACAAATCACGACATCCCTCCCACCGACTCCACATAAAAAGAATTCAAAAAATCCAACTTTGTTGAAACATATGAGAGCTTTTAAAAGACTTGACACACAAACAATACATTTCATTGCTGCCAGTAAAAGCCAGCAAACCCCTCCTAAGGACAGGGAGCTCTTTGACAATGTTTATAACAGACATCCAAAAGCAGCTGAAGTCCACCAGATGTTGAGGCAGGACGGGGCCCGGCGAATCCCCCCCAGGCAGAATGAGGTCAGGTACAAGATCAGGTTTCTGGAAGCTCAAAGCGACAAAAGGGCAACAAAGATTCTGATATACCTGTTGGGCCTTACGAAACTGGACACCAGCGGAGGCGGTGGGAAGAGAACCACTCATCGCCGACTGTCAAAGGGACGAGAAAGTCTAAACCTAACGGTAGAATGGTCTAATGGGCCTCAGTCATGGATGGCTCAGTCCGTTCCTGAAATGTACTGAATGTGTCAATAACTCAAAGCTACTTGCCATTACGATGATGTACAATATTTAATCCCCTGGCGAGTGGACTCACATTCCCACATAACAGCTAATTTTTCTGCCAGCAAAAACCACCCTCAAAACACACTGACCAAATGATTTGCAGCTCTGGAGCCATCGTTTAACAAAGTATTTGATCCTTTCATGTGTGCGATTTTTTCCTCCCTCGCTTATCGGCCCTCAGCCAGCAGGACGCCTGCCATTGTTTTCTTCATGTTTTAAATTTGAGCTTTGATGACCTGCTTTTAACACATGGCATCAACTCGTCAGTCAAATTCACAGAGCTACGTGAGGCAGCCAAAGACCTGCCTATTGCTTTTTTGTTTGACAGAAGAAAGGACTTTTGAAAGGCACGGAAGAAAAACCAGGGGTTTTGATCTCAAACAATATAATTTATATGAAAATAAATCCAAGAGTGTGCAGCACACAGAGGGATTAGGTAAATATTAGAAACCTCTTAAGTTAACTGCAGTTTGGAAAAGTGAGCTAAGTGTGAGTGACTGCCTCGTCAGTGGGAGTCTTGATGTAGGCCTTGGGAGTAATTAGCAGGGATTACAGCTCATCTGGCCTGCACCCAGCAATGGGGTTTCAGCCCATACACCCAGGCAAGTCCCTGGCTTCGCTCCCTCACCGCTCTCCCTAACCACACGGGCCTCCGGCGAGTCACACAAATCCTAATGATGATCATGACTATCAACACAGACATCAAGCCCGTTGCGGCTTCATAGGAAATCAGTTAACCTCAGTTGAGTTACACCTACATCATAACCGCACTCCCCCACCGGCAGCGAAGCCGTGAGATTACTTCAGCCGGTGAGTGGAGGAGAAGAGGGGGATCACACTCCACCCCTGTAGTTTGGGATCAGAGCCCGCTGCCCTTCGCCACACTCCTCACAGCTGGCTGAGTGACACCAGCGCTGAGGTGATCAACACAAAGGAGGCGCATGGAGGCTCAAATATCAGAGGAACAAAAAATTACACCACCAAGCACCAACTGCACAACAGCGCTTCAGCAGCCAGAGGAGCTGAGCGATGGAGGGGGGTGAGATGGGATATAGGGAACATATTGTTGATGGTTAGCCTTGGCATAGGAAGCCTGATAAAACAACTCACTCACATACTGGTCATGGATGCACTAATCTGATATTGGACATGCTGGTCTGGTCTAAAATGCTTGACGAGACACTGAGACAACAACTAAATATTTCATTCAACAACAAGCTTAGTTGGAAAAACATATTTTCCCGTTGTACGCATCACTTCATCTTATACGAAGTTCTGGTTTACTCAAACACTCTTGTGTACTTGGCATCAGAGGAGAAAAACTGTCACTGGTTCCTCCTTAACATTGAGAACCAATAAAGCCACAAGGAGATGTGTGTTAATAAGAGACGTGGTCTAGTTTTGGCACGAGCATTATCTAAAAGCTTTTTTTACACAGAAAAAACGACTAACTTAAAAGCAAGCAGTAGAGAGGAGAGGTAGATGGGCTGAATGGAGCAGGGCAGCAAAACACCAGTAAACCACTGTTGATAGTGAAAAAGAGAGGAAATCACCCAGGGATGAGGAAGAAAGGAAAGATTAGGACTGAAACAAAACCTCCCAGAGGAGCTGCTAAAGAGCGAGCAGGGGGAGAAGAAAATGAACCAATGTGTCAGTCGGAATAGAAGGGGGGAAAAAGGAGACTTTAACAGCGTGCAAACAGGACGCGTTAACAAGGAGTTTCAGGGGGTCGCTCCCCTCAACTCACAGTACAGAAAACCACAAAGCCAGATCAGGGTTTCTCACAGTTTGCATCAGTCAAGGACCCACACTGATCCACCAAAATAGTATCTCTACCTCTGCGAGGCCCCTTAGCTGAAACCTGTGTTAAACCCGGTGTTGTGTTAGACAGACGTGCTTGCTGCTCACAGGGTTACAAGAGGAGCAGGCCGTATGCACACGCCTGCATGACTGAGCGACGATGAGTCACAGTGCATGCATGCTTCCAGTTACCTCCCCACCCTCCCTAAGCCTGTGTCCCCCACACACACAGTCACACACTCGCTCTCTGGCTCCTGGCTGGCCCACCACTTCTCCTGGATATTTGGTTGGACTTGCCCCGGTACAAAACTCTTTCCTGTCAGTCAAATCCCCCCCTCTCTGGTGCTTGTGCGAGCCTGTGTGTTGATTAAGCCTCAGTCAGTTCCTCCAGCGCTCTCTTTGTTGCCGTGTGTTCCCAGCTCCGGGGCTCCCTATGTGCAGGTCTTGGTGGTCCAGTGTGGAATGTGGTGAGGAGGGGGGAGGCAGGCTGGCCTAAAAGGGGGTGCTCAATTGTTCCCACACACACAGCATCCACCCCCCACTGCTCTGTCGCTCACTTGGCCATTTGGGGGGGGGGGGGCAAAGCAAAGGATGCAGAGAGATGGAATTACGGACACTCGGTCGACACACGCATACACTGCTATTGAACTCACGCTACACTTGGAGCATACTAAATGAGTGTAAGAGGGAAACTTAAGATTCCACAGTCCTATACGTTGAAGAGGAAAGCAACCAAAAAAACAATCTCGTCTGCAATTACAAAATAATTTTGGCCACCAGATTGGATCCATGCAACAAGAAAACCAGACAGCCGTTCTTGAACTTCATCCGTGCACACTGTACATTTTTTTGTGCCCTGTGATAGGATGAATTGTTTTGGAGCGACGATAAGGCCACTGTTGCTGGCAGAGCAGAACGGGATGCCACAAGAGCTCCTGATCTCAGAGATGCCACGCTGCAATCGCAGGAAGCTGATAAGAGCGCTGAGATACCGCAGAGCTGGCAGGCACGTGCAGCTGCCCTCCCTCCCTCCTCTGGACCCATCTGGATGCTACAAGTTGCAGTCAGGCTCCCCCTGAGTTCACAAGACCTCAACCTCATGATACCTAAACTCAATTATGCCGAAGGCCTGCATAACAGTTAGGAAGGGGATGTCACATATACAGGGCAGAAAGCAACAGAGACCATCACATTATCCCTGATTTTAATTGATCTCCAAGGATACCACAAGAGAGGAGAAACTGCAAACAAATGCTCACAATGTACTGATCAGCCTTTCAGTTTCCTGGAAGTCTGATCTTGAGTTTAACATCAATCATAATACAGTGTCCAGGAGCGCACCCTTACGTCCTCATGTAACCTGATGCGGGCAAAACAAAAGCTGGGGTCAACAGTGACGGCGGAGATGATTGTGTTTTCCCATTTTAGATTCTACTAATAATACTGGCATGTCAAAACGTTCGTTTTAATTTTAACACCTGTTTTCACAAAAGGCATATAAGGCAAGGGAAAAGGAGTGCTTGAGCAGTTTCAAACCAAGAAGCTGCAACAGTCTATCCCATCGCTCAGGAATGTTATCAGAGATTATTGCGAATGCTTTGGCTTTAATGCGGGGTGTTTACTTAATCTCAACCCACACACATTTTCTCAATTTTCACTTCAAATCAATCATTCATATTAATGTTTGTGCAACTTATTCCACTTGGGACAAAATTGTTTTTTGCCAAGAAGATTTTTTTTTTATTTAGACTCAAAGCAACCAGGCAGCAAATCTTAATCTCTTTTCAAAAACTTGCTTTAAAGTCAATCTTTAATCATTACTGAGTTTGAAGCTGTAGCGGTGCTTTCGGATAATAAAACCGCTAGGTAATACTAGGATAGCTGATTCAATACTGATGCATTTGCTCTGACTGTAATGTTTTAAATGATTTTTTTGTGGATTCAAAGTCTAATCTTAAGTGTAGTTTTGATGCACAGTGAGCACTACTATCATGAGTCAGGCTCACATGAGTGAATTTACTGTTGTGTGTAACCACACCTATGGGTGGGACTACGACGTTTCTTAAATGACACACCTGAATTCGTTTGATCCCTCTGTACCTGATGAAAAGCCAGCCTCAAAAAATTGTTCCTCTTTCATGTACAAATTAAGAAAGAACAAAAGAAACATTTAACAGTGTTGGGTCATTTGAAAGATATCGCCCAGAGTTACGATTCTGGGAATTTGGGAAGTCAAATAAATGTGTGTTTCTACATGGTTTTATTGAATTTCATCTCTCGTGAGCAATATTGTAAAGGCCACTGTGGGTTTTCTAGAGAATGCATTACTTTAAAATTGGCTGTAAATTTGAGACTCAGTATCAGCTACAACATAAACTACATCCCATCTGCAGTTGTTTTTGGACTCTTGACCTCCTAGACTGCAAGAGCAGGTGGGAGCAAAGTGTGCAAAAACATAGATCAGAGTAAATAGTCACCAGTCACTAATTATATAATTTACAGTTTGGTTTCTGTAAACTGATTTTGGTCTTTGTATGAGAAGTTTCTATTTTGCAATGCAACAGCTATTGCAGTCACTGCGTGATTTTCTATTTACTAAAGAAATTACAGGAAATGAAACATCATCACTAAGAACAGCGCTCACTCGATCCTTAATGATAAGACTTGAAAAGTGTTTCACATAAAACAAAGAAGGCTGTTTGAGTTTTATGGGATTAACCTTGAGAGGCAAGTAAGATACTTGGCGGGCAGTTTATTAGTTAATTATTACAGGTGTTGAAATCCCAGGCCACAGTTCTGAAGAACAGAGCCACTCAAATATTGGTCTTTGGGCTATAAAAGCTTCTGCAGACTGTGTGTGCCCAGTTCCCTGCCCATATCTTATCTGCTGAATGTCACAGCAATAACGAAACCTGTTATTTCCCGAACCTTAATGATGCAGGGCATGCAGCCACCAGCTAAGGGGAAAAGAGCCCTCAAAATGTGAAACTGCAGAATGTCTCGAGCTTACCGAGAGGCCAACGCACTGAGGTCATGCACGCTTTGAGTTTCAGTCATAATGCACTGAACTGATTATGAGCAAGGGATGTTCTTCGTGCTGAAGGGAGGGAAAACGACCCTCTTCCCTTTGATCTCTGCCATTGTCCCATACCTGAAGCATGACATCAAGCCTGACTGCCAGAGTAAACCAAAACAGATTTGCAGAAGAGCAGCAAAAAGGGGAAGCGCAGCGTCCAGCCCAGCAATGAGTAGCCTTCAACATGGCAGATGTCAGGTTGGTCAGTGTTCACTGCTCTGTCTTGCTGAGCTTGAAGAGCTGGCCCACAGTGCAACTGTGCAACAGCACTGAGCAGATATCCTGACATTTATCCCAGTATCAAATTTAACTGTTAAGCAAAATAAACACTTTCTACTATTAGCAGAGAGGTTGCGATAGTGAAAACACCATTTACTTCCTTTACGATTACTCATTATTTATCTGTCATCATTAGTACTGTGAGCATCATTCATTTCCAATTTAAGTGAGGTATTTCAACCACAGGCCCTAAATAAATCATTATCCAGCAGACAAACTTGGAAACGAACTGCTTCCACGTGAGCGGTAAAAGACTGATACCATGGGATCAACAAGGAATTTACCAAGTGAGCTTTCTGTTCCCCTCTATCACTTAATTCTGTCTATGCTGAAGCAATCAGGGTTTCCATTTCAGTTTTACATTAAAACATCTTTATTGAATCCCAAGTCTGGCTTCAGCTGAGCCCGTCTGTAATTTGAATGGTAACAAACATTCTTATCTCCGCGCCGCCAACAACAACACAAGATGTTTGCGGTTATAAAAGGCAAGTTTTGAATCCCGTGTCTCCAATAAGACTCATATTCCACAAATCTGATTTACGATGCATGTATCAAAGGAGGTAAACATTTCAAAAACTACTTCTGTGACAACTGGCAAAGACACTGTATAATTTGCAAAGTATGTCTTCTCTGCAACATAAGTCTGCAGAGTTATGGTTGGTAAGTCAAAAAAGCCCCTTATTTTTGTAGAAATATTCCGATCACCAAACAGTCTTATGTGGAACAAAATAATTTTAACTTTTGACACTAACTTCTGAGTCGTATACTGACTGTTTCAACTTCTACAGATGTTAAAAGTGAAACAACCTTTTCCAAGAACTGCTTCGTTGAATATTAAATGATCAAATTAAAATTATGATGTATGTACATGTGTGGGTAATTAATGGCCTTACCTTCAGCAACCTTGCAGCCAGTTGAATTTAAGCACAGACTGTGCTACAACAAGGAGATAATGAATGTTGGATGGATAATGGAGTTTGACCCATTGCAAACTGTAAAAGTGAAGCTGAACATCTGGAGCCATTTCTCCCCAGCAACATGAAACATTTCACGAGCGCAGGCCTTCTGTATGTGCTTTTCACTTTCTGAAGACCCCCAACTCTCTTTAATGACAGTAGACCTTGTTGCTTTCTATGGATCAATTATCTCAGTCTCTTTCAATGACAAAGAACTGCTCATTGAGGTCGGCCCTGCCTAAGGCCCAGACATACACCAGGAATCTATTGTAAGGAAAAGGCACGTGTGTATAGCACACAAACCTGCACAATACAACAGCCTCCATTCAGATTCTTCTTTCAAAACCCAGAGATGCAAGACAATTAAATCCAAACCAATGCAGACATGTTGTGCTACTCTCAATGACATTTAGCATCACAAAGACATACAGGCAGAAAACAAAAGGACCTATAGTCTTGCGTGAAATGCAAGAAAAAAATAAGTTCCCTGCCTCTTTGACAGTTATGTCCAACTCAGATTCTAACAAGCCGTTGTGGACTCAGCAGGAAAAAGACAGTGTGAACACCCTCTTACTATGCAAAGTAAACTCATAAATGACACCAGAACAATAAAGAGCACACATATAAATTAGTCATCCTTGTCAGATTAAATAATGCTGTGAGCACGTAGCCGTTGAACCGTTGGGCCCTGAGATGTTTATGGTGAGATAGTACGTGCAGTAACAGAGAAGCTAATCATTAAGTCCACTGAGATAAACATGCATTAGGAAAAGACTGTAAAAGGGAGGAAAACAAGACACCATCATGACAGCGGCCATGCCTGGATGACCCACTTCTATAATTTTAAACAAGTACGCCATGCAGAAACCACAAACCCTACTGAATTTAGGGGTTTGAATATATGTGTGCATATTCATTTTACCCACCATAAAATGAAAAGGAAATGAGAGAAGGGAGGGATTTAAAGTATGCAGGACACAGTGGAATTTCAAACCCCAACCCCCTTCCCCTGCTTCAAGCCTTCACTGTAAAAGCCCCCCACCCCCCAACAACACATGAAAGTTTCCATCACTTGGGTTTAACTCATGATTAGCTAAATTGATTTGCCTTTTCACCTCTGTCTATTAACATAGCAGCTCCCATTTATTACCGAGCAGCCTTCGCCGGTCTGCTGACTCGACTACAGACAGATGGAGAAGAGCAACATGTGCCTGCGCGGAAATGTTAAAACCACAAAAATCAGACTAACTAAGAGAGAGAGAGTGGGGGGGGTCTCCTTCACAATGCACAGGAGTGTTTACTAAATCACTGCAGGCTGCCTGCACTTCACAGCCCTAGGAGTCTCTACTGAGGAAGCCTGGAAATAAACACAGGCCTGGCGTCTTTCAGTGGGGAGCAGAGCTTGTGTGTTGATTATAGCTCTTTATTGTTATGAATTACCTACAAGTATTTCCTAAATGAGGACTATATTTACCCATTGCGGGAGTAGAGGGTTTGCAGCCGCACATTGGCCTCAAGCATTCACCCCCAAAAGGTTTTTTTCCTCAAAACTTCACAATGTCCTGCAACTTTTAACACATGAAAAAGCTCCATGTATGCGTGATTAACCATGTTTCCATATAGACTCTGACAGAGGCACAAAATGTCCATTTACAAACCTGACAGCTTTACTGTTTGTTGCAGGACCCTCTGTACTCACTCATGTCGACGACTCCTTAACTTAACTGCGTTTGAGAGGATTTTGTCTTCAAGAAAACCATCTGGAAAACGTTTTAAAGTGAATTATGACTTGGAATGGCTGTCTCGGCTGTGTAGGAGAAGCTAACAATGGGACAGCAAAAACCTGAGAGGAGATTTCAGCCTGCTGACCTCTACCCAGTGCCACATAATGCTAAAGTTGCTAGCTTAAAAAGTTCTCATTAGCCTTACTTAGGACCACCGGGAGACCCCTCCAGGATCCACGGAGGGGGTCCCTGTCCCCCACTTTGGGAAACCACTTCACTGGACTACAGTATTGGAGGTTAAACAGGCCTAAAAGTCGAAATAAAGGCGCTCACCGTTGACTCCTTTGTTGGGAACATCGTTCACGTTGAAGCCTTTGGAGCTGTAAGCAGCACGAACTTCGTTGCAGTTTTTCAACTTTTGCTCGGCGGCCCCGGACACAGACAACACGACCAGCGTGCAAACGGCACACAGCACCAGCAGCGTCTTCATTTTGTGTCAGCTACAAAAACAAGAAAACGACCGCTACCCGCACGAAAAGGCAAACAAAAGAGTATCTGTGTGGCCGCTCAGGTGTGTGTAAGCTAGGACAGAGTTTCAGCGACTCCCACGCTGAGTTTCCTCATGGAGACGCGCTGATTTCTTCAGCTCGACAGACACTTCATTCACAGCAGCCACCTCTGAAACGACTCTGAGGGGGGGAAAAACGCCGAAAATAGCCTCAAACACAGCCCAAACGTCCTCCGCTTGAGAGCTCGGGTGTGTGTGATAAATGTCGAGTTCCAGACTCAATCGAAAAAACACGAAGACGCGATAAAAAAAACAGTTTAAAAACACGTAAAAACTTTTTTCCCCCTAACTGCAGCCAAGAATCTGAGATTCACACCACTGCTTCACAGCTTCGACGATAGTATAAACCACTGGAGGTGAGGAGACGGTAGAAAGTAGCCGGGAAGATGTTTTTCCTCTTCCTTTCTTTTCTTGCTTTCTTTCCAAACTTGAGGAGGCCGTGGTTTCTGTAGGACAGGACACTGGACTGTACGCTAGTCGGACTGGGATCCAGATGCGGGCAGAAAACCCTAGTGGACACCCAGGAGTGAGTGCAAGTTCCGGGGACAAAGACCTGGAAAACAGGAACACCAGGGGTGGAGCACGGAGCAGGGACTTCAAGCCCTGGAGCCCTCTCTCTCTATGAGGTCTAGACTAGTGGTAACCACTGCTGAAAATCAGGACTGGAGCTGAGGGTGGAGCAGCAGTGTGGCCCAACATGAAGCCTTATTACTGGTCCACATGACAGACAGGGGAAAAAAACACGAGATAACCACAAGTCCTCAAAATCTCTTTCATTGCAGACCCCTGTTTGACCTGGTGCTGAGAGGGCTGCCTTATCTGCTTTTACTGTCAGGGCGGGGATAACAGCGCAGATAAAAACCCTTTGAACTGAACAGACCTTCTGCATGTTTCTCCCACTGTCCTAATGTAAAATAAGTGAAATAATTAGTGATGATAAAGTGTTTTCTCTTGTTTTGCTGTGAACTGCTTGGATACACCCCAAGGACCGTAAGGGGCCCCAAATCGTCAGGCTAAAAACCACTTATTTGTGTAACTGAAGGTTGTCCACGATGAGAAAAGGAGAAATAAATGACGGGTCATTATGTTACGCCATTATTTATTCAACATCACTTGTTTTCCAAATGCTTTTACATTGCATGGCAGCGATTTACATAACAGCAAAGGACGTGACACCGAAGACATACTTTCTCCAAATGTGTTATTTCAGCTCAGTCTTTATAATCCAGTATTTCCTAGGTTTGTTTAAAACCCTTGGATTAAAACCTGCCTAGTGTTACAGTAACCATGGAGTCAGAATTACAGGCCTGTTCCTTATACAAACACAGGTCAGGCTGTGAGCTGTTGGCCGCGGGGCAGTTTGTTTCTAATATGCAGCTGCCTGTCATATAGTGTGGCCAGTGTTGTAAACTACTGTAAACAGTCTGCTGGAAGCATGACGGAGCTGAGCAAGTGGACGGAGAGGACAGAAGTTACTGGTTTCAGATTAGTTTGAAAATAACACAGTTAATCCCAATGAACAGGAAGATCACTGGGACGTGAGGGGAAATGAATTTGTTTTTTGATACATAATCGTGTGACAGCTCGCTGTTGTTGTGTGCATTTGAAATAATCTAAAAGTCACTCAAAACCTCTGCTGAACGCAACAAGTTAACTTTCAGGCTGAATAATTTCATCCTGAAAGTGTCTGAAATGATGAAGTGTGTGCGTCCGGAGATGTGGGTGTGTTTTGCTCCTCCATTTGGAAATACTTCATATGAACCTTTCAAAATATCAACAGAATAATAAAACCTTATCCTCATCCGTCCTCTCCTTCCACCCGTGTTTTCTTTTGTCTACTCTCAGGAGCAGTTTGTTATATCTGCTGTCATGCTGCTTGCTGCCTCTGACCTTTGCCCTCCTCGCAACTTGTTCCCTCTGGTGACAGTGGAAAAAACTATTTAAGTTTGTTTTTCGCAGATAAGACAATCAGTTAAATCAATGAAATGCAAAGAGTTAACTGTCAGCCTTTAAACTCACCACAACTCCAGCCGCCTCAGTCACACATGTATCATTCTACATCAGATAACACAGGCACCGAGACATTTTTTTCCTGACAAAGTCTCAAATATGGGGCGCAGAATTCCATCAAGTGTTGCGCCCGTTCATGTCCGCATATCCCTTCATTAAAAAAGAAGTCATAATAAGACTTTTTACCCCCTGCGTTTAAACATGCCTGGACTTGTGGGGTGCTTCTGTGTGTGTGTTGTGTATGTGTGTGTGTGTGTGTGTGCGCACACGTCCATTGGTTTGGGGGGTAGCACTCAGCGAAATGACATTCCTCCTTTTGTGTCCGCATTCCTCAGGCGGCTCCATTCATTCTGTGTGACGGCGGCTGCTGCAGGGGAAGCCGGGGCTCGCTGAGGAGCAGGAGGAGGATGCTGGAGCTGTGTGCAGGGGAGAGCGTGGGCCCGGCGCTGCTCTCAATAGGCCAACAAAAGGTAAGAAAATGGTCCAGTGCCATGGTAATTAGACATGAATGAGCTTTGAACGACGTGACATGTCTCAGGCTTTTCTCTCTGGCAGAGGAATTTCAACATCCAGCTTGGTAAAAATTGGACTGGACTGGAGAGCCCATACACACTCAAGCACCTGAATCATATTGTTATTTTAATTCATACGCACTGTTTGATGACCCCTCTGACTCATAAAGGCACCCAAGCCAAAATATCCTAGTGTGACCATGAAACAGTGCTGAAATACATATTCATAGGGAGTCAATCACTTGGGCAGAAAATGCAACAATTCCTGATAGTCAGCTATTCTCACTGTTCCTGCTGACTAACATCAAATTGACCTTTCACTCTCATAATGCGTGCTGTTTCAACATTGCCCCAATATTACCCTAAGAAAACATGTGAACTCTGCATTTCAATAGGCCTGTTTGCCCTTTCTCCAGCCTTGCATTAACATTCAGAGTTTAGCCCCCCCACCCAATCTCGGATGAGTTGCTGCTCTCTCTGCAGCCAGCGTTTGCTCATCTCCTAATAATCAGCCTCTCTTTTCCATCTTAAAAGCTGCAATCCAGTTCAGGAGAGAAAAGCACAGCTGGATAACAATGGCGTTTTTATCTGGATCTGGGGAGCAGAGGGTGTGTGGGTGTGAAAAGTTACAGCAGAGCGCCGGGACACAGAAACACCATTTTGAAGTGTGTTTGCCGTGACAGGCGTGTTATGTGTGGGGCTGTGAGTGATTGGCCTTGTTAAGAAAGTAGACAGGCTTTAAAAATGGAGACAAAACACAAACAATTAGGACTAATGAACCTCATTTAATTGTCGAGCTGTGAATGAGTGTCTGTTACCTGGTTAAGGTGGCTGCAGGGGTAAAGCTAATGGGATTTAATGTGGAGAGAGCCCACAGAGAGGGGCAGAGAGGAGATCCTGTACCCAGAGCGGCTCATCATCTGCTGGGAGTGAGAAATACAGAGCCAAAGAAAAACACACATGATTCACATGCTGCTTTGAAGGCTCAGAGAACTGCCCGCACAGTCCAGAGAAACATAAATTATATGATTCATGAAGGGCTTTGAAGTGGATCAGAGGGTGAAAAGCACATGAAGTAACATATATACTTGTAACATTGTGCGTCCTATTTATAACCTCTGCAGAGTGCCATCCATTTTCTCTCTCTTGCTTTCCTTTGCTCTTAAAGGAGAATTCCACCCAAAAAAAAACTAAATGTGTCACATTTAAGGTGTTTCACAAGTTATTTGGTGATCTGTTGTGATATGTTTTATATTCACTTTACCCACTTTTCCTAACCTACCTTAGTCACTGTTACCCCAGTTAATGACGTCCTACATTTCCCAGAACGTGTTGCATCATAGAGCCACAGCTAGCTTTTAGATAGTTTATTCTATTAGCAGAAGTTTAACACTGTATTTCCTCAAAAGCTGGGTTTCCGCCCAACTGCATCGTAAATATTAATAGATTTTTTTTTTAAAAAAAGGGCAAAGGAAAATGCTTGTTTACGTCCACTACCGCTATGTGAGTTAGTTAATCAAGCTAAGCAGTAGGTGGCACTACTTCTCCAGTCGGAAAACCATTAAAACTATCGCAGAAGAAGAAGAAGAACATAAGGATGTAATTAAAAAAACGTCAGTCAAACACTTAACAGTGAAAAAAATGGAAAATATGACATTTCTGTTTGTTTCATGTATTAATGTGAGAAAGGTTACATCATATCTGCGTGGAGTGATGAGGAGATGATTTAATCTGCAGAAACAGCTTCTTCGTCTTCTTCCTCTTCTTCTCTCGAAGTGGAAACTGTCGTTCAGTCTTGTGACCTCAATGCCTGCTCTGTCGGAACTTACACAAAAAAACGTGTTTCCATGTCCTATTAAGCACATTTAATACTTTTAAAATGCAAACAAACACCTTGAGCGAGCCTAAAAACTTTTTTGCAAAATTTAGGAAGTTTTTTTTAATTTTGCCATTTCCATCCACCTAATCTGATGCAATACTTCAAAATGTGCATAAAAATATATTGATGGAAACATCCGAAGATGATTCTGCCTGGAAAGCAAAAAAAAAATGCTATTACAAGAACACACGACTGGTGTTTTCTGTCCATATTCTAATGTAAAACTAGTCTGGCAATCAAACTAAAATGCAGTTTCATCACTTAATTCATTCAGCCTGACACTGACTTTGTGTTGTCTGATTTCTTGTTGGGACGTGGCCTTACGTTAAACCTTGCTCTAAACAATCAGTTGCGAGTGACGCATCTGTCCAGCCAACATCGTCTTCAGTTGAAATAGAGGCGGTGGCTGCTGGGACCATTTAACTTAACATTTTTCAAACTGATCAAAAATATGTCAACTTGAAAGTTCTTATTTCTTTAAACTGACATACAACAACTTGTAAAGTTGTCTCATCAAGTTAGTGCCACAAGAAATCGATTCAAGAATAAAAAAAATATGTAAAAAAATGATTTAAAAAATGAATCACATTTTTCAGTGAATCATTTTTTCTCCACCCCAAGAGATAGCATAATAAGAGTTTTTCCACATGAGAAGAAATAGAAGCCATTACTCCTACCCAGAACACGCTGCATTTCAGTTTGGTCTGCTGTGGCTGCTGTTGGTGTACACACTGGCATCTGTTGTTTGTACAATGGATAACTCTCTGATTGTTGAAAGCTGTGCAAAGTCTAAGAAGAGTCCTCTGCTCTTTGAATCGGAGGAACTGACACCAAAACCTGACATTTACTGGTGAAGCGTTAGGTGACTGGATTTGTTTCTGATATGCGATACGATATGCTGCAATGGACACACTTTGACGTGATTTCACAACATCTTTGTTTGACCTGTTGCTCAAGAGGAAAATAAACAACTGACAGGACTCCGGGTTGCATTGATAGCTCATTTCTCAGGCTCAGGCTGAAAATCCTGCATGGTAGCAACACATCTGCCCACCTCTTTAGCATAGTGATAGTGTCTTTGGTTTTGGTACGGCATTGTGTGGGCCTGGCCTGAGCGTCTGCTGTTGTGAGGTTGTGCGTGGGTCTGACTTGAGGGCAGTTTTGCTCTAGAACACTTTGTTGGTGACCTGCGACTACACAAGGTGGTGTGTGGTACAAGCACCATGAGCTGGTGTAATGGATTTCATCATGTCATCATCCTCTACAGACTGCAGACATTATGTTTAGCAAGATACTGTCAGGATGGTAAGACTTTAGTTCACTGAAGTGCCTGAGCTTCACTGGGTTCCCTTTACGCCCTGCAGAAAAAGTTGACCTCCCCCCGATTGTTATTGTATAATTCACACTCAGACTAAAACAGACCACACCCTTATTTAATGATGGGTGTAGTCAGGTGTGAAGTCCAACAGACTTGAACCTTTCAATGACCTTGAAGTCAGGGCAGCAAATCTTTTCCTCTATACATGACCCGCTGCTCTTTAAGTGAGATCTAATATACTGGCAAGAGGGCTGGAAGCTTTGAAGGTCCTGAAAACAGGTTTTCTTCTCTTTGAGTAAGACATCAACACAATCATTTTGGCCATTTTTATTTCACAGTAAAGATTTTGATTGAATCTTGAATTTCTGTCTGTCATGTTTTTCTCTGTGCTCTTTTCACTGGTTTAAAGTGGGTGGGGCTCTGTTGGACGAAGGTGATGCCACATACGACTGTGCACCAATCAGGATTTAGCAACACATGAATCAAGTTGTTACACTACTGTCAGTGAAATCTTATTAAACCACACAGCAGATATTAAATGGGACGCAATATAATTTTAAATCTTTAATATTAATATTGATCTTAAGATATTGAGATGTGAAAGTTTGGGGGCTTGTCATTTCAATGTGGAGTTGCACTTTAAATTTGATGTGTTCGGCTTGTGGTTCCAGGTTGAATGTGTCCTCTAAACTGCAGTCGGTGAAAATTGGAATATCAGATATTAGTTTGCAGTCGTATGACTGATTAGTTGTATGACTGACATCAAGTCACACATGCAGTCACATCGACAAAAAACAGAAAAGTGTAAAACATGTTTACTTTATTATACATGGTACTTTCCTCATCAATATTTCACTGAGACAAAAATTAACATGTTACAGGGCATTCAGTTTTATCAGCGTCCAATCCACGGTCTGCCATTGGCTCTTTGATGTCTCACGGCAGACACAGGTATGACTAATAACATTAATTAGGGCTGCACTCTGTTTAGGTGTTGCCGTGTCAGGCCCCTGGCTCTCTGTATGCTGGCTCACTGAAACGGCCTGCTGGCACACCTACGTGGATCAGAGCCATTGCTATTGTTGTTAGTTAGACTTGTGCTTTCCCTGAAATCATGTGTTAAATAGTCTGGTACCTGCAGGTCGGCTGGGGCCTGCCTGTCCTCGCAGTGCCTTTGTGGGTTTTCTGGTTTCCTCCCACAGCCCAAAGACGTGCAAGTTAGCTACTCCAAACTGCCCGTCAATGTGAATGTGAGCGTGCATGCGTGTTTGTCTCCGTGCATCAGCCTTGTGATTGACTGGCAACCTGTCCAGGGTGTGCCCCGCCTCTCACCCAGCATCAGCTGGGATTGGCTCCAGCGTCCACCACCATAGAGGATAAGCCGTATAGAGAATGGTGAATGGATGGATGGATAGTCTGGTTCACAGCTGTGAAGTCAGCTGGGTGGCAGCAGCACTTTCAGCTTTTAATTAGTGTCTTTTCCAAACATCCATCACATGTCCTCCAGTCTCAACAAGGGAGATGGAAACCAGTTTGAAAACCAAACAAAATTACACAAACAATAAAATCCGACTTCTGTTTTAAACAGAACATTAAACACAAAGGCCAGACTTTAAGAATGTGTGAGCCCAACGCAAACCATTACAAAATCAATTTACACATATTTTTACACGTATTTATAACTCATATTATTCCTTGTTTTTACCCACAGTAAGATTAAGATTTGCAGCAATGCTTCACAGCCCAGCCAACATTTCAATCCATACACCAACAGTTTCTTGTGAGATATGACGATATTTCAAATAAACACACCTTTGTAAACATGGCATCAACACAGGGAAACTTACATCTGTACAGTTATCAGGCTGATTTGGAGACGTATGCTCTTACGGTAGCCCTTAAATCTTTTTTATCTTGGGGCTGTTACTGTTAAAAAAACATCGCCGTTATAAAATAAAGCAAACACTGACGGTGTGAATCGGTCAGAAATAACTTAGCTATCACTAGGACACAAACGTGAGAGAGAGAGAGTGAGATTTAAATAGTAACACAGCATTTTAAGGTGCAGTGCATGTTTAAATAAGGGTTTAACCTCAGCCTCTGAGGATAAGGAGTTCACAACAACTCCCCAGCTGAAGTCCAGTGCTGGCAGGAGATCATTCACCACCAGGGAAGAGAGCAGCAAAAGTTTTCTTCTTCTTCCAGCTGGTTTCTGCAGGGCTGTAACATGTTGCAGACTGCGGGTGGGAGCATTTCAAAAAGGTCTGTGGTCTGTCTGTTTTCCAAGTAGCTCCTCACTTGCAGGTCCACAACAAAGCTGTCTGACGATGAGGGGCCCTGTCATTTTGTTATTATACAGAAATCAGTATGAGAGCAGAGAGGAGGTGAGACAAGAGGGCACAAAAGCTGGAATAACCACAGTGGGAGTGAACCAGAGGGCAAGTTTCTTATTTACACGATGCCATGGGTTTATCTGGTGTGCTTTAATAGGTTTGTTGAGATAATCCAATGCTTTCCAATAAAACAAATCAGCTTCTTGCTGAGACAAAGAGAAATGTAGCATTGTTTTTGTAGTTCATTCTTCCGTTAATGGGCCGCTGAAGTTTACACTGGGAACCAGAACTTTAAAAAGACTGTCCCGTTCCACAGTTTGTATGGAATCCTGGGGGAAAGAGGGGGTGGGAGCGTGTGGGTGCACTGGTCAGTGGCGACAAAGCAGGAGCAGAGCGAGCATCATGGGGAGCGTCGGGACCAGGTAGCTCCTCCACAGAGGAGCCGCGGGCGAGGAGACGCCTCCGACCCCGGCCGTGGCCAAGCGAGGGGTCAGCAGCTGCTCCTGGAAGGTGAAGTCGTCCATAGCCAGGTTATCAGCCAGGTCTGAGAGGGGAGACAGACGGAGGGGAGATGGCGAGAGGAGGCGAAGAATGAAAAATATGAGCGGGACAGGAAAGAGGATGGAGGCAATTAGAAGAAACACTGTCACAAAAGCAGAAAAACACGTGTGGTATGTCTGTCCTCCTTCTGCATGATGTCCCACACAGCTGTAAAAACAATGTTACACTGCGAGAACGAGAAACACAAGCTCCACATATAACCAGATGTCACATGTTATTGTTGCAGACACATGTGGAATCACACAGACACATATTTTACTGAGAGCGAGTGCTAAAAGGTGGAGTGAAGTGGTAAGATGCTGAAAACAAAAAATAAAAATAAAAACCACGGAGGCTGTATGAGGTCATGTCTCAACATCTGAAAGACACAACCACTGTGTCTTCTCTTATAACTTCAGTGTTTTAAAAAAGGAAACTCAGTTGTCTTAATAAAGTGGTGCCAAAATGGAAGAATACTCCAGGGACAAATATGACCAGGATCATGAGCAACAATATCAGCCAGCAGCGCTGTGATTCCACATGTTACAAGCTGGCTTATGTCTCGTTTTTGTTTGTTTTGCCCTGATGAAAACACTGTGATGGTCTAAACTGTTCTGAACTTCTGAACAGGTATAAATTCTAGGAAATGTGTATATTCACTTTCTTGCCAAGAGTTGAATAAGAAGATAAAGAGCACTCTAATGTGCATGCTGGAGCCAGGAGCTAATTAGCCTAGCTTAGCATAAAGGCTGGCCCCAGGATGGAACAGCTAGTCCTGGCTGTGTCCAATGCTTAACAAATCCACCTACCAACACCTGTAATGCTGAATAGAAGCTGTATCTTATTTGTTTAATCTGCACACAAACAATAATGTAAAAACATACAGGAAGTGATGTGCTGTGACTATTTATTGGCAAACAGCATATTTGTATTTGCATGTATTCAACATCCAAGATAAAACTTGTTAATAGGCAAACTGAGGAGATTCTTGCAGATGTATTTCCAGTCTTTATGCTAAGCTAAGCTAATTGGCTCCTGGCTCCATAGTTACCATACAGGTATGAGAGTGTTATCAATCTTCTCATCTAACTGTTGGCAAAAAAAGAGAAAAAGCATATTTTCCCAAAATATTGAACCATTCCTTTCATTTTTTGTAATCTTCAAGAGAACCTTAAAGTTTCTCAGATTTAGTGCATGTGATACTGATTGAGCTTTTGGCCTTTGCATTTCTTTTGGAGGAATGAGCCAGTTTCTGGTACTTTATACCCAAAAAATGAAATAAATCAAGAGGAAACAGAGATGACAGTCTGGGGTTGTATTGATGTATGTCGAAAATAAACCCAAATCTCTACCTTTCTGAGTATACAAAAATATATCCCTTACAAACCCTTATTTGATAAAATGGTTCAACGTCTGAGTCCATACTCTTTAGATTGAATATAACCCTTACAAATTTCTAAAATTCCCTTATGCATAGAACAAATGTTGCTGCAGAAGTTGGCTCAACAGACTCTAAAGTCCTCCGGCAATACTGTCAGGAGACGCTGAATTCACTGACTCCCACATGCAGCTCTTATTTATTTTTGCGGATAGCGCTTTTGTTTCCTCAGTGCTGTTAATCATACACGGTGTTTCATGTCTGCGATGAGGTTCTCTGGGACTTTGAGAAAATAGTTAAATGACTTCAGGGACAATGTGGAGAAAATGACAGTGGTGTGGACCGCCCATCATTCCTAACATTCACCTCTGCCTCCACAACTACTGTAAAGGTGCCCTAAAGCAAGGCACTGAACTCATCTGTTCTGATAAGGCTGTTCAGCTGACAGCAGACTGCGGTTTGACTGGGAAACTCCCAGGCGTCCTCAGTGTTTTTCACTGTGTAAATATGAGGCAGAGGGTTTGCCTAATAAGGGCATAGGAAACTATACATGAAAGTTATCTCTTTAGTTTCACATGTGAATCGTTGCTCCTGTATTCGCCTGTTTTCTTCCCTTCTTCTCCATCTGCTCCGTATGCTGCAGTGACTTCATGATCACCTGCTGCTCCGCTCTCACTTGCTGCTGTCTTACTGCTCTGCATCCACAGCTGTTCTCCTACTGACACTGAGCAGAGCTCTTCCTCCGTGTGTGTGTGTGTGCGTGTGTGTGTGTGACATATTCTGTGCTGCTTTGTCTGGCAGAAAGCTGCAAGGAAGACTGAAGTCAGAAGGCTGAGTTATGAGAGAGGGCAGGAGGATATCAGTAATAAAGTAGTGCTATGGTCAGGAACGCCAACTATGAACTGAGCTGTCCCCTGTCAAGCCAGATGCAGAGTGCCTCTCCAGACACACACACACACACACACTGGTGCATTTTTGACATACCTCTCCCTCACACAGTCTTGGTGGCTGTGCACGCACACATGCACTCACTTTTTCTCACACACACATGCAGGCTGTCGTATCTGAGCACCTAAAATAACAGACAGCCCCAAATTGAATTAGCTGTCTCATCTAATCTGTGCACTGTTCTCCCGAGTGGGAGTGATCCAGTGGGAGGAAGTGGCTGATCTGAACCACTGTGTGATCAGAGGGAGCAGTCAGGAGTCCGGCTAAAGCTTTGGCTTGCTCTCCTTGAGTAGAAACACAGAAAGGGGCCCTTCCTTTTCAGTCCCTGGTGCCCACAGGCCACCGTGCTGCCGGGCACCATCTTAAACAGAGGAAGGAGGCAAATAAATAAACCTCCGAAGCTCCAAACGGCATCTCCTATGAATGTCTTTGCAGTTACGACATCATTTGAACAGCAGCCAGGGGACAATTAACTTTTTTTTCTCCTCCTGTGTCCTCTGACACGGCAGTGGGCAGACATTCTTCGGGGCTCTGAAAGAACGATTTGTCACTGTCGACAGCGGCGCACTGTACTGCCGAGCCAATTAAGCTCAAGGTGCAATTCGATACAGCTTTTATATACACTGTGGATGAGAGGGAGGGCGGGGGGCAGGCGCGTCCGCATTTGTGTGTTTGTGTGCGGATGATTGAGTGGGGTGTGTGCACCCGTCCCTGTGCGTGTTTGTGAAAAAGCGGGAGACTAAGTGGGAGAGCATTGTGTTGGTGTGCTTTACAGCAGCAATAATGTGAGAGAAAAAAGTCTCAGGCTGTGAAAAAAATCCCTCGAACTCAGGGGGGAGGGTCTTTCTTACTAGTTTAAACACTTTGACATGAGCAGCACCACAGAGGGGCCTTGTTCTGCAGGCTTTAAAAACAACCCAACAGGGACCGAACACTATGCAAACTTAGATCCCCTACACTCCTACACAGGCCTGGGACTAATAATATCCTGGTATCATTAGTGATGAACACCTGTGCCTATGCAGCAAAGCAGACAGAGTGAGGGTGAAAGAGAGGAAAGCACAGACAGAAGTAATCCAGATTCAGCTTCTTTTTCCTGTCCTCTTTTCCTTCCAGGGCCTTTTAGGGAGTAACCAGGACAGTGGACAGGCAGCGACAATTAGGCGAATAGATGGATAACTCCCGGCTAAAAATAGAGCCACGATCCCAACTGTGATAAATGTGACCAACGCGGGCCCTTGTGGCTTTGAGCGGAGCCGAGCCCTCCTCCTGCTCGTCCATTCAAACCCTCCGTTCTGAGGCTATCACTCCTCAAAGGACGCCACCTTGCTAGCGTGCCCCTTGCTAGCTTTATTGTGGCCTTATGAGCTCGAGTTACGACTCAGGGGAGAGGTCAACAGTCCAGCCATTGATTAGTTACGCCAAGGCTGCGGACTAAGAATGAGCAGGTAGGTCCAGCTGCATGCAAGCCAACAGACGGGGACACGTTCAGGCTTTGACTTTATGTTTTTCTTTAGAGACCATTCCTCAGAAGGACAGACAAATAAACCCAGACTGTGGTTTTCGGGGGCAGCGGATGTTTGTTTGGATCCCCCTAACAGGTCGAACAGTGGCTGGGGCATGTGCATGCATGTGTATGTATGTGTGTGTGGTGTTTGTGCCTGTCTGTGCAGAGGAGAACAGGGGAAAGAGGGAGGAGGGAGAGAGTCTGGAGTTTTGTTTTCAGCAGTGCTCGCTGCCTGAGGCTTGTCGTTTACAGTTTGCAGTTGTCACAACAAGCAAACTATGTCGAAAAATTGCAACAGCGAGTGGAAAGCCACATTTTCCTGCACACCACAACTACAGGTGATGATTACATGATGCAGAAAATCACAGGAAACGGTTCATTTGTGCTGTCTCACATGCCAAGTGAACATGTTTCTTAAATGCATTTGAATTACTTGTAGAAGTAGGTGCACATCAGTAGCCATTTGACACATTATTATAACCTCTCTGGCAAATGTGTACCTTCATGGTCCAGTACAGTTTATTCAGTACATGTGTGCTATGCACAAAGGCCTTTTTTGGTCAGATAAGTATGTGGAATGTTCAGTCTCCAAACACAGGTGCTTCTTATGAAACGGGAGAGATGGTTTAGATTGCTGCTGCATTGGCAGACGATGTGTGCACATAACACACCTAAGCTGGTCAAATTTGATCTAGGTTTAAGATTCAACAGCTTAAAAGATATTATGGTTTCCGAGGTAAAGCAAATATTTTATCAGAGGTCTCATCTCTGCAGAGGAAAGCATTCACCTAAATATTGCACTCAGCAGATCTAGAAACTGAGGGGCTTGTGTGTGCGATCTTTCGTCAGGAGCCGCCCTTACAGCTGCAAAGAAGACACTGGTTCTGTAAAAACATGATAGGAGCTGCTGGATTGATTGATTGGGTCTTATCTCATAACAGACACAGAGCTGAACTGTGATTATTGGCCCGCTGGTCACATTCTGTAACTTCTGTGATTTGGCCAGAGCTGCGTGTCCCGGGACATCGCTGATTGGGAGCTGGAAAGGAACTGAGGGAGCGGTGCAGGATGCTTCTGTCCATGGGCTGGCGGGAATGTGACCGTCTGCTTCCACACCCACAGGCCGACCACAGGGGCGCTCGGAGAGGCTGGGAATGTTGGGCCAAGACAAACGGGACGCCCAGAGGAGGGCCTGCCCCGGGCCTTCGCAACAGCACCGCTCTCTGAGCCGCTCTGGCCTCCCAACCTCCACAACACTCACTGTTATTCTAGGCTGAGGGATCCTCCCACACAGAGGGCAAGAGAGTGAGACAGGGAGACGTGATGCCAACGAGGACTGAGGGCACAGGCAGACATAACAAAACTCGAAATAGTGTAAAAGGAAAGGTGAAATCAGAAGTGATTAATGGGGTTTGGTGACTACAGGAAGTTTAGCAAAAGAAGAATGAGAACACTGATGGGGGAAAAGAAAGGAAACAAATGGTGCGGTGAGTCTACAAGTGAAAAAACTCAACCTCCAAACTGAGTACTTAATGTGTGGGTTTGCTCTGATAAGAAGGGAACACAGCCAGCTGTGAAACGGAGGAAACCAACCCTCCCAGACTTTCTAAATTGTGGCTTTGTGGGACAAATGCAAGTCAACACCTATTAATTACCATGGTCAGTGAAGGGAGGTGGTGTCAGTGCATGGATGACCAGCACGTTGCACCCGCCGGCCTCTCCCCGCGCCGTCCAAATTAGATTTACTCTGATGTATTTACAGTCTCCACTTACAGTAACGGCTAATGTGATCGCAGAATGGAGAACGAGAAGGAGCTTGAGGAGAAATAAAAGCTTGAAACAGAGGCATAAATTTTAACGGAGAATTCCTCGTCGCGCCGGCTCTGCGAGGGTGGAAAGAGTGTGCACGAGTGAGAGGGGTAAAAACCATAACAAATCAAACATACAAAGAGCTGATTCTGTGCTGAGGGCAAGGGGCTGGTTCAGGGTGGGGAGCTGTGCCGCGTACAGAGAAGGCCTGTAACCTCCAGCAGCTCTGAGGTCGGTGCTGACGGAGGGTCAGAGGTTGGCGGGGAGCAGCGGTTCGGGGTGTTTCAGGAGAGATGGAACAATGGTGGTTCTTATCAGCGAGAGAGAGATAGAGACATGGAGGGAGAGGTGGGAGCGGTTGTGACCGGTGGGTCAGGGGCACGTCCTGGTCAGGGAGCCTCTGAGGAACACATTCTTCGGATACTATCTTTATCTTCTAATAATGAGGGAAGCTGACATCCCACACAGATCTGTTTACATTCTCCTTCTCGGTCCAGCAGTCAGTCCGCTGAAGGAAATGTGGCTGGCAGATTGAGACGTGTGTTTATTGTGCAAACGTCCCTTCCAACAAACATGCAATTCTCCCTACATTCCTGTCATGGAAAGGCAGACTACAAACACAGCCAAGAGTGACAATTTGGTTGGTCTGGCTGTACACACAGGAGCTCCTGTTGAGCACTTTCGCTATCTATCCGAGCCCTTTTTAGTGGTTGGCCTGCGGTTTCCTCCAGCAGCTCACAGTCTATCGACAGCAGGGCTCCTGCAATGCTCACCGCATCATTGAGTTACTTTGAAGAATGGGCTGGGAGGACAGAGTGGCAGCAGGCCACGGGGAGAAAAAGATGGATAGAGGGAGAATTTAGGAGACGCAGGTGAAAGTAGAGGGTTAACATGTAAAATGCAAACCACCCCAAACCCTCAACCAGGCTTTTAAGACGCTCCCACAAAATGGCTGCTGTGTGTCACTGCGGCGCTGAGCAGCGGAGCAGCGGGCCTCCAGAATGGTCCTGCTGTGTGCAGAGTGTTTGTGGACTGTGGCTGAGCTGATGGACATGACCCAGGAACGGGCCTGGAATCAATTTAGTGCGTCCAAAAAGTGCCTGTGAATGTAAATAAAGCTCTTGAGCAAACAAACGCTTTTCCGAGAGGCACACACAAACACAGAAAAATGCATAGGCCTACAAAATGAATCAAACGCCGGTGGGCCCCCCTCGTGCAGATGATGAGAACCCGGTCGGCTCTGTGCGCTTGTATCCACAGAAATTAAAACCAGGGCTCTTCTTCCTGCCTTCTGGCTAATCTTAAGGGTTTTATCCCTGGATTGGTTTGAGAAAGCTCCATGGGTCCAATAAGAGGGTAACTTCATCCCTGTTCCTCTCCTCCCTTTTTTCCCTCTCCTTTCACATCCTCCCCTCCACTGCCACCGCACTCAGCCCCATAACTGGGGACACACAGGGCCTTGTGGCAAGCTCCAGTAAGAGCGAGAGGGAGAGACTGCAGCTCTTGCTAGCCAAGCCTGTTTACACAGATGGTGGCAAGCTTCATTATTTTTGTGAGGGGCGTGGAGGAGGAGGGGAAGGAGGAGGATTGGCTGAATTTACAGAGGTTGCTTATAAGCTCAAGGAGGGACGGCGGTAGAGAACACTGGGTCAGAACACCTCCAGTGTGTAACACATTATCAGTCTCTCCACCAACACCACCCTTAAACCTTTCAACACCTCTGCTACCCCACAGTCCTTAGGTTTTCATCAATTTAAAGACTTCTCCAGAAATTTCATATATCCGTTATGGAAAACAGCCATTACTTCAAGATCATCATTGATCATCTAAAAGATTAACAGACTTCAGTTGGCTAAAAAATGATCACTTTGTCAGCCAGGCATGAGAGCGGTGCAGGCACCTCTTCCAAATCTCTCTTTGGAATGAAGATTTTGATTTGCTGTGAAGCTGGAGATTGCCTTCAGCTGAGCAAAAACATCTGTTCTTTGATTTGTCTGGAAAAAATAAATCATAATTATACTGCTTCGTAGCAGCACTTAAGATCACTGGTTGCAGAAACATATTTGGTAACATCAATACATGTTATCACAACCAAAGCTTTTCAGTGCTGGAGGTATCTAAAAGAGTTTTGATTGATAATTTATGTTTCTGGTTGGTAATTTCAGCTGGCATAAAATAACAAGAGTCGGCAACGCTTGCATCTCTGTGAGGCTGAGCTCTGGGCCAAATGCTAACGTCAGCTTACTGCACTGAATGCAACATTCATACGGTTACAATGCTAGCATGCTGACATAATGTGCACCATCATAATTCAGCATGTTAGCAAGTGTTACCTGGCGATAGCGCTGCATGGAAGGTTGAGGGATCACCAGACTCTTGGGAGATATTTTTGTCTGGACCTAAGTGGTGAACCGATAAACCCTGAGAGATTTATCAACTAATTTTCAAGGCATGCCGTCCCTGGAGCCACGCTGTTAGCATAGCTGCAAATAAAGTGTCAACCATTTCAAGTCAAGTCTCAAGTTAACATGCTTGTAACTGCTGTTAGACTTGAGTCCAAGTCACGTGACTTAACTCAACAAAGTAGATCCATCAGCATTTAGGATGAAGAATGGACTCAAGCGTTCCCTTTTGTTCTGTATATTTTGGTGGATGCTTTCGTCCTGATGGAGCTCAGCTTCAAACAGTAATACCTTGGTCAAGGCTGCGTGTTTTTGTATCATCTGGCTCTGCTTGCTGTTGAAAAACCATAGCGGACGCAGATTCCTCCTCCACCCGAACACCTGCACTCCTCCTCGCACATCTGCATCGTCTGAGCCCGTTTCCCTCTGTCTCACGCTAACCTGTGGCACGCGACCCGGCATCCACATGTGGACGGCTCTGACAGGAAGCGCATTCATGAGAGCGGTAGCTCAGACAATCAGCTTTATGAAAGTATATGGAGCTTCGAGGCGGAGGAAACAGTTTACAGGGCGGATGCACCCGGAGCTGCCAGAGTCAACACTGTCTAGCTTATGGCTTTTTTGATGAAGACACGTGGCAAACACTACTGCCGAGGACCGGCGCCGTGTGACTCACCTATCAGGTGCTGAGGGTCAGGGGTCGCAGCTGCAGTTAATTAACATACCAGGTTCTTGCATTGGCAGCACGTACGGCTGTCAATTGGACCCACATACAGAGTAAAGAATGTTTAGGTTTCCCAGTGTATCAACCTTTAGAGTTATCAAAGGCGTTTTTGTCTCTTTCTGTTCTTTCCCCGCATTCTTTCATCACCTTCTTCTTTCTTTTACTCCCTCCTTTGTTCCAGCCACAAAATTTGTAGCAGACCTGAAAGGTGAGCCCAGCCCAGCCTCTCATCATAGGCCGCATGTTTCACATTACAGGAATATTTCCACTTTGTATTTTGCTAACCCCTGGCGCTGATAAAATGCGCAAGAGCTTCCAAAAGAGCAGCTTTCCTTCGGGGTGCTTGCAGTGACCGAATGTCTGAGTGCAGGATCATAACAAGAGGCCCATTCACACGGCCCCTGCTGAGCATGGCGAGGTAGAGCACTCAGCGAAGGCCCATCCAGCTCAGCGAGAAAACACACAAGGCAGAGCTCTGGGCTGCTTCGCCGTGGCTGAGCCCACCAACTGCTGGCTTTCAGACCACTGAATGCTTCCAAACTGCATCAAAAACCCATTTTAACAAGCTATTTAGTCTAGCAAATAGCATAAGACTCTTAAACAGACATCTTTATAAGTGGGTTAGAATTGAGCGGTCAACTCCTGTAAGAAAAAGAGCCATTTATGGAGATTATTTCCACATTTTCTCACTGTGAATCGTTTTGCTTCACGAACTAACTTGAGTCAAGAAACATGGCCTTGAGACGAGTGAGAATGATTTGCTACATTTCACTTACTTCACAAACTAAGAGCTGAAACAAAAGATTATCCTCACTGGCAGGTTTTCACTCACACATAGTGACATTTCACAGACTTTAAACAGTAACCTAAAAGTATTTATCGGTGCTTTTGTGTAGCTGTGTCCTGAAAACATGGCTGCACACATTTGAAGTGACAGCTGGAGAAAAAATGAGGAAAAGGGAATGAAGAGGGGCTTTGAGCAGATCATATGGAGATGGTGGCAGGTTCTTTGTTTGCCACAGAGGCCCTACAGTCGGAGGCCAGGTGTGCATGAAAGCATGGAAACACAGGTGAGCCCTCATCATGAGCGAAAGACGGTCATACGGCATCACAGATTACAGGATTGAAAAAGATACAAACACAGACACACACTCACATTACTGTAAAACATGCACTTTTTGGGATTATACATAATTATATAAAATAATTATTTTTCATGCTTATGATTTTCTCCCTCTGAGTGCAACAGGTACTTTCTGACTACGTAGAATGTAACTATATAATCAAAGTTCTGATTGTGTAATAAAGACCTTCATTCACGCTGCTGAAAATAACACATCCAGAGGCAAAAGTGTGAAAAAAAGAGAAGTGAGACTATGTGACTTCTGAAGGAAGAAATAACACAAACAGCATTCTTAGTCTTCGCAGTATGAAACAAACCCTTGTTCAGTTCAATACATGTATAGGTTTTGCTGCTACCAGTAGCTTTTGCTGGCTAACGTTAGCAATGTCAACTAACTTTAGGTAGATATTGCTGCATAAATAACATTGCTGAGTCAGCTGACTTTATGACTCTCCCCTACTTGTGTTACCGTCACCCTACATTACACATTACCCTACACACAAATATAACATTATCCTATAATTGACACGTGTGCATATAGCACATGTAAGTGGCTGAAGACAAATCATTTAGTCATCTGACCGTCATCAGCAGTGTCACACCATGAGCTTTTTTTACCCTATCACATGTGTGAAGTCGTAATGGATTTCCCATCACTCGAATTAAGCTGCTGCATCCCTAAATGATTTGGAAATGAACGCTGTTTATGCAAAGAAAATCCTTTTTATCCTCTTTTGACTCAGTTTACACTCCCCTCAAATAATACAATTAACTGATACATCACCAGAGAGATCAGTGAGTGATCTGTCTGGTGTCTGAGCTGTAACCAGTCCTGGGCCTGGCTGTTCGTCTCACTTTGGGGGGGCTGGGGTTGGTGTGAGGTGGGGGGTTCCCTGTCCTGGAATAGCTCCCCTGGCCTGGAATGCTCTGGGGAATGTTCGACATGAGGTTTGACTGGTCGCGAGGGGAAGTGTGTGTGTCTGTGTGTGTGTTGTGGGTGAGAAGCTTTACTGATCGGAGGGCTATGGAATCTGTGCAGAGGATGAGCGACGACAGATCAATCATTCTGTATGTTTGGGCACATCCTCTGTGTGGTCAGCAGGCTGACAGCCGGGCTGTGTGGGGGTCTCAGCCCTGCCTCTGTCCTGTCTGCACCTTGTTGTTGTGGCTTCTGTCACCTCTCCCAGCCTGGCGTGTACGTGCGTGTGTCTGCTACACCGTCGCTCCACTCCAGGCTTTGTGAAACCAGATCTGCCTCGTCCATCGCAGAGCACAGACAGGCAGCCCATTAGGCCTCATGCTCTGCAGGTTGACCTTTGGACCCCAGTCCCCTGTTTGACCAAAATGGGCTGAGCGGCCGTGCTAGGTCAGCGTTTTGCTGGGTCATCACAGGCTATCAGCAGCTATCTATGTATCAGCCAATGAGAAGGGACTCTCCAGGGTCTGCAAACATTACTGGCTCTTGCACAAACGGGTGCAAACAGGCGTATATGTGCCTGCGCACTCACTCACACACAAATGCACATCTAATCTGCTAATTCACAGGGCAGATAAGGGTAAATGAAGAGGATATTGAGACTGAGATGGAGGTCAGACCATAAAAAACGCTTTAATTTCCCGCTGTGTCAACTTTGGCAGCTCGAGAGCCAGAGGAGACAGTATAATGACTGTGTGTATCGAAGCAGAACCGCACAGTCAGGCTAACAGGAGCGTGGAAGAGAGGGCATCAGACTCTCACGGCCCAGCCTGCTGGAAGTGATGGCCCTGCAGGATTCCTGAGTTAACCCGGGTTCCTGCTCTCACTCCATGCCCGGCGAACCCAGATCTCCTGCCACAACATCCCCGACAGGAGGACTACTCCCAGTGCCATGTTTGCTCAGCTGCGCTGGCTTTGTGTCGGTGTATCGAACCCCCTTGTTCCTGCTCCCTGGCTGTTTTCTCCCTCTTTTTCTGTTTGGTTTCTTTTCTTCAGACAGTTTGTAGCTTCATTTGTTCTTTGTTTGGCTTTCAGAGAGCACGTCTGACGTTTCCAAGGGATTGACAGCGGGGAGGTCAAGAGGTCGAGGTGAGGCGGCTACCTGAGGAAGTCTCACGTCTCCTGCAGCATAGTGTCACAGTGGTGTCAACATGTACAGTAGTCATGTAAACATCTGTCTGCTGTGCACACTGCTTGTGTTTGGACTGTGATCTCTCTGACCCTCTGCAGAAGAAGCCAAACCTATTCATGCACCTACCCGTCTTAAAGTAAACAGCATCAGTTTGGTTAGCAGGCTGCAACGTAAACAACTTAATAGCTGGTGCCCAACATTTTTTCTCAGCCCATCTCATAAATGCAACTTCAGGTCATTTTAAGATATCAGCTAGGATGCCGCACCTCATTTGAAACCACACAAGTTGCAGTTAAAGTTCATTTGGAGATCCAGTTTGGATGTGTGTGTCTAACCTGCAAAGATGCGTAACCGCTTGCGTCTCGGCGGCGGGCCGAGCCCTGACACTCCGGCGCACTCGTCTTCATCGTCACAGTCGCCGCTCTCGAATCCCTCTTCCCCCTCGTCGCTCCACCCGTCCCCTCCACCTCCACCTCCGCGCGACCGGGCTCTCCAGCGCTTCTCAGTCATCGTCACCAGCCGCAGCAACTGCAGGACAGACAGGAGGAGGTTAAAGGTAATGTGGTTAGAAGGCTCTTCGTGAATCACTGTGTGGCCAGAATGTGCCTGCACATTAATGGTTTTAACAAAGCTGTGAAAATAAGTGAGGGGTGTCTCTTGATCTGAGCGTGTACTGTATGATTATAACAGTATGAGGGGAATTCCAGACAAAAACTCAGCGAGATCTAAAAGCGCCGGTATTTACCAAACTCTAATTATAATCACCAGGCAGGAAAACAGTTTTGTTATCGCTGCCAGTTTCGTTATTTTTGTCCAAACGTGATTCATTCAAAGGGCTGTGGCTGTAGCTCCATGTAATTTACTGTTAGAAAAAGAAACAGTGGGACAACCAGACGGGTGCGATTGTGTTGTTACTGGCAAACATCATTGTCTTGAGTGGTTGTCTCAGGGCAACAGGGATACAACAACACCACATAACATGTGTGTCCAAGTGGACGTCAAGGCCTCAAGATCTAAAATGAGAAAATAGGATGAAAGATGGGGGAAAATAGATGTTATTTTTTGTAATATTCAGACATCTATTTTTTATTCTATTGAACCATAACTGATTCAGGTTGGAAAACTGTTTTTTCAAGGGAGCCCTGGCCAAGATGGAAAAAGACAAAAAGATGCAGACAAAATCAATACAAAATCAGACAACACATAAAACAATACTAAAAATATATAATAATATGAAGACAAGCTCTGAAACAGCAGAATTACAGCAGAATTAGTGATTTTTCTTATCAGATATATGACATTATGTGCGACAGAATCTTAATCCAGTTTGACCTCTGGGCCGTAAAAGCAGTTGATGTTCAAGATATTTTCTCATGTGATTTACAGAAGCTCATAATGTGTTGTGCAACACATACCAGAAGTGTTTATTGAGAACTGTGGTAAACTAATCAACCCATAAATAATACAAAAATGTCCAAGAGCCGTAAAGTAATTTCGTTAAAAATCTCTGAATTCCTTTTGACCAAACGGAAAAGGAGGGGAAATATAAAGTCAACTTTATGCATTCGGTTACTAACCCTCAGTGGAAAATATCAACCTAAAACACAACTTTCATGGTATATTTTTGTTGTGTGGCTTAAGAACAACACAGAAATAAAAAAAAACCTAACCCTGTCTCGTATCCATGGGTGAAAAACATGTGAGCTGAGACGACATAGCTTATATACACGGCCGCTCTCTGACCGTCTTTCAGCCTCCACAACATCACACATGATTGAGAGCCCTGCCAAGGTAACAGATGTGCTAAATTCCAGCCGCCTGCCCTCCAAGCCTCCTTTCATCTCACCGCTCTGCCTCCTTGTTTGTTTTTTTATTGATTTCCTTCCTATCTGCATACGTCAGCATGCATTTTTTGTTGTTGTTTTTGGTTGTTTTGGCTGTCTGCGCGAGAAAATTGAGTTCATATGGGCCTCGTCTCAGGTCAGCTGTGTGTTCGTGCGTGCCCGAGACAGAGAGGTATAAAAACCCCGAGCTAATCACAGAGTTACGTCAGTCAGAAGATAAACAACCCTGTTCCCTTCGCCTGCATATACAAACCAGTGAATCTGGGCTTTACAAGTGACATAAACTCAAAGTTTAGAAAGGGAACACACATCACCTTGTTCCCAGCATGGCTGCCCAACAAACCTCCATTCATTTCGCAACATTGAGGCCGTACACGCAGGATGACCACAACATTTCTAAAAGCCTGGTCACTTGGACCGAGGGATGGACAAACAGTAATTCACAGACAGGACGACTGATCCATAGGAATATTTTGACTTCTGCTTGAGGGCATCTAGCAAAGCGCCACCTGTTGACAGCGCAGAGGCCCAAGGTGTCACATTAAAACATGTCCCAGAAACAAGCTCACCACACGATGAATGAGCGTTTAATGTACTGAACTGCTTTGTTAAAGACAGAACCATGTTTGCCTGCATTTGCCAGAGTCCTTCACAGATTTACAGAGGTCCTGAAATTCCTTCTCATGGTCTGTATCCTGGCAACTCGGTTGGACTTTGGGAGGGGAGGGGCGCCTCACAAACCAATTAAAAGGCAAACAAACACTTGTAAAGCAGAGAGAGAAAGATGTGGTTCAGGGTATTTTAGAACAAAACATTAAAAAGGTATGAGGAGTGAGGGGAAAAACACTGACAGCAGAGCTCCGTCTGTGTGAACACTGCCATGTGTGACTCACCACCTGCCAGCATACACACCAACTCCCCTCAACACATAAACAGACGCGCTGTCCTCTCATTCGCTGTGTACTGACGGTAGACAAAACAGGACTATATGAGTTGATCGCTGCCATTGTGAGCATGTTAGCTCACAATGGCAGCGTAAACCTGCTGATGTGTGGCAGGTACAACGTTTGCAATGGTCACCATCTTAGTTTAGCACGTTAGCATGCTAGCATTTGCTAATTAGCACTCAATACATGCTGATGAGGCTGATGGGAATGCCATCAGTTTTGCAAATATTTGGTCATTATCCAAAAAAATGTATATTTTGGCTGGATGATTAAAAAGTCACAGGATCAACAAAATAATTCTGAGGGGAGCATGAATGTCTGTACCAAATTTCGTGGAGATCCATCCAATATTTCATGAGGTATTTCACTCAAAAACACAAGTGTCAACCTCATTGTGACACGAGAAGTGATTAGGATTCATTCTCTGAGGACCATGAATGTCAAAAGCAAAACTTCTTGGCAAGAGATATTTCAGTCTGAAGCAAAACGTGGCGACCAACCAACGCTGCCATCCCTACAGCCACGCTGCCAACATGGTTAAAAACACAACAGCATCTGTGAGTTTTGCTTTTTGGAATTAAAATCCAGTTTCAGGCACACATGTGAAGGAAGTACGATCAAGAACATACAAGCTATAAATAGCGACAGATGAACAACAGATGAAAAAACAATAAAAAAAAGGGGTTGTGGGAATTAAAAACTGAAATTGGCTTTGTAGCAGTGGCCTAAATGAGCCAAAGCAGCGAGCCCTGCCCTTCTTCACGGGGGGGTGGAGGGCAGTACCTCTGTGGCAGGGAGCTGTGGCTTCTGCCCACTGGCTGACTGCCTCTGCCACGGCTGCGGTGGCCGGGAGGGGTGGGATGTATGTTTGTGTCGAAAGTGACGCTGCGCTTTTGGCATGGCTAAGCCACAGCGTGATCCCGTAAGAGCCTCCAGATTTACCACAAGAGGGAGAAACCCCAAGTCGCTCTTGGCTCGAACCTTCCGCAATTAAAAAAAAAAACCCAAAGCAGAAGGAAGCAGGGAGGAAACAAATAAAAGAGACATTTTTTTGGAGAAATGCTCAGTATGTTTTCCATTAGGAGAGGAGCTCTGGCGCTCTCACCCCGCCCTCCTCTCTCCTCTGTGTTTAGAGAGTTGCACTGGGAGCTGGCTTGGACAGACAGCTGGACACACAGTAATCAGGGCGGCTATAGGCATCCCGCAGGCCACAGGGTTCACCTCCCCTTAACACAAAAGCGCAAGTCACACCAAGGAAACACCGGCTCAAAGGCTGCACACAAAGCCCAAACATGTGGCCGATTGCTCAATGCAGGCCAGCCCAGACAGAGACACAGAAACCGCAAGTCTGTCACTGCCTCCCACACATGACATGAACTCCACACAGGGTCACTGTTCGACACGACAGCTGCAGCTGAGTCCCAGAGCCCAGCCACTGTCCGACCTGCCCCGATAGGAATCAACCTGCGCTCACTGATCGTCAGCCGAGAGCTGGCGTGTTAAATTCACATTTGACCTTAAATCACAGAAATAGCTGAAGATAAGAAAACGAATATCATGCTACGAATGCAGGAACTGTTGAAGTGAATGAGTGATGTTGGGAGGGGAAGCATGAGTAATGAAGACAGAGTGCGTAGAGGAAAAAAGGGGCTTCTTGTCAGTGTGTGTGATTGGGATCAGGCCCTGTGTTATGTCCTCCTCTCCACGCTCAGGACTTGTCTGGACAAGCTGCTCATGACTCGGCCCAGACGGAATCTGCTGCCCTGAATGTTTCTATCAATGCCTCAACACATCTCGTCTCCAAATCTAATCTACAGAACTTCAGGCTTAGGTTCCCAAACAGACCACTGCTCAACATACACTAACAACACGAGCCGCGGTTTCACCAGCTGACGATGATGGCCTCCATAAATTTTCTTAAAATGAACACAACACGTGCAGTTTTCAGTATAACAGTGATGACAACTGCTGATTTTTGGGTCATATTTAGCTTTATGTGCCCAAGTTAACTGTTTCAGCTCTAATCAGTCTTGGATTCAGGTTTAGCAATTGCTGAGATATAAACAGGGTAATATTGCCACAACAAAGCAGGGCCAAAAACAAGTGTTTAGACAGTCAGATGTATTCAAGATAACTAAATGATCTAAACCACTTTGTCTGGAGGTAAAACCAAAAGTGAGCAAACCTGAAATGTTGTAATAACAATTATTATTAATAGCAATAACAATAATCCTTCATGGGACAGAAAATCTGTACAAGTACAACTACAGCAGGCAGCGCAGGTCAGTCTCTCTGTCATCTGATGGATGTTTACAGCGTTCAGTTTGATGACTAATAATTTCACTGTTACTACTTACTCCTTTGTTTGGCTAATGCAGTGGTTTGTTTACAACCTGTCTGATCTCTATAGTTTCTTAGTTTTGGTTTCTTTTCAGCAATGTTTCCGTTCCCAAATATCAATGGGATTTACACGTCACTGCAATATTTTTGCCCGCAATGGCAAAATGTGAAATGAGGCCCAAATTGCAAAAGTTATCCTTTGATTTTTTTACAGTGGCAGAGAGGCTGGATCTCAAGTGGGAGAAGTCATCGGTTTGTTTATATCATCATGTAACAGGCTTCTTTCAGGCATTCGGAGCGTTGGTTAAAAATGACAAACTGGTGCATTTTACACTGCGACTCTAACAGTTTATCTCCTGAGAGCTGCTGTAAAATCAAAAACACACTGTGCAGTAGAATTTAATTAGAACTTTTAAATCGGTGTAGGAGCTGATGCCCGGATTAGTGCGTTAGACCAATCAAACACACAACTGTTTTACATGACAATGAAGGAAATGGACTCTCCTTGCACCTAATCCCCTCATGTACACTGAGCTGCTGCCCTTGTATCATGTTTGCAGACGTGCTATTAGGAGGAGAGAGCCAGGAGAGGAGCAGGGGAGTGAGACTGAATGAGGGACACCGTGGGAGAAAGGCAGACGGTCAGACAGAGGAATGACAGGAGGCACTTTCCACAGAGTGAGTCATAGAAAAGCTCCTCAGCACGCTGACAGGCAGAGCGACGTTCCGGACGACACGGCCTGCCCTGCAGTCCCACCCGCTCTCCGCGACTCATTACTCAACTTTTATGGACTCTGAAATGTAAAGAGGAGGAGAAGCGATGCTGTCTCATTCTTTTCTCCCTTCCCCTGAATCTGTCCGTGGTCGAGCATGTTGCGCGGCGGGAGCCCAGCCCCAGACGGTTAATGCAGACAAGATTAATTTCCTGATGTTAATTCCAGTTGGAACAGAACACACAGAGGAAAGAAAGTAGCTCTCCAGTCCCGTGTTAAACTGGGCGTGGGTCCACTCCACCTTTCTGACTAAGCCCATAAAGCTATTTCCAGATTTCTCTAGATCGGTCTGAAACCTGAATGAATGTTTAGAACCTTCTGGCGAGGGGCTGTTCCTCTTCTGGAGAATAACTGAAAGCTAATGAAAACTATGCATTTTAGATAGCAGATGATGACCAGTTGTGGAAGAATAAACTATTGTGTCTTCTCTGATCATTACAGGGCATGAATACACAGGGTTAAGTCCCCCCGGTGTTAAACACATCTGGTATGACAACAATTTTCAGTCTTTTTTGAGACTAACCAAATGAAAATCTTCCCTTATGTCTGTGAATATGCGTGATTGTCTGCATGGGGTTTAATAGTTTAAAAAGTCTCATTCCTGCACAGGCCGCTGGTTGCTAAATCAGATTACGCCCTTCAGACAATCTCTTTTTGTCTGCTGCTCGTCTGCTTTACACGTTATCGCCGTGGTTCCCAGAGTCATGTGTTGCTAAGAAACCCTCCATTTCGACATCAGCAGACCATCACTGCAGGTCCCATGATCTCACCTAGCAGGAGAAGGCGGACACTCGGTTGGCTGTGCGGATGATAGAGGGCGGCGTGGCTTGTGCTAGGACACGCTTCAGTTCGGCTGGCTCCGAGGCTTCAGCCAGCTGCTTTAGGTTGGCTTGTAGCAGAAACCCAGAGAAAATGGCTTGAGAGTGCTAGAAAATAACAAAGTGGAGGCAAAGGGGAGCTGTAGAAGAAAGAAGAGAGAGAGAAAAAGAACTACCACGTACTTCTGCAAGAAGAAAAGGCACAGAGGCAGCAGAGGGAATGATAGAGTTATGGAGCGCCAACACTTTGACAGGTCCAGAGAGGAGCCTCAACTCCGCTGTGCCCCCGAGAGCACCGCCGCCCCAAACAAAAGGCAGAGGAGGAAGGTCCCTGACCCTCACAGAGAGACCCTCTGATGACCTGGCAGAGACAGGAAACAGGAAGTGCGACCCCTTGACCTCTTTAGGGGGGGATCCTGTTACACAGCAACACGTGACTGTGCCCAGTGACAACAAGCCCAGGATGTGTGGATCAGATCAGAGAGTGCAGCAGGAAGACTCAGCTGTTCATGCCTCTGCTCCCTGACAGCTCAAAGAAATATTAGATTGAGAGCATGAAAAGCCCGCAGCACACACACGCGTAGGTAAAGTCGTGTGTGCTGTGGCTCCTTGTTACCGAGCCGGCTGCCTGGCTTGTGCAGCAGGGTTTTTATAAGCCGGCTGTGTGATAATTATACCCAGTGGGGTGGTAGTGGTGTGGGAGCAAAGGGGTGGAGCGGGTAGGCAGAGGCGACCCCGCTTCGGGCCTCGGGGCTGATGGTGGGGGGAGGAGGAGGGGACAAGGAGGGAGGGAGGGAGAGGTGGAGGTATGGAGGTAAGGAGGAATGGGTGGCAGTGGTAGAAGGGATGGTTGGGCCTCATTAGGAGGCAGACTAATTGGGAGGAAAAGGGCCCTCACATGCTCTGTCTGACCTCCCAGCCAGCAGGGGAGAAAGCCGGAGCGGGAGAGGGGTGCGTGGGTGTGTGTGTGGTAGTGGGTGGGGTGGATGCCGGGGTATGTGATAGCTGGATTCCTAAAGTTAAGAAACCGTAACTCCCTATAACTCCTCAAATCCTAAACCTACCGTGAAGTCAGAAGTCTCCGGAAAGTGAAAGGATAAGATGCGTGTGTGGTGCCCTAACAGGGATACCGACTCTGCCTCCACAAACGCCCTGCAGCTCCTCAGAGGTTTACACCAGGTGTCACACTTCATTTAAAGAACCCTCGTGGCTTCTCCCCGCTCACAAATATAGCGCCATAACAGCTCTCCTTCCTCCTCCGCCTCCTCCTTCCAGAGCAGTCGTACTTCACACACATAAAAACTAGGAAGGCGAGAGGACAGAGGCCCTGAGGGGGTATATTAAAGAAGGCTTCAAAAACCCTCAGTAAATAACATCAAACAGAAGTCAGCCTCTGAGTGGAGCGAGCATAATGGCCAGGTTAGCAAGTGTAAGTTTACTAAACAGCAGGCCCAGTCTGACACCCATGGTGTCTATTAGTCTGATTGTAAGCACACCCTGTAGGAAAAGGCCACCGCACGCTGGCCTTGTCATGAAGCAGCTTCCATTTTATCTCTACTCTAATGATAATACACACTGCACTGCATTTATTCATACTTTTCAAAGAGTATTTAAAGTGTTGCTTTATTTTATAGCCACTTGTATGTTTATATGTCACGGCTGTATATCAGCTGGAAATGTCTCTGCAGCAGTTATACGCCTAACTATGTGTGTGCAAGATTAACTGCTGCAAGTGCGCACAGTAAAAACTGTGTGAGTGTGTGTGTGTGTGTGTGTGAGTTCAGTGTATTCTGTGCGAGCATGCGCGAGGTGTCGAGCACACGCTGCCCAGGCTCCGGCGGCTCGGAGGAAGTGAGACTGCGTGATGGAATTTGTGGCGCTCGGGATCTGGTTTATTTTCCACCCTGGATTCCTGTCCTACCTGCAGGATTTTCCCAGGTTCTGGCTTCAATTAGACTGGGAAGCTGGGAGGAGAGGAGGGGGATCTAGGGGGTTTAGGAGAGGGGGAGGAGGAGGGGGCTGGAGGAGGGAAGGGCGACAGAGCTGGAGTCTGTCACACACAACTCAGCACAGCTGGAGAGATGGAAGGCAAGGCAGCGAACAGGGAGAGACGGAGCGCGCTGGAAGCAAAAGCTGAAACATTCGAATAAAGTGCTAAAAACACAAAAGCTCTGGCACGCGCTGTGAAGAAGCTTGTTATTTTTCAAATGACAGAGCAATTTTAACAGCGTTAGATGAAATGATTGTGTTTTGCCGAAAGGGATTCATAAAAATCGTCAACAAAGATGTGTTTCATATCCGTGGTTTTCCAAACGTATCGTCTCCAAAGAGGGTCGTGTAGCCAAGAAGAGGCTGTCGGAATGATCCCAGGAGGCCTGACCCTCCAAATGGCAAACTCATCTGACAAATGAGTGGGAAACGCTCTGTAATCAAAGACCAATCACATAATTGCTCTATTTTGCCACTAGCTCAACCATCTCCTGTGAGATTAGTTGTTCAGAGGAGAAACCCGATACTCTGGGAAGTTAAACAGATGTTCTGAAAAACAAACTCATCTCAGAACAAGAACACATCACCAAAATAATATGTTCTAATTTAAGAGCGCTGCCTCCAGATCGGCTCTGTGTCTCCACAGGGGAACTCGCCTGGCCAGCTTTTTACACAATCCAGGTTTTGATGCGTTGTCACAGTTAACAGCAGAGCGCTCTAAAGAGGACGGCGTGACTTGTCAGGCTGGCATCGCACAATATCGCCAACCTGATGTCACGGCCGAGGAGAGCGTGTCTCCGCTCGTCTTTATCAGCTTCAGCATAAGCAGGGCGCAGCGCGCAGACGGGACCTCACGCAGGAATTTCTAACACAGTGTAAGCATGCACAAAAATGTCCACGGCTCCTCACAGTCCCGCGCTGTTTAAAGAGTCCAAATCGAGAAGCAATCACCGAAGGAGAAGCATCCCTCTTCATCCATTTATAGTGCACAGTTCACTTTAAACTTGGCTACGGCTCAGGCATGACATCAGCTGCTTTAGGCGTGAGAAAACGATGTTTTATAAGCTGAGGCGACTGGCTCGGAGACTTTTTTTTCCCCTTTTGGTGTTTAGTTTAGCCTCACAGAGGCACAAAGGCAAGGGTCTCCCTGCCAGACTGTCCCTGTATCTGCTGATACTCTGATCAACACTGACAACGTGAGAAATGACACATTTCCGCTGCATAGCTGCATTTCACAGGGCCATCGTCACGGAGCACTTAGGAGCGGAGGAATGAAACATCAGGGGGATTAAAGTTGGGAGGAAGCGGATTCTTTGGAGGGGTCCCACGTTCCCCTCACTGTTCGAGAGTGTAGCCCCCATATTTTATGACACAGTCTCACATACCGTGGGCTGGGACTGATTCGCGGTTAGAAAGTGGGTCAGTACAAGCTGGAAGAACCATTGATTGTGTTCTCTGTTTGAGCCAAAAGGGGAATAATGATCATTCAAATGGAAAACGTGTGCAGGATAAAGGAGCCTCGTAGGACTTGTAAAGGCCTGTATGCGAGTGACCCGTGTCCTGAATGTGGAGCCGAATGCATATAAAGGACAATAACGTGCACATTCTTCAGCCCGCAGCTCTGAACATACTGTACACGATACACGCTCAGACGACATCACGAGACTGAAATAGTGCAGTTTTTAATCAGCATGGCACTCTCCTGGTTCCCTTCCAGGAACATTACACATCTCATTGTTGGCCTGTCCTCATACACGGCGCATATAAACAGGGCAGATGAAAGCAATTATCTCTGAGTTGTGGCCCGCTCGCTCATATCAGATGGTTAATTAGTCCATTTGCTTTTAGCCCTGCAACATCCAGAGCTGGTGGTCTTTCAACTGGCGGGGAGGCGGAGACCTTGTAAAACTGCTTTTAACTAAACAACATCACTTTCTCCAGTGCCTTCAGAGGTTGTTTACAACGTGCCGGCGCAGAGCAGCTAGGACCATGAAATACTGTGTGTAGTCAATAAACGTTTAGCAGGATTATAAAGCAAAGCTGCCCGACACCAGTCGACTCCATTGGCAGACATGTTTTCAGCCTCACCGGCATCATGGTTCTATCTGTCGGTTGGTCGGTCCGACACTTAAACACCTCAACAACTGTTGGCTGGCCTGCCGTGATGTTTCATAGTGAGACTCACGGAGCCCTGAGGATAAATCCTAATGACTCTTTCACTGATTTATTTAATTTATTTCACCAGCTGCTCAAATTTTCCACTGATATTTTTAATGGATGGACTGACAAAAACCTTTGTACAGATATTCCATGATTTCCAGATGATAAATCCTAATAACCTTTGTGTTCCCCTGACTTCTCATCTAGCGCCACCTTGAGGCAACCATCGGACGGACCTCCACAAACTTTTCACACAAACACATTCATGTTCCCCTCAGGATAAACTGCAGTAACTTTGGTGATCTGTTCACTTTTCACCCAGCACCACCTGCTATGCTGCTATGCTATCATTGTTGTTAGCATGCTGACACTAGCATTTAGCTCAAAACACTGATTTAAATAAGTATAGTTTCACAGAGCCTTTAGTTTGGCTGTAGACTCATTCTTACATTGCATTTTTTTTTGTGCAAATTTTAAAAAAGGATATACGAATGGTAAGACAAAACAACAGGAACAGCTTACAATATAATGAAAATTGATACATAAACACCACAAATTGAAAACTCAAAAGTTAGTAAGTTGAATTGAGTGAGCTCTGTCAGGCACAAGAAAACTTGATATCGCTAACTTCCCAAAAGGGAGGTTTTTATTGCAGGTCTCTTGTATTATATTGCATCATATTGTGAGGCGTTCCTGTTATTTTGTGCACCCCAGTATCATGATGATTTGTAGTAAAAATATTTATGTAATCTCATTTCTGCACAAATGGCTATGAGTCATAAACAGTTTTACTGCAGATGAAATATGCAATCAAGCACAGTCAGTCTTTTGTCAGATGTTAATCCAGTCCATTGATGTTGAGATCTAAAGGGAAGTTCGGGTTCAGGCAGAAATGTGCTTGACTCCGCTGTATGGTCATCAGATATGGGATTAAAAGCTCCCCTGTGAATAGTCAATCTGCATAAATATCAGGTGTTTATGTAAACAGATTCAAAACCCACAAATGTCCACATGTGCACCACGTCATCAGAACAGCATGGGAGTCAGTGAGAAATGTTAGGTTACTGAAAGACACACACACGGCGGGAGAGAGTCTGACTGTGTCCATGTTTCTAAGGGATTGTTTGAATGTCTGTAACACAATGAGCTCACTCATTTCAGCAAACTGCATTTTCTTGCAAAATCTCATCAAAAGCCTATCAGGAACCTGATCTACACGGTAAACAGTCTGCGCTGCAGCAGCTCTGCTTGTAGCCGATACAGATGTTTGCCCCTGTCAGAGCGAGACGTCTTGAAAGGCTTATTACATTACAGCGCATGTGTGTGCATGTTCTGTGTTTTCAACATTAAAGGATGATTCTGGTTTCTCACAACTTGGATTGTATTTCTGTCGTTTTGGCCGCCGTTCCTGTTGGAATTAAAACGTTGTACTCAGCGAGTTAGCTGCTGAGATCTGGGAATGTTGCAAAGTTGCAAAGACTTCAGGGTTACGTCCAGGTTAGCCAAATTCAGGTGAGCGGCAAAATTATTACCCAAACTGTGCATAATAAACACCCATCATAATTTAAAGACCAGAGCAAGAAGAGGGTTGTGTTCACATGCAGTTTTCCTGTACACAGCTGCAGGTTTACATCCTGTCTGATCATCTCTTCTGCTTCTTGACCTGATCCCTGATCTCATCAGCTGCTTAGGAAAATACAATATTTTTATAAAGAGTAGAAATGATGCCCTAAACTATAAAAACAATTACCCACTTTTCATCTTTTAAACCTTCATGACACATTTAGAGTCAGATATAGAGAGTAGGGAGAAAGGAAACACTTAACACTCCTGTCCAAGTAACGCTCCTTTTGCTTACAGCTAGACTAAGTGTGAATGAGCTAATACAGCACAAGTAATTGAGAAAATTACAGCGTCTCAAACCACAACCCTCTGTATTTTTCTTGAGGGTCTCTGGCTGTCAGAGGGGGAGTGGAGGAAGGTCCACAGTTGCTCACTGGAGAAGGATTGTAATCCACTGTGACAGGCCTGTAGCACTCAGAGGCTCAAACACATGCATGCCAAAATGCACACACGCAAACACACTTTTCAGCTGGAAGATGGTGTGTGTGTGTGTGTGTGTGTGTGTGTGTGGGCGTGTGTGGTGGTAGGTGGTCAGTGGCAATCTTACTTGTTGACAGCTACAAGTGCAACCACCAGGAACCAGGAAATACAGACAGATCTGTGGGCTGATACATGCAAGTATCTCTGCACTCAGTCAGCGCACTCCAAAAGGCGGTTTCCGTGGTGAAGGCAGCTGTGAAAAAAGGGGGCTTCTGCTCTGATGACAGCTGGGGCTTCTCAGGAACCATGTCCTCATCTGGTTGCCACTTAGGTGGATTTGTGTCTAATAAGAGTTTGTGGTTTTTTCTGAGCCGTGCAGATGAGACAGAAATAAAATGTCTTTTCAGAAGGTTCCTGTTTCATTGAGTCTAAAAAGAGTCAGGATTTGACATTTGGACACAGCTTGTCGATGGAGTTTCTCTGAAATATGAAATAGGAAGCACAAAGCAGCTTCGTCTCACATCTTCACCTGTTCTTTGCTGACCCCCACTGGAGCTGCAGAGTAAAACCTGCAGCAGCTTGGAAATCGATGTGCAGTTGTGAACCAGGAGGCAGAACTGGTGGTGAGGTAAACCCTTACACCTCCGCAGAGGAGAGGGCAACTTCCACAGAGACACTGCTTATTGGAAGCATTTAAACTTACTGTAAAACACAGTTAAACACAAGAACTCACAGGAACAGCCTGGGGCATGTACAAACACACAAAAACATGCACGCAGCTCACCTGGTTGATGTGTTTGAGTTTGTCTATGATCTGGCTGATGACTGGCTCCGGGGGCTTGTTGCTTCGGGACTCGGAGCCGGGATGCGATCGCTTCAGACCGGGCCCAGGAAACCTGACCGGACAGGATGAATAAATGAACTCATGTTTCACTTGATGAGTGGAAAGCTTAGTGACCATTGCTCCATCACTCTAAACAAGGTGTTTATCAGGATCTAGTGTTGAGAGGGTGAGTGACAGCTCTGCTGGTTTTTAGTTTAGGCGCCGATCTCCGGAGCTGGAAAGATCATTTGTAACTCGAGCCGAACCAAACGACTGACTTTTCCATCACTGAAGGCGTTGCGTCTATGAAGTAAAACAGGAAATAATGTTTTTACTAATTCAAGATAATAATTAATAAGAGCCGTGAACACTGCATACCTCTTAGAAAGAAACTATTTATATTCAAAATGTTTCAGCACTAGCCTTTATCAGGACATGTACTCAGACTGAGGCATTATACATAAAATTGAACTCACAGACATCCTCAGAGGAGTTTAACCATTACACAAAGTCTAGCTGCTAATTAATTTCATGCTGCATTAAACTGGCCAATCATCTCCATGTAAGGGGGCATTAGCAGAGATGTACTTTTGTCCTGCTTTACTGGCGAGGGTATCTTGAGGCACAGCTAGCCTACAGGCAAGCGCTTACATGTCTGCGTAACCGAGGAAACGCGGCTCTGTTGACACTTGTGTATGTTATCGAGAGGAGGAGCTGGTGAGTCTCAAACTTTCCCGCAGGTGTTTGCTTCGCTTTCGGCAGTGCCAGGAATTAACTCCTTCCCGCCACGATGTCACAGCTCCGAGCAGGAGCCTAACTCACTCCTGCACGCATGAGACAAGCGTGTTTAGATGAACTGGAGTCAGGGCTGACCACGTATCCCCCCCGGGCACCACAGTGAGCGGCGTGGCGGCGAGGGCAGAGGCCACATCTCAGCGTAAATGTCATCGGCTATATTGCTGCAAATGTTGGAGAGATGAAGGACAAACGGACCGGAGTGGGCAAAACTGATTTTCAGAGAGAAGGTTAGTGCGAGAGAGAAGGGCCTTGACAAAAATGTGTGTGTGTGTGTGTGTGTGTGTGTGTGTGTGTGTTAAAGCATGAGGTCATTCTCTTTTCTCATCTGTGACACAGCCCTGAGCAGACACACACACGCACACACACACCTTTCACCTGCCATCTCCATTCATCAGTCTCCCGCTCTGCCTGAAGTGAGACTTTTCATTAAACTCAAATTACATTTCCCCAGTTATTTATTCTTCTTATTAGCCATGATCTCACCCCTCCCTCCGCTGCTAATTATCACATTAATAATGGAGAAAGATGTGTGATCCATTAAAGAGAGGAAGAAGAGGAAATATGGGTCGAGGAAGGAGGATTGCGTGAGAGGGAGATTTTGAGTGAAGATAAGGAGCCGAGGAAGGTTAGTGTTTCACATGATAGATGCCAGTCAGATAATTATACCGAGACACAGTTTAGCGTGTTTCACCGTTAAACTGTTTTTCACCACTGATCGTCTCAGATGGCAGCTCTCAGTTCGTTATCTGATCGGTCCTGTGTTATTGTTTCCTGCCAGCAGATCTGATCAGACCGGTTAACTCCAGTGATAATCTAATCCAATCTAACACCAATCACCACGCCATGAGGTCCGGCGTGAATGAGACGGCTCTCACATCGAAATAAACGACAAAAGGAGGACAGACGTTGGGAGTCCAGGTGCTGAGGAGCTACATAATGGAGTCTGACGCTTTTCACACCACTTGATCGCACTTCGTGTCCCACGGTGTGTAAACACTGTGGTTGTTACTGTTAATACACTGCTCTTCTCCTGGCTGAATGCCATATTGAGCAGTAACAGAATCAAATTTAGATGATATCATGAAAAGAGCTGTAAGGGGCTGTATGGAAATGACATGGTGGCACAAAGCTTCAGAGCTGTTCATGCTTTCTGCGAACCTTTGTCTTGACTTAGGGAGAAAGAAAATAAAAAAACTTCGACAGCCTCCCCACAACATGTGAAAGTGTTATTTATAGCCATGTCAGTGGCATGGCTCTAGGGATGGTGTTAGTCCATCTGTCGGTCGTTCCACCACTTTGCTCCACAACAATAGGATGGAAGGCGCAGATACGGTGCCCAGACAATATGTTCCCATCAGCCTCTGCTGCACTTTGTGTTTAGTGCTAATTAGCAAAAGTTAGAATGCTAACATGCTAAACTAAGATAGCTGACATGGTAAACATTACACCTGCTTTACATCAGCATGCTAGCGTGCTGGTATTAGCATTTAGCTCAAGGCAAAGCTGTACAGCCTTATAGAGCTGCTATAGCATCAACGTGACTCTTAGTCTCCCATCAACAGGACTTAGGATGATCCAACAACAGCAGAAAATGAGACATTCTCCTGAAAAATACACACAAATAAAACAATTCTTGTCACTTGTAGATGCATATTGCACCTTTATTTAAAGGTTGTCATGTTATTCTAACTTCTGATGTGACTATTAACAATTTTCCAAAAGAAGGTAAAATAAAATATCAATTTAGGACAAAAAAAAAGAACCTTCAGCCAAAACAAGATAACAATATCCTCCCCCTTTTCTGACTTCCTCTCCCCCCTATTCATTTTTATACAGTCCCTAAATTAAATGTTCACAGATGACACAGCATCTTATCTTTTATCACAAATCACACACACACACACATTTACACTGTCATTAGATCCAAAAGAGTAATGGAAATTTAATGTTTTGAGCTGACACGGCGTCACATCTGTTATCACGGTTAATCAGTGTAACGCTCTTTGATGTGGTGAAAAGTGTTGCTCCTCTGATCTGGGCTCCAGGTGGGATGGTAAACACGTCTGATAAAAAGCACCACATTTAGCTCCAAAGATCACTCCTCAAGTATCAGAGACATTCAGTACCCGACCCCTCCAGCGCTTACCCCCCTCCCCCCCTCCAACCCACCCACCAAATCTAAATTTATCTACATGAGACAATATGAGAATGAATGCCAGGTTTGGCTCTGGAGAAGGTCCTATCTGGGAGGATAATGGAAGATGATCCAGAACAAATCTCAGAGTGAAAATGGACCCGCAGTGAATTAGCAGGCATATGCCCTCGCAGACACACAGAATTGCTTGCCGCGAGACATTGTAATCTTTCCATCATTTCGTCTCCTTTCCCGCCTCCCTGTACCCTCCTATCGCACTGTTTGGTCCGGCTTGTAATCACGCCCTCAGGACAGCTTTGCCCTCATGCCAACCTGATGCCTCTTCTCTATCTTTGTGATCGAGTCTCTTCCAGCAGTTTGAGAAAGCTCAGAATTTATTCTCTGTCCTCCTCTGGAACAAGGGGTGAAACATTAACCTGCAGCGCTTCTCCTCTGAAATGTGTGCCTCTGCATTGATTAAATTCTGCACATAATTTACAAAGCAGAAAAGAAAAAAGAATGATATCTATAACTATCTGAGCCAAATTGAAATTGGGGCCCGGCTGACGGCGTGGGCGAAAAGGAAGAGGTTATGATGTGTGGAGCCCACGGACAGGGGTGAAGTGAAATATTGCGAAAACCAAATGAGGTTCTGCAGGGTGCACAGGAGATGTTGGATGAAGGAGGAGAAAACGATCGAAACAGCAATTAACTAAGCGCGAAGAGGGTGACAGCACGCCTGACATTAATAACATCCCATAGAGCCAAAGTCAAGATTTACACTCACACTCAGTGGGAGAGGGGGGGGGGGGGGCTCGTGTGAAGCTCATCAGCTCTGGGCAAACTTACCCTTCAACTCACCTACACTCTCCTCCATGTGCCGCTGGAGGATTGGGAATTCAAGCACCAGAGCAGACTATTTGTATAACGTTATTTAGCTTTCATCCTCTAGAAAGGTGATAAACACGAGCAGGACTGTAGGCCGTGCTGGACTGAGGACTGGTCCGCAGGTGCATTTAGGGCCTGCGGTGTGTTTTACAGCTACAGGCAAATGAGACACTGATTTACCTGTCTGTCATCTCCTGCCCATTCCAGCAGAGGGAGTGGTTCGCTGGAGCAGGCTCGCGGCTGCACAGCGCCTCCCCGAGACCGCTGTAGAAGGAGCTGAAGCCTCTCAGGTTGGATATGAACTCCCTGAAGCAGCCAAAGAAAGGAAACGCTCAACACGGAGACAAGAGAGACAAAGAATAAAACTTCAGCTAATCTGAATATGACTCACACACATCAGCAGGGAGAAGGAAAAAAAGATCAATTGTCCTCCGGTGAGAGAAACAAAGAAAAAAACACAAAGAAGAAGAGGCAGAGGATAGAAGAAGAGGGGGGATTGGGCTGGGTAACAGTGGAAGCACGTCGAACAGGCAAGAATAAGAAGTGTCTCTATTCCTAATTGACATTAATCTGGCAATTGTGCTGCCAAGGCCAGCAGCCCCGCTGGGCGTTATTACACTGTTCATTTAAGCCTGTTATTGCATCAGGGGTGTTAAAAACACTCGAGTGGAGAAAGACTGAGTGCCACGAGGAAACAGGAGGAAACCTGTCCACAGTGTATTTGTCTGTCTGGCACATATTATCTGGAGAGCGGGTGCTGCTTCATCAGCTGGAAGGGTCTCAGTCAGGATCATGATTTGCTCACCTGCGGAGGCCGGCCAAAGTCTCGTCCGAGTCCGGGGACGAGGGCTGCGCGCTGCGGGCCGCAGAGGCGGGAGGGTGGGGCCGGGGCGGTGGGGACCCGACGGAGCGGGAGGCACGCTGAGGAGTGGTTCCGCACATCCCGCTCACCTGCAGAGGAGAGAGGAGGAAATGAGATACCGGGATTGAGTGAGTGAATTCAGGTCCCCAAACCTCTTCACCCCACTTATGTTTCATTGCTCCCGCTTCCGGGCCGTAAGCCTGTTTATTCAAACTCTTAATAACAGCAACACTGCAGACAGTAAGAACCTGTCAGCCGCCAAACTGCCGGCCTTACTCAGCTGAGCCCCTCCGCAAATTGTCATCTGTTTGGGTTTGTTTATTTTTGGGAGGGATGAAAGCAGGGGGATTTGCATAACAAACAAGTCATTGTATCCTCTGCCAGCCGTTTCCGCCTTGTTCGAATTTGTAATCATAACACTCCAAAAACGCGAGCGTGAAAATAAGGCCTCTCGTTTGCTTCGTCTTTCCCCGTATAAACGCCATTGTGTTTCCACACGGGACGACATAACAATAATAAATAAGAAGTCCCTCTCTGTCTCTTCGAGATAATGGACCTGGCACATTCTTTTCAGGTGCAATAAAAATGCAAATGGATGCTAATGTTTAGCTTGTGGTTTACTGATTTGCCTGAGGTTTAATTTCCCCCGGGGATTCTGGCTTAATTCCGCCATGTAATGTTAACAGCTAATTGTGCCCAGCTCCCCTTTAAGTGAATAGGCTGGCACCACTGCTGCTGAATACTGATGTGACCAGACAGAGAAGCACTGGACATCTTTATCTGGTGGCAACCGAGGCCACATACACACGTACACACACACAGACACACACACACACAGACACACAGACATGCACGCACACACACAGATTCCTCAGCATAGACAAAAATGAATCATTTCATGCAATTACTCATTTGAACATAATGCACCTCACCTAAGCCCATTAACATGATAAACATCCACTCCCACATAATAACACACCTCATGTACACACACACACGCTTTATTGCACGCATGCTGACACACACAGAAATGCTGATCAGCTGTAGGGCAGAATCATAAGGGTTAATCAATACAGCCTTGTCATCCAAGGGTGCAGCACACACACGTATGCACACACATGCACATGCGCGCGCGCACACACACACACACACACACACACACACAGAGTCCTGATAGTCACAGATGGTTGAGTCTCCTGCACCAGGCATTCACTAATACCCAGCATCCCTGACTAGCCATCTCCGCTAACGCTCCCCTACCATGCACTTGGAGAAAATCACAAACATACACACACACGCACACACGCACACACACACACACTTCAGCCATTGTCTGTGTCACCCCAGTCTCTCCCTCCACATCTTCCTCTCGTGTAATTCTCTCGTTCTCCTGCGCCTGGAGCGAGTGTCGGCGCTCCCACAGGCCATGATTAATGTGATTGGAGCTGCGTTCCTCTTTTTGTTTGTGCGTTCCCGGGAAGCCGTAGGGGAGTTGTGGCACAAGGGAAAGACTGATTCAGCGCCGCCGCTTCCCCCCACTCCTACCCACCGATTGTTTCCGGATTCTTCAAGGAAGGGGCTCATTAGTGGGGTATTAATATCACCCAGGGCTGGACTAACACAACCAACAGGAGAGTCTGCAGATAAAGCCTGCCTCAGCATGGGAGCTGGGAAATATCTGCACACTTTTATCTGCACCGAGCAGCCAGCTTCACCGAGAGAGAGAGGTGCTGACGGCCAGTAATACAACACACACACACACACACACACACACACACACACACACACGCCAACCTCACAGTCCACATGTCTGTGCACTTGCACACCTGCATCTCCGGTTCCATGTGGCGCTGTACTTGTGCAAACATGGTGGAAAGGTAAACTCCAAAGAAATCAACGGCAATGCACGAGGATGCTGATAATCAGGCTTATAGATTCATCTCAATCCCATTGAGTTATTAATAAGCAAACAGTTTGAGGAGGGAGGTGGTACTATCAGTGTTGTAAAGGTGGCAGGGTGCCGTGCACAGCTGTAACAACATACTGTAGAATGTTTGGTGAGTAATGTTTGTGCTCCAGAGGAGTCCAGGCGCAGGGGAGAGACTGAGTCAGCACTCAGCCCTCCTCCTCCTCCTCCTCGCTGCATTGTTGTCACCAGCATTGGAACTGACTTCTTCTGGTGAAATGCAGACATCCTATTTCAGCTGAAGCCCTTTTAAATTCTCCCAGTGAAGTGGAAACGTCTCACTTTGTGTCATAAGTAAAGTAATACCAGACAGCTATCACGGTTATATCTTCAAACAGATACTGTTCTGTCTGGGCTGGAAATGAGGAATATGGTGCAACAGTATCTTTCAGTCTGATGTGATGTAAACTGTTCTTAAATATCTTGAACTGTTGTTTTATTAAGCCAGACTATTTTGAGGTTTGAATCGAAACTGGGGAGCAGTCGTTCTCGACCTTTCTTGTCTCACATATCTCCCATGGCTGAATTAAAGTAACAGACACCAGTAAATGTGTTTAGTTCATGTGATTTTGAATATTTTTTTCATATGATTGAATTGTCAATATGCAATATGCAATTTATGCATTACATCAGCATTAGTTTAGTTAGTTTATCCATTTCTTCCTTATGTTTGGCTAAAACCAGCTGGGAACTGATAACACACACAGCAGAGCATCATAGTAACACATAAATCATCAAAAATCCACCTCAGCTGCCATGTCTTAGAAAATAATCGTCCAATGTCCCCTTTCCATAGACATTAAACAGGCTTCCCTATTGTTGAAATGATTCATATACTGCAGATAGGAAGCACTGAAATACACTGATAAATGCTATTTAAAACATAAAGCATGTACTCGCGCAGAGTTTCAGGTAACTTCTTTCAGTCTAATCTTTAAATCTCACTAATCAGCTCAGCTCAGTATGCCTATTTAGTAAATCCACCAGTTCAAGATTCTCGGCTTCACATTAATGAGATCAACAAATCCCCAAATATTCCGAAAATAATCATTTGTTTCCAGCACAAGGTTGGATTACAAGAGTTCCCCTGCATGGTGAAACCTGTGCTGCCGATACCAAAGCAAGCAGGGCTACCTAAAATAGATGAGGAAGCTGTGCCCATCAGTCTGATTTAAAATGAGACATTAGCTGTTTGTGCATCAAGGTTAAAGAGATGCTTATAAGAGACATGTATTTCACACTTCTCGCTCACAGTTCTGCACAGTTCTCCTGAAGCACTCAGATTCGTGGGTCTGAAGTAGGTACGTGATGTTTTCTTCAAAGAAGGCTGGAAAATGGGTCTGTGATGGGAGTGTGATAGATTCCCTGAGAAGTCTGCGCTGGGCGAACAATGAAGATTTGATAAAAGGCTTCTTAGTTCAAAGAATATTACGTAAATGTGGAACTGAGATTTGTTACCAAATGATCAATAATCATAAAGCATATAAGTGAAGATCAGTCAGTAAAAATATTACAAACATACTGTAGTTTGATAAATATGCTATATGTGATATGATCCACTGAGAGCTCAAACATCTGTAAAGCAAAGTTTGATTGTTGTGTCTACAGTCGGCTACATGTTTGAAAGGTTAATAAGTAATAACAACACAGCAGAGTTTTAATTATTGTCGTGTTTCGTCATTGAAGCAACACTTCTGACATGATCAAGCTATTTTCACACACAAAGGGGAAAACAACGAAAGCAGGACTTGATGAAAAGTGTGTTATTGACAAAAAATGTTAGGAATCCACAAAGAGATGTGAGATATTAGACTCATAATTAATCACCAAACTGTATGGAGTGTGTAACAATACACAGCCGGTGTACTCGGCAGTATATCTCCTCTTATCTTGGTCAGATCCATCATTTTTCTGTCTCAGCCTACTTCCCGTCTTCATCTTAAGCCGAGGGGTCGCAGGGTGATGGATGTCTCCTTCACACCCTCCTGTCCTCCTTCCCCTTGGGCTCGCTCTTCACACTCTCCCCTCCATTCTTCTCCCTCCTTTTCTCTCCCTCTCTTCCTCGCTGCTTCTCTCCTCTCTTTCTCCTCAGTAACTGGTAAAAATAGAGCTTCATAAATCATGCATCTTCTCTCACAGCAGCACGTAAGAACGAGAGGAAAAGAAATAAATGTGTGTGTGTGTGTGTGTGTGTGGGGGGGGGTATGAAAGAGAGAGGAGTGTTGAGGATGAGACGTAGAGACGGAGGTGGATGACATCAAACTCCAGGAGAGGGGTGGGAAGTTGACAGGGGAATAGATTGGAGCTGCAGGGCTCTTGGCTGCCCTCTCCGTCTCTCTGAACATTGGTTGATTCACGCTGGAGTTGCACCGGATGGAGGAAATGAATGTTAACTTGGCGGGGAGCGGGCTGGCAGATGATGAGCGGTCATCTCCCCAGCAGACTAACATGTTCACAGTCCACAGAGAAGAGGGGACTCTATTTCTCAGACGGAGTCCATCCGTTCGTCACCCTCAGCGGCAGTGGCCCGCGCTCTCGCTGGAGGGGAGGTAAAGTGAGGGACCACCGCTGCAGCGCTCCCAATCATGTGAAACCACAGAACAAGACATAGTTCTCCATACATCCTCTACGCTGCTGTAAAAAATGCTGAAGTATCAGTGAAAGACTAGCTCAGGTCTCAACTCAACAGCAACATGCACACACCTCAAAGACAAGCAGAGGGCATTTTTAGCCCACATAGCATCTGCAAAACATTTTTAGACAGAGTGTCGTCACCACTTTCTGATAAATTTAGAGTAGAGAAAATCAGCAGAGACTTCAGTAGTCAATATATTCTGTTGTCAGTTGTGTTCAGTGTAAACAGAATTGTGGGCAGCAGCTGTTGTTAAAACCCTCAAGGATGCTCCAAAATCCAATTTCTCGCTCAGGATGATTACATTAGGTTTTTATTTATTAGTTAGGTAGACTACAGCGGAATAAAATATATGTATATAATCATATTTAAAGGTGCTCTGTGTATAATATGAACATCTCTGACTGTGGCGCCCCCTAGTGGTTATTTCCGAAGATACACTGTGATAACAATGCAATGCCCCCCCACCACCATGGATCTGCGCCATGGACACTGATTCTGGTTTCAAACTGGAGACGGACGTTTGATGGAGCTCTACTGAGCGCACATTTAATCCATGTTGGAACCATTCCTGTGAGACATTGCTCAGTTTAATACCTGGTTGTCAGTGCTGGCAGAGACGCTAGTCTGCAGTGTACTTACATGCAATTCACAAGCTAAACCGTAAAATTGCACAGAATTGCACAGAGTAATCAAGTTTCACCTCTCTCCTTCTGTCGATACATACACACTTTCCTTTCTGTTTCCATCTCTCTCTCCCTCGGCCTGCATCTCTTTCTTGTCGAGGAGTTGATGATAATGATGCCAATCTGTCAATATCATGAAATATTTCTATACCTGGAGGCCTGGTCGCCAAAGTCTGGCGTTCTACCCATACCAGGATGAGGGTCAGGGAGGACGGGCGGCAGACCACAGTTAACCATGTCACTGCTGGTCTTAATGGGGTGTGAGCTGAATAGTCTGCAAGCAGCACATGGACTGCACCGATTCTTCTGAAAGCACAACCTTATTCTGTCGGAATAATTTAAATAATCACATGAAAACGCTACACTACATGCTGGCTCTGATTCATTTTCATTTTTGATTGTATGCAGGTGAAAATCAAAACGGCCCAAAACCCCCAAACAAACAAACAAACAAGCAAAAAAAAAAAAAAAACTGACGGTAGTTTTTTATTACTTTGAGGGATTCTGGTGCACTGAGCAACTTTCTGTTACAGCACATGATGCATATTCAGTCGAGTTCACTGACAGAAGACGTCATATTTTCTTCCCGCGGTGTTGAGTCAGTCTCTCTGCACTACCACTCAATAGTTCATGGGTAAAATCCAGGAAAATCGGTTTAAAACAATCCGTGCTTCATCTTATTACTATCATGTATTATATTGTGATAAATCAGGGTTCAAAGCTCCGAGGGGCAGAACCCTATTGTGTTTGTCCTGCTTTATTATTATCATTATTTTTAGTTTTCAATTTTTGTTTAATTTGATGCAAGCAAACATGGCCGATCACATATTTGCTCATAACTCAAGATGCCTTTGAACAATCGTGATTAAACATCTGCGCTACCTCTTCGCTGCAGGCTCTGTGATGATCAAACTAGCGTGCGACTGGTCTCACTCTTCATTTAAACAGAATTAAAGTAGCCCAAGTGACTTCGCTCAGCTTTGTGAAGCCTTCAAACCGCTTGTTGCCGCTTGCAGCTTTAATTTTGGCCCGCTGAGCTGCGACTTTCTGTTGAACCACGGCTTTATTCCATATTGTCCTGCTTGATGATTAATATAAGTGACAAAAAAACAAACTAAATTTAACATAAGCTGGTTTTACTGTAGTGTATGGACAATTTCTAGTTAACTGGCTAATAATAATGGACATTTCATTTACTCAAATTACTGTATTGTTGTCTAATTTTGGTTGATCTCCCATGACTCCTTGCTGAGACAAAATTAGCCTTTAGGGAAATGATGCTTCTGTCCCTTCAATGACACCACAGAGCAAGGAGTGTCTCTGCAAGATTACATTCAAACACTCTCTCTCACACACACACACGACCTTGTCACAGCGCTGAACAATACACTACCACAGCAGCTTTAATCCCATACTGGAACCACAGTCAGAGCCATAAACACAGTGTAAAGTCATCTGCAGTGACTGGAACTGCAGTCTTAAATAAACCCACACAGGCCTTATTTAATTTTGGATAAGGATTGCTCTCTCCCACACACACACGCACACACACATACAGACACACACGCTGCGATTTCCCCTAAGTCAGCGATTCATGGATGCAGCCACGCCCTCGCGCTGTAGAGTAAGTGAGGTCAACCTGCGTGTTAATAAATGATGGGTTCTGAGTGGAAACCTGGTCACCGCGGGGATTCGGGGTGTGAGAGTGAAAAGTTCAGCACATATACAGAGGCGAAAGCACATCCAGCTCTGTAACTCGGGCAGAGAAAGGCCTTCATATTTCATGAGCACTTCACCCTCACTTCACATGTGGGCTGCGAACAAACTTGACGGTTTTATTGCAGTTGAAACCACACATAACGGGTCACCGCTGCCGAGGAGCGGGAGACGAGTTCCAGCAAGACGTGCTGGGAGAATCTGTCTGGCTGCCCGGAAAAATACACGCTTGTTCTCCCTCCCGCCCTTTCTTTTGCTATTACGTCTCCCTCTTGGTTCAGTTGAGTCCGAGGTGCGTTCCTGCTATGGATGCGGGGAGAGAATGTGTTGCAGGTCGGGTGTAGCTGTGTCTTCTTTGTTGGATCTCCTCTCAATAAAAGCCTCTTCACCTGAAATTTTCTTTGTGAGAATGTGATATTTCTGTCATGTCTTCATTTGTTTTTGTGAAGGACAGGTTCTGACCACGACGTTAGCACCACCACTGTACATCACAACATCCAGCTTCCTCGTTCGTTTCAATGAGACCGCTGTGTTGGCACAGCGCGGCTGCTGGCTCAACTTTACTGCGATCATTTGGCAACGCTTTGCTTTGGTTAATCACAGACATATGACCGCACATTTCTGGTAGTTTACTCTGTAACATGAACAGCATGAGCATGAGGTCATATTAGCTATCTGTCCAACAGAACTGGCCTGCGTGGAGCACTGAGAGAGGATGTGACGTGGTCCAAAGTAGCTAAAAAAATAAATACAGCACAAGAACTGTCTGTAATTAACTGTTAACTGTAGTTTGACATGTGTGCTGCTACATCGACTGTGTCTCTCCAACGTTCAAGACAAATTTCCCCTGATGCAGACAATACAGGCTACAGGCTAATCTAATCTAATCTAATCTAATCTAATCTAATCTAAAAACTAGTGCTCATTTTGTCAGATGTATTTGAGTTTTTTTTTGTTTTAGTTGACTAAAAAAAGTCTAAATAATAGATGGATCTAATAAATAAAACTAGTTCAGTTTACTTTTAGTCACTGATGACATTTTAGTCTTTTTTGGTCATCATGATGAACATGAATGACGAAGAATGCAGCTTTGCAGAGAGTGTCTGGTCTAGCAGTCTGATAGTGTCAAGTTAAAGGAGACATCCAGATTTCTTTTATTGGCAAATTAAATCACTGACCCCTTTGCAAACGTCACAGTCACTCACTTCAACTTGTCCATTATCATTCTACTTGCACACAAAGCCATTCGGTCCAGGTGAGTTCAGAAGCCAAAGAGTGAGAGCAATAAATTATTTGCATGCCATGGGACTGTGATGATGAAACGAAACAGTCGAAGCAGTGCAATGTTTTGGAGTGCCTTCAAACCAGACTTCTTTCAGGTGACAATCTAATTGTCTCATGTGCAGGAGCACACGCCGCACTGATGCAGCGCCTTGTGTTTTTAATGCAGTGTTATTTGCAGCCTGAGGTGTGTTTGTGTGCTGGACTCACCAGAGCAGTGAGGCGCGTGCGGGCGTTCACAGCGTGTTTCAGAGCCAGTTTGATCATTAAAGGCAGTCTGAGGACAACAGCCTCCATGTCCTGCTCTCCCCTCATGGCACCAGCCAGCTTCCCCAGTCCGTCTACGTAGCTCCTCCAATGAGGCTGCACCTCAGCCGCTCCCCCCAGGCAGCCGTGCATCACCGCCTGACAGAAGCCTCTGCAAGCTGGTGGCCCCAGCATGCCCTGGCAGTGGGGGCAGTACCACAGCCTAAGCAGGGCCCGGCTACAGTCCCGGCCGGGCCGCAGGTGGTCGGTGGTGTTGACAACCTCGATGCCCAGGTTCAGCGCCTGCAGGAAGACTCGTGTGGCCAGGAGGGATCGAGACAGACGGGTCATCATCAGTTTGGGATAAGGGCCAAATGCTCCTGAGTCTTTCCAGGCGTCTCTTACACACTCCTCAGACACAGGGGAGACGCTGCCCCCCAGCAGCCGGCGGTACGTCAGGGGGAAGAGGCGCCCGTAGAGCACCGCCACCATCTGGTCCACTGCGGAGTCTGAGCCCAGGATGTAGAGCGACATGTCCAGGAACATCTGCCCCACGAAGCTCTGGGCTCCACCTCCGAGACTCGGGAACTCTGACTTCAGCATGGCCAGGGTGGAGTTCCGGCCGTGACGCAGCACCAGGTCAAAGGCCTCTGCAGGAAAACAAGGGAACAACGCAAGGTGGAGTCAGATGAGGTGAAAGCTAGGCCACCTTTCTGAAAGCTGTTGCATTCAGCAGGTGATGATGTGCCACAGTAATCACAACAACTGCACAAAGCTGTCAAAAATAGGAGGCAGTTTAGCTTGAAAACATGAAAACAGTCGAATAGGTGCAATTCTCCCCAAACATCCATTCCATCCTTAACGAACAGTCAGAGAAAACTTCCCACGCACAGCCTCTCTTTCACTTTTCCCAGTGTTTCTCAATCTGTTGTTCTCTCTAATGGGACTGCTCACACACACACACACACACACACACACAATACTGCAATAATAGACTATGCCTAATATATAAAGAGAGCAAAGCATCTATAACAGATAAAAAGCAAGATTTTGGGTTTGACCTTTCATTACAACTAAAAAGCGACTAGAAAAGAGTCTTTAAAAGAGAGTATTAATCTCACTGTATTAGTCACCCGGGAGAGGCATGACCATGAGGTTGTCTGCAGGGAGGAAAGAGTACGGAGCACGCAGGAGGGAGGGGTGCGCGGTTGATGCGAGGAGGGAAAATAATCAGTGGCGTTTCAAGGCACAAAGGGAAGTCTTATCAACAAGGTGGCACAAGAAGCGAGAGCTCTATCATCGACCCGGTAGCAAAATGAGTGAGGACCCAACAACAGAGGGGATTTAAAGCTCCATTACTGAACTTAGCAGGGGAGCTGAGAGTCAGTGAAATGAAGCCTTGGACAGGAGAATAGCCGGGGATGCCAAAATCCCATTTATACCGCAGCTAGTCCACTACATCACTTTGTTGAGAGTGATAGCCACAACTGCTTTGTGAGAGCGGGGGCTCGGGGGAAGCACTGGTTTAGGGGACATTAGAGGAAGTTATTGGTTTTTGTGCTGCTAAAGCTAGCCATTTCATCTTTGTTATTTGATTTTCCGTGCTTGGATAGTTTAATTTCTTTCTCTTCATGCTTCTCTGAGGTCAAATGACGCTCGTCAGCCTATGCAGAGCTCCGGGTCCTCAGATGGCACCGAGGAACGATATGACAGCTCTGTCTCCGTGCAGATTGTATAATGTGTTTTTCTGTGTGCAATTTCGGACACATATGAAGGTCAATATAGGAATATGATCATATCTGAGCAAAGGAAATGAACATGACTCCCTCTCTCTGTCAAACTGGTATGCGTTTCCTCTATGCTACTTTTGAAAGAAGAATTATCTCACTTCTACGACTCAAATTAAAAGTTAAATTCATAAGAAACAACTTTTTGTCCATTCAGCACAGCTCACTGCTACAGCCTCGCCTGGTCTGGTGTGACCAGTAGCCTATGGCCAACCTCAGATACCGTGCATCCTGCTGTGCAACTGACATTACCAAGTTCATATCAAATAAAAAGAAGAGAGTGCTTTTCTCACAAACCTTTCTGGAGCTGTATTCAGAATCAACATGCAGCAAATTGAAGGTGTCTCACAATGGCAAATAATTCATAGATGCGAGTGCATGTGGAGAATGCAAATGAATTCTGGGTGGTGTGAACTGAGGCGAGGACGCATCCGTGTGAGTTGAAAATGTTTCAACTTGAGGGAAAATTGCTCTGTGTGTGTGTATACAGCGCTTGCTAGCAGCGGCAAATGTCAGTACAGTTGGTGTATTTGTTGTTTGGGTTGTGTGAATTACACAGCATGAAAATATGTAAAGTTATGAACACACCATAAACTAAATTAGCTTCAGTATCACCTAATTCCAGTATAGTATTAATTGATTCTGCTCCCAGTGTCCAGTGCTCATTGCATTAGTAGAATATCTGCCCCATAGATGAAAAGCATCTGTCAGGATTTTCTGATGTGCTTGTTCTTCATCCCTCAAAGATATAAGGAATTATCCTGTACTTCCCACATGTGTCCACAGTGGCCGCTGTTCAGCAGCAGTTACAAAGTCTCGCTTTAAACAAGCCATTTATCCCCAAACTGCCTCAGTAGTAAACAGTAGCAGGCCGTGGTTGTAAATTTGAATGTGTGTGTGAATACAAAACGGGGTGGGAAACAGCATGCAGCAGCTCAGCGACACAGTTGCTGGGTGAATAAAGGTGATGAAAAACATTCGAGTATATTTGGGTGAGTGTGAGAGGATGCTCGGGAGCAGTGCACATCTGCTCAGATTTTCAGGATATGGCTGTCCTGCTGCGCTCGCGGAGCACTTCCCTCTGTGATCAACGAGCAGACAGATGTGCAGATTGCCAGCAGAGACAAGGAGACAGACTGGGAGGAGGTAGGACACGCCCACACACACACATGTATAAAAATACAAAGTCTTTTAATGCTGGTAATACAAAAGCAGGAGTCGTTTATATTTGGTTACTAATTGAAAATTGAGGATAGTGAAAAAAAATGCACACTCTCCCAAAAGCTATTTGCTACTCCTTTTCTTGACTTCTATGAAAGCCTCTTAAATCAAATCCTGTAATTTAGCTGCTACCTGTAGTATCTCTTACACCACAAAGAGGAGAGCCACTTTGTAATGGTAAGAGAAAGACTAGAGGGCTCTTCATGAATGCAATTCAATGGCTCTCAGTAACCGGGATCATGGTAAGAACCATTGTGAGCCCATTTCCTGCGCATGCTGCTCGCTGTCTTTCATCAGCGAAAGCTCGCGCGGGATCAGGTATCCTCTAATGGAGGGGAGAGGGGCTGTATGTCAGGGACCTGTGACATTCTGGATACAACTGCAGGAGGTCAAGAGCACACATTACCAGAGCAGGAGCCCGCAGAAACATATTGGGTCACGCTTAAAATTAGCTGTAGCATATATTTTGTCAGTGTCACAGATGGAGGCAGAAGGCTGGCTGCTGGAAAACTGCTTCTCCTCTGAGACTGAAGGCTTTTTACACACAGATCAGCAGCCCAAGGCAGATGGAGATGTCTGCCTCTCCCTTTTTTAACCTCTGTCCACCTATTTCACCGGCCAGATAATGTTTATTCCAAGGATTTTAGACCTCTCATCTTCCTTGGGCATTAAAATATGGATATCCACTCAATCACGTCCAGTACTCAACATCTACTCTGTCACGCTGACAGTGAGGGGACTGTAAATCTGCAGTGTTACACTGTGAATGCTTTATTATAATATCTACCTTCTCTGTATATCATGTCATTAATCAAAGCCTCCAATTAAAGTGTGATCAAGTGCTGCAGACTCCAGGTAGTCTAAAGTTTAAGAGACATCTAATAAATCTACGTCACAGGGAGGTCACGTAATTCTGACACCCAGAGGCTCTAAGTGACTCCAGCTCTGACATAAAACAGGCTTTTCACATAATCTATGAACGACCTGTCAAATGAACATATTTGATGTTCACGAGGCCATCAGTCTGGGTGTTACATAAGTCGACTCCGCGGCTCATAACACGCCAGACTGACTGACTGACCGCTGACTGTGGCTGATACGCCGCGACGGCAGACATGCGCCGTGCGGCCTCATCAATCAGTGGCCCATGCACCTATTATCCCCCGGAGAGGAAAACATCAATAAATTACCGAGCCAATGAGACTAATCCATTTGGCTGATGGAGTGTCACCTCTAGCCGCCACGGAGACGGATGGAGAAGCCGCTGCCACCTGGTCCCGGTGACAAAACAGTACCTGTCCAGGACGCAGAGAGAGGACTGGCAGGAGGGCTGGAGGGCCATTCATAAAGACACATGCCAGCACACTGCGTGTCAGGTGGAAACCTCGTACCTCCAGAGTGTCAGTTTTAATGCAATGTCTGCAGTAAAAGACACATGCACAGGCTGACACACCTCCCAGCAGGCTTTGCGTTCAGTTATGATTTACAAACAAAAGCAGCATCTGTTCGTAGGCTGTAAACAATACGCTGTTTTTCCAGGCACATTTCACTCCCACAGAGTGACCTGTCCCAGGTAACCTGAGAGCAGCACCACCTGACGAGCGGCTCTCGCGGGACCGGTGCGCATCTGAGTCCGGGTGCCCTGGGCTTACGGGATGGCGGCGGCGAGGCAGGGCAGGGCAGGACGGGGCGGGGCGGGGGTGGGCTTATTCCAGGAACAAAGCAGACAGGATGCTGGTAAGGCCCAGATAGCATCACCAGCAGACCATGAGGGCCAATGGACAGCGGGGCAGAAATGAGACATGTATTAGGTTACTCCATCTGTTAGAGAGCACCTCGCCTCACACACAAACACACACATGCACGCAGACGTACACAATGCAATCACACGGCGCACAGCAGTGGCCAGGTGGTGACAGTGTGGCCGAACATTTGGCAGACCGTAGTGGGAGAGCAGGGTGTGAGTCAGGTGTAAGGACTAGAGCTACACACACACATACACATACACATACACACACACACACACACACACACACACACACACACAAACACAAACATACACACTAGCAGATTTTCCTTTTCATTCATTTATCTGCCTCCACAGGAGCTCCTGGAAAATGTTTCCCCACAGCTAGACAAAATAAGACTCAATGAGAATTCATCCTCTGCTCTTATTATTACTACAACAAAACTGAGAAGGATCCATCCATCCGTCACTAAGACACATCTGAAAATATCAACACTCCTGTTTATTTTAAATTGATGTTTTCTTTTTAAAATCAAAAATAATACAAAAGATACTTCTAGTTGATTACAACTTGGGTCTTTCTCTCGTAGTTTTGGCCATTATGTGTGTCGGTTTGCTTGCCGTTACTTTCAGCGATGCAGCTGATAAGATCGTAACATTGCGTAACACACAAGGGGTCAGGCACGACAGGCAAGTTGCAAACAAGCCCACATCACAGCCTGTTTATGTAGACCACTTTATTTGGAGGTAAAACAGAAAGTGAGTGTACCAATAATGTGACTAATGATCCCTAATTGCAGAGGAAAACTGTGTGCACACAGCTATGATGCAGACGGCAGGTCAGAGTACTGAGGAGCCTGCTGTAAACTGACTGTTGTCTCTCCCACATTTGTTTGTCTAATCGGGCAATTTGTATAAAACCTGCATTATCATCTGTCCACTTGTGCCCCATTGTACTCATTATAGCAAAATCACTTTGCTCTTTCATTGCAGAGCTGAAGTCGGTCAGTGCAGTGATTATTACCAACAAAAACTATAAGAATTAAACTCAAGTTATGAGAAAAGCACAATTATCCTTCATAAGATAAGAGATCAGATCAGATAATTCTTTATTAATCTCACCGTGAGGAAGTTAAGATATGATACATGAGTAAACAATATAATATGTAGAAAAGGGCAATGGTTAAGTTCACATTATTCCACACAGGGAGTATTGATATTGCACAGTTTAGTATACAGTGAAATTGCACCGGAGTGATCTGACAGTTTGGGTGTGTGTGGTCTGCTGGGAAATGTGTTGATTGTAAAGTCTGACAGCAGCAGGAAGGAAGGACCCGCAGGATCTCTCCTTCACACATCACAGATGAGGCAGGTCATATCCAGGGTCATACTCCTGAGAATGCCTGAAGCCACAAACGCCCATTTAACTTGTATTACTGATATTTACAGAATGGAGACGAGCCCTTGTTCAGGCAGAGCGCTGATGTTGGGCTTACGTTCGTTGATTGGGGTCAGCTTCTTTAGCCAATCACTGGCTGTATAGCCACCAGCTGACTCGTAACCTCATGTGCGGTAAGTCCAACCTGGCGCTTCTCACCATCACCCTGCTGATACGCTAATGCCAACACGCTCCCTCCACCACCACCCTGACCTCCTCCTTATGTGACATGTTTCTGGCATTGCTAAATGAAATAAGATCTCATGTTCACGTACGTGTTTATTAAGGGGGGATTCATTCTCCCAGCCCTCAAAGAGCAGAGCTGTACAACAATTTACTATAAATGGTCAGTTCCTTTAGAATTGTGTCTTTGACTGAACTGTGATAGTTCCTCATTTTCCCTTTTTTAATCGTAGAAGTTAATAATGAAATTGATAAAAGAGTGGGACTGAGGGAAATTCATTTTACTGGGCATAGTGAAATGTGGAAAACTGGGCTGGTTTTAGTGTCACTTTCATTATAAATACTGTGTGCTTGTGAACTCAGTGGGGTTTCAGAGAGGAATCCTCATAATCTACATACTTATATTAATATCCATAGTAAAATACATTACCTCCCTTTTGAGTGACTGTGAAATAAGGCCAGGAACAATAAGGCACATCCAAAATGCGAGGAGCTCTTATTTCTTAATATCAGACAGGAAGCACTGGACATGCACACAGAGCAATATTGCTGCTCCGCTCTGATACAGAATATGCCAGGCTGCTTCCTCTGCCTCCATATTTCTGTCTTTCGCCATTGACTCCATTGATCTCTGGCGCTGCGGTCCTTGCCGGGGTCAAAGTTGAGTCGCGCTCTGTCTCAGACCGCCAAACAGGCGATTACAGAGGACACGGAGAACAGCAGAATAGAGGACACAGTGAGGTGGGAAGGACGCGAGGGCAAAAGTGAACTGGAAAAACACAGCAGAGAGCTAGAGGGGAGGAGGAGGAGGAGGAGGAGGAGGAGGAAGGGGTTAGTGAATAGTGCCAGAACGTGTGGAGAGAAACATTCAGCGAGGCAGGCTTTGAAGCTGCATTCAAAGGCAGCTGGAGTCAAGCAGTGCCAGAGCTGCGAGACACATCGCACACCTCTCGCCAAAAACTCAGCCACGGGTGAGAGAGACCTGACACCCCAATCAAATGCTCGCCTCGCAGACAAAGTACACATACAGTAGATACATCTCCGGACTCAGAGGAATCCTACCACTCAGAAGTGAAAGGCTATTCCAATAATGGATTCATTCCCAGCACACGGGGCGAGACAGAGAGACAGGACACACAAACACAGACCACACACACACACACACACACACACACACACACACCCACAGCTCTTGTTGCTCTCCAGGGTCGTGATTTGAGGACGTGGATAAAAAGCCTGCAGCCCATCCAGAGTGGAGACAGGTTGAGCGGAGATGAGAGAGGTCACGACAAACACAGTTTGAGTACTGCACTCTAAATCAAGCCTCCAAGCTCTATTAATCCAATATGCATCTCTAAGTAGATCCTGTGGTTGAAGATGAATACACTCCCACTCATTCACCCTCAGTCTATCTTTCATGCTTGCAACGCATCACGCCCATGCAGCGGCTTAATTCGGCACAGCTCGCTTTCAGACAGAAACAAATGTTACAGAAGGAATATTTGCGTTGCCATTTCATAAAGTGCTTAAACACTAGCGAAATGTGAGATTCTTTCCTTTTTGAAGTCGGGCTTTTAAGACATAAAAGAGCAATAGACTGAACTAAAGTGAACTTTTAAAGAAAATCAGCGAGGGGATACAGTGTTTTTGAAGTTCTCGAAACAGATGGGTGCACAGTGTGAGACGGGGAGAAAAACAAGGAGTGTGAGAGATGGAGGAGAAAGAGATGGAGTGAAACAGTGAGGGCGGAGGAGGGAGGCCTTAATTGTGAACGGGGAGCTGCAGAGTCGTTACAAGACAAAGAACTTTCAGCGGATTGAAAAACGATGTTAAAACTCCGGCGTCAGATCGTGTCGGACCTGCAGCGAGCGGCTCCGGTGTGACCTCAGAATATAAGAGGTTAATATCAAAACAGAACTTATTAAACTCCGCTCATTAAATCACACTCTGCCCCCTTGATGTTTGCGAGTGTGTGCGTGTGCATGCTCGAGATGAGAACAAATCCTAGCTTTCTTCTTAATGAATACAAGCTGGATTTAATAACAGATTAGAAAGGCCAGCCGCTTGCTGTTTTAATAATTAATTGATTGTGAGTTATGTTAGCTATTTTACTTTATAATGATACGCAGTGCTGAGATGTGCTGAGATGTACTGCTACATACTTGTACTGCAAGATTACTTGAAAATGACTTACCCTTGTCGTGAGATCAAATGGACTGTGAGTGTGCGTGTTAGTGTGTGATCGTGTTTGTAATTGACTGCCTGAGCCCATGAGGGCTGAAGGACATGAACGGCAGTTTCATTGCAGAGCTTCAGGGCGCAGTGTGAGCGCTTCAGTGTTTATGGTATGCCTTCCTCGTGACAGCGTGGGCTCAAATGTGACACTGAACGGCTGTGTGTCGTGCATGTGACGGACCAGAGTTTTTTAACTTGGAAAAAAAAGGCACCCAAATTAACAAACCATTTTCAGCAGGGAAACATTAGTCTTAACTTTGTGAAAGGAAGGATGGCCTCAGGGAGAAATAACATGCCAACACACTTTGATGTGCAACATGAAAATGTGGAGCTTTTTACCAGCAGCAGTTAAAAAGAGCCGTTGGAGGAAGAAAAAGCTCTCGCTGAGCTTTCTGTGGCTGGCAGAAAGCAACCTTAACAGGCTTTAGAATAATAAAAATGTTGGTCCCAGCAGTTCAGCAACAGGCTCCACACTGCAGCTCACAGGTTATCATAGCTGCCACTGAGGAGGGAGGCATCAGGGCTGAAATGCAGGAGTCAGGAGGGGGCGCGGGCCAGGCGGCTGAAGAGGAAAACGATCGGCGGGAAGTAACTGAAATAGCCAGAGGCCGCCGAAAAAGAGCGAGCCGAGATTGATTCATGCTGATTTAGCAACGGCGTCTGACAGATTGACTGAGAAACACTCAGTTAAACTGGGAAAGTTATCAGAGTAAAGAGACAGAGCGCGGAGCTTTGGAGTCTGCCGAGGCAAAGGAGGCAGCTGTCTGGGAAACAAAAGAAACGCCGGGAAGTGGCAACAAGTTGAACAGCGAGTGCAAAGCAAGGAGACAGCTCGCAAAGCCAGCTTTCAGAAGATGACAGAGAATGAATCAGTGCTCTGCCGTTTAAAGTGTAAACTGGAAGAATCCCTGTTCGCGCTGACGACCACAAAGGATGCCAGGAAGAAACAAAGAAGATGAATGGGCGAAGACAGCGTTTTGCAAGGCTCATTTAAAATTTATGAAATCGCTCTCGTCTTCATGAGAAGTATTAAGTGAACATACAATCTAGAGTTAACAGGGTTCATCCTCGTTGCAGCACATGTTTAGGCAGCATATCTGCACATATGAGCCCCTCCTGTTGCACCTGACAGCCCTTCAGCCTGCTACATCCTTTCATCATCATACACTCTTTTAGTCTTTGTACTTTTCCCTCTAACCTGCTGTAATCTTGTATCTTTTAAACCTTCATATCAAGACTTTTTCAGCATTTAAAAATGTGATGTAACAACAAAGATTGGTGTGAAATGGAGCGATATGAACCAAGCTACTGTCTCAAAGTGTTCTGAGAAATGACACGTTGAGAGAACATAGCAGGGTAGAGGCTCACTTCAGATGTGCCATCATGTGAAAACCCTAAACTGCGGGTGGATGCGTTCGGCGCTGACTGCGTGGTGTTTCTCAGGGGTATCGCTGCACTCGTGGAACAGAGGCCGCCGACACTCACAAGAGTTAGCACAGCACAGCCAGCAGGTTTAAGAGAAGTTCTGAAGCGATGATGTCTTCGTCCTGAGCGCATATACGATACTATTTTGAAATCGCACACAAAATGACGAGATCCTGTTCAGTTTTGTTTGTTGGAGAAGTGTCAGCGGCAAAGTGAAAAGAAAATCTGAACATGGCAGGCAACAAGTCAACATCCCACACAGGAAGCTCAGAAGCAAGAAGTCAGGCTTCTGCTTAGCTGCTGCAGAAGACTGTAAAAGAAGGAGAGCAGAAGAAGAGATGGAAACAACCTGCTAACAGATTTGTCGTACGAGTACGTACCAGAACTTTCTCTCCATTCTAATCCTGACTTTGACCTTTTTGTTCTCATGTTAGAGAACATTAGTCCCTGACCCCACAGAGCCTCCCCTATTGTGTTTATTGTGTATGCATGTGTGTTTTAGCAGTGAGCAGATGCAAAGAATTTCCATTCACCAAGGTAACCCTGACATACGGCTTTAACTGATTTTCAGGCAAGGCTAAGCCACAATACATCCGATAATATACATATTTTTCTTAAAACCAATCATGCTGACACTAATGGTGTGAAATGACTATGTGGCCTTAAACTAGCTCCTCTAAAATGCAGATATGTATCCATAGTGGTTAAAATCCACTTCACACAGCTTCAGTGGAGCCATGCAAAGGCCACAGCACCACCATGGTTTAATTCCCAGCTCACTTCCCTGCAGCTCTTCGAATGAGCTGCAAAACAGTCATCAGTGTGGTGGGACGCAGGCGAGGGGTCCGTGCTCTTCAATCAATTACAAACAACAGAATAGAAAATTAAAATGTTGTAAGAGCATGATATAAATGTGGCAGTACAATCTCTCTGATACATTATGTACATGCACATGTATTATGCAAAATATGGTAGTTATGATTTCATTACAGCTCATAAACTGAATTCAAGTTCATACATTTCACATGAAATTAAGTTTATATGTAACCACAGTAAAAGTGTTTCTACCACAGACCGGAGAGTCATAAAAACATAAACAACTGTTTTAGAGCTCTACCAACTTGATATGAAACTGTGGTCAGAACTGTGACCAGTGGCATTAATTAATGGGAGTTATCTGAAGCTAAAATCAACGATCTTTGCCGTTAACACCACTAAAAGTGGCTTCTGTGGCTCGTGGCATGTCGCTGGACGTGATGCAACAGAGTATTTATTGTTCACGACCGTTTTACTACGCTGCAATAAAAATTTGATATGGCACCATCCCTAGTAAACGAGTTAATCAACGCCCACTGGAGTCTCCTCCTACAAGCCCACCAGATGTCCAGAGATTTTGGGATTGTCGGTTTATGAAACAAAAGAGAGAAATTTGTCAACCGGGGAAGAGGAGGAGGACTTCTGATCTCAAACAGGAAGAGTATTTGGAAAGAAATCACTTCCTGCCCATAAACCCCTTTAATCTGGAAGCAAATATTTCCTTAAGCACGATGGCACAGCGGTTGGCAAATTTTACTGAACCAGCAAATACACTTTGATGGAGGATGCACGAGCAGCTCTGTGTTTTTTAAAACACACAAGCATGATTAGCACCAAATTCAATCAGCAAAACAACAGAGCCGAGATCCCCGTGTTGTACTCTGACATCTGAAAAATGCATTTGGCTCAGCACCACTGTGCACAAACATCCTTTCAAGTAACAAACATCAAAATCTGGTTGAAGCCTTTTTACAGGACATTCAAATGTGTTCCACCGCTGTAATTTACCGCAACATTGCATCCCCTGAAAATTGCCATTACAGCGCGTGGCATAATCTCCCTTTTAAATTCAACAAGGTGATGAAGGAATTTATTTGGAAAGACATCAGGGGAAAATATGTATTGTAGAACTATGGTTAGCAGAGAGGGTAAGGATTAGAAAACAAAAGCAAACCTCAGACAACAGCAACAACAACAGCAGCAGTGAACTGCAGCCTGAAACAAGGCAGTGCATCCAACCCATAGAGCTCACACTGTCACAGGAAATACAGAAAATAAATGTGATTAATTCTAAAAAACATAAGTACAACTACAGTGAATTTACTGCACTGTGAGCTAATGCCGCCTCACAGTCAACAGAGAGAAAAGCAAGAGAGTCAAACAGCAGGATCAGTGAGGTAAAACAGAAAGAATACCACCACCTGAATGTTCTCAGTACCCACAGAGTTAACCAAATGAAACTGCACCCTGTTTGCCTCGTCAGAACCTTTGCATTCAGGAGGCTGAGGGTCTTGATCAGGGGTTGCATCATCGCTGCCGCACTTTCTGCTGCGTGCACTGTTGACACGAGCATTATGTAAACAAGCATCCGCCGCTTCCTTCCACAGTTTTGCGACTTTGCGCCACGCTGGGCTTGATTTTTCCCTCGTTCTTCTGACTGCGTTCTTCCTTTCTTTGCAACATGTGAATCCTGGGAGCTGCAATAATGATCCACAGCAGGAAAAACACAATTCCTGGCCTGCAACTATACGCCACTTCTTCCTCTTCCTCCTCCTCTTCCTCTTCTCCTGACAGACAACTACACTGCAGTTGAGTCTTGTTTGCTCACGAGTTTCTGAGCCGTGCCTTCTTCGCTTTAGTTTATTGGTAAACAACCGCCTAATTAAACACCGCTGCACCTCTCAGCTGGCGCTACTATAAATAGGTGAGAGTTAAGAAAGGGTATTGTACATGATGGAGGGGAAAAAAAAAAACCTCTCAGAGCGTCTTTGTTGTTTGTGAGAGAGGAGATGAAAGACAAACGCCTACGCTGCCTGAATGGCTGAGACACACCTCACCCTCTCTCCTCACCTCCTCCTCCTCTCCCCCATCCTCTCTCTCTTCTTCACTGCCTCCTCTCTCGCATCTCTCTCATCCCACCAGCTGAACAGGACTCCCTTGTTTGCCCTCCCTCCCTCGCACACACACACACACACACACACACACGCACTCACACACACACACACACTTGTTACAGTTGATGCCAGTTTTGCATGGTGTATGCTTCAGTCACCAGAACACAAATGGAACGCACAGTCGCACAAATAAGGCTCGCAAAAAGTCGCAAACAGCCTCACGAGCTCCAGGTTTGAAGGATCACACACACACACACACACATGCACACACACACACACACACACACACACTGCACAGTTCGTCTCTCTCCTCCGTCTTTACTTTCCTTTTTGTCTCAATTAATAAGTGCTGCTCTAACCTTCGCTGCTGCCCTCCTCTTCCTGCCCCTCTCGTCCCTCCCACCTTCATCCATCTACTGTGAAAAAGACATCTCCAGCAGAATAACAAATGAATGTGACAACGCTTTTTGGGGGGAAACAATGGGGAGAGTCCCAGCGCTGCGCTACGTTAGGTTATTTATCTCCAGGTAAAGATGTGGCTCATCCCTTACTTTTCCTCCCCCTTCCTGATCCTACGCTCCCACAGCCCCAGTGCTCCTCTCCAGCCACCTCCCTCCCTCTCCTCCTCCTCCTCCCCCTGAGAATCACCTCAGAAATCCATACATTACAATCTGGACCCCTGGAACCGGCGAAACGGCAACACTTTTAATTTTTAATCAGGGCCTCGGTCAGAGGGGACCTGGCTTTTTCCGCTCCCCTTCTCCCGCCACCTTTCTCTCACCTTCACTTCTACCCTCACCCTCCCTTTCACTTACTCTAACTCGCCCACGCACCCCATCCCTCGTGTCTCCCTTCCCAAAGTCACGGTGATGAATGGGTGAGCGCTGCCATCTCCGTGCCCACCAGCGAGAGGCAGAGGCCGGCTAACGCGGCTCAGACGCTCTCGGGGATCACAGGCAGGGAGGAGAGTAATTAATCCAGTAGGATGGGAGGCAGGGTTGCAGGACACACTGTGAGCTTCGGGACACTGTGTGTATATGTGCGTGTGTGTGTGTGAGCGTGAGTGTGTGTTCTGGTACATTACTGGAAACACAGGATAGAAACACCAGACAGTTTTATCTGCGTAGAACTGGGGGTGCTGTGTTTTCAGAGCACAAGGTTAGGCTAGTGTGTGTCGGTACCTGAACGTGTGTGCGTGCACCTGAGTGTGTGTGTGTGTGCGTGTGTGTGTGTGTGAGTGTGAGTGGGTAGATGAGCTCCTTAAATAAACACCACTTGGGTACAGACAGGAGCAGCCAGAGGCAGCACATACAAGGCTGTCCTTGAACTTCAGGGTCAAATACACCAACACACACTCACACTCACACACACACACGCACACACACACACACATACACCACATCCACAATGAATTCCGACATTAGCAAGGATGGAGAAGGGTTTTTAAAAATGTGTAGGGGGTGTCAGCCATCACTTCAGCTGCTTTGTTTGACTAAATCTGTGTCGGTGCCGTTACTCAGAATAATCAGTAAACTCTAATCGTCTGCAGACGGCAGGGAGGACTCGGCTTCCAAATTAAATTGCATTCACCTTGATAAGAGAGTTTCCAAGACAGCTATGAGGTAAATGAAAGATGTGCAAGAGTTGGATGTATAAACAGGTGTGTTCTCCATCAAAGCTCCATGTTAATTGGGCCAATCCATTATCCACTTTGACGTGCTTAATGTTTCGGGGGATGACCGATTAGTGCAGCGTGGAGCCCCGTACACAAGCGCCCGGCTGGTTTCCTCTGGTCCGTGACGTCTAACCAGAGGCTACAGCTCTATGCGTCATTAGTCCTGGCCTAGCCGGCATACCAATAACATGTCCCTATAGCCTAATAGGATAACTGAGGGGAAATGGAGGAAATGGCTTCGATGCTGTAGAGCTGCTCTGATTGTGCGGTCTCCTGGGTTTTTGTGTGCATGTGTTAATGGACAAGGCTGGAAATTATGGCACAAATGAAATGTGTCAACCTTCTGGGACTGAATGGAACATCTGAGCAGCTGAGAAATATTGGATTTGTGCAGGAAACTTGAAAAATGCGTGGAGGTCGTGTGAGGGGGGGGGGGCTCGGATGCTTTGTGTCAAGCTCTCATCTGTTCCTGGTCCACCAGAGCCGGCAGATCAGCGCGTGAAAGGTGCAACACTTTTATTTAAAGTCGATCAAATGAAAGGCGAAGGCTCGACAGAGCCTCTGTGAGGTTGTGATGGTGCATTGAGCTAAATGCTAACTAGCATAATGTTTATCGTGTTCGGCATCTCAGTTAGTGCTTTAGCATGCTAACATTTGCTAATTAGCCCAAAAAGTACAAAGTGCAACAGTTAAAATTATGGCCTGATGATGGATGCTGGATGAGCTAAGGGATCAGCAAAGTTATTAAAATTCATCACAAGGGAAAGAAAGCAAATTTGATGACAATCCATCTTCTAGCTGTTTAGGTATTAGAGCAGGCATGTCAAACTGATTCCATAAAGGGCTGTGTGGCTGCAGGTTTTCATTCCAACCAAGGAAGAACACACCAAGCCAACCAATCAACATCAAGGAATCACTTAGTTATCAGCTGATTAATTGATTCCAGCTTGCTGTGTTCCTCCTTAGTTGGAACGAAAACCTGTAGCCACTGCCCCTTTGACATGCCTGTATTAGAGTCTGGACCCACAAACAGGCTAAAAACCTTCTCCATGTTTTCACTGAGCGTCCTCCTCCTCCTCATCAAGAGATACGAGTCGGCTGTCCTGAATACAGGTAGGTGTCGTGCGGCAGCCCACATACCATGACCCATTTTTTCAGAAAGGAGGAGCAATCAGCAGCACAGCCGAGGGGTGCCAGAGACAGGGAGCACACAAGCAGTCCCAGAGGACAGACAGCTATTACAGCACAGGAAATACAATCATCTACAAGCCTAGAGGCTAAGTGTAAGATTCAGCAACAGTGCAGAAGAGGAGCTGGGTCCTTTTTAAGTCCAACCAGCAACCCCCAACGTCTCATAACTGTGTTTGAGATGCTTGAAGATTTGATCAAAGAGACTTGTCCACGCATAGAGGACATTTGTTGAGGCACTGAGCAGTATTATAATTGCGAAAGGCTAGAAATGTGGTTTTCTCCACGGTCTTCTCCATCATGGGACTCTTTTTTTTAACTGGATATGACCAGCCCGTCATGAAGCAAGGGAATAGCTGCTGGTTTCCAGTATGGTGAGATGAGGGAGCAAAACGGAAAGACAGGATGAAAGAGGATAGGATGAGTGGAGATGAGAGGTCACAGCGGAGAGGAGAGCAGACTGACAGATATGGAAATGAAGTCAAGAGGGAGACAGAGATACGAACTTTTCCTTCACTTCCTCTTTGTATTTACCCTTCAAAAAAAAAGAGAGAGAGTGAGGCCTAATAAAACATTTATCATTGCAGGAAAGCTCTTTAATGTCTTTGACATTAAAAGGCTGAAAGGAGGGAGAGAGAGATGAAAAGAGAAGAGCAAGAGAGAGAGGAGGAGGATGTATGTTACAGAGTGGATGGTGGTGGAAGACGGAGGTGTGGCAGGGCTCGAGGAGGCAGAGGACAAGAAATCAGAGGCAAAGGTGTGAAGGGAAGTAAGTGAGAGGTGAGCGCAGGAGTTAAAAGGGGTGAATTACACAGAGTCTGAGGAAGGGAAGAAGCTCTGACAAAGAATTGATTAGAGGAAGAAAGACGGTCAGACAGAATTAAATCCAGCATAAAACATCATTTATATGACATTCAGTGTGGAGGATGTTGGATGGTAAAGGCTTAATTAATGAAAACGCGCAAATCTGTCCCGAAAGAAGACTAAAACTGAAGTCATCTAGGGCAATACAAGGACTGGGTATTGTTTGAATCCCAGTGTCAACACAATATGTGACTTTCTGGCAATGCCTGACTTGGTGGGCGCCGTCTCACCTTCCTGCAGTGATGCAGAAGTGGACTTCGGGACATTTCAGGAGCACTTGGCGATCACATATAAAAAGAGCCATCAGTGCTGCTGGCTGTGGTCAGAGGTGAGACTGGCTCGAAAGGTTCATTCAGAAAGCTTTTCAGCCTGGTGATAAATTACACTTTAAAGTTATAATCTGTCATTAACTCAAAAACTTTTAAATACTTTTTATGGTGGGCACGAGCCATTCACTGGCTTGCATTCGGTAATTATCTCTCTATATAGTAGCTTTTATTGGCAGAGTTGGAGGTCAGCACTGTATTCAGATTCCTACACACGAGGGATTCACATGAAAACTATGCAGCTCTGATTCCAGCTGAGGTTTATCTCACTGACATCAGCCTCCATGTTTACTGTCTGCTCTCCTTACGGGGCGCCAGAGCTGCGATGTGAACAAAACATCCTACTGCTGCTATTCAACAGGCAAAACACAGGGTGGCCACATGGTTCCCTTATAGTCATTATTTAAGAACGTCTACTGACACGTCTGACACAACACGACTGGAGGGGATCACGCGTGGTTGTGTGTGTCTCTGTCTGCAGCTCATCCTGCACACTGGACCCATCAGCCTGGTGCAGACTGTGACTGCATGCTCTCGCAGTGATTCACACTTTTTTAAAAACTTTACTGACTTCTCTGTTTTATACCACGGTTGACTGCTGACTCCTCTTGACGAGCCACGAGATCTGGGTGCACTCTTCTAATTCTCTATTGTAATGCCGGCATGACACAACACTTGGAATAAATTGTGTTGTGTTCGACTTGACATTTTCAACAAAAACCACAAGCACCAAAGAATATGGCGTACATTTTAATTCAACTTAATTTAGCAAAATATTAAGGAGCCTGAAACAATGTGATACATTGCACTGTTTCACACCTATAGGTACGAACATATTACACAATTAGGAAAAAAAGACTGTTGTCAATTTTCAGTTACCATGTGCAATATTATGTGAAACCTGAGTTGAGAGTAAATGGATAGAACTAAAAAATTGCACACTGTAACTCAGGCTGCTTCATCATGATTAAGACATTCTTTGGACAATGCGTCTTTTTGTCTCATCCACGTCACATTTGATCTCATGTGATTATGACTAAAAGGACGCAGGGTGTCCAGAGATCCAAGTGAAGATGCATCAGACGCTGACGTGAAGTGCAATTATGAATATGTTCTCTCTGAGATACATAAGAAAGCACACAACTACTAACGTGGAGCTACTGCATCTGATATTCACCCACAGCATTCTGAGTTCAGGTACAGATTTTTCTTTTACGTTCTCATATATAAAGAATTGGCAGCATTAAATCTTTGTTTCTCTGCTTTCTGAAAATGAGCTTGTCTACTTCACAAAGAGCGATCATAAGACTCTGACATGATGAGAGGAACACGGGTGCATTCTGTTTTAGTGCTTTCTCTGAAATATGTGTCTGAAGTGATGTGAGGAGAGAAGATAGCGAGTGACAGACCGCGACAGAAACAAAATGAATCGCGAAAAATGAAAGTGGGGCAGAGAACGAAACGGAACACAGACGCAGGAATTAATGAAAATGAAATGTGACGGCGCGAAAGGAACTTCATGGCAGTGTTCAATCATCCGAACAAACAGACGAACAAGCTGAACAAACAGCCAAACACGAATCAGTCAACTGAGATTTGTCTTAGGCTTCATGATTGAATGGCATATTGTACAGTTACTGATCATTAAGATGTTCCTCATCACACCACTGGGAAAGGGGGAGCCATGATGAACTAGAGTTTTAAATGCTGTGCTTACTGCGAGTGCAAACAGTGTCGCTCACATCAAATAAAATAAGTTTACAGGCACAGCAGAATGCCCTCTTAATCCCATCATAATGAGCTGTTGTTACGGATGTTTTCCGTCAATTGCTTCCACCTCTGTAGGCTACAAACATACAACTGCAAACAAATCACGTCTACCGCGTGGTGCACTGCTGAGCTGATAAGTGTACAGGTACGCCCTGTGAAACGATCAACATCAGCGTGTCACTTCTGACAGGTACTGTTTTCATCACTGGTGACTGACAGGCTGGAGGCAACAGGGTGATGGGAGTGTTTCTGTGTTTAAAACTGTGCTGAGTGTTTAAAACGGGACAAAAATGAAACATCACACAACAGTCCCTCAAAACCACCGACACTTGTGTGCACTGTGTCCTCGTTCACACACAAATGGCATTTCAGGCCACTAACATTTAGATTTTTTAAAACACCTTCTTAGTGCAGATGTTTCAAAGCTTCAGTGTGTGTGTCTGTGTGTAAAACAGTGGGAAAAGATTGATGTCATCACCTTAATTTGCGCATCAATTTTGCATCTAAAACAACAACAATGGCGGGCTACCGGTCAGTTTACGTTAGCTCTGCTCGGCTGTGCGGCAGAAATCTGCTCACTTTTTAAAAACGAAGGTCGTGCGGACAGAATCTTTTTAAAAAATATCTGTGTGTGTGTGGTCAATTTATTGCGATCATCCCAAGTCACACCTGTGTAATAATCATACTGTTTCACGTCCATCGCATTACGCCACACCTGCCAGGTGGATGTGTTATCTTGGCAAAGGAGGCGCGCTTTAAACAAATTTGTGTACAAAATTTGAGAGAAATAAGCCTTTTGTGTGCATAAGATGTGTTTTACTGATGAGGGCAGATGTAGACGAGTCCAGGTTTTATGTTCACGCTGTATTTTAGGTGAGAACGACAAGTGGCAAGAAATCTGGTCGCTGATCAACTTCGGCCACATCACAGTGGATTGAAATCGTTCTACAACAACAGTCAAAAGACACTCCGTTAACTTTGCACTTTGATTTTTTTAGCAGTTGGATGACTCAGGGCGACTGAGCGACGCTCTGACCACCTGCATCACCGTCAGAGCGGGAAAGAGCTAAAGCACAAATAGGCCATAATCACCGACATTAACTATGCATTAAAGAAAGTCACAGCAGATTCAGTCCACTAAACGTACAGCGGGAAGCTCCCTGTGCACTTTCACTGCTCCTCACTCTAATACGCAGCTTCGTCTCACACGCCAGTCGATTGACTTTGTAAGGGATCATCAAAGGAAGCGGCACCACCAGGGCACACACAGAGAGCCAAGAAATGTGCTGAGCTTAACACACACTCAGTACATCCATCATTTACACATGGGCAGGCTGGTTGAGCTTTCATTTGTTCGCACCGCCTCAACGATGAGATGAAGATCAAAGTTATAATCTACGTCTGTCGCTTCCTGATGTTATGTAATAGTTTATACTGTTAACAATGGCTGGTCCTGTTATTTATGGTGTGGAAGCGTCTCGTGTCCTAAATGCATTTTGTTCTGTCTCTGGGCGCTGAGAAGATTATACCTCACATTGTTGCTCTTGTGAGGAGTAAAAATCTAAACTATATCTTCACATATTGCTCACTGATATCCAAAAATGCTCAAATGATGCGGCTCTGTCGGATGACGAGGAGCCTTTCTCATCAGCTCTGCGTCGTCATGCTTGACTTCAACCAGTAAATATATCAACTGAAAGGTGACGTGCAAACACACACACACACAGCCAGGACGGACTCCTTTGTGATTTCCTGGTTGCAGTCAACAGCTGTGGAGTTCTATGGGAACAAGAAAATCCAAACATCCGTAAAAAAAAAAGAGAGTCATTTTGGCCTGAAATGATCATGTGCTGTCACTGAAAAGCATTGTGTTTTTGTCTAATGAAAACAGTAACAGTGTGACTTTACATCTCTATATGTAAATATAGAAATGTGCTGAGCTGTGACTCACAGTCACTCCTGGCATTTTTGATATATACATTACATGTCGTATTACACATAAGCCTGGGTCGATAATATTTTGGAGACGCATATAAAAAGCATTTTATTCTAATATTAGGCTAACATATAAAATAATGTGTTAAAGTTCTTCATTTTTAAAGATAAGGCCAGACCTGGCCCATGGCTGCACTAGATTACAGAGTCTTTAATCCCCTATGAGCCAGATCAGAGTGAGGAACCTGCAGGCCAGTCTCTTTGAGTCAAACTAAAATCTAGTCTGATGACTACAGGTGCTTTAGTATATAAATAACCCACCTCAACCAGATTAAAGAAAAGAAGTCTTTTTGAACCTGAAACTTCTAACACAGGAATGACTCTGTGTCTCGCTCTGCTTTGTACTGCCCAACACATCTGGACCACGTTAAATGAAGATTCTGGTGTCATATTTCAGCAGGGAAGACAATGATAAGCTTATAAAACACAACATTAAAAAAAGCAGTGTCTGGCTGAGGCCTCTTATCATGTTCAAGACGTCTATAAGTCGTTACGTCACAGACTCATTTCACCTTCCAACATCTCACATGGATTCACGTCAATAAGATCCAAAGAGTTCAAATGATCCAACATCTCACAAAAAGGAAAGATTAGAGGAAAGTATTCATCCTCTCCTGTGATCCTCTCACAACCCAAAAGATTTAATCTTGTGTCCTTTTACAATCTAATAAGATCATAAAGAAGAATATAGTTGTCACAGGGGCCATTTACATGTAGAACGAGCACTTTTGTTATCTTGAACATATTTTGCTGACAATACTGCAGCACTTTTTCTTGTAATGCTGTATTTTTACATTAACATATTGGTACTTTACCACTGAAGTTACTAAATACATTATCTCTTGTTACTGTAACTCAGTAAGGTTTTGGTTTCAAATTGATCTGAAACTAAGCGGAGTTTGTTAATTTTTCTGTAGCATATACAATAGATATAAATTTAGGTATGATGCAAATTAGCCACAACAGGCGTTCATGCTTAAATGCAATAAAAAAGTTTTTTTTCAAAATGCATAATACAAACATCTATCTATCTATCTAGAAGACACAAAATTGTTTACAACTATTTATATTATAGCACCAACTAGAACAGGGTTCAGACAAACAGTATATGTCCACTTTTTTCAATGCTTAAATGCAATAAAAACATCTTTTTTGTGTATTCAGAATTCATTTATTTCATCAAAACAGCCACAAAATTGGCTTACAACCATTACATTGTAACAACAATTAGAACAGCGGTTCTTTCACTTTGACCGGTCCGACGAGAAACCAGTGCATGCAAAAGGTTCCTTGGTGTGTGTTGAATATGCACAAACCGGCATTAGAGGAATGCATGCGCGATTCGACTGCAATGTGGATAAAAGCCGTATGATGCAAATTCGCGACAATCGGCGATAAGGGGTTAGTTCTTGAGTGAATTTTATTGTAGTCTGTTCCATGAAGTGCTGTTCTGGTTGAAATCCCATGCAGTTCACATGTTATTGGCTTTCCCTCAGAGTCATAACGTGGAAGGTGGCGGACATTTGCAGTAAATGGTATCACAGTGTTGGATCAGTCCTGTTGCTGATCCCGTTACGACATACACGGTGTTGCTGACTCTGAAAGCATGAAACGTTTTAAAATGATGTAGTTCGGAGCAGTATTTTTACATCCACTTGAGCAAAACTTTACTAAAGTGCCAGCACATTTCTACCTGAGAGGAACATGATAGAGCTCCTTCCAGCTGTGATCATATGATCACACAGTAGAGAGACTTAAGAGTGGCCCCTGACAGCCCCTGGGCCTGAGCCAAGAGGGCTGAGAGTTCAGGTCTCACTGGGGGGTCCCGTCACATTTCTGCCTGCATTAAGTAGCTGAGGCAGAGCCTGGACCATATGCATACAGACCCACACACACACACACACACACACACACACACACACACACACGCACTCCTACTGGGTCTTGGTCTTTCTATTGCTCTGGTCCGCTGTGGGCTGCCACAGACGGCAGTTTGTCTATCACACAGTCTGCGCTGAGCCTGGCAGTCAGACCCCAGGGAGAAATTCTGGCTCGCGGGCGGATCGGGGAGCCTCCAGTGATGCCTGATCTCGCCATGACACGGCCCCGCCACACTGTGAAATCAGAGCTGTGAGGTGAGAGCTTTACTGTTCCAGTTTAAGCCACTGAAGTGAGACCCCCCACACACACACACACACGCACACACACACCTAAATGCTTTCACATTTGATTTTTACTTAATATGCAGAAACACGCACTGATTTATGTTTTACAAGTTAAAATCCTACAGAGAAAAAGGCACAAACAAAACCTTCTGGTGTGGATTCAAACATGCATTGCAAATGAATTAAAACCTTCACGTTCAGAGTTAATCAGGTTTTCATCAGATTTCTGAATTGTTCCACTGCACTCGCAACACCAGGCCTCAGCGTATGCTCCAATTTGTTCCAGGTATGTGGAGCACAAAATGTAAAATCTGTCTTTCTCAGGTCAGTGCTAACTCAGACAGGCTGAAAGAACAACATCCAGCGGTGCATAAGCCACTTACAATGTGAGAAGAAGGGCTTTAATAATAAACACAAACCAATGCTAAGCTCTTGTGAAACAACCTCAGTCTTGTTTTTGATCCAAAATACATAAATAGTGATGTTAAACAATACAAAATATAAGAGATGCACGATACTAATGTCACACAGCAGCGTACAGTGTCTTCAGAGGGGACACACATACAGAGACAGAGTTTTTATGCATCCAATCAGCTCAGCCCTGCAGATACTTGTTCGACCAATCAGGACAGACACATCAATCCTATCCAGTGCCAGGATTTATACATGGCCATCACACCCAAACCAGGCACTCAGCAAGTTAGTGACTCAGCTGTAAATTCAGAGGGCTTCACCTGTACTCACAGAACCAGTGTTACAAAGTCTAACTTTTGCCCGCTAAGAGGCTTTGCAGGATTAAAGCGGCTGCCCACACACCAGCACGACACACAGGTCATGAACTTTGAGTCACAGCAAAAAACACAGGCGACATTCCAGGACCCCCTCAACAAAAAATAGAATTTCTACTTTTGTTGCAAAAGCGCTGAAGAAATGTATTCTCAGTCCACTCTAGCTTTGAAATGAAGCACAAGCGCCTGCATTGTCTAACACACTAAACGTTCAAGGACATTTTCACTTTGGCCTCTCTTTTCCTATATGTTTTCATTGCACCCTCTGGGTTCATGTGTACGGCTAATGATGACATTTGGAGAGCACACAACATGGAACAATCTGTCCTTGATCACGCATTGCTGCGTGTTAGGTTGACCAACAAATCAAATCTTTCGTTTGGAATTAACAACCTCGCCACAAGTTGCCGATCTTCTCTGGCCGCATACTCTGACCGATGCAGCCGCAGCAGCGCCGGCGTCCTTTTGGCTCTCCAGGTTTGTCTTTATCTTTAGTTTCAGGAGTAAATGTGCATTCGTTTTGAAATTGAGGCGAGAGTCAGACGTAGTTTGGAGATCTCAGTTCTGCAAGGACAGCAGTCAAAGTCACAGCGACAGCATCATAAGTTAAAGGCAGAAATGTCTTCATTTACATACTCATCACATCCCCTGTGCATCTTGCCAGAGGCCCTGCATCCCTGTGTGTAACTGTAGAGCACGCATTTAAAACATCACTCAAGCGCTATTGTGCCGAGCTGAAGTGATAACCTGTTATATTTTCATAGCAACAAATGTGCACTTAATAGCTAATTGATAAAACTGTGTCACCATTTCATTTGCATTTACTGTTCGTGTCAGCATCGGTTAAATCTTCCCCATGGCAGGAATACACGGGTGCACACAGAATGATGCAGCTTGCATGTCTGGCTGCAGAAAAGGTGGTTTTATTTAGAAGTAACAGATGGTTTAGCTCAGATTTATTAACCTGCCGTCTTTCTGTTCTGTCGCATACAATCTTTGTTGGATGTGGTGTTTAACTTGCATCCTCAGTATAACAGCTCCAGCTTGACACACCATGAAACATGTCCTGGTATTTTATTAATTGTGTTTTCCAGATCTTGTCCATGCTACTTTCTGGTCACAGTTGGAAATCTTTTAACATGCGTATCTCTTTTTGACAAAAAAACCTAATCAGGCTGAGCCAAGGTTAGTCACATCACGGCGGGGCGAGTCCACTGGAGTTGAATCGAATCAAATCAGGCTCCTTTTTTGATGAACCGATCAGTTTTATCGTCGTTCAGTAGTTTTAGATAAATGTGGCTCGAGTGTAGTTAGTTAAGAGACTTCAAAGAGGCTCTTTGAAATGAGGCCATGAAAATGCCAGAGCACTGGTGGAGCGCGCGTCTGTCCTTTAAAGTTTGCTCTTGGCTTCCTGGCTGCGTGTTAATGATGAACAGATAAAATATTCAACTGAGTGGTATTACTCTGCATCTGTCTGCCTGCGCTCCCCCCTCAGCGCTCAGTGTGTGCCCAGACATATGTGCACACACACACACGCGTGCAAACACAAAGCACGAGGGTGCCCGTCCGTCTGTCCGCCCGCCCGCCGTCCTCGCCGCGCAGAGCATGAATGTAACTGATTTTTGCCTCTGAGTAAAAGGGCCGCGGATATGTGGTCCGCGGTTAGAGTGTGTCCGAGTGCGAGGCGGCAGGCAGTTAGTCTTATCTAAGAGAGGGGAGAGTTGGGTTGTGTAATTATTTTCACTGGCTTTGATCCAGAGCAGCCTCTTCCAGACACCTGTTGGCCTCTGGCTCCGTCTGAGGTCTCATAATTGGACCCACAACCACAAGAGCAGGACACACACTGAGCTGTGCACCGGCATCAGCGTGCACGCATACATGCATATTGACAAGCAGTCATTTCCTTTAACGTTCTGTAAAACCCACAGCGAAAACGAAAATGCACTTATTTTCCCACATTCAGAAGTAATCCGGTTTGACTTTCTGTGGGTGGCTCAGCAGCGCAAGTTCAGTGTCACGCTGGCGAAGTGACAGCCATCGTCAGTCAGACTACAGCTCGGTGCCATAGATTTAATTTCTCTGTGTTCTTCTCTTCAATGTCTCCCTGAGAGCCTCAAAGCAGCTGCGTCCCCACTGTCATTCAAACTGCGCAGACTTTCAAATGACATTGACAGGCAAAGTCTCTCCTGCCGTGCAAATGACAGCAACAGCTATTGATTGTGCCTTCTTTACAAGGAGACTCGCTTCATTCAAATTTCACTCAGTTCGTGTTTTTTTCATGTTGGACACAAAGAAAGTAAAAAAAAATTAAAAATAAAAAAAAAAAGACCCAAAGGGAAGCGGTCAATAGCAGACATTGCTTCAGAGGAGTGAATTCTTTATAAAAAATAATTTAGAGAGAAAGTAATTTCCTGACATGCCTTGTCTTGTGCTTTCATTTCGGTACATTCCCAAGGCTGCCTATTATTTTTCAAAGAACAGTGGAGCTTTCCGCCAGCATGAACCAAAGAAATACAAAGAATGGCTGGCCACAGCCAATATCTACAATCAGTCACACAAAAATCCTTGTTTCCAGCAGCCAAGAACACAAGGTTCTTTGGCTATGAACATTCTTGTGTGTCGAAATTCAACCATGGATTGCCGTTGACTCCGATGATACATTTGAACTGAATATACTGCAATAACAGAATTGAACAGAACACCTTTCTGTAACTTCAAGACTCCTCTGAACTCCTCTACCTTGCAACCTGCACCTTATTTATTCTGTTTACGTGTCTCCCTTTGTTCCTGTTGGTGAAGCTGTTAACAGGACGCGGCTGGAACAGAGCAGCACAGCCGACCGACCTAAAAGGTTAAATAACTGACAGAATAGATGTTTCGTAGACAGCGTCCATGGAGTCGAACCACACGATGCCTTACGATGGTTAAATATGATCACAAAGTTCCAGGACTCATTAGTGATTAACTGACTTTGGACTGAAGTCTGTTATGATGTTATTAAAGGGGAACTAACATCTTCTTTTAATAAATCATCTGATGCACTGTGGAGATACATCTAAAATCCTGACTCAACTTGGAAAACCATTACTTTGACTGACCGTGTTCAGTTCGTCCGGCCAGAAATACTACACACTGGATTTCTGTCTGAGGCTGGATTTATAGTTGACGTAAGGGGTTAACGGCAGTCCCATCACAGATACCTGTGGTGTAGGTTTCGATTTACAGTTCGGCGGCAGCACCACCACAAAACTACACACGATGGAGGCTGTATCACGCTTTAAATCGCGCTCCCCAAAGTCGCTGTGTTTACTCTCTTTTCATTTACTGTGTGGCATGGAGCGATGCTGTGTTCTTATAGAGCTGCAGTCACAGTCTGCTAACTTCTATTCTGCTGTGTCTCATTACTGAATCGGAGACTTCTGGCGTGCAGTCGCCATGTTGACGTTTGTTTGCGGTGACAGTGAGCGGTGATTACAGGGAGCGGGTCTGTGTGTGTGAAAAGCTGCAGATTGGGTCTTGTTCATCTTTCTTGATAATGTCCAGCACGTTCTGACCAATCGCAGTTCTTGCGGTCACCACCTAGCACGTCCGTCCGATTTTTGTGGTTGCACACGTCGGCTGCAGCTGCACAGCCAAACACGAACATGTTATCGTCTCATAAAACAGTTGCTTAGATTTAAACACCCGGCAAACACAGAGCAGCATTAGCATTCCTTTCGCGTCGTGTTCCTGCCACCTGACAACGCTCCACTTTGTTCAACAGCTACTTGCTAGCTTTGTGGGCACACAGTGTACACGGGCTTCATCAGAGCTGTTTCACTGAAAATAGATGCCTGCTGTGACTGATGCACTGATGAGTGATTTTTTTTGTGCCTTGAACCAAAAACAATGAGCTGAAAAGAGGCTGCACAGCTCCAGTTGGATGGTGATTTGAGTTGCGCCTTTCATATTGCATGTAGTCGTTTGGTTAACTCAGAAATATTGATTGGTGCAGCTTTTAAAGTCTAATAACACAGAAAGCATTATCTCTTATAATATCTACCAGCTATCTGAGCCCCAGCCTGTTTTTCTTCTCTGCTGCCACTACCGAGCACATTTTCCCCTGAGTCGGTCATTAGCCCGCACAGACACTCCTCTAATTTTTAGCCTCTTAACCTCATGAGGGCATCTGTGCTCATGCTGGAGTGTTGTAAGGAGATCCAGTCACCGCCGCACCCTTGGGCCTTGTCTGCAGTTTGCTCTGAAATGTCGTGGTTAAAACCCAACACCTCTCCCGGGGTTTTCTCAGGGTTCGGACAGATCTGTGTGTGTGTGCTTTTCATCTTCACCAACCGCTCACGAAAAAACTCTGTGCCCTTCTGAAGGATGCATGAATGAGAGCACTGCCATCTTGTCGCTTGTTCTACCTTTTATCTCGCGGGAAGGCTGCGTCTAACCTTTTAAATATCCATGATGCAACGGCACACCTTGCTCACGCTATGAAGATGATTTTTTTTTTTTTTGTCATGTTCAAAGCGGTCAGCGTTAGAAAATCTTTTACGAGTCAGTAGAGAAAAGAGAAACCTTGAACAAAACCTCTTTAACCACCTTTAACAAAATGAAGAAAGAAGTATTTAAAGAACTTACGATGTCCTTCGTTTCACTTGAATATTCAGTCAATGCACTTTTACAAGTACGTTAAAAATGTGTCACATTTTAAAAGCTCTCTCAGTCTGTGCTGCTGAAACGAAACAATTTTCCGTACAGCTTCCATTTTGCTCTGGTCTCTTTTATTTGCCGACATCAAACCTTCACCTACTACATACCATGTGGCATACATATATGCATGAATGAGGAAGAGAAAGGTAGAGAAACATCTGAAAACAGCACACAGACAGACACGTGACCGGCCTCTAAACTTTCCCTGGTGCATTTGACTGCGCAGTTTTGCTCAACAAATAAGCCCACTTAGAAAAAACACAGCCCGGCATCAAACAAAAACACAGCATAAGAGCTACCAGCGTGGTGTAAGGTGTGCAAATTAAGCTGCATAAGACAAAGCTCAACATGAGAGCGAATCTGCACCGGCTCCGCGAAACTGCAGCTCTTGTTCTTTCAATTAATGGGGCATTCACACACACTCACACACACACAGAAAAACAGACCTTTCCTGTCAGCCTGATGTGGTCTCGACCATTAACATTAACATCAAGAATGCCTCCGAATCGGAGAAAGCTGAAATGAAGCGAGGTTCAAAGCAGGACAGGAAAATACTCTGCTGCATAGTGGGAGCTTCCTGCTAACACCTGTGACAAATCCTGCTCAACCGAGGGGAACAGCAAGCCTCCGGATAGTCGGAAAGTAAAGGAGGAGAAGAAGGAAAAGAGAGACAGAGACAAAAAAAACGCTTGACCTGAAAGTGCGGAGTCCCCGTTCAAATTTCCTCTTTTTCTGTTCTACTGTTTTTATTGATGTCTGTGTATCGGCGGTGAGGCCTCCTTAACGACAGGCCTTTAGTTCAACATTTTTGAGGTAAATGATGCCATTCTTACAATTGTATGCTAAATATGAAGCTATATACTAGCTTAGCGGGTAAACAGCAAGCGAGTCAAGGACATAACTAACTGCAAAAAAAAGTCATGTTTATACCCTATAATGTGTGATGTGTATGATAAGTCTCTTATCTCTGAACGCAGTCACTGGCAACCCTTCCCAGGAAGATTGTGATATTAACGGCTGACATCAGCAAGGCCACTTGTGAGTAACCCGAGGGAGACATGCCTGTAAATAGTGAGCTGTACCTGAAGTTCCTCCAGACAGGATCTCAACCAGACTCCATGCGTTTTTTCTCCTTTTTTGACAATGCATATAAACAATGCAAGCTGCTGATTGCTGTCCATGATTGTTTTGGCACGACAATTGGCATTCTCGCCAAGACTCCAGTGGTTACTGACCAGTGGTTCAGTGTATGCTCTAGTGTATTTGCTCAGCTGTAAGGTTTATGCTCCTTCTCGACTAACAATGACTAAATGAGTGTGAGTTGGTGGAAACAATCCGTATGTATGGTTTGTCCAGTCTTTGTAATTTTCAGTTTAATTTAATGTAAGTTTAATCTTCAGGTTTGTCCCAAGCTTTAGTGAGCTTATGAGTTGCTGGAAGGGGGATTTTGTTACCGCTGGTCAGAGCCAAGCAGCAGTTCTCCCGTTTCCAGTGTTTGTGTTGAGCTTATAAGATGATGGCCGTCGCCTCATAATTACTGTGCAGACACAAGAGTCAAATCAATCTTCTCCTCTCCTCTAACTCTCAGTAAATAAAGTGAATAAGCACATTTGCCAAAATGTTGAACTATTCCTTTAAACAGTGTGAACTGTGTCACATCTGCAGACACAAGACAGTGAGAAATTAGGAACAAAGGCCCTCAGTTATTAAAGCTGCATGAACTCCTGAACTCTGTCTGACTTCAGAGCAGCGATATACACATCAGGCAAATGAGGCTGGGAGTGGTACGGCCTGCACGGGTGAATGCTCGTCAGCGTCTCTGGAGCGGGGGAGGAGGAGGAGGAGGGGGAGGACAGTTTGGTCATAACAGCCATTAATCCACTTGGACTGCTCGAAGTTGACAAACAACCGGTGCTGTGACACATCGGCGAGATCTTGACAGAGCAGATCACAGATACAGATATGTTTACAAATCGAAAGGGAGACGCAGACGGCAGAACAACGATATTATTCACCGAGCGAGCGTGTGCACTTACTACATATGACACGGCTGCACAAATGAAAAATAATGACAGCCACTACAGAGGTTGACAGTTAGGAAGCAACACGGTGGGATTGTGATGGATGAAGCAGGAGATGGAGCTCAGGAAAAAGGCGCAGGTAGGAGTGCAGCACCAAGAGAGGCAGGGGGGGTTTGGGGTGGAGGGCAAGAGGAGTGAGTGACAGGGTGGTGCTGTCAGCTCCTCTGTGGTGCGCTCTTCAGGGGAGCCCCGGAGCGTGTTCTGTTAAGTAAACAGCTGCAGCGACGAGAGCTCCTCAAATATTAATAGGGAGTGATCCCCTCCTCTCGCCTTGTTCAAACTGACATTCCCCGAAGTGGACCGCGGCACTGCAGAAGGAAGCACACATGCTGGCCTCCTGTAACGCAGTGGAGGCCAGCAGGGCCGCCTGTGGCACCCATCAGCCCTGACAGAGCAGAGATCAACCAGGGGGCACCCAACCGCAGAGAGGCCCTCCCTATGGGCTGACACACAACCCCCCCGTGGCTCATTATCATCTGTGCCATCACAAGAAAACGTTTCAGACTGCTGAGGAAAACGCACTAAAACACAGTTCATTCCCACCGTCCCCAGCTTCCATCTGCGCCCATCAGACGCAGATGAATTATAAATGAAAGGGTGCTCAATCTGAGAGGATCGATACTAACAAGGTCCAAGTTAGCCATGACAATCCTTCCTCTCTGTTTTTTTTTTTACCGCCCATCTTCCCGCCACTCTCACTGCCTGAGTTTGCTTCTCTCAACAAAAACAAAACAAGCGGACTTCTAGCCGAAGGCTAAAAAGTCAAGCTGACGAGGCAGAATTATCTACTCTTACAGCAATCATTATGGAGTTATTAAAAAAGCGCATAACTGATGAAGGAGCTGAAACATGAGCGAGACTCTACTCTATTCTACCTCCTCGGATCGACCCACCACTCCCCAACACCCACCCCCATCACCTCTCCTCTGACAGGCGGACCAGGGGAATTTTCTGAGGAGGAGTAATGGAGCTTGTCGGAGAGCTCCCTGCTTCACACCACTTAGCCTCTCCTCCAGCCAGGGTGGCTGGAGATGTAGGGATGTATGGGGAGAGGGAGGGGGCGGAGAGGTAGGCTACTGATGAGGCTCCGCCGGGACTCGGAGTAGACTCCTCACCACCCAAACATTTCTCCTCACATCAGTCACGCCGCGCAGGCAGAGAAGCGTGCAGCAGCTCCCTCCACCACCGCTCTTTCTTTCCTTCGTTAAGATGTTCGGTCCCGGCTCGCCCTTGGGCTACGGTGCCCTCTTCACACACTCCTGCTGGGCGAACATGGTGTCCTGCTTCATCAATAATTCCTAGAGTCAATCGCTTCAATTAAGACTACTCCTTCCGCTGCAGTCTGAATGGTGGCAGTGGTACAACCGCCTCCCTCTGCTCGACTTCTATAAACTGTAAATACGTCCAGAGGATTTTCCCATTCTGAGTGTTTGTGTCTCTGTGACTGTGAGCAGCTCTTTTCACTAACTGACAGTTCTGCTCAAGACCGACTGACCCAAACCTGGGAAACAGCTGCAAGCATCATCATCATCATCATCATCATCATCATAACCACTACCATCTGACATCAGACGCCTCGCCAGAGAGAAGCAGTTCCAGCCATTGCAAAGGTTAGTGCGATGTATGCGTTCAATAATTTATTACGGCCCTCGAAGGATGTTATAGCAACTGAAATGGCCCTTGGAAGCAAAGAGGCCCCCCACCCCTGTGCTAAAAGGGTACCTTGTGCGTCTGTGTGAGACTCTGAGGGGTGAGAACAGGTTGAGAAACCATGTGAGAGCAAAGTCAAAGCATGTGATAATAAAGTACGACATTACACCTAGATCATAAAGACACACTGAAATTAAACACATTTTCCAGGTTCGAATCCTGTGCCTCTGTGGTGTAACTGTCTTCATTTTTATTTCATTTTTTCCCTCTGCTTTTTGACTCTTGAGCTGCTGTAACAAATGTATTTCCCCAGTTTTGGATTAATAAAGTTTAACTTATCTTGTTAATAAAAAATGTTTGATGATCACCTTTAACACGAGAGCACATACATAAATATATCCCATAAAACGTGATCTGGGGTGATTACTTAAACCTTCTGAAAATTATTATGCATTAATAGCATGTAAATGTACCAAGAAGCTCATTTCCAACATGTGCATTTCACTTCAATTTTAAAAACAGGTCACTTGTCGTCCAAAGTGAGTCATTGAGAGTGTTTTCTAATCTGTCGCCTCTTCGGGGAGCCGAGGTCCTGACAGCCCAACACAATCTCTCACTGGGCATTTCTTTCAGCGGTCCACTGACGAAAATGAGGTTCATTAAGTTAGACAGATTGCCATGAAACTTTGTGAAGACATGCATGCTCCTCTTGGTTTATGACAAATAAAAACTGAAAACATTATCCTCAGCCTCAGCTGCACTTTGTGCTAATTAGCACTTAGCAGTTGTCAGTTTGATAACACACTGACGCTATGAACTATACCTGCTGGACATATTAGCGTGTCATTGTGAGCATATTAGGATGATGACATTAGCATTTAGCTCAGCACAGCCTCACTAAGCTGCTAGTATGGCTGAAGACTCCTAAAAGTAATATGGCAATTCGGGAGATGTTTAAGGTTAGTTTAGGCGATGAAGACTGGTATAACTTAGTGAAACTTATGCTTAAAAGAGACCAGTGTAAACTGTTGTGATGACGCTCCACCACCACACACTTTGCAATGTTACAGCAGCATCACACTACTTCCACATTTGCTGCTGCGTGTTAGAACAAGGAGTGATATGGTTGTTTTTCGGGTGAGAACAGCGACCCTCTTTCAGGAGAACTTAAATTTGGTCAATTGTTGTTACATATTTATGCTGCTGTGAATAAGCCATGAGATCCCAAAGATGTTGAGATCAGCCCCTCTGCCCTGCTCCACCCTGCCCTGACAGGTTGTTATGTCTGCATGGCTGAGCACGTGTTGCATAAGTGTTTCAATATTTCATAGGCCAAAATGAAAAATGCATCTCTTTGAACTATAAGTGCATGGTTGGAGTAGGAGGAAGAGGGCAAGCTGGTGGGGTCGCGAGGTGAAGGAAGAGTTTGAAAACATAGAGGATGAGCAGGAATAAATGGGTCGCTTCAGTCTCATAACCTTCCTATTCAGGGAAACTCTGTGCTGATATTAAGGGGCTGCAACCTGAATGAGGCTCAAACAACTTAGACCTGTGACTGAACTGACTGCGGAGTGCACTTTGCTTAAGCTGAGGATGCTTTTCATAAGCAACAAGACCTTGAAGATTAATTCCGGAGCAGCTGTCCCATGCCACAACCTGCCAAACATCGTGCACAAAGAAAAGGATTGACAAGCAAACACCTTCAGGTCTTGCTGGGGCTGCCCCCGCAGAGCTGAACTCAAATAACTTCAGATTGAGGGAGTGATAGCTTTAAGTAAAAGGGGGAGAGAACTTTTGCAGCCACAGCACATCAGCTGCAAAGGCTTTAGATTTATACTGAGTATGCATGCCCTGGAGTGAGGATAAATATAAACAAAGCGACATCTAAGAATAGCCTCCATTTGGGTTAATATGAAGACAAATGTGTACTTTCTCAAACGCGTCTCGTTAATAGATGTGGCTGTTCAAATGTGATCTTGCATTTGCATTGATTCGGCTCACAGAAACGGCTTTGATTAAATAGAACTGTGGGTATTTCTGAAAAGCAGATTTGTATCATCCATTAAGTGGAAAAAAGTCTCACATGATGTATGGACACGCTGGGTGATCCATTTAAAGGAGCTCATTAGCTCAGTATGAGATGTGTTCATGTCAATATGCCGCTTTCACTCTTTTCTCTTCTTCCCTTTTTCATCTCATTTCCTTTCCTCTCCTTTCCTTTCCTTTTCATTTCCTTTCCTCTCATTTGCATTTCATTTCCTTGCTACATATTTCCTTTTCTCTCCTCTCGTTTCCTCACTTCTCTTCCCTCCTTCCCTTTCATCTCCTCCCATCTGCTCCCTTTTCCTTTACATTTCCTTTCCTTTCCTCTTCACTCTCCTCCTTTCCTTTCCTTTCCTTTCCTTTCCTTTCCTTTCCTTTCCTTTCCACCCCTCTCCTCTCTTCTCCTCTGCAGCAGTCATCAGACGGAGAAAGAAACAAAGGCTCCTTCTCTCAGCTGGAGCTGGGAGGAGCTGTCAGTCCCTTCAGCTCCGTTTGATGATAGCATTTCAAATGACACTTTGATCCTCACTCCACACTGTTTGTTTTGCCTCCATGATGAAATACGGCTCGAGAGGCGTGCAACAGGGCACATCATTAAAATGTGGCTCAAACGCGAGGAGCCACGCACGTCCCTAGAAACCACTCACAACAATTTTTTGACACATCAGCATAAAGGAGACGACAGGGTAGGTGGCGAAGGAATAGTTGGGATGAACAGAAATCACGCGTTGTCCCTGCACATAACGCTCCTCTGAGGTGACGCCAAAGCTGAGTCAAAACGCAGGTCTTTCTGTAAAGACTGAACGAGAATAAATGAATTTAATGAGGCAGCTCTGTCAGAGTCTTATCTGTGGTCTGGAAAGAGTGAAGCACGAACGCCTCCCTAAGCTAAAGAAAAATAAAGGGGTGAGTATATTTGGAGATACAACTACTACTAAAAACATCAATGCGTGTGAATGTAAGGTTTTCTTTGCTGCTCTTTAGAAAACATTCAAGGACGCAAGATTGAACAAGCGAAAGAATGCATTCACACATTTTTCAAGTTATGTGCTATTTGATCTTTTCTCCTTCATATCTATAACAAGCTTAAAACCAAAGCTAACTAATCCTCCTCTCCACAGGTCTTTCCACAATGAGCATGAACATAATTCACCAACTCTTAATCTCAGTGGAGAAATCAGCCTTTGTTTAAGAATAATGGTGGAAATGCGCAAAAAATGAACAGCCCAAAATGTAAGACTGAAAGAGTTGGCTCTTTTCTTTTTGGGGTGATAATTCTGCTATTGAAGATTTCCAGAGCCACAGCTGAAATAATATGCAAATATCCACCCCATGGGGTGCAGACTGGCTGACATATTATCAGCAGAGAGACAGCCGTCGCATTTTTGGGTTTGAGCGCGGTCAAATCAAAAGACGGAGGCACGATTAAAAAGGTGTACTGTGAAGCACGCGAGACAACAGGAGCACTCTAAACAGGATGCCAGCCCTGCTGGGGATAGGATGCGGAGGCCTCCTGTGGAGACAGGAGTGCCTGGCAACCTACATAAAGCCCGGAGAGATAAGACAGACAGTTTGGAAAGCCAAACAATGAAAAATGAAAGCATGTAAAAAATGAAAACAAAGGGTTATCTGGGTGAAGAAAAAGTGAAATGAGTCCCAGGAAGAGGTTATTTCATGTTCAGTTCTTTCAACAGCCTCCCAAAGTGGTCTGTGGGCGGAAGAATTCAATTCAACTTTATTGACATACTCAGGTATGGTGTGCAACAAAAAGCTTATATAGGGTGTCTAACTCGACATAATATAGTGTAATATAATGCAATAATAGAATTCTATATAATACAAAAACCACAATAATAAATAGTTATAATATAGTAAGAATAATATAATAATGTATAGAATAGAATAGAATAGAATTTATAATATAGGCCTAATATAATAAATAACAGTATTCAGGGGTGATGGACTGGCTCTGGAGATGTTGATAGCTTGCTGATCACTGTTTGGTTGGATGGGGGTAAGCAGTTTTACAGCTCTGGGATAGAAGCGGATTCTCAGTCTGGATGTGTGTGTCTGTATAGTCCAGAACCTCCAACGTGATGGCAGGGGGACAAGCAGGTGGAGGCCCGGGTGTGTGGTGTCAGTGATGATACGATGGGCTGTACACGTCGTAGATGTAGGTGTGAGTGGTGAAGCAGTCCCTGTGATTCATTGGGCTGTCTTGACCACCTGCTGCTCGGCCATGCGGTCTGATGCTGCGGTGTCACCAGTTAGTCAGCATGCTCTCCACTGTGCGTCGGCTGCAGGTAGAGAGAAGCCCGGTGTGTAGGTTAAACTTCCTCTGCACCCCGAGATGATATGTGAAGGTTCTGTGAGAGGTCCTCGGTGATGTGGACTCCCAGGGCCTTGACGCTGTTGGCTGAATGTGAAAAGGACTGAATGGATCCTGTTCAGATCGAGTCACTGAGTGTCTGCGGCTATGACGACTTTACACATTACAAAAGAGTGAAGCAGCGGCTTGATGAAGACTAGGGCGTGGCAGAGGACGGAGACGATGGCAGGGCTGCCAAAAAAGATGATGACCACGGCATGAAGTCACCACCCCACCGTTTCCTCCGAGTCAGTGTGAATTCCATGCTGGTTTTTCCTTATTTTGTACAATGAAAATGTTCCTCACTGAGAGGTAAAAAAAGGCTAATATTGACTGAAAAAAAAAACTGCCGACACAGCACTTCAAAGGAATACTAAGACTGAAAGCACTAAACCATCATTTGTAACAAGAGAAATCCACCATCTGAGCACTCAATTCAGACAAGAATTCTGCTTTTTCTAGTTCGATGTCGAAAACTTGAAGCAGCAGGATTCATACGCTTCTGTCTGGAACTACACAGAGGCTGCAGCCTGACACACGGGGGGGGGTGTGACACAAAAACACACATTAGATTCACATGCAGACCATGTCGACTTAATTCAGCGGAAAACTGCATCAAAACATCTATTTTGTAGCTGGCTCTGGTGACTCAGTGTTTGATATTAGACTGGATCTCGACGAACAGCAGACTGAATAATGAGAGGAAACACGACGAGGGGCTGCACCGCTGGTGCGTTTGCTGTACCTGGATGTTTTGGTGCGTATGTGTCTATATTCTTCCTCTGGCTCACAAACACTAAAATGTTCTCTCAGGCTGTTCAGACGCTCTGACTTTTTCCTTTGTGGCTCTGGAGGACTGAGAGAAACCTCAGAACTCAAACAGACATATTCTCAGGATTACACTGTTTTGTTAAATATCAATCCGTACAACAGTTTGCCAGCCCAGCCCAGCACCCAAAAAGTTCGGAAAATCTCATTATAAGCAAACTAAGAAGTGACGCATCATGATAAAACACAGCAATTAAGTTAAAATCAAATTGCGAGTTGACAGAGGAAGATGTGGTAATGGCTGGTACACCCCATCGTGTCTGGTAAACGATGCTCGAAGGAGCCCATTGGACATAGCAAAACTGCCTCTCCCCATCATTAAGTTATTAGATTAGCCCGGGGCAGCAAGTAAACAACTTTAGACATCTCGCAGCAGGCATATATATCCCACCAGTCCTCCCTGTTATTGGATTACTCCGGGAAAGTTCTCCAGAAGACAAAATGACTCCATGGAGAGCGTGAGGCAGGGGATGATTATTAGAAAGCAGATGACGGGAAGAACAGAGGCAAGGCCCGCTCAGACCAGACTCCTGGAACACTCTGGATCGAGCGGCTGGCTAACGAGCAGGAGACAGGGAATGAGGGCAGCGAGATCTGATTTTGATTATTGGCTGCTGGATGGAGAGGCAGCTCGGGCCTGCCAGGTTCTGCATCATCCGCCTCCTGCCACATCTCGTTTGGGTTACTGCCACGGCAAATGTCCATTCAGCAGTATCGGAGACAAATGAGGGCAAGCTCCTCTCAAGGTCAACAACCACCTCCACCGGGGCCACAGGGGGTCTGCCATTCTAATTCCTTATACACTTAGAGTAATTAAAACCCATCCAGAAGAAGCGGGGGAGGTCGATAGAATTTTTTGAGACTGCTAATGAGATGCTAATTTGTCGGCCCACTAGGAATGAGGTATGAGGAACTCAAGGACACAAAATAAGATTTATTCACACTTCTGTTGGGCGAACTTTTTCAATTACGGTGCGTGCGCTGTACGTCTTCACAGATATTCAGCGAGTTTGTCGAGCAGTGCCCACCGCAGGTCGTCCGGTGTCTTTATGTGTGATAAAAAGATATGAGCATCCTTTCAAGCTCCTTCCAAACTCCCGATCATTTACAGAGCGTCGCCCCTGTGAGTTCAGAGTAAAGTGGAGGAGGCTCCCCTGCCTCGCAGCAACGAGTGAAGCCACATACAGATCGCCCTCATGCTGCCTGAAAGTAGTCCAAGTCAGACCTGTTTTCGAACACCCCACTGTGCCAGCGTTCTATGGACTCATTGAGTCATTTCAGGAGCACCAGGCTAGCTGTCCCACTTTTTTCAGCAAATATCACACAGACTCTCTGATATCTGCACACACACTCGCGCCGCTCAACTTTCCTCCTCACATATTTGACTTTATAAGCAATCGGCCCAATCCTGTCCCCTCATGTTTATTAATTGGGTTTGCTCTTTGGACTCGAGTGTGACTCCCCTCTGGGTGAAGACTGCTCCTCAGGCTGCAGAGGAGCATCGAGCTGTGATGAAACTGAGCAGACAGCAGTGTGGTCTTGCTCTCTCCGCTAGCACTGCAGTCAGGGGAGGCTCATTTTATCATGGGCGATTTTACACAAGCGCTGCACAACAAAATGTGCACACCACACCGGCTCTCAGTTCTTACGCAATAATAATCTTGACAACTCGCTTTTAAAAACTTCAATAAAAGATTGCCTCATTAACAAGGAGGATAATCTGATTTCTAATCTGCAGGATCGGGCTCAGGCTGAGCATCACAACAGCAGCAGCAGCGGGGCTTCTCTGAAGGACACATCGCTGGGGAAATAACAACAATTAGAGCTGCCAATCATCCAAAATGCCAGAAGATGGCTCTGGATGAGTTTCTGCTTGGTCGGGCAGCTATAAAGAGGATACAGGCACAGAATATGGGTGAGCGAGAGGGGAGAGCATGAGATGTGCAGCATAATCACATCACAAACATGGATCTGTGCTTAAGTCAGCTGAGCCACAGTGTCAAGACATTGTCTTGGAACTGAGCTGCAGCCTCAAATTGGGTAATTAGCAGGTGGAAACCCCGAAAACTAGACCCTACACTTCCCATAATGCAACTCACCAGCATTTCTTTGTTTGACCTGTCGAGAGAACAGCCCAGGTTGGAACAAAGGTTTCACTTAACCCTTGACATCACTAGGTTTCTTTTCTGTGTGAGGCTTCACTGAGGCTAAGCTGTCACACCGGGGTGAGGTTTGTCTCGTCTTGGGTTTTTTGTCTTGTCATTTCCTGTTTTATTTTGAAGGTCTAACTCTCCTCTCGTTTCAGCACTTGCCCTTCCTCATGTGTCACCTGTGTGTCCGCCCTGAAGGGAGACGCCCGATCGGTGTCTCCTTTGTCTTGTGCCAGTGTGTCTTTGTCCCTTGGTCGATTCACCCGTGCTTTCTTTGTTCATTGCCACAGCCACAGAATTATTGCCTTTGTGTCATTTGATCCTCTCCGTGAGTGTTTTTTGTTATAAATTCTATAGTCTTGTTTTGTTACTTTGTTTCTCGCTAGTTTACAGACGAATTTCAGCTCTTTGTAAGATTGTTCTTTTGTTTCGTTTGTATCTCATAGATGTGTTATTTTCCTCCGTGTTTTCAGGAGTGATCTTTTTTTTTTTTTCATGATATATCTTGTTAGTATTTACACAGAGAAATGTCATAGCCATTTTGGTTACACCCAGCGAAGAGATCTCTGAACCCAGTATAAATAAATCTGTGGATTTCGTTATCTCTGCATCTGAGTCCTCATTCCAGTATCAGCCTGATATAAGCTAGTTATTGATGGTTGGTTAAGATCTCCAAAGGGTGGCTGCTTGTTGCTTTGTTTTTCTACACAATTTATATTTAATATGCAAAGTGTGGGTGTGGCAGCTTTGGAGTTACTGGACATTTCAGACGAAGTGATTCTATGTGACTGAAACTTAAACTCATCTTGAAATGTAAAATCAGTGTATCGGCCCTTACAGCACTCTTATGTCACCCTTACCACAGTGCTCTGCCCTCAGCACTGACTCAAAAATCTGCAATAACTTTCATGTATCAAGTTATCGCCAGGCCGCTCGTGACGTGCAGCATCACATACTGATAGGCTCTTCAGAAATATTGGGCTCCATAATTTATTTTCTAAATTAAATTCTCAGCATGAACAAGATCAGCTTCTCATTTTAAGAAATTAGATTTAAAGATGAGCATCCTGCGCAGGTTTACAGATTCTCGTTTTGAGCTAAATTGACAACATCAGGCTACTGAGTGCGAGTCAATCAGAGCACGCGGGGGAAGATGGTGTTATCATCTCGCTAATGTGAATCAAAATGAAAACCAAGAGTCTGTCACATATCAGAGTGGATGCTGCAGTTTATCCATTACGTAGTATTTCCCTGGTACACTATAAAGAGATCAGCTGAGGCTCATTAGATTGCCAAATAGCTTATGAGACGTTCTGCACGAGAGGCACGCATCATTAGAAATTCCTAATGCCGTACCTATTTCCTGGTATTGATCTTGAAGAGGCCTAATGTTAAAGCAGCCTGTCATCTTACTGCTTAAAAGACAAAGACAGACACAGCCATTACTCCTTCCATTGTGTGGAGAAGTTGACTTCAAAAGGGTGAAAACCTCTGGTGTAGTCGGAGGCTTGGGAAAGCGGAGCAGGGCAGGTGGAGCTGCAAGGAGAGGGGGATGCAGGGATAGACAGAGCGCTCAGAGATGGGAGATAGAGGAGTGGAGAGGGGAAGCCCTTTGATCTCTGGCAGAAGAGAGCGCCGAAGAAAAGAGACAGAGAGCAGCAAAGAAGATTGCAAACAAGGCATGCTCTCAATTCCCAATAGTAGCACGAGCACGAGAGGAAGAGGCAGACAGAGGGAGAAAGACAGAAGGAGAGAGAAAAGTCAAGTAGACAGAGATGGAGAGAGACAATGGCAGGGTCAGAAAGGGAGAAAAAGAGAAGAAAAGAGGAGAAGAGAGCGAGGGGATGAAAATGAAGTAGAAGGAAACAGATAAGACCAGGATGTTAAAAGGATTTCAGTTCGGGGCTGTTTGGGGAGTTCTCTCAAGCCCTATGCTAAAGCAATTAGTATTGAACCCCTTCTAGGAAAGTGCAGCCAAACCACAGCAGCAGTCTCTAACATAGTTAGTGTGTAACAACCAAGTCAAGCAAACCCCACGGTGCCCATTAAACCCCAAGTTTTAATTGGCATGTCAGGATGGTGCTGCGTTTCACAACCAATGAGTGTGCGCGCTCAGAAAAGTTGGTCCAGCGAGTGTGCACATCCCACTTCAAGTGGAAACCCCGAGACAGTAAACAGAGCCGCCGCGCTGGATGGAGAAGGCCTGTGTAGTGTGATAACAAAAGCTCAACATTAAATGTGAAAGGGATATTTCAAAACAACTGCTACTAATATGGCTGCACTGCGAAAGACAAGTTGCGCACCTCTTTGTTGTCCGGGAGTCTCCTTGAAACCAGCTCTGTAAGTTTACAACCGCCACTTTAAGTTTATGCTGAAGAAAAAACACAACTTCTACTGTACAGTAGAAATTAGGGCGTAATGGTCAATTCTAAAACAGTGAGTTGTGGTTAAGAAAAGCATAAAAAGTCAATGAACTGATGAGTAAAGTCAGCAGCTCAGCAGCAACGTCTTGCAAAAGTCTGCTAACATGAGCCACCACTATCTGCAGCAGCGAAATCCCTGAGTGCAGCTTTCTGAGTCGAGCAAGGGTGTGTGTTCAACTTTTCATTCGCGGGAGGAAGTGCCTTTCTTCTCTCAAAGGTTACACAAGAAAGTGTTTGAAAGCCTTTGTTTATCATAACAAATGCTTTTAAAGTTTGGTGCTTTAGCGTGCCTCGACTGTTTGGGAACCCAAGCTGGTAGGCTTTAGACGTGGGGCTTGTTAAGCTGAGCTAACAGGCTGCTGGCTATAGCTTCACTCTTACCTTACCTTATTTACTGAAGTTAAAGCACCAATAAAACAACAACAAATACACAGTTACAAGTCATTGCAAAGCATTTGCAGATCTCATTCACTGGATTAAATGAAAGGCCCCATGAAGACACTTTTGTGGGTGAAGCTGGGGTCAATCTGATGGAGGGGAGACGGAGACGCAGGAATTGGCCAGCGTGCCATTGTGGAGGTTGCTGGTCAGTGTGGTGGTCACGCGTGCATTAACACCGAACATCTTCTGACATGTCTGGTTGGTCCCCAGGATGTTGTGTTTGAGCGTGTGCAGCAGGCGGGTCCCGTCTGTCTCGTGGTTTAGGACGGCAGTTTTCACCCTGCTGTCCGAATATGGTTCAGCATCAACCAGCGATTAACGTTTGACTTCCACCATACCCCCCTTTCCTCAACCTAATAGAAGAGTTTTTCTCTGCTTGGCAGTGGATGGTCTGTGACCGAAACCCTCATACCAGGGAAAATGGACGTGGCCTGTGGTGATATGAACGTGGAGTCTTGTTAAGGCTGGATCCGGCACACCTGAGGGGTTTTACCCCCGTTGCCTGGCAAGGAAGAATGTTGCCTGTGATGCAGAGGAGGACCGCTACTGTTGTAGCTAGTTTTAACTGCATTACACACAGTTAGCTAATTTAGCACAGTGGCTCCTAACCCAGGGGTCAGACCACTCCCAAAACACAGTTCTAACACACAGACGTCTTTAAACTGCTTTGACTTTAATTTTTGCTGTTTTTGTGAAATATTGAATGATTTAAACCTATCTGGGCATCAAATAGTTATTTTAATGAAACCATGTGAGAAGTTTAGGTGAGAAAAGTCTCTTTGATGGGAACAATTCAGTTTGGAACCACCACTTTGATCTTTAATAGTACACCATATTTTATCATTTGTTATTCTTTTATGTAAAATCGCAATATGAAAAGTACCTATAGGCTAGTACCTCAATAACTGTACTCAAGCACAGCGCTTGAGGAACTGTACTTAGTTACTTTCCACCACTGGCATCACTCTTCTCATTTGAGTCTAACGAGAAAGTTAAAAAGCACAGTTCCCAAGATGTTGGACTATAAAATAAATGAAAGCAAATGCACACATGCTCATTGTGCCCACCTGCATCGGATCAGCTGGGATTCTACTGTGCCTCCAGATCATCCTCAGTTCTTTAAAGCAACAATTCAGCAAGGAAAAGATGATTTGACGGTGTCACTTTCTAACGTATCTGCTTCTGTCATCAGGCCAGGCATCATTTCACTGTTCAGTCAGTCCCTTCCAGCAGTCACCCGCCTCCTAAACCTTCATCCTCGTCTTTACAGCCAGTTGAACCTTGGCGTCTCCGGGTTTGTCCGGATGTGCGGAGCTGTTATTTTGAACACATCAGTAGCTAGAACCAGTCAAACCAGTCAGTCTCCTCTGACCTCTCTCATCTGCCAGTGTTTTCCAGGACCACTGCTGACTGGCGTTTTTCACTGTGAATAACAGACATCGCTGACTGCAGTGCGCCAAAATCTCAGGAGGCTGTCACTTTCTGGAACAACACGTCTAGCACCGGCAGCCACACTACATCTAAAGTCACTTTTTTAACCGCGTGTCTCTGCCATTCTAACGTTTAGTTGAGCAGCAGCTGAGCGTCTCATCCCTGTCTGCGTGCATTATGCTTCTCCTGTATTTTTATGTGACTCACTGTCTGGAGGAGTGAGCTGCTGACGCGGAGAGGAATGAGGAGCCAAGAACGTGGTCTGTCTTGTTTCGAGGACGTCAATTATCAGATTAAAACTGTGTTTCTGATTCATTTATGTTCCTCTGTGCTTCCTCAAAAAACATCTTGTCTGTTTTGGATAAGCTGTTCTCACTGCTTACCTTGGAATATGGCAGCATTCTGGATGATAAGACGTTTGAGTTGAGCACTGACAACCTGCAGGCCAGACTCCATGTTGCTGCGTGCCGCTACCTGATACCGCTCCTCCATCTTCTTGGAACAGCAGGTCGGGCCTTTGGTTTGGCAAACCTGCAGATCCGCACCTGGCAGGAAATCAGCAGAGACAGGACAGAAGTCTAGATGAGCAGAGGGAAGGAGCTGCAAAGCCAGTGTTTGATTTTCACAGAACAGAAGCCTCTTCCTTTGCACAAAAAAAAAAAAAAAAAAGATTCAGCTGCATCATCTGCATGCTAAACGCAGGAAACACTGTCTACAGCAGATTCTGGAGCCTTAATGAGCGTATGATCATTATGTAGAGGCTGTGTTATTTAGCAGGGGTGAAGTCAAAAATAAATTGTGGCTAAAAATGAGTCATTTTGATGTGTGTTCAAGCAATACACCAAAGCTATGTTGTTCTCCTCAGAGATCAATTTGGTCAACAGAAACTTTCCCACTCCAGGCTACACTTTCATACAGAGGATCAAAAAAAAGTATTTTCTAGGCACAACGATGAGAGCCAGGAGCAGTTCAGCAGGCAAACAAACCCAGGATTCAGCATGCTTTCACTATGTATGACATTTAAAAAAAAGCAGCCACGAGTAGGCTTGAATGTGATGAAACAACATTTCTGTACCTGGTCACTGACACTACAAGTTGTTTACACAGATGAGGAATAATTGGATTCTCAGAGCTCTTTTGAAAGGTGCGGATGTAAGCCCCGCGAAAGCAAAACTACGGCGACGACGGTGTGTCATCGGGGCGACGTATCTGCACGCAACCGGATCAAAGAACAAACGCCCCGAAGAAATTAATTCCATTTGAAAAAAAAGCCAGAGAGGAGGGAGATAAAGACTACGAGGTTGGAATTCAGGCTGATCAAGGATGGCGAAGCTGCCTCAGCTGCTGCAAGAGTGGTGGTGAATGAACCGCAGCTTTGTGTGATGATGCGCTGAAGGACATCTTTGACAAAAAGCCACTCTCGCTTGTTTTACTCCATGAACGTCCCTCCTCTGTCACAGGGCCTCAGCAATGCTGCAAAAAGCCTCTGTTCCAGTGTAAAAGTGTAGTTCAGACTAATGTGTTTTGTTAATGAAGAGGGAGCGACACAAACCTATGCAGCAGTTTGCACAATTCTGTGGCAAAACACCTCCATTGAAAAAGAGGTCCAGCGGAATATAGACAAGCAACACATTACCAGCGTATTCCCACATCCCTGCTTGAAAAGGATGCACACACACACACACACACACACACACACACTTATAAATAGGGCACAACCATCTGATGTTTAAGTACAAAGAGGAGTTCCCTCTCCTTAGTGCTTAGTGCTTCCCTCCCTCTTGCTCTGCCCCATGTGGGTGTTGAAAGCTTCGGCGGCGGCTGCGTCGAGGAGTTGTCTGCAGGATCTGCTGCCTGAGAGGCGTCAGTGACAAGGCCCTGATTGATGGTGTGGTAAACAAATGTCAGGGGAGTCTGCCGGCTTCGGCTGCTCGGGGTGCGCTGGATAAGGAGACGGAAGCGGAGAGATTAATTTGGAGGGAGGGCTCGGATTGAGAATATATATATTTATATCAGAAAAGTCTTGATAACAAGCGTGTCAAAAGGCAGAAGAAAGGCTTCTGCTGAGACAGAGGCTTTATCTTAATATAAAAACTGAATATCTCTATTGAGGCTTTGTCTCCCTGAGATCTTGAAACAATAGAAACCGAGCTCCGACTGTAACAATGAAAACAGCAGGCATGGAGGGAAGCTAAACTAGCAGGAGATGCAACAGAGTGACAGTCCTGATAATTAATAAGTGCTGTGGAGTCAAACAGAGAACAGCTTCGGCTAACTCCCTCCTGACTCCCGTCAGAGTTTAAGGTGTGGAGTCTAATGAGTGAAACAGGCAATAAAACTGTCACACAGCACCTTTTGTATGCATACTGACAGGCTTAATATCTTAAATCAATACCGACAAAGGACTCCTGACAGATAAGATCAAGTTAATTTCAGGCTGCAGGGGGAAAATTATTAAGCTGTCAATAGCACCACAGGTGAGGTGAGTGCGGCCGGTGCAGGGAGGAGACGGGGATTTGGCAATTATCTCCGGCAAAACAGACAGTTTCATCTGCACGTTTGCCGTTTTGCAGATGATAAATGCGTTTCATTACAGAAGTTCCACAGCAGCGAGGAATAACAAGTGAAGGATTCGGCAGGAAAATGATTCCCCGTGGAGTTTCACAAATAATAAAATCACACCGTCTAAATAAAGCCTTCTTTCTGACTGACGGATCACTTGGGAATAAGCTTCCTGCTTCTCCTCTTTGCTTTAGGCTCAGCTCTCTTCCTCCTCCCCCCTCTTTTTTTCAGTCCTTGTCATCGCTGCACAGTTTTGTTCTGAGCTTGTTTCACTTCACCTACCTTGAGCTTAATAGCTATCGGGCACTGAGAGCACCTTTCTATCAGTCTGTTATTGGTTAATTAGTCGATTTTTGTGTCCTGATGGCCAATTCTCTCAAGGAAAATGAAGAAAGACAAGGTGCAGGGCTAGGAGCAATTTAGATGTAAATTTCCCCAACATGCAATCTCAGTCCAAGGTGAGGCCTTTAAATTATTACGTACTTTCAATCAATAGTCTGTAATGGTGGGCCAGACCGTTCCACATACAGAACAGCTGCCGTTTTCATGATTGCCAAGGTCTTTGAATGTCTTTTTAAAAGCACATTGATCGCCCTCCAGTTCGTCACAGCAATATCTGACAGTCCTTAGCGGCACAACTCGTGACAGAAAGTTTGTGCCACGGGTGAAAACTCCAGCAGAAGCTCAAACGGGCCCGTGTACACACAGAAGAGAGCAGTCCCTCCCCTCGCCCCTTTAACAAGCTCGGGGACTACAAGCCAGGGGAACGGGGACAGCCACAAATACAGTATGTGTAGTTTTCCAGCACCAATTAGAAAGCTATCACTATGCAAGTTTAATGATGGAGACCATGGGGGAAAAACAAGTTGTATTAAGATATAGAATATGTTAAAAGCTGTTCATTATGAGCATAAATTATACATCAAGTAGCAGCAAGTCGAAGCACGTGGGGACTCCTTGGCTTCCTCTCCAGGGCAAAATAAGCCAGTGTCACTTTGTAGAGACAGTAAATGAAATAAAGATTTAGAACCAACCTAAGGAATAATAATATCATTAGCTACTGGGGATTACAATTGTTTTAAGTATTTTTAGTGCTTTGCTCACTGCTCTACTTTAAGCCGTTTGATGAAGCAATAATTTGAAAGCTGGAAGCATGAATGTGAAAGGGCCCGATTTCTGTTTTCTAAGCGTACACAAAACAATGAGGCAGCAAACACGAGTGCCCTTCATTAAAACGTCTTTCAAGAAGAAAACACACAGAACACAAATCAGCGCTTAACGAGACACAAAGACCTCGCGCTTCAGGTCGAGCCGATCCGGCTATTAGTCGCGTCTGGTGTCGTTTAAACAGCAGGAGCGTTCCTCCTCTGTTGTTCAGCTCTTCACGCTGAACAACGAGCCCGGGCGACCTGACCCCCGCAGCTAATTACTGGGACGCCCACGTCTCCCGGACCTTCCCTGGCGTCCTGCTTATATCAAACAACATGAAACTACTAATTGTTTCAGCTCAGAGAGTAAAAAGCCCTCCTCGCTCCACCGTGCAGGACCGTGTGCTGGAATAACTGGCAGCTGTCAGCTCGGCCTCCAGCAAACTAGCACTACTCTTCCATTTAGTGAGAGTCTGATGCTCCTCTCATGAAGCAGGTCAGCCGCTGCTCTCAGAGATCCGGCACATCCTCCGCCGCTGACACTGACGGAGCAGCTTTCGCGCTCGTGTCCTGGGGTAAGTGCTCGACACAGCCGGCGCGCCTCTTCCTCATTCATGACGACGCGGTGGAGTGAACTGACACCCGGCCTCCATTTCACCTTCAGACACTACAACCACCCACAGCAACAGCCACAACAAAGACATGAGTGCTACTCCTACAAGCACATTTGCTGTAATGTTTCTCTGCACTCGCTGCATTTGAGTCACGTTGGCAGAAAGTAAAGCTTGAGCTGTTGTTTTTTTGGTGTTTTGCCCCGTGGCGCCACATGCAGCATTATTAGAATTCTGCTCTGCCTTCCTGCGGACATCTCTCTGAATCAGCCACCTCCCCCACACACTACGCCATATCAATACAGGCTACTTCACGTCTCCCCTCACACACACACACACACACACACACACACAGAAAGTGATACTCCCCCAGTCAAATCACAGCAAGCCATCCTCAACGTTTAATTTAATCAATCTTTCATTTTGCTGCACGCCTCAGTGAAGAACTTGTGTTGCACGAGGCCGCGCGACAAGCCCTCCGTTTCCCGTTCACTCGCCAAATGATTTAGCACGAAGTTCGGCACAATTAAAAAAAGAGTTGTAACTGTGACTGAAAACCTTTAACTCATTCTGTATGAATAAATGACAAGGATATATTATGGATGAGGCATGACCAAAAAAAAAATATGACCAAAAATGTACTAAATATATGAGAAGTGACTGCATATTTCATGCTTTTGGAAAATGTCAAAAAAAAGAAAAAGTGTCAGCTCATTAAGACAAAAGTGGAAGAGCTGGGATTTAGGGAGATCCTACCTAAAGTAGAAGCCTTGGGCCATAACTCTGTCTCATTCTGGATATTACTTTTAAAAGTTTTATGCATTACTTAAATATTGTCTAGAATGATGACAGACGTGTCAGTGTCAACACTGGAAACATGTCTGGAAATTTAACATGTCTCACTTCTTTTTTTTTTTTTTTAAAAGCCAATTTTTCCAGCGAAAAAATCTACAATATACTTCACTCTAGAACAGAGTGTGACTTTACAGGTTTTTGAGAAGAATGAACTATTTTGCAGTAGCTTCTTCAGTGGATCAACACAGAGAAATCAAACACAGCAACATATCATGGTGGGGTCATTGCTGATGATGTAATATTTGGTAATGCAACATTTCATGCACACACACTGAAAAACAAAGAATAGCAGAATATTCCAGCTGTTCAGGGCCAAACACACACACACACACAAGAGAAATCTGAAGGGTTGCAAGATGAACAACAAGAAACACGTTGCTACACCAGATTAGATTCAATTTCTTAGACTTTCCTCTAATCCTTGCTGATTTTCTTGTGAACCATTGCAGAGTTTTACCCCTGAAAATTATCCATATGATGGAAGGAATGGGGGGATCTTTGGTTAAACTGGTCACAACCGTTTGAAATATGCAACCGCAAGTACAGCAGGGCTACAAGCCGAAAAGGCTGGGAGGACTGGAGCATTTTACAAGGTTAACATGTCTTCTCTTTGGATTCTCGCCTCAGTGTTCGTGCAAATTTGAAAAGACTTCACAAATTCACTGTATGAAAGACTTCCTGTGGCACACTCAAGGCCATGTGCCGGCCTCGCTGTGGGCCTTGCTACATTAGCTTAAGTGAAGTCTTTCTCTTTGCAAATTCAAAGCTATTAGAAAAGAATGGTTTCATATCAAATCGGTCGTAATCCATTCCCCACTCGGTTTGTGTCGGCTGTGAAATCACATCACATTATATTTTCATGCAGTAGCTCCCAAAGTGGGGTCCTGAGATCCCTCTGAGACTGTTGATGTTTATGTCAAACCAGATGCTAACAGTTAACACCTGTATGAAACAAGCATGTTTCCTCTGAGGTTTAAGTCACCTCGTTACTATCCTGGCACAGTTATGTTGTTCTGTATCAATCATGTGTAACTCCAGAACACATGGGGCTCCATGGGACAAGTGTTGAATCTAATAAAAGGCGTTTTCTTACATAATGGCTATCTTATATTAACTCATGTGTTTTGTTGACATTGCCTTTACTTCCTCATTGTTGCACTGCTGTGTGTGCAATAATACCAACAACAGTTGCAAATTTTTTTTTTTCTTTAGATATTTTCTCCTTCTAACATGATCAAACCCAGCATGTAGAAGTGTATTGAAGTGGTCGCCCTTCCCTTTGTCAAATTTGACGAAGAAAATATGGAAAAGATCATGAAACATCTTTATTACACAAAATAAAGAAATATTTCATGCTTTTTTTATGCTATATGGGCTATGCATGAACAAACACAGCATATATTTGTTTTGTGAGTCACGTTTAGAGTCAGTTAGAACCCAGAGAGGTGTAACGGCCAAGTGATGCTGTCATAAAAACTTCCAGAAACGGAAATCCAGAGGGACTTGCTTTCTGAAAATTAATTCATTGTTTTACATCTGGAGTCTCTGAGCTCCAAAACAGAAGTAACACATCATTTCCTTTAGCAGACTTAACACGTCACCATTTCAAAATCATGTGTAGCGATTCATAACATTAGGAAACATCAGCAGAAACAGAACATTAGGACTAAAAAGTTTTTTTTGTTCTGCATTAATATGGAAATCTAGCATTTACTGTACATGCATGGATTGTGTGCTTTATCTCCAGTCACTTGCTGTCCAACCATCACTTCATAAACGCAGCAAATGAATCTGCAGGAGCAGCCATGGGCACGGTGGGGATGTGTAAACCAAGCTACCTCTTAACTGGCCGGGATGAATTGTCCTTTGGCTGACTGGTGCATTGATTTCCAGCGTAAGTCATGGTTTTAAGCTGCCCGGGGTGCAAGGTGTCCAGCTCAGAATGATTCCTCAGCAAAGGTGCACAGACAGCTGGGCAGCTCTGCATCACATCTGGGGGGGGGGGGGGGGGGGGGGGGGGGGGGGGGGGGGGGCAAATATTTCTCTTGGCCTGCTACGATGATTTCCCCTTTGGCTGGCAGAAAAGTGTTTGATGGCCGAGGTGGTGGGTGTGTGCGATTACAGATGGATGCGTGGGGAAATGTAGGGCTCAGTGGTCGGGGATGGGAGAATGAAAACGGAGTAGGGGGCCCATGACGAAATATGCTTCAAAGTGCGTCGCAGATCTTTCCTGCTGTTTGATTTGAAGCATTTTGAGATTTGAAACACTCTTTTGCATTCACAGAACATTTAGTTTTATTTAGGTTTGAATCAGGCGGGGGTGAGGCGCGTGAGGACTGCATGCTGAGAATGGGGAGAGAAAACAGTTAACCTGGAGCACTTGCCCATGCTGACATGACACTAAAACACCCAATTAACATTTGCAGCTGGCTGTGATTCAGCCACTTGAGAGGGATCTCCATTTACATACCAAATCAGAATGCATGCAACAGGCTCCGGCGGTACACCAACATGCTGGGTTCTGCAAAATAGGATGGGGGATCGTAGTTGTTTCTCCGTCCCACAGAGACCTGAATTATTTCGCCATTAGCTCAGTGTGTTTTTCCTCACATCTCAAAAGTCAAGTCACCTTTCACAAGACACGTTCCTTCCTCATCCCAGCCAGAGGCGGTGACATTTAAGCTCTAGGGAACAATAATTATCCAGTTTGGATAACTGCATCTTTTACAAATATGCTACCAGGGTGGTCTCAATTCATGTCACACCACTAATCCATATGTTGTGACAATGTGGCTGAGGGAAAGCTGCCAGGACACCGGCCTGAATGTGACCATTAATCTCATAAAGAAAGAGTGCTGATCTTAGTCTTTGTGTGCAGTCCATCATAGAACAAACGCCCTCAAACTCAGCAGAAGATCCAAACCCACACAACAAAGAACAAAAACATGCTCATATCCGCTTCCAATTTCCAAAACAACTGGCCAAATCAAAGTTATCGCGGAAAGGTGACTTGGCACCATGTTTGGATCAATACTGGAGCGAATCGATCTTGTAAGCTTGTTGTTTAGCAGTTAACTGGTGGTTTATATAATTCCACCTGCGTTTTTAACAGGATACTTAACGTAGCCAAATGTTTTTTTTTCTCCCAGGGCAGGTTAGAAAATGTTCAGCCAGAGGGATGGAGAGTGTGAGTGGGTTGGAGCTCACTGCTAGTACTGAAGAAGTCGGCAGCCTTGAAACAGAGAGTGAAAAAAGGCTTGATGGCGTTAGAGAACTGTTGGAATGATAATGTCCTCTGGAACTGAGCAGTGGAATTGAATTTGAGTGTTTACAGTAGGGGCTTAAATGATAGAAACCAATTTCAGCCAACAGAAGCGCAGACGATCTAAGGATTTAACAGACATCGTGTGCGTAAAAACGAGCTACGGTATATGCACAAGGTATAAGATGATGACAGTTACCTGACACTGGGTTCTCGGGGACCCACTTGGAGCCCGGATGCAGAGAGTGAAACACGTTGCGCACCTCCTGGCAGTTTGGCACCTGTCCGCCGGGCAGGGAGAACAGCTGGAGGAAGGCGCACAGAAAGAGCGCACCGCGGACTGATGGAGCAGGCATGGCAGGCGAGCGGAACTTAGCCGAGCCGGACGGAATAGAGCAGCCGCAGATAACTTCAGCACATTCAAAGTTACAGGAGGACCCCGTGTTGGCGCTGGTGACGGTGAAGCCGCAGCTCAAGGATCAGCTTGGATCAGCATACTTCCGCTTGGCTGCCCCCCTTCAACCCTCCGCCCGCCTGGAAAGCCGCTCGGTTGAGCCTCTTGGTGAAGCCACTCCGATGCCGATAACTTGTGAGTCCCTCTTCGCTTGCGGCACCGACTCTCAGCTCGCTGCACAGATGGACGAGCATCGGATACATGCGCGCGCCCCCCCTCTCAAAAAAGCGCGCGCGCCACAGCGTGAACCTGCGCGTGTACAGATCTTCCCTCTCGTGTAATAGTAGTGATGCGAGGCTGCAGGAGCGGAGATATGAGGAGGAGATTAATGCGGTGCACGAGCTGTTGTCGCGTTAGATGAATGGCGCTTTGTGTTCCGGTGCATTTAGGGCACAGCACCTGTGTAGTTCACTATTAGCACAACACGCGCGCGCAGTGTGGCCAGGAAATGCACACATATTAGAATGACAATGACTCCTAAGCGTCTCATATGATCTGAAAATGAGCTTTTATTATTCAACCACATGGAGAGAGTGTACAGAAAGCAAGTACAAACCAAACCAAAGTGAACATTAGCAGTCTCCTCTTGCTTTTAATAATTACATAAATATAATTCATACCTAACAGAATGGCATGTTATTTAACACTGGCTGTTTTTTCATCTTCTTCTCATCTTGACTGGAAAGTTATTTTACTTGCCCTCAGCTCCAATAAAGTTGAAATGGTGCCACCTAGTGTTCAGTCTGCATGCCCGACAACACAGAGGCCACCATTTGTAAATTCGCTCTCTCTGCAGACTGAACCAAGTTCATTAAGGCACGCAAATGCAGATCTACGGGAACAATTCCTCTATGTTTCCTAACAAAGTAGCAGAACTGACTGAATGTGTAGCTGCTCACAACATCTGGCGGATTGCAGATGGATACTGTGCAATTTCTTTTCATTTTGTCAAGTACTGAAATTGTGAAGTCATCCACCTGAAAACAGCGAGACACACAGCAATGTCAAAGATGTTGTGATGCTCTCTCAGTGCTAAGATGCATTAACATGACTGCAACAGGTTTTCTCTCGTGACTGCGATGAACATGATTTTAAGTGTTCGTCGAAGCTTGGAACAACAGAAATCGCTAATCGTATCACTTCCTGTGGCTGCATGTGTGAGAAACAGAGAGCTTTGCATGGATTTGCACAGCAGAGACTGGCAGAAGCTGAGAGCAAACCAACAAAACTCGCTGTAAACCCACCAGAGTTCCACCTTGAAGCATAAACAGGCTGATAAATGAGGGGAGGTGGCCAGCAGTACCTGAAGTGCCCAAACTGCAGTAGATCGGTGTGTACTACCTGCACTGTGAGCACTTTGGAACTGCAATGTCGACATGTTCAGCTTGAGAGTTTTAAAGTCATGAGTCTGTCTAAAGAGGGGAAGACCTGCGCACAGACACACAGATGTGAGACAGTTTATTCAAGCAATAAACATACAAGTCTGATTTACAGGACTAAACCATATCAGTGTTGCAGAAACAAAGACATGAGGCATTTCATCACAGAGAGAAAGGAGTTTCGGGGCAAATGTAGTGAGAAATATTTCAGATCCTGAAAAAAGAACAAGCCCACCAGCCAGAAGGAGCAACTAGGGCAGTAGATGCTGAACTACTTCACTAACTACACTAGATGCACCTTAGCTGGAGGACCATAAGAGAGGCGGGGGATTGGTGTACTGGATTACTTCCAACTCCTCCAGGCAAGACACTTCCAGTCTGGACCATCTGAAACAAGACAAAATTCATTGATCGTGACAAACGAAGAGAAACATTTCAACTGATCCTAACAATAACTGATTGTTGGAGAATGCGTACATGCTTTTCAACCTGTCCAACAAAGTAATACCACCATGCAGAAGTACTCCATCACATGGAAAACACCTGCAGTCACATTATTCAAGTAAATGTACAGAAATATCAGCAAAATGTATCTAAAATATCAAAAGAGCAGGAAGTTGTCATTAACAGTATGGATCTTAGTATAAAGTGGAAACAGTAATGTGAAGTACAGGCACCATAAAGAGGCTACTGAGTAAACAGTTCAGATGTCTCCAGGTTTCATTGGCCGTCCATACAAAGCACGCACGAGGCGCAGTTTAGACCTGGAGGCTCCATCTTTAAAAACATGAACAGTTATAATAGGAGAAATCTGTCTGTTTTCCTGAGAGCTGTAACTCTGACAGGAGACCGGGTAACCGAGTCACACCGAGTTCGTAAACGCGCTCGGAGCGTCTGCGTGCAGCTTTAACAAAAGTGGCGCCAACAGAGTCATGTGCTGCGAAGACGCGCGTCACCTCCCGTCAATTAAATAATGGATCTCAATGGCGACCACGTCCGCGTTTATTCAGTTAGGTAAGTAATACAAACAGTAGCAGCTGCTCAGCAGCGGGTGGCTGAATTTGTGGCTCTCTGCGGATTATTAAAATAGATCCTGGATGAGCTCGGCGTGCCCATGGACCTAACAAAGACTTGCACAAAGCGACTTCAGGGAAACAAGTTTAGCTATTCCAGCTCCAGATGTATAAAATATATCAAGTTTGACTTTTAAAAAAGGCGTTAACGTGCATTAACGTGTTGAACGCGCGCCCTATTCTCCTTGAACGAACCAGCAGCCCGAAGGGGCGATATAGCCTAAACCCAGTTTCCAGACGACTCAAAACTTTTGGAAAGTAAAAGCAACACTTCCTACACGCAAACCGAGCACATGCGTTCATCTGCATTGGGATATGCAGGGACCGCTGCACACTGCCTACCTTTGGGCTTGCTGAGGTTTCTTCCGTTGAGTGAATCGCTGCCCATCATCACACGGAAAAGTCAAGCATCCCTCCGTACCCTCGCCCGCAGATGTCGTCCCCTCTGCAGCCCCCTTTGCCACTGACAAAAAGTTCTCTCGTGCATGAAAATGTGGGAGCATCTTTTTTGTTGTTTTTCTCTTTGTGGGGGTGGGGAGAGGAGCGCAGGCGACGCAGTCTTTTGCGGATGTCCTTAAAGTCCCCTCACAGCCGTCGGATTCCTCCTGTTTTGTTTTTGTATCAAACGTAGACTTCTCTTCTGGTGCGGCATCTCCTCGAAACTTCACCTGCAGACTCAGAATTTGCAGATCGGATAGCTGTATTAACCCGTCGCGCTCATCCACCCAGCGCTCTGCTGGTCAAAGGAACCCAGGAGGCTTGTGACCTTTAACCCCTGTAAACCCTGCCCCCACATTCTCTGTTGCTCCGTCTGCAGGAGCCCGTCCCTGCACCATCCCGCCTCGTATACAGACAAATATCACCCAATAACAGTGTTTTTGCACCAGCGCAGTTTACTGAGATCCTAACCGACAAGCCTTTGCAGAGCATGGTGACACTTCCTCCACTGTGGGAACAAGCTGCAGCTTTGCCTTACTTGCCTTCTTCCCTAACTGAACTTTGACCTACTTTCCCATACTGCCCCCCCAACCCCCCACCCCCTCTGCTTCTATCGGCTGGGATTGGTGGAGTTTAAGGGAAAGAAAATTGCAGCTGCCCACTTTGGCTTAATTCTTTCACTTGGTATGTTTGATCTCACGAAGCCTGCCACTGATAGAGGAAGAGGGTTAATTATGGTCGGTAACATTTGGAGCTTATTTGCAGAAAACTAGGGTTGGTTCACGGGTGCAGGATAATTTTGCATTATGAATTTGGCCGTTATAAAAAAAAGAGGCAGCAGCTTGATCAGGGGGAGTCATAATGATGATTTTTGGGTTTCAGTAAATTTGCAGGAATTCTAATTGACCTCCACACAGACAGCAGCCTGCCAGCCTATTGAACAGGCCTCATGGTGGATCCCTCCTGGTAGGATGGAATGTGTCCCAGCGTTTTGAACTGGGCTGACATGACTGCTCCACACTCTGAGTTACTACTGGGAGGAGGGGATATTTTTAGCAATAGTCATTCGCTGCACTGGATAAATGAGTTTGACGAGACGTAAGCAGTGACTGACTTTGTCCAGAACGGTGTTCTGGAGAAAAAGCCGCATTTCAGTGTATACAAGTGAGGCAAATATCCTTCCACTGTTAACACACAGATCATGTAACAGCCTTTAGAGTTTTTTTTTTTATATATATATATATATATATATATATATATAATTGGAAAAAAGTAGACTATTTGACCAATATGCTACATCGCTGATTGTGGGGCTATCCAGGCAGTTTATTGAATTCTCAACACTTTGCAGAGAAACTAAATTATTTATCAACAGTTTATCCTTCCATTATTATTTGATTCATTATTCAAAGTTATAATTCAAAGTTATAAAATGTAAGTACATCTGCTAAAAAAAGTGTTCCCGAAGTTTAAGAAACTTGTGCGTGCTTAACAATATTACAAGCATATAAAAGAAAAACAGCAAATCCTCTGAATATGCAGCCCATGCTGGTAATAACGTGAGGTTGTTGAACTACATGTACCAACTGGAATGATTATGCTGGTGTCTTGCCCAAACAGATGCACCCAAACTAACAGGAGAAGTGTTGAAGCCACACAAAAATAAATTGCCATAAAGTTTTATTTTCATGAATGCTTTCACACTTTTATCCTTTATAAAGTTATGTACATATAATTCGCTCCCATGGTAAATAAGGAAAATATCCAAAGTGTGGAAAGAGAAGGGGGGGAAAAAAGAAAGGCAATTGAGTAAAAAAGTAAAGCACAACAAATATTTAAACAGAAAACTCTAAAATCATGAAATATATTGTGCTGATCTTGAGGAATTTGTGTTGATGTCTACATAATTTAGCCACTGATTTATATAGTCATAATTAGAGGTAGGGTTATAAAAACATGAAACACTTTGTTTGTACAACCAACAAAAGGTGCCAATTGTTGCCAACAGCTCCCTCTGATGGGCTGACTGTGTACAGCATGTCCTTCCAAAGTGCACGTCATGACTGGACTCAAATTTCAAGAAAGTTTGTATGCTCATTCAGACCAAAATGAAAAATATTTCTGGAGTATTCCTTTAAAAAAATACATGTCATTTTGTTACAGTCCAATAATGGTGGATATTGTTACAGAGGATTGCCTGTTATGTAACTTAAGTTTGTTTGTGCTCCTGGAGATATTAATGACTGCTCTCTATGTGGGTTAAATCTGATGCATTAATATAGTTTTGGAAAATTACGCTTCACAATAAATAATCACAAAGGAATTGAAAAGTTGATCACCATGAAGATATTTTTTAAGAAACTCAAACACACTTTCAGACAAACTTTGTTCCATAAACTGAGGACATGACAGCGCACTGTGTGCAGGACTTCAGTCTATTTAATGTACCACATTCACAGCAGATTTATCAAACTATTCTATGGATACCTTAAGGCCTGATGTTGACCTTGTGATTATTTGGTAATTTTTTAAAAAGCCAATTAACCACATCTACTACTGAGTGTGGTCTATTAAATTGCTTTTAAAATATATATTTACACTCACAGGATCATATTGGAGCATAATGCAGTTGGTGATAAAGCTACACTACGCTGCATGTGAGTCTGAGCAATAAACTAGTAATGCATTTGGGACTTGAAATGTACATTTTTTACCCTTTTCATATTGACTTTGGTTTAAAAACAAATGAGGATGACTGGAATTTTACATAATTATTACGATCCATTAAATGTCTTTAAATAAGGCAACGTTTATTACGAGGTACCACACTGCAATTCATTATGAATTAACGTTTGTGTGGCACCGCCAAATGCAATAGTTCAGTTTAAAAATCTAGTCTACTATTGTGAAAACCAGGTCGCAGTCCCTGCTCAAGTTCGAACATATATCCCACGTTTCGGCATGCATACAAACCATTGTTGTGTATTTTGAAATGTCAAATAAAATGTCTCATCTAGGAAGGAAAGGAAAGAGAACACAGCACTTGCAAACTCAAATCCCATGAGGTATATACTAGAAGACTGTGCGAACAGACAACACATTTCTTGAAATCCCTAATATGCCATTTCAGAGACAATGGCAGAAGTAAGGCAATAATTTCAACAGAAGTCTAAAGAAATATAACTAATCAGTGTTGCATGTGAGGAACTCAATAAATTCAGTGCTCATCACTTAAAACAAACTCATTCTTGTTTTAACAGTGCATGTGGTTATTATCTGATAGGACGTGCTTTCTGATGCATCACAGGCATGTTACAGTGTGCTCTGTTAACATCTATTATCGTAATATTATCAGAAAAGAACCGAAGACAAAAACACGACACTTAAAATCCTATGGGTGTTTTAGCATCTAACATTTCTTTTCATATTCTTTGGTGTTGAAGAAATGAACTGTATGGGTGGGAGTTACTGTTTACCTGAGATTAAGGTAATCCAGCCAGTTTTAGAAAAATAGTCAAGTCAAATAAAACTGCCCAATTCTCTAATCCAGGTAATCAGGTGTTCAATATGTGTCAAATGAAAACGAAATGAGTCACAGTATTCAGGAAAAAGCAGTTCCTCATCCCTCATCAAAAGTTAGTATGAAGTCTCTTGGACATGTCAACTAAAATGACACATCGTGCTTTTGTATGACTATAACAGAATTACAGTGAAACATGCTTGTGATGCATCCCAACACCTCAGTGTAAACTGCAACATTATTTCTTGTGTCATGCAGTGCTTATGCTGTAAAGGAGAAATGCCTAACATGGCATACATCAAGTAGTTTAAAACCTCATGAACTGGTAGTTAAATCATTGTTTTAAAATGAATCATCGCTATCTGTGCTCAGTGTGTGAGGGAGAAATGGAGAGAGAGGGAGATCAATCGGTATATCCTGGCTGTCCATGTCAGCGGTGAATGGATGGCTGGTACCCTGCAGCATTATCTGATGCCTTGTTTCTATTTCAGCCATGTAAGCCTCGCTGAGCACAGCCTCAAAATCACAGCACAATTAATTGATTCCTCTATGGTTTTGATTTTCTCTTCCTGTGCCAGCTAATGCACTGGCAAGTACAGCAGTGCAGGATCATTTCTGACCTCTGTAACCCCATACATGCAACCAAAGGCCTAATGACTAGACATTAATCACCATAAATTACCATGTGCTGACCTGGCCGATACGATCCACATGTCACACTTCCAAAGCTGTATTTCTAAAGATCATTTGAGTCCCTGCACAACACCACAGCTTAAAACAAGGCAAAAAACCAAAGCTATGCAATTAGTAAGACTAAACAACGTTCAGAGAGAAGAGTTACTATATGTTTTAAACTGTTTACCATGAACATACATTAGAAAAATAATATATTTACTTCTCCTCAGCTTCTCAATCTCTGAATTATAGACACGTTTCTGAGACAGACTTTCAAGAACACCTCATGTTGGCTGTGAATGGGGTGATGGTTTTGTCATTCTAAGGTCTCTACCAGCAACAAAGTATGTGGAAGGTTAACAGTTTAAAGGTCCAACATTACAAGAACAGACTAGATGCATTTCATTATCACTGAAGCAGAAGCACTACGGTTTAAACAGTTCTTGGCCCACTCAGGTTGCTGGATGGAAATCACCTCCACATCCACGCTAAAAAAACAGAAAGTGAAGGAAGTTTACTTTATTTTTTCCTATATTTCGTAGTTAATATTAAATCTTAATGAAGCGTGTCTTTTAGACTCTTCCTTAGCCCTCTGCAGCTCCAGCCACCACCTACACATCTACCACCTGATGGAGCAGTCGCGCCTGCCGCCTTAAGCTTCCTCTGGTGCCGTGGGCCTCTTCAGGTCCCGGATCTGCTTAATCAGATAGTTCTTTTCATCACAGAACTGCTCATCTTCTGATCTGTCAGTCTGGAAGTGGCTCAGGAACTCCACGAGTTTGGTCTGGTTCTTCAGCAGTATGTCCAGCACGGGCTGAGTCTTGTTGGGGTTTGCAACGAATACCTTTTAAAAAGGAGAGAGAGAGAAAGAGAGAGGGAGACAGAGAGAGATTACATAAAATGCCAAACTTCTCTTAAAAACAACACTTTCAATATTTCACTGACCAACATCAGCAGAATTTAGCAGCAAATTTCTTCCAAAAAGAAATGTAGAATTTCACAGTACAACAAGAATTACACAGCAAATTGTTGCACTGATGATACACGATCTATGTGCACACCTTGAATACATGGAACGCTTCAAACTGGATGTTTCGGCTGTTGTCTCTTAGCATGTTCATCATCAGCTTCAAGTTCTCTGCCCGACTGATGTATTTTGTCATGACAGTGAAGTTGTGTCTATCCAGGAGAAGTTCCCCAAGGAGCTGAAAAACAGGATAGAATTCAAGTGAGACGTTGTTAATTTCAGTGTACAATCATGTAAAGTACTTGAGCACGGCATTTACACTTGAATCTGTAGCTCAAATAAAACAGTGATTTTGGTTTGACAGAGCAGTGAGCGCTTTTACCTTCAAAGACTGTCGTTTGGTGACGTAGTTGTCAGAATGCAGGAGCTTCTCGTATTCTGTAAACACCTGATAGACATGTTAAAAGTATGTTAGGCACATTCTTTCAATTCAAGATGAAAATCCACAGAAGAAAGCTCACCCTGTCATAATTGTTCTCCAGGAAGTCTGCGCACATAATCTTGTGTCTGGTGAGGAGATCCTGAGGGGGAACAGAAGAGACCAAGATATTAGATAAGAAATGTTAGTATGAAGGGCTAGAAAAGAAACAAAATACGTCAGTGTACCTTAAATGAGGCAAAAGCATCTGAGGCGATGTCAAAGGTTGAGAGCTCCACGTAGCGGAAGAAGCAGTAGAAGTCTTCAGAGAAGAGCACAGTCCGTGCCAAAGGCTCGTGACGCAGGCACTCTCTCAGCATCATTCCACAGTTTAGAGCTACTTCTGCACTCTCATATCTGTACAGGTTAATACATGCCAGGTCCACGTCAAGCCATTTATAGCTAGTTATAAGACAAACACTGGGGATAAATAATCAAGTCACTTTATACGCATTTAATATTGATAGTCTGACATTAAAAGTGTGTTTGTCCTGATGAACATTACATTTTCTAGGCCTTATTTGTCATGGTGATGTATTTTGCCTGTGCCGGTAGGTAGCCATGCAGGTAAAGGGGAATTAACAAGCAGAAGAATTGAACACGTCAGTGTTAAATGTCACGTTTAATGCCATCCCCGACAATCAAACTGAAGGGTCCTCTTCATATACATGACATTTAGGAGCAAAGTTCAAAAACATAGCAGGAGAAGTACAGGCAACTTGCAATGACAGTATTTGATCCACTTGCAGCAGCGTCAATCAACCGTAATGCAGTACAGCCGTAAGACATGTTGCTCTTTGAGTGGGTTGGATGACTCAGTTTTGCACAGCAGTAAAATCAGCTCTACCATCGCTCGCTTCATCTACATGTGGAACCCAGAGGTGTACGGAACAAGTTCACGCTCGTTCCTCTGGGAGTTGTTGAAACACATACTGGCTCACGCAGAAAATCATGAGGCACGTTGAGGGAAGGTGATTTCACCGATAAAGTTTTTAAAAAGTAACAACAGCAAAATAATTTCGTTACAGTTTAAGGATCAAAGGATTAAACATGTTTTTAATCTAACTGTACTCATAAAGCTCTTACATCAAGCATGTATCAAATACTGAGTTCCTGTAGTCTGAAAAGATAAACTTACCCTTTCAAAAGCATGAAGAGGATCTGTGGGTGTGTAGAGATGTATTCTACCGTGGGTGTACGGGTGCCAATCTGACGTCTCACTATATTGCTGAACAAATGAACCACATCCTTCTTCCCCTGTACGAAAAAAAAAAAGAAGCACTCAGACAGAGGAATGGCCCACTGGGTGCTGAGGATATGCACAGACATTTCTGCTTTGGGCACAGATGTTCTAATTAGGCATGCACACCCCCACTGACAATGTGCTGTGTACCAAAGTGATCAATACTTTTTACACACATAAAGTCATTGCAGAAGTAAGTGCATTTTCCCCACCTCAAAATCAATCCTCTGCAGGTTTGCAATGAGTGCAATGAGGAGGTTGGTGTTGTACAGCTCCTGTGCAAGCTGGGCCACCGCTTCGGTTTGAGGCTCCTTGTCACCTGTTCCACTAAGTATCTCCTTCAGTGAAGCCAGATTTTTGGACGCCTCCTCTGCAACCTTAATGTGGTAAAACAGTTAATGGCTAAATCCATCAGCTGATGTCTGCAATAAGAGCCAGACTTCAAGTATAAGACGGTCAGAAGAAAAAACACTGCTGACCTTATCACACTTTTTGTCTCCAGCATCCAGCTTTTCCATGTATGCCACATTCTCTTTCAAACTCCTCACTATTTCAGCTGGACTCTTCTGAGACTTCCCAAAAGGAAATGGCATGGCTGAAGACTGGTAACCAAACCCTGAATCTCTGATGAAAGAAAACACTGTTTCAAATAACTAGGGTATCAATTAAAGCAATTCAACTTCCTGTACCTCTATGCATCAGGAAATGGCTGAAACACTCACCTGAACAGAGCAGGGATACAGCAAAGTTAGATACACTGTCGACATTCAAAAGCAGACTACTGACTTACAATCTTAAGGCCATAATAGCAGGAACAGCTAGCTAACGTTGCTAACCTTAGATAAGTTAACCTAACCTAGTTGCCAAAGATAATGCGGGTACATTAGAAGGAAGGTTAACATTTCTGAGGTGTTTACGCTAAATTAATACTTTCTCCGAGTTAACACTAACCAAGCATGATAAAACGCGAACTTTCTGACCGAAACGAGGATATAACGGATAACAGGACGTTAAAATATCAACGTTAACGTCACAGCAATATTCTTCACCAAAGTTCAGCTAGCTGGTGACCTAGTTAGCTGTAACTTAGCAAGAAACAAGCATCGGTACTTGGACAGCGAGTACCGTGGAAAACACACACACAACACACTGCTGAAATATTCAGTTCAGGCTGTCAAGACTCACCGAGTGAACTCTGGTTTTGAAGCTGAAGGAGGCTCGGTGGCTAAAGGTTAGCTAGTAGGCTAACAAGTTGTCTCCACTTTCTTTTACCACTGTAAGGCTAGTTTGAAATGTCTGTAACGCTATCTGAGATCTGTGGCTGTGGCTATCTAACGTGTAATAATCGTAGCTACAAGTTGGTCAACCGGACGACCTTCATAGCTGTGATATTTCATGTAAATCTCTCGACTCGTGACCGCCTGTCACCTAACTTGCTAGCTGCCTAGCTAGTTGGAAAGAGAGAGTTGCTGGGCTGGCCTGTCTGACAACTTCATTTCCCTGTTCTCTACTGTTGAAACTCCCGTCCTCTCCTCATCCCGGGGACACTGGGCGGGTATGTTTTGCTTTACAAAATGACTGACACTAATTTTAGCCAATCACTTTGACCAAAATGAACAAGTGGAAACGCCCTCTCCACTGTAGGTGCGCGTGTTTCATGGCTCGCAGATTTTGTGTGGGTGGACATACTTAACGTTACACAGAAGCCACCTCTACCGGACTGTCCTGTAAATTTAATCAAGTGCACCTACATTATAAGAAAAAAATGGCAAAGAGATCATGTTCAGAAATATTTTAGCTTCGAGACAACAAATTAACTTTTATAAACAATCGTAGAATGAAAAAGGTTTAAATGATTTGTAAAGCACAGAAGAACATCTACACCAATTAATAGTAAGTGTATTAGTAGTCATTTTCCTAATCAAGTCCTCAGCACCAATAGAACATATAATTGTATATATTAAACTCTAAAGATAAACCATTGACATAGATCGACCACATTGTCATCTTGTCATAAAGTCTTTACTTACATAACATGCTGTATAACTATGCTGAACATTTTGGTTGTTATGGCTACCATATGATGCCCTTATTATTACAGATCCACTGCCATGCTCCCAGCAACAGTTGATGACAGACATTGTCATCAACTGTTACTGCAAATATACAGTAAACCAATCCAGATGTTGAAAAAAGTGAAAACTAGCGGAAGGTTTGTGCTCATTATATCACATTATATCTCTCTGTGTTGTTATCTATACAAAAAGTTTCTGAATGGAGACCTTGCTAATAAATGCTACTGTCTCTTGGACGGCATTTAACAGGTTTGGTTGAAACTGTCAGGTATAGTGGTTTGTGGTTTTTAGTTACTACAGCTCAGCTCAGCCCTGTCCTGTCCTGTCCTGTCCTGTCCCGTCCCGTCCTCTCCTGACTGTACTGCCTGTTTAAAATTCTAGACTCACTGGTCAACTCTTTACTATTAAACTTTCTGTTCCGCAAAGATCAGTCTTAGGTTCCCTCCTCATTATTCTATAAGCAGAATAGCATAATAAAATTATGCTTATTTTCCAAATTCACTGCAATGTCCACTTTTCAACCAATAATTCCATGGCAAAATTTAACCTGTGAAGGACCACAACTTTGCTATTGGACCCCTATTGACCACACCACCCACTGTGTGTTGTGCACACATCTAAGCATGGATCACACAGAACACACCATATGAACACAAATAAATAAAAATAAGGGTCCCTCCAAGACAGGACCTCAAGATTAGGTTAAGATTAGTCTTAGTCTGGATCTGTAGTAAATGATATTGTACTAAAGTGGTGCAAATTGGTAAAATTTATAATAAATCTACATAAATCTACAATCAAACAGATTACCCATATCCACTTGCCACACATTGACCCTGGGGCTAAGTGGATCCCTGGGGGGCATTAAATACTTTTCAGCAGAAAATGACTCTCAGTTTTTGTGACAAATAGACTTAAAACAACTGTCATATCAATTAAAATCTGACATGACACAAGTGCTTGCCAACCCTCTTGAATCTACATGAAACCCGGCCCGCTCGTAGTTAATATCTGCTTTTGGGATATCGTTACGTCAAAACGAAAGTAGTTTTCATAAGGTATTTTTTTGTAAAGCATTTTCGTTTCCTACACGTGCTGACCTCCTGCATCTTTTCACGTTTGAAACATCGCAGCAGACGTTGTCCAACGAGACTTTTATTATGAAAGCCGTACCAGGAAGTCGTGCTGTCTCGGGCACAGCAGCTAGCTTGATGCTAGTGTGAAAAGCTCACGATCACTTCTGAAGGACGGAAAGAAACACAGTCACTGTTGGGAACACTTTTCCACCTTTTCGGCCGTCTCAGCGCGATAAGGTTATATTAGCAGGTAAGATGTGAAGCTGTGTGTCAGCGGTTGGATGTTAGCCGCGGTGTTTTATGGCCTATTGTTGTTTCAGGCCGTATTGCTGGCGTACAGAGCCGAGCTGCTCTCTTTTCGCAGGGATACATCACGTATGGCGCTCTTTACTTCGAAACGGTTTGCGAAGACCCGCGCCTGTCATGATAATTTCCCACATTTAAAGGGAAATATTCGCTATTTGTTCGGGTTCCGGCAGAAACATGATGTCGAAGTGTCACATTTTCCGAGCAGCGACCTTTATTTTCGTTCATGAAAAGGCCTTGAGAGAGATTTCGGGGCGTTGAGATGTTCACGATGAAAATTGTTCTCAGTTTCAGCTAGTTTAGTGGAGAAGGAGACACACACCCCCTTTAATTCAAAACTTTGCGAGAGAAATTTTAAGGCACTTTTTTATGGTTCCCCTCGTTCTCGTCACAAATCGACCACAGCCTCGCCGTGTGCTACAGGATGGCGATGTGAGAGCATCTTAGTGAAGAGCAGAGGTTGAAATAAAGGATATTTGGTGTTATTTACATGGGCAGTATTGTGTGTTTGCACGCTGGCTCCGCTGCCGTAGCCGCCGCAGTGAAAGCCTGGCCCTGCTATCATGGCTGTAATGGCTCTATCAAGGCGTCGCAGCACACTGCTATTGTGATTTTAAAAACACCCACTTTCGTCCGTGGACTGTTAAGGGTTGAATAGATGTTTTCCATCCTCGTATTTAATGTATGTGTGGCGCCTCCAGCGCGTGATGGACAACCTCAAACACACCATCTCTGCAAAGGACAGCGCACATTTGGAGGTTTGGTCTGCTCCTCTGAAGAATACAGTGATGAGTTTGCAACCAATCCTGCATGATTTTTTTTAACAAAATGCTTATTGTTGCACATACAAAATGTTTAATTACAGTGCAGATGAAAATGATTCAATAGCAATATTATTGTTCAGCTCGTCCCCAGTAATCTGTATGTCTTCAGTGCTTGTCACACCAGGCAATACAGTCTAAAATAACAAATTTCCATTCATTAACATATATTTTTAACAGATTAGGATGGCTGCAGATTGGGGCAGACGAGATGTGGTAGAATATCGGAGCAGATTGGGTTTGGAAAATGGGAAACATGTTGCATCATTTGTCAGACACTCCTCATGGGTGGTTTGTCCGTAATTAATAGTGGCCCCTGTATGTAAGGTAAACTGGGTTGCAGCCGATCTGATCCCCCAGGTTCAGTCCTGCTACTGATTTCCCTTCCTCTTCCTGTTTAATCTGATTTAGATCTGGGATGACTTGTGGATGTCGTTAATCGCCGGCCGATGTTGTCTGCGACTGCCATGTTTAATGATGAAATATAAACATTATTGATTGCCCTCCTCAAGCAAAAGCAGGATTTCACAAAATACTGGCATTGGTCAGCAGATTTAGCATATACTTCTGTTACTACTACACTACAGAAACACTCTATAGCACAGGCAACCAAAATTGAGAAAGTGTCAAGCTGTTGTGGGCGACCCATGAGAGGCTGCTGATTTTAGGACACGGGGCTCTGCTTCTCTGACTTCGGTTGCTCTCTTCTGGAGTTACATGCAGAAGGAGTTGAGTCAAAGTTTTGTTTCCAGCTGTTTCTGGGAAAGGGCTTCGAGTGGCACCTTTCCAAAGATTTTTCTTCATTATTTCACAATACTCGCATTTAGCTGGTGAAAGAACACAGTTTACTCTTTAATAACTGAAGCTGTAAGAGATGTTTGGCAACCCTCACTGTTCAGGTTTAGAAATGTTACTCTGAAGTTATGACACATTCATAACTGGACCGCTCACATGTTGTTCCATCATTTCCGTCATTCATTTTTTAAAATCCAGTCGCTGTAGACTCTGAGCATCACGTAAATACTGCATGCATTTAGAAGTCTTATTGCATCCAGTGTGAATCATATCTGAGCTGTGATTATGAGCTTGATGAATGACAAATACATCAATGTGTATTAAAGCTGGTCTTATGAAATTGCAGAGGACATGAAAAGAGAGTGTTACTGGATGATTGACTGTACAATTGTTTTTATAACAGCTCTGATAATATCTATTTAAAGGCTCTGCCAGCATGTGGAAGGCAAAGTTATCCTGTCGTTCTCACCTTAATGTATTTGTGATGTTTTTTTGTTTTTTTTTCATTGGAAACTTTAGCAAACAGAAAAGCCTTTGGTCATGTCAGGACAGAGGAAAGGAGCTGCAGCACGGCTGCCTAAATGTGCCTTCTGCAGAACCAACCGGGACAAGGAGTGCGGGCAGCTGCTAGTGTCCGACAGCCAGAAGGTGGCAGCCCACCATAAGTGCATGGTGAGGAGAGCGCATTGTTCCCAACCCTTTTGGCCTGTGAGCCTTCAAGACAAAGTTTCGCGTACTTGCACACCTTGTCACAAATACAGAATAGTGACAAGTGTTTTTATTTTATTTCATTTGTTCATAAGTGGAAGCATATAAAAAATGGATATTTCATAAAGCAGAAATGAGAAGAAATATGGAAATATTAATAAATTAATCAATTAATTTTGGAGAAATAAGTGATTTATCTTCTTTTAAATTATTTTTGAAAGGCTCCAATTTGTCAATTGTCCCCTGGGTGATCCTGAAGAGAAAATAGGCATTAGCATTCAAAAAATGTGGCAAAATAAAAAAAATAGCAAATGCAGGAATTTATGATCAGGATATCATACTGTGTGATCAGCTCTGATGCTAGGAAAACACATTAAGTCCACGTTAACCCTCACAGAAGTGTAGGAAATGGTGCATCAGCAGCAGTGAAAATGAAAATGCAGATATTGTACATATCATCACCATCATCATCATGATATCGACAGACTGCACAGACCAACTCATGCTTTTTCTAAATTCCTCCGCAGCTTTTCTCCTCTGCCCTGGTCACATCTCCCTCCGACAGTGATAACATTGGAGGATTTTCAATTGAGGATGTGAAAAAGGAGATCAAGAGGGGAAATAAATTGGTAAGTACCTACTTGCCCGCTCAGTGCAGCGTTAATGACAGAGGAGAGCGGAGGGAGTGTTATAGGGCCACCAGGCTGAGCTTTAGGCATGTGTTCCTGTGAGAACTGAACAGAACGGGGTGTGGTTCATTAGTCAAGCCGACTAAGTAGTCAAGATGGGTTCTCCATGAGATGTTCCACCTGTTTAACGCTGGTAATGTCTATGTGTATGTGTCAGACACTGAATGGTCACAGTAGCTCTGTTTGGTTGACTGAGCTGCACTAAAATGTGTTTTTTCCCTCTTTAATTATCAGAATTGCTAATTTAACTAGCACAACATGTGACTTCGCTCAGTTTCATGCATTATGTTTTTAGTTTTTAATAGTGGTTCGGGGACTAGCTCACGCCATAATGTATGAAAGTTTTATTGTTTATCATATATATGTTTATTTATACACATGAGTCCAAGCAATATGCTTTCTTAAATTCATATATATTTATTTTTACTTTCATCCCCTTTAACTGATGTTTATGTTTTTTGTCAGTGAAATAGCTTTTTCTTTATATGGTGACAAATAATGCATATAATTAATATTTGCATAAATTTAGAATTGTTTTAATTTTATTGTACAGCTTATTAATATTTATCTTTTCTCTGTGTAATCTTCCTTGCTGAATGTGATTTGATTTTCTCCTGCTACGCTCTAATCTTCCCCACAGTGACGATCGTTTTCGTGATATTTGGCATCTGTCATTAGAGACCGTTGTATCTGTCAGAGCCTGATGATCTTCGGAGAGAAATTATTCAATTATTGCCCACATTGTAAAATCACATTACTCGTTGTCAGCTGTTTTGAATAAAGTGGAGCAGCGTGTGCTTGGTCGTTTTTTCTGACAAGCCTGTTTCCTTCCCCCTTCAGATGTGTTCTTCATGTCACCGGCCGGGTGCTACTATCGGCTGTGATGTGAAGACGTGCCGGAGGACGTATCACTATTACTGCGCCGTGAAGGACAAAGCCCAGATAAAAGAGAATCCCTCACAAGGGATTTACCTGTAAGCAACTTTCCCTCTGGATGCCTCTACACAGGAATCTACAGCAAATAAAGACATTTGTCATTCATGTTAGATTAAATTAAAATGTATTTCTTTTGCTCCCTAACGTAGTGTTTACTGTCGCAAACACCGGGATGCTTCTCAGGATGGCATTCAAGGTAATGTACGCTTTAACATCTCATATACCACCAGGCGACGTGCTGAACATAATATTCAAGGTAATGATTGTCTGTATCGTTGTGAAGCGTTTTGAAATGATAAACTCTGAATCCACAGATGAAGAGGGAGGTGTGGCCAATGACTCCGACTCGTCGCCTCCACAGAGCCGGGGCAGAGGAAGGTTTGAGAAGGGCCGAGCCAAGGTCGGCTCTCGCGGCCAATCGGAAGACTCCCGCTCCACCTCCTCACAGGCTGCGGACGAGGAGAGCTCCTCCCATGTAAGGCCACACATCTGTTGGTGAGCGCTGTCTTTTCGCTGCATGTGGCCTCTTGTTTCTGAGCGTTGTCCTGTGTCGCTCTAGCGGGACAGGTCACCTCTTCGGGCCAGCCCGGGAGACGGCGGCCAGCGCTGTGGCTTCTGTCACGCTGGCGACGAAGAGAATGGAACCAGGGGCATGCTCCACACCGATAACTCCAAAAAAGTGGCTGCACACTACAAGTGCATGGTGAGACTGTTGAATGTGTGGGAGGGAAGGTCTGTTTGTGAGCATTTGATGCTGTAAATGTGCACATACAGTAACACCACTTGCATCTGTCTGCAATATATGATCCCTTCCAGCTTTTTTCATCGGGGACGGTGCAGCTGACCACTACATCACGGGCTGAATTTGGAAACTTTGATGTGAAAACAGTCATCCAGGAAATCAAGAGAGGGAAAAGAATGGTGGGAAGATTTCTCTTACTTAAGCAAATAGGACTTATCATTTTGACTTCAAAAAAAAAACCCCAAAAAACTAATTTTGTTGTTTTTCCAGAAATGCACGCTCTGCACTCAGTTGGGTGCTACCATTGGGTGTGAAATCAAGGCATGTGTGAAGACCTACCACTATCACTGCGGCCTGCAGGACAAAGCCAAGTACATTGAAAACATGGCACGTGGCATCTACAAGTGAGCTCAGCGTCTACATTTCTACAGACAAACACATGTGCAGTGAAAATAAATTGCTTTCACTTCACAGCCATAATCATAAACCATCATTTCACAATATGATTGCATTACACATTTTTTACATGGAAATTTCCTCCTTTATGTTTACAGTAATTGCTGTCACAACATCATTTACACTTTGATGTTAAGTTTGACGTATGATTAGCAAGATAATTATTATTATTGCAAAGGTTGCTTTCAAATGTCTGTATTGATTCTAATGAGATTTTAATTTCTACATGTGAAAACATGATGATATGTTTATCCTCCACAGATGAAGAAAACTAGACATGGTCAGTCAAAGCTGGATCACAAAGCTAATTAATGCCTTTCAGAGACTGCTTGCGTCAGAAGGATGTGTAGACAATCAGTTATATCTTGTACTCTCATCTTCTGGAATGTATTAGTTATAGAAGTGAGGTTCATTTCACCACAAATGACAATCCTAAATCACATCCCACCCCTTTCCTCTCAAAGCTCCAATCACAATTAAGCACGAGAGTGAGAATAAAGGTGCCCTGAGGAGTTTTCTCAACAAAGTTATTTTTGGATTGAGTGTATGACTGAAGCCTGACAAATGTGTTGCATGCATTTCCTTCCTCACCAAACATGTGCAAAGCCTTTTTTATTTTTTTTAATATTGTAGATTGCACATGGTTTACATCCATGCCAACGTCTATGTTTCTCCTTTGTGCGTTACCACGGCTGGCTCAGCGGACTAGCGTGAAACTAGGAACGTATACTGCGTCTCCCATGTGCTCGCATGAATGCATGAGCTCCTCCTGTGTGTGAATGATACCCAAAAAAACAAGCAGGAGCCCAATTGTGAAAATATTGTGTAAAAACTCCAGAAGATATTTTTAACTCTAAATGTTTAAACTTTGACTGAACCACATCAGAGTTAGTCAACATTAGTTTGCGTTAGACCTGCAGAGAAACTAATAACGGCTTGGAGATTACTGAATTTGTTATTTACAATTGTGTGTGTGTGTGTGTGTGTGTGTGTGTGTGTGTGTGTGTGTGTTTAGACTATACTGTAAGAACCACAGTGGCAACGAGGAGAGGGATGAGGAAGATGAGGAACGAGAGAATCGCAGTAGAGAGAGGGCAGCGATTGACCACGGAGGAACACTGTCAACGCAAGTGAATGGCAACTAGGTGTGTTATTATTGGAAATAAATAATAGTTATTGGAAGTTGTTTCACACAAAAACTATTGTTCAAGGTCCAGTGTGAAGGATTTATTGGCATCTAGCAATGAGGTTTCAGATTGCAACCAACTGAACAACCCCTCGCCTCACCCCTCCCTTTCCAAGTGTGTAGAAGAACCTGAAAAACTGGCAAAAAGCGTGAAAGGTGCTAGAGTCAGTGTTTGGTTTGTCCATTCTGGGCTACTGTAGAAACATGGCGGCGCAACATTGCGGACTCCGTGGAAGATGACCGACCGCCTCTGTAGATGTAAAGAGCTCCTTCTAAGGTGATGAAAAGACAACAATTCTTATATTCAGGTGATTACTAATAAAGCTAATTAGAAAATGTCTGCCAGTAGATCCCCCCAAATCCTGCACACTGGTCCTTTTAAAACCTGCAAAACGTCCACATTTAATGTCCAACATGAGGGTTCAGTGTTTTCCTAAAGCATCAGAGGCATTGCAATAAATGCAGTTGAAAAATGTTCTTGTCACTTCATTGATGCCGCTCTTACAGGTTGGCCTGATGGATGTGACGTGGGGCGAAAACGGAGGAACTCGAGGGAGCGATATTTTTTTATACTAAATCTTAGCCTACTCATAACGTCGTGGTCTGCGAGCTCCCATGAGTCCATCACACGGTTTCTTCCTGTGAACGGACTTGATGACCCAGCGTGCACCAGACGTCTTCTTCACGAGACCCTGTTTTGAGTTGGTTAACTGAGCTTTTCACAGACTGGTGATACTCTGCAGAGCACTGGACTGCTGCAGGATCATGAAAAGCCATGGCCAATCTTTCCCAAGATTCAGCTTTGGGCTCAATTTCAGATAAATGCATTATTGCTGTGAGTAAGAGCTGATGGACTGATCTTTTGATTGTCACTCACAACCTGTGTCCCCCACAGATTACATGACCCACACTTGCTGAAGTCAATACATTCTTGCTCTTCCTTAGCTTCTCAAGGACTCACTTTTAAGAGGGGTCTGTTTGTTACTAGTCTCTCTGTCAAGTTGTGCAGTTTGATTACTTTGATTCTGTAATCATGTTTTAAGAATACTCTTTTGATGTTAGCCTTTCTTTCTTGATATGTAATATTTTGCTACTGTATTATCATCATGAGTAATTTTGAATATCTGGATTTCAAACAGCCACGATTAAAAGTTTTGCCAGCATGCACTTGGATTTTTCCACTGTTAAAGGTGGCTTCTTCTTTTTTTAATTTAGCTGCTAAAGGGCAAAGTAGAGCTCTTTAGAAGAGTGGGCTTGACTTTGTTTGATGTACTGTTACTTGTATCTCAACAAATGTATCCATGAATGATTGGAAATAGAAAATATTTTATTTTACACATTTAATGAGTGAAATCGGGTCTGTCATTTGAAAATGTGTCCACAGGGTACTCAAAACACAGCGCAGCATTCATTGCTGGTTACAGGGTGTTAAAGGTGAAGAATTCTGGTGAGGTTTGAGGAGTGACGAATGTCACATTGGCTGCAGTATCGTCAGGTCAAACCATGCAACTATGCAAGATTACAGTGGCTGTCTGCTCTCCATCCACAGTAAGGCGCAATATGCTGCCATCCAGAGCATTCCTTCTTCCATTAAAGCACTTTGTATGGATACATTTTCATTTATTTAAATGTACAAATCACAAGCACTTGGACAATTCATTTTCAATCAATTTATAAGGTACTGCTTCAAGGAATGTATGTATATATTATTTTGCATTTTCAAAGATTTTAATCGTGGAACTTGTCTGTCAGCAATGTACTGTGCATCAACAGCACACCAGCAAAAAAAACTGCTTTTGTCACTTAAGGTTTGAACACATTACTCAAACTCTACTTTGAATACGTGTGTAGTACAGAACTGGGACATTAGTTCAGGACTGATCAGTCTCCTTCAGCTCGTAGACAGACAGTAATGGTGTCATATAGAGTCACAAATTCAGTGTTGGTGGAGAGCTTGCCCTGAGTTGCTGAGCCTCCCCCAGCCCCAGGACATTACCAAGAGTGGGTACAGCACTGCCCATAAGTCGTCAAAAATGCATTTTTCTTTGTCTAGCATAGAATTGCGGATTGCCTAATCAACATGCTCTCCCGCTTGATACCTATCTTGCCCTAAAAAGGTGTTCAAAAGTCCAAGGTCAGGCCATTAAGTGCTCACATCACTTTACGAGGCAGACCTATCGGTGCTACTAAACAATGCACTTACTGTCCTAAAGACAGCAGACAGAGGTAATAATTAAGCATATATCTTTTAAATTGCTGCTGTTGAGTTTTAGCACCTTGGACGTGATCTCTGCACAGTAGTTACAAGTTGCAGGTCGCCCACACCTCAACGCCCCCAACGACGGGGCGGGACTAACCCGATCCTGCTCATCTGATTTGTCCGACGTGCTCCTGCGTCATCATATACACAACAGCAGAGCGGCTGCAGAGCCGCAGCCCGGAAACAGAAGCCTACTGTAGCAACTGAGCTAGCCGCGTCCATGTGTGTGCTGTCACACGGGTAAAGAGTCCGCGAAACCAGTCCGAGAATACATTTTGTCTTCTCTTCCTGAAGACCACGGTAGACTACATAGAACTGAATGGCAGGGACCAACACGGACATGGCGACATCCAGCCCTTGTGTTGTGGTAAGCCCCCCTCCAAACGGTCGGAATGAAATGAGAGCTTGAAGATGGTCGTAGATTACCTCTACATTCCCCTGGAATAACACGCTATAGCTGCGTTTGCTAAAGACCCACACCTAATGCAGTTTGTTAGTTATTGATGACCTGTGCGTCTGTGTGCTTTGAGTGTACTCACCTTGGTAACACGGTTTAGTGTAGACAATGCGGTGTGTTTCCTATGTAGCGATAACTTCGCGCGGCCTGCGGCTATGGAGATGGTCATAGACACGCGCTCTTCACGCTTGGCGTACGTGACGCAAGAGACGCTTTTAGTTGCACACATTAAAACGTAATGTGCCGGTTTTTGTGTCTGGGAACAGGTTACAGGTTAAATTAGTATAATTACATGATTACGCACGCTTACAATCCGACGTCCACAAACGCACGAGCTGCAAACCTGGGGGCGTGTTTGAGCGCGCGCTTGTTTAGAAAATAAATACACAATATGATGATGAAGTGATTGGCTTTAGACGTATGTCCAAACATTACTTTAAAAGGATTCAAAAGCCTTGGTCTTACACAGTTTGGTGTGTTGAAGCCTGATTAGGAGCCATAATAGGTCTGAAATGTATAGTGCTTAAAAAGAGCTGCTTGTTTGGTTGTCTTGTTGCTAGACAGAAAATCCAATATATAGTTTGCTTTGGCAAATCAGTAAAACTTAGTGAAGATAACAATCTCAGAAAATCAGATCACAAATGTTATCGTGGTGCTATGAGTCATTAAAATTGAAGTATTCATGATATAAAGTTAAGCCGCTGGCTCCACAGATTGGTGTGTTACCACATGATAAAGGCTTCTTGGTATCTATTCTTTGCTCAGTTGAACCTACTGTGAAAGTTCCCCCAACCTAAAGTAGAGCAGCATTTCAGGAAGAGAAGTGTGCAGCGAGGCTTAAATGATCCAAAGAAAGAAATAGTTTTTGTTTGAATGTATGCATGTTTAAGTTTGAGCCTCGGCACACATTTGCCACGTGGGACCTGCGTGAACTGTGTGATGCATGTTATAGATAAGTTGACTAGTCTACATATACTAAAGTGGGAATAAATACATTTTCAGGATGAATCCTGTGATGAATAAAGTCTGGCCAGCAACGTGGCGGACCCACTTGCTGACGCTGTAATGAAGCTAATTGCACATTTTGCTAAAACGGCATTGAAAGACATTGGAAGACCCTGTCTCCTGTGCCACATTTCAAATGAAATTAGTTGCGCAGTGCAGTTTCGCCAAACATGGACTTTGTTTGCGTGAACTTCAACATGGTCCTGACATTGACCTCCAGACTAGTTCATTCTTTCAGGGTTGTTTTACTGTGCTGCTTTGCTTCTTAAATAACAGGCAACAAGCCAGAGTGTAGCAGTGGAAAAAAACACGGACATCTGCTCTGTATCAGTCATTATTATTTGGAATTGAAAGGGTGTAGCCCAAACAGATGGGTATGTTGTTCCGTTTGGCAGACAGGAGGGGAAATGCTTTATATAAGATCAGCCACATATGATGTGGAGATGGGCACTTTGCAGTGGTTAGTAAAGCAGTGAGATGTTGTTGACTTTTTGCACTTTTATAAATGAGTGTGGTTATGGTCACTCACATATTTCCCACAGAACCTCAAGCTCTGCACCAGCTTCGCAGCTGTCACATGATACCAGTTATGCTGTCTGGGTTCATGTGGCACGCAGTGTCAGCTAGAGCAGGAAATTTGATTTGACAAAAGATACGAAATGCTTCCAACAATTTATATGATTAGGCATAATTTGGAATTTCTGGAAAGACAGTGCAGTTGCTAATATCTTGCTATTTGGACAACATGTTTACTTAGAGGAGACCTTCAGTAAGGTCTCCTTTCGGGAAGGATTTGCTGATATTGTAATGATGAGGTTTTGATGAGACGTGACCATCCTCTAGTTGCAGGTAGCCCACCAGTAATAGCTCTTTTCAACCTTCTGATTGGCCAACATGGATTTAGGGTTAAAGTTATATCGGCGACTGCTGGTTTGGCATGCTCTTGAAAGCACTTCAATTGTGTTTTCACGTTTTTCATTCAATATTCAATTTCATCAATAACCATGTACATGTGGATTAGGCCAGGAAAAGATTCCTCTTTCTAAGAATATAAGGTTAGTGTTCAGCACCACTGACAACTGTTGCTTTCTAAACTGCACACAATCAAACATCCTCTTCCAGATGATGCGTTTCTCGGCATAAAAACTGTAGAGGCTGAATAACATATGGAGGGAGTGGGTGGGAACGTAGGCCACCATTAACCTCACCCCTAACCCCTTTTTGTCATGTTTTATTTCAGATCAGTGATGAGGAGCAGGGATATGACCTGGACCTTTTCTGCATACCAAAGCACTATGCCTCTGACCTGGAGCGCGTCTACATCCCACATGGACTCATCTTGGACAGGTGGGTTGCCACATTTTTTGCAGCTTGCTGCAGGATTATGAAAATGTGTTGAATTGTCAGGGGCCAGCTAAAAGGTACCCACCTTTTAGCTGGCCCCTGACAATGCATGATTAGTCGGTCTTAATAAGGGCCCCGAGGAATGCCAAGATGTTCAGTAACTTAAAGTCTGACACCATCTCAAATTTTATTAGATGGTGTTAAGAAAGTGATCGTGTTTTTTCCATTTGCAGATTTGGGATTTAATGATTATTGTGGATAATCTGGGGGTTTTGTGGTAATATGGATTAACTGGATCGCTGGTGTTATTATACTTGGGAGTGCTTTAGAAAAGATAACTGTGCCTGCTGACACACACAGAAAGAAAATGGGAACTACTGCTGACTGTAGCAGAAAACTGAGCTGACTATCCCCCCTCCCTCTCTTTCACGTGACCCCAGGACAGAGAGACTGGCCAGAGAGATCATGAAGGAAATGGGGGGCCACCACATTGTGGCCCTCTGTGTGCTCAAAGGGGGTTACAAGTTCTTTGCAGACCTGCTGGACTACATCAAGGCCCTGAACAGGAACAGTGACCGCTCCATCCCAATGACAGTGGACTTCATTCGCCTCAAGAGCTACTGTGTAATCTTTCACTTTTTCTTTATTTTTAGTATCACTAACAATGTGCTGTGTTGATACAAAGTTTTGTTTCATTTAAACAATTTCCAGGTTTAAATGATTGAAGATATTCTGTGGATATCACTGTGGAGCAATGTTTTTAGTCTTCTACAATGTTGCAAAAGACAATGCAAAGTACGACTTGTTTTCATCCACTACCGTAGTGTGAATATGATGTGTAGATTAAATCAAGACAAATGGCTGCATTTTTTGCAATTTGCTTCATTAACCCACTCACTCACACACACACACACACACACACTGACCACTGGAAGACAGATAAACCAGATGCTTCATGTACGTCATGATGTATTCTTTAAAGCTGGGGTTGGTTACGTTGGAGAAACCAGCAAGAGTGAGGTATATTTTCAAAGTATACAACTGAAAAATCCTATCCCCTCCCATCATGCCTCCCTCTAAAGCCCCTCCCCCAAAATGCATGAAATCCATTTTTAGGTGATATTTCGACTTCGTGTTATTGCACATGACAACGTGCATAAAAAAACAAGTGGGTGAAAATGCACCTAGTGATACTCAGTATGTGTTTTTTAATGAGAAACACTGAATGGAAACATAATTTTGTTTACTGGCTCTGTACAATTTGATGCAAGTGCAATATGCAACAAATGTAGCTGTTTATTTTTTTTTTTTTAATCAACCTCCATGTCCTCCAGTTTTGTTCCTTGATACACTGTCTGCACCTGTACAGCATACAGTGTGAACACTTCCTTCTTGTCCTCACAGAATGACCAGTCGACAGGTGAAATCAAAGTAATTGGTGGAGATGACCTGTCCACGTTGACAGGCAAGGTAAGAATTCTGAGAGCAGCATGATTATGACTAAAGTAATATTTGTTGTTTGACTGTGATCAATAGTTTTAATAATAAATTTGATGAAAATTGAATGAACTTGAAACAAGGAACAAATTTTTTGCTCTTGTCCATCATGTCGTATCTTAGGTTGCTACTATTTTCCACATGAGCAAACATTTAAACGACCTGATAAGCATTCACTCATGCATGGAAACAAGTTTGTTGATTAGGATTATCAAAAATGATGATTATTATTAATGATGACGATGATTGTGCTGCACTTGAGAGAAGCCAAATCTCACATGCAATGATTTCGGCACATTTTCTGAGCTGTTTTTCAAGCTAATATGGTCATGTGGTTGGCTGTAGGACTTAAAAACACAAATGAGTTTTATGCAACTATGTAATGAAATGGCCACAGAAATGCAGACAGCTGGTTTTTCCCTAAATGATAATTGTTGTTTTCTTTTCCCACAGAATGTGTTGATCGTGGAGGTATGTACTGAAGATTTCTCTTTATAATAAAGTAGACGGCTTTCTATCCCAATAACGCTAATACAAGCTTCTCTCATGCTGTGTATCAAGGATATTATCGACACAGGGAAGACAATGAAGACTCTATTGCAACTCCTCAAACAGTACAATCCCAAAATGGTTAAAGTAGCAAGGTAATTTAATTCCTTCAAAACTGCCTTTTGAGTCCGAACTATCTTGTGGAATCATGTGATCGTGTTTCTCTGATGTTTTATAACAACAGTTTGCACTGTCTCAGACTGCTGTGTTAGTTAATAGCGTTTCATGTGGCCATAAAGTCTTGTGATTGATGATCAACTTGGTTTCTGTCCTCAGTTTGTTGGTGAAGAGAACGCCAAGAAGTGTTGGCTACCGACCAGACTGTGAGTTCAAGACAATAAATGTTTTCAGCAGACTATTTGTGAAACTTAGTATAACGTACTGGATGTTAGACAGTATAGACATACTTTGATTTCAGTGCTGTTCGTTTGCCAGTACGAGGACAAGTAACCGATTTATTTGCCGTTTTCTCTCAGTTGTAGGATTCGAGGTTCCTGACAAATTTGTGGTGGGCTACGCACTAGACTACAACGAGTACTTTAGAGATCTAAATGTAAGTATTTATAATAAAGGAGCTTAATGAGTAATGTAGTTATGTTGCATGCTTGTTCGACTTTGTACCTGTGTGTTAATGGAAGGTCTGACACAATCAATACCGTCTTAAAGTCAATATTATGCTTTTCTTTTTCAGCATATCTGTGTCATTAGCGAAACAGGGAAGGAGAAGTACAAGGCATGAAGAGCAGTCCGCAGGAGTTTTTAACATATGGTTCTAGCTTTTCCCTCCTCGGTTCATTTTATATTTTATTACGTCATATTTGTGTCGTAAAAGTACTCTGCCTGCTCAGGGTCCCTGAGGATACACTGATGGAGTCATAATCCTGACGGTTGCATTGCCTGTTTTAGCCAAAACACACACTTGATTCTACTTTTGAGAAAAGTGGCTGCCTTTGATAGAACTACATCTAGGTTAAGCAACATGGAGCCCAGCTTCACCTGAAAGTAGTATTATACTTCTATGCCCCCTCACTAATTAATTTGTCTTTACTTAATTTATTCAGCACAGTGCTGCTACCTTAGTACAGTGTAGTACAATGTCACAAGCATTGTCCTAAAATAAGATTTGACAACCTATTTGATGAAATAATGCTTTTAATGTAAATCTGCTTTTGCCAGGAACTATCCATAGCTGTTTTACAGACGCTCTTACAGAGGATGTTACATTTTCTTGAAATCTACATGTATATTTTGGGGCAAAACACATTTCTATGTTACTGTGCTGTGTGATGAGATTTTTTTAAAGATACATTCTGTAGAAAAGTAACATGAGTGTTGGCTGCTGTCCCCAATTAAACACATGGGTCTGCTGAAGATGAAATATCCTCTTAATTATGAGTGTTAATGAAATCTTTGAACAAAGCATGCATGTAGCCAATTTCTTTGTGTAACATAAAAGACATCCTTTTTTATGCTGGAAATATGTATAGTTTACACATGTGTAAATGTTCAATTGATAGTCAAACTGAAGTTGTTCAATAATGTTTGAAAGACTTCATCTGTACCAACCTGTCATGGAATCAGACAGTTATTTCTGCCATTTAAAATGCTCTCATTCAGTGGTTCCATCACTGTGAACCAATGTCAAATGAATTTTGCAATACCAGCCATTAAATGTTCACACCCCTCCTGTGACTAGTCGATTCTACTACAAAGCTTTGTATACAGTATAATTTCTTGGCAGTCATTTGTGAAAATAGTGGGAAATGCAGTGGTGATGCAGATAAGAGGAGTGAGTGTTAAGTGAGTTAGTATGTGTCATGTCTAGAAGATAACAAAACTCCTAGCTTTCTAGGAAGTAAATAAGCTGAGTCTGGACAAGTTACATGTGTTTGTCATCTGAACTTGAACTCTAAGCTGCTCATATGTGCAGTAGGTCAGTGATAATGGCCAAACAAAGGACACGTTGTATACTGTATCACCATTAACAGAGTCCAGGAAAACTTACACAATCTACTTAATTAACCGCTGAAAGACATCCTTCATCTTGAACAGATGCTGATTGCAAAGCACATTTTTCTCGCTCGTCTTTTAATGCGTCCAATTATTGTGTGAGCTTGTTTGAAACTGTTTTCTTAATTATCTTAGACTGATGGAGCCTGGATGGTTTGCAAGTCAAGAAAACTTCAATATTATATTTATTCATTCTTGTTGTCATGTAGACAAAGCATTTGCCAGTTCAAACACTATAAATGTTAAATATATATATATTTAACTGGCATGACAATAAATCATATGAACCTATTTGCAGTCAGTATGATAATAGGAGCAGTGGCGTGCTTGGCTGCTGTGAGTAAGTCATGAAAAAAAGGAAGTCTTCCAGAACAGTCGTACCTCCATCCTCCTGCTGTTGTCTGCATAAGACCTCCTGCGGGTGAAGATGTCAGAGGATCAGGTAAAACCCGTATTTGCCATTTTTGAAGAAGCAAAATGTTTAGCTCTTCTCTAATGTGACACTTCACCAGTAATACTGCAGATAGTGTAAATGTAAGAGTTCATCCAGGAACCAGAGGATGCAGTTCGCCACATTGCGCCTTCGCACGCCGGCAAATGAAGCAATTTCATTGGACAGGTCTGCTAACGTTAAAAGGGGCGTGAAGTTTGCTGCTAGCTGCTAGCTCCCAAGCGGCACCTGGGATCTGGTTCATTCTTGGCGGCGTCCCACAAAAACGAAACTGTAGAGCGTTTAATATTTACAACAGGCACGGTTTGGTTTACTTGTGTGATTGGTAGTAGCTATCACGCTGATGGGCAGGAACATTTAGTGGAACGGTCACCCGGCCTCTTGCTGGACATGGCATTGTGGCTATTGGCGCTGATGCTAACTTAGCTCGTTAGCCTGGTAGCTGAGCTGAATCGATTAGCTAGCAAAACGTATAGGCACAGTATCTTACATTAGCTAGCTGCTGTGAGAATCACTTCACAGCAGCGTCGTTGGATTAACGCCACCTGCGTTTAATCCAGGAGAGCAGTCATTTTGCAGTCAGAGTAAGCAGCTGCTCGGTTTGGCTAACGATAGCTAATTTACCGCGCTAACATGCAGTGGTAGCTCGCTTGCGTTTCAGTCGTCACCCGCGGCTGCCTTGCACCAGCAGACTAACGGGTCGGTAGCTAACAGCTACCGGGCATTGTGCGGTATGTAGCCATAGAATGCTAACCATCCATCAGTAAAGTTGGTGACTGGTCTTAACGTTACAAGCAACGTTGGCGCGGGCCAGTTCTGGCTGACCACCGTATAGTTGTAATATGAAGAATTACAGAGATGGCGCTATGATGATTGAAAGTCAGCGTTAAGTTGCTTATAAGTTAGTTACATAGGACACGGCCTTGCAGATTGCTGTCGGTTAACTGCATTGCGCTAGCTAGTTTGTCAGCTCAGTCGCCTGATAGATGATGTTTCTACAAAACATGTAAAGTTAGCAAAGTCTGGAGAGCAACAATGTAACATCACACTGAGCAGTTAGCCATTTTAAGTTCATTGATTGGTGATAGGCAGCGTTAGCTAGCAAAATGAACAATTCAGGAGTCTTGCCACAAGAAAAGATGGAGCTGGATCTGGAGATCCCATCTTCGCTAGTTCAGAGCGATGGACACTTGAGGAGATCCAACAGTGCACCCATGATAAATGGCTTAAGGTTCTACAATATGATACAGTTACAGCAATCTACTGCATAACGTGTTTGTCTTTCTTCATACAAGTACACTGACCTCATGGGCAGCAGATGCATGATATATGATTGGTCTGTGAATTTGTCATTCCAGTGATAATTCCCAAGTGTTCCAGAGAGAGGTCCTGCGTAGCCGGAGAAATAGCACTACAGTTGTAAACAGGCCCAATATGGTACAAAGCTTTGCTAAATACACTTTTACTGGAGTCATTAATTTTTTAATTGTTCAGTATTGAATGTTCTGTTCATGCACATCCTCCTTTACAGGTCCCTTCGTCACCCATTCGCGTCCCCAGCACCAGGCTTCATCAGATTAAACAAGTAAGAAAGGGTGCTGCTGCTGTTTTCCACGTTTGGAAATGGTTCATGTTGAAAAGGAGCATGTCAGACCGCTGTCTCCCTCTCAAGCCATAGGGAGTGACGGTGTCTAAAAACATGCTAGAGTAACAGTTTTTGGAGTTCACAGGGCCATCGATCTTTCAGAGTTGATCAATTGGTAGTATCAGACTCCAACAGAGGAAATGGTTACTCTGGTGTCATCTTCTGGCTCAATTTGATTGCGATAAGTGAAATGAAAAACAGTTCAGATTCAGCTTTTGAGATGGGATTGAGTCTATTACACTGCAATCACATGAGATAGAAACGTGGAGTTTTCACATTGGAATCTGTTGAACAATGTATGTAATTGAGAAAAGCATGCCAGGCAAACTAAGACTTTATAACCATTAACCTGCTTGTGTGCTCTTGCAGGAAGAGGGTGTAGACGTGATGAACCGAGAGACTGCTCATGAACGGTAACAGTGTGTTTGTCAATGCACTTGGTGGATGAAGAGTTTTGTTTGTTTGTTTTTTTTTTTAACCCACATTTGTTGTGGACAGGCATCAACTAGTTCCTTGTTTTCTGTTTTTTGTAAACACAGGGAAGTTCAAGCTGCCATGCAAATGAGCCAGTCCTGGGAAGAAAGCCTTAGTCTGGTAAAGAACGACTCTACATTTTGTCCAACCCTCTTTGGTCTTGTTGATATGTTTGTCTGAATTCTGTTGTACCTTCCCACTGCATGGTTTGGCCCTGGGCCATTGTTGGCCTCTCGATATCTGTCGAGAGGACAAGTACAAACATGCTAGATTAACACTTTGGGAGTTAACAGGGCCACCAGTCTCTCAAGGTCAGACTGAGCTGGTAGTATAATACTCCAACATTTTTTTAATGATTTTTTACCTCTTCACTACACTGTATAGATGATATGTGAGATGAAATGGCCACCAATTTCTTAACCGTGTGTTCTCAGAGTGACAATGATTTGGAGAAGTCGGCATCTTCATCTCCAAAGCGCATCGACTTTGTGCCTGTTTCGCCTGCCCCATCCCCAACTAGAGGAATAGGAAAAAAGGTAGTGACCTCAGTATGTTTATTTCCACATAACCTGATTATACTGTGAGTAACCAGATGACGGCAGTGGTTACAGCATTTGCATAGTTAGTGGTAACCTGATTTTCCTAATAACTTGCGATCACATTAATGAACTGAAGTCTGTGTGGCAGCCAGGAAAACACAAAAACTTTGTTCCTGCTGAAATTTTTTGGGTAAATTTGTTTCTTTTGGTTTTCTGCAGCTTCAAAAAATGACTTCTATATTGCAAACTGCATCAGTGTTTGTGTATAGAAGTCATCTGATTTATTCCCTTTTTTGCTGCATATTTAGGGAATGATAGATTAATATGTCACATTAATTCAAAACATCACAAAATAATAGGGGTGTAACTGTACACACACTCGAACCAAAAGTATTCGACGTGCGTCTTTTGGTTCGGTGACTGTGTGCACTGAACTTAATTTAAAACTCTAAGATTCCCTCATCTTTCACAAAGAGCGTGGTGTTGTTTGTGTGACCCCACTAAGCATGCACTCACATGTGCACACCACAGACAGATTTCCAGTAATTTCGCACAGTGCAGCCTGTAATTACGGTGAACACAGATAAACCAGAGCGTGAAAGTCCTCCAGTATCATTAAAGTCTGCTGTTTGGGAGCCTCACAGTTTCTCAGTTAACTGCTCGGACAGGTGGATGGGATAAAAGCTATATGCTTAATCTTGACCTTAATTTTTAAAAGATAACCTCTAAAAGATACCAAAACAACCTGAACAGTAATGGGAGTGTTGCCTTTATCTGGTCTCAGTCAAATTATGGATGCATTCATGCACATTTGGATGCCTTGATGCTGATACTATATCTTTGGCCTCATTCCAATCTTGTCTGCGTCTTCCATGTCACCTTCTTGCGAGCAGCAGTGTTTCTCTCCTTCACTACAAATCCTTGTGAGCAGCAATGGCCTAACACCCAGCCCGATACCCAGCCCAACACGACGCTTCAGGTGAGCATCAAGTCTTCCTCATCTACCAGTGTTACTTAACTCCTGTTCTAAATGAACATCTCTGTTTACTGCGAGACTACAGGAGCCCCAGCTAGCTCCAGTCTGACTATAACTTCTCCCCCCCATGGCATAAAATATTTTTTCTTTTCCCAGTCTTATCAGTGGAAAAAGATTATTTCTATGTACTCTACAACAATTTATTGCCTTAACTTTTATAAACACGTCAGAGTAAACTAGTAATTTTGTCTGTGTGACAGCTCTTGAGATGACAGATTTAGTGACAGTAGCTGATGGCCACTGATTGGCAGCATGTCAAGATATACTGCTTTGACAGAGTGTTTTCTGTGCTCTTTAGCCGACGGAGTCAAAGCCCAATCAACTGCATCAGAGCCAGCATACTTGGGCCAATAAAACGCAAAGGTGAGGTACCGAACATGCCTGACAATCTTAAATACTTTAAGAATAGTATATTCTCATGTTTGTTTCAGTTCTGCCACCAGAGTCGCATAATGTAAAGCCAGAAGGTATATGTTCAGACCAAAGATTGTTAAGCACAATTGGGGCAATGTTGACTATTTTTGTACGGAAGAGTAACTACAGTATTAAAGCCAATTAAAAAAATATATATATTAAATCTATATTATAGTTGTGTTCATGTGGCCTTTGAATCTCTACTTTATGCTACCAGACTATGATTGCACTAAAACACTCATTTTCATCCGAGCGTCCCTTCTTAAACCAGCCAATGTTTTGAGATGGATTCCTGACTGTCAGGACCCCTTTCCTCTGCAGGTGAGATGGAGACAGAGAGTCAGCCCAAGAGGCTCTTCCAGGGTACCACCACCATGCTGTCCTCTGATGCCTCCAACCTGTCAGATCTCAGTTCCTGGTAAGACTTTGTGGATCAGCAACAAATATCCGAACAACCTGTCAGAGTTACGCTATCTAGATAATTGCCCATAGACAACTCCCCTTTAAATAGTACATACTTCTTAACTGCAAATGTTCTACATTGTATTTTTCACCCAGTAGTTTGTCATAGACAGGCATTCATGGTGTGTTTTTAGACAAAAACGCATCACTTAATTGGCAGTGAATTGTTATTATGCATGACTTTAAATGCCTAGCTGCCTTTGTTGACACACAGCTGTTGGCTAAAACCTTTCCTGTGATTCTTGTGTGTTATACCTCACTCACGCTAAGCTGCATGATAACATTTCACGAGTATGTAAGAATGTACATTAAATATTTACACTGGAGTCTTCCAGTATATTAGTCAGCCATGCTTTAAAGTAATAAGGGAGTCGATGCTACAGTGAAAGGAAAAGAAATGATGTTTATAAGCCCCCAAAATGACAGTCCGGCCTGGGATCCAGCAGATGTTTGCCACGGTCACAATTATGACAACCAACAGTCTTTCTGAACTTGACTTCTTCCTCAGTCACTCTCCAGATTTGCTGGATGGCAGCCTCAGCAGCGTCGGCTCCTCCACTGACTCGCCAGGCAAAATGGAGGGAGTGTCGCCCTCCTCGTCCAGCAACTCCCCCTTCGCTTCCCTCCAGGATTTGTCCCCAAAGTGAGCATGGGAGACCACGAGACACCATGAAGGACTGGAGCCCAAAAAAAAACAGCCTCTCTCCAGGAAACAAGTTTCCTTCGCAGACCCTCCACCTCACCATTGCCTAGATTTGGCTTCAGGGGAATGTTTGTTTCCGAGCGGTTGCTTTCATGGCTACGTTCTGGAGGAGCTAGATGTGTTTGAATTAAGGAAATGAATGCCTTGGATGAATTAATGTATGTAAGAGGTAAACCTAGTGAAACTAGGAATGACTGAAGACACTGTGAGCACCAGCTGCTAGTAGAAGATTTTGGATGGTGCTTGGCTTTCATTGTGATATTGTGTTCATAGGTGGCTATGCTTCAAATCAGTCCTACCAGTCCCCCTCACTGGAGAGAGACGCTGAGCACTGGACAAACAAAAAGACTATTGGATGTGTACATTTCTGTTTTTGTGCTGGAAAGCTTCTGTCCACAGGCCTTTGTATGTACGCAGTCTGCAGATTTTGTAAGAAAAGATTTAACTTATTGTTTTCCTGCTTTGTTTGTAATTATGTACATATTAACCTTGTCAAATGTCATACATAGTTTTCAGTTTGTGATTGGCTGTGTGGTGAATGTGGGCACAAGTCTTCAACAGCAAATTTCTTTGTAAAGAACATGAATTTCTTCTAGGGTACAACGATGGTGATTTCCTTACTGTTCTACTGTAAGAGAAGTTATGTTTTCAGCAGATATTCTTATTTTTATCATAGAGGCTGTGAACTGTGGTGGGTTTTTCTTTCTCAGTTTGGCTTGTAAGCCCCCTCTCACATACCTTGCTGCAACTTGAACTGGCTAGTATGAGTGCACTAGCAGTTAACTGTGGATGAAATGCCACGGACGTCATTGTTGGGTTTTCAACACTAAAGGTTCCTCTGTATCCTGTGTTCTCGTCAGGATGATTTTGTAGATAAGCAGAGTATAGAAATGATGCAGTTTTCTTTCTTCTCGCAAAATGTTCTTATTTATGGAAAAAGCAAAATGTTTATTATAAAAATTGGGTGGTGATAGGCTTCTATCCCCAGTAAAAAAAAGAACCATTTGTGTTATCATTTACACCAAATGAACTGAAGGCTGGAATTTGCAGCAGAAGCAAAATGTCACTGTCACATTGTGAGTAAAGAGACTGCTGTTCCTGCTGTGGTTACATTTATTAATAGAGCTTTTTGCACAGGACACTGTATCCTGTAATGTTACAGCCTGTGTGTATGCAGGGGAGAAGTAAAAGTTTCTCTTAAACAAGAGTTAAAGAACACAGTATGTAAAGGTTAAGCCCTTACTGTGATCTTTGCACCGAGATTTGCTTTACACTGCCGTGGCCCCCGGGGTCCACATTGCCCGTGTAACATCTGAACCCCTTCATGGCTCTGTAGCCCTCAATGTATTACAATGTATGTAGAGGTGGAAGTGATTGTAAATCATTTTATGCAAGTATGTGCCCTTTAATTTACAGAAAGGTGTCGCTGGAGATCACTTACTGAATGTCGTTTTCCTTTATACAAATAAGACAATGGGAGAAGCAGCTTGTCCTGCTGTTAAGTCCTTTTAAAAAGTGTCCAGGGCACGAATTCAGCAAATAATCTCATTGTACTGTGTCTGTGATGGAAAGGTTGTAATCTTCCAAGCTGGCTGACACCATGCCTATGCTTGTCTCTTTCGTGATTGCAATCATAGTGGACATCAGGACTACTTCATTTACTACGTGTGTTTGTTCAGCTGTTTTTAATATTCCAAGAGGTATTTTTCTTGTCCAGAGCACTCAAACTCATTCCAGTTTATGGTATCACTGCATCCAGGGCCACAGTAGGAGTCATCGCTGAACCTTATTTACTGCTGTGGAACCAAACGGTACACACACAGAGGTAAATCAGGTTGGTTTTTGTTGTCAAGCCTGATGACAAGCTGCTCCAGGAAAGACTGAGATTTTTTTTTTCCAGTAACCATCATAATATGCTAGCAGAGGCCTTATTGTGGTGTTATGTGCCCTACACCCTCCTGACCAAATTTGTGAAGAAAATCTGATTTGATCTATGAACATTATACCAGACAGCTGTATTGAGACTTTATTAAATGTCTGATGAAGCATCGATATAGTACGCTGAACAAACCACTGTCTTGAAAAGATCTCTCCTTTGGTGACATGTAAAAGTATCTTGACTCCTGTAAAAATTAAAAACTCGTTCAGATAAGGTATCAACACATGCAAAAAACTGCATTTAGTCCTCAGAGTCTACACTAAAAACGCTTTAAAACACCAATATAATGATGGTTACAGGTGAATACCATAACAAAATTTTAATGGCTTTATATACATGTATCATGTTTGCATGTCCTTCACACTCAAGTTAACCATATTCTGTTACATAATGGCAATAAACATACAGACACAAGGAATATGAGGCCAGACAGCACTTTGAATGGCCTCATGTTTCTTCACAGGCCCTGCTCAGGGACAGCTCCTCTCACACTACCCTTGACCTACGCACTGGAGGCCCCTGCTGTTTGCATCAGTTCAGTATTGTGTCAATTTATGTATTAACACAACTATGTGGATTTGAAAACAACTATACTAAAATGAGGGTGGGGTGATTTGAAGAATAACCCCGCCCCCCTGCTGTCAGCTGTACTCATTGAAGCGCAGTGGTGCCTCGGGTGTGAGACTGTTCTCTTAGTCTTCAGATCGTTTTCCCACCTCCTCTCAGCTTCCAGCACTTCATGTGCGTAGGATGACCATTGTAAGAAGACCTAAAATATAACAAACAGCACAGTGACAAGATGTTATGTACTCCAGCACATACTTTTTCAACACTGTGACTCATACGTGACTATAGCAGCGTGGTTCACATTTAAAAAGGATTTTTAACATACAATGCAAACCTATTCTGTCTTAGCTAATTGCGCACTTGTGTGATTTTTTTTTCTACTTACCAAGAACATAAGCAGCTACAAGTTTCTTGTTAACACTTAAGTGGAGGTAGACAGGCACAGTAGATTCTTGCTCCCCCAGCGTCGGGAGCATCAGGGCGGCCATACACACCAGCCCGAGCAGCACCGTCAGCAGACTGGGGCCTCCAGCAACAGGACGGCTCTCTACACAGACACACGCACACACACACACCGGGGTCAGATGCTTATCACTCAGAATGGTTAATGTGATTTAAAGGATGCAAACAAAGCCAACAATGTCTTAATGTGTCTTTCAAAACGTCTCCTGCCTGTCTGCTAGCTTAACCCCAAGGCCACTGGTTACTACCTTAGACCGCCTAAAATAATGGACATATCGTCTGACTCAACCTAACTCCCACCTAATCCAAAACAGGCAAAGACGTGGAGCGTGGGTCGAGCTGAGGCAGGCCGAATGAAGCCTGGCTACTGAAACCTAGCGGCTAGCTGTCACTCAAAGTGGCCATACCCATAATTCTGCACATGCACTCATTTAAATGAGTGAGTTACTTAAAATTCATCTCTCGTACAGCTATCAAGACCAGGGGAAATTAGCAATAGAGACCAAAGCATCTTTTTGTTCCAGTCTGTAAACATAATTACTTGTGCTGTAAAGTTGGCCATTTTAATATGGGGCTCTATGAGGATTGATTTTCTTTTGGAGCCAGCCTCAACTGGCCATTCATGGAACTGCCAAGGACATACTGAGGACATAAATCCATAATAATGAATATATACTTTCATTTTAAAAAAGGTTAAATGATTTTCTAAAACAGCTTGGCATTGCAGTTTTTAGCAAACATTACTCTAACTGGAGTAAATAGTGTTCTGGACATTTTTCTAGCACTCATTTGGTGATCTAGTGAGAACTGACTGCAAAGGGACGGTATATGTGGAATAGACCCAAAACAAGCATTTAAAAACTGTGCTTTTAACAGATTTTTGGAGGAAGTTGAGAGGAATAATATATCAGGCTTTGGATACATGACAAAAGCTGTTGGTAGGTTGTTGTTGGCTTTCACAGGATAAGCTGACAATACATAATATGTCTAAAATCACCAGACTCATTATTTAGCTTGCATTCAAGTCAGAGGAGAGAGCTAGCACTCAAAGAATGTTGCAGCTAAACAACCCAAGATCAGACAGGGTTTACAAGAGTAAAGCTGATGAAATGATGAGGCTTCACTTGCTCTTCAATTGTAAATGACAGCCTGACAGTGATGACCTGCACGATTGTTTTCTTACTGCACTGGGTGCAAAAGATTGTGTTCTGATTTATACGAGAGGAGGTAACTAACTAACCCTAACCCTAACCCCTCTGAAAAGGAAGCAGGTAATCATGGTATCAGTGAGAAAAACACAGTGCACACTTACATATTGAGCTTGCTACAAGATCAAATATAAATCAGGAGATGACTACAACCTGCACATTATTGTGTTATTACTGTCATACTGTGTTTGTGGGACAAATTAGTTGTTTTATACTAAATAATATTGGTATGTTCACAGGCCACAATAGTCAATGTAACATACCATGTTCTGTGAATGGTGAAAAGTTTTCATATTTCACCTTATAATCATTTGGCTCCATCTAGTGGTAACACAACAGTCCTGCATCCTACCTGTCTGAAAAGCAGTCTGCTCAAAAAACTCCCTCTCTGCAAACTGCTCTTTGATTCTGCGTTCCTCATCTTGGGGCCGGGGGCTGGGCGGCTCCTGTGAGGCGGAGGGACGGAGCGTGGCCGTCACCTCTTTGCGACCCAGAGCTTTCCGCTGACTTTGTTCCGACACCTGCAGTCGGAACTTGTCGTACACCCCATAATGGCATGGCCGCAAATCTCTGTGTCTGATTACTCTGTGAGGACATAGAAAGTTAGACAGACTATTTACCTGGCCCAACAGGAAAGGTGGATGTATAAACAACCACCTGACTCAAAACCTACAAGTTAATATTCAGCAAAGTAAGCAGTAAACAATAAAGAATGGTGATGGGGGATCCACAGGGAATGACAAGCTCATAGAGTCCTGACTGCTGTACACAAAAACAGACTCACATGTCAACACAACACTGTGGTTTAACTGCTCCGGTGGCATCCACCACTGTGTACTTGTTTGGCGCTGTGCACAGCACTGATTAAAACAAAAACAAAACACAATTATCTAGACAATCTCGAGTATATAACAAAAATCTAATACAAGGAATCACAAACAGACTGTGTTTTACACTGCCAACTGACCTTTAAACTTGAGAGCGAACTCATAGGGGTTGTAGAGGGTGAGCACCTGCTTGTGAGACGTCTGATCATCTGCGTAGAAGACGAGCTCAGTGGGGAACACGAACACGGGAAGGTTTCCTTCCACCAGCTCAGGCTGTCGATGCTGCTGCTGCATTGGCTTCAGCTGAGCTCTTCCCCTTCCCCTTCCGTGGTCTGCCTAGGCCCCCCCACCCCTCTCTCCACAAACTATCAAGCTCTGTAAACTCCCCTTAGGTGGAGATGGCACTTCCCGCTATCATCGCCTCAGGGCCATGACATGGTACTGTGAGGAGAAACGGGTGATGAATAATAAAGTATATTTACCCAGGAGGCATTAGTCTTCTGCTTATTTACATTCAGTGACACTTTCAATTTCTGTTCTGCTACATTTCAAGGGGAAATATGGCATTTTTATTGCATTTATACAGCCTGCAACAGCTGCTGATTCTAGTTACTTTGCTGCTTAATATTTTGCATATGACAAATAGGATTAATGTATGTGATGTACTTTCACTTACAGCCCAACTGATTCTGGATTTTTGAGGCATTACCAACACTAATATTTGAGAGCTTAAAAAATGTAAAAACAGTGTATTAGCTGATGATGGTTACCTACGTAATGCAGACACTGTTTCTAAACCACCATAAATATACAGCATCTCTAGCATTTCAGTGCTGCAATTTCTTGTTACTTATTGACCAGCATATATGCCAACACTCTTAAATCTGTAATAAGCTACTACCAAATGGTATATTTCGGCCTAGCTATGGTTAAAACTATTCTGAAGTGCGCGACGCAGTTACACCTTGTACATTAAAATCATGCTTACACAAGATTAAATAACTGGATGCTTTGATCAGCCAAAGGCGATTAATGCGGGAAATATTAAAGAGCAGGACAACAAGAGATGGCCAAAGCGATTTAAACTTATTGAAGAACACTGCGGTTCAACGAGGCAAACACTATTAAGTGAACTCCATGTGGCTGGTCACGTGCTCCCGTGTGTTTACATGGTTACAGTCGAGCTCGAGGAAGCGAGGCTCGTGGTGTTGCAACACTTTTTGTTCTTCACGTTCACACAAAAGTAACAATTAATTTATTATATTAGCAGCGACAAAGCTCTATTCGAGTGTTTTTCCTATCTGAGGTAGATTGTGTCATGAATAGCTACGCTTTGTAACCAACTATATACGTATTTATGCGTAAGCATAAAGAGTAAGCTACCTTTAAACTGCAGAGTAATCAGTTGGTGTCTACGTAAACGGACACAAGAAAATGGGACTTTATACAAATGTGTTGGTTACACATTTAGCAGCATGGTGATTTAAACAAAGCATACTATGCCTATGCTTATTCTCCAACTAAACCCTAGAATTTGACGGCGTTCGCTCGCTCTGACACTGCAATAGCATCGTGATAGTGTAATGCTAACGCAATTCAAGAGCGTTAACGTTGGCTAGCGTTAGCCGACTACGAAAATCCTAGCGTCAGATGTTAGCTGATAGCCACTTAACACTGTCTACACGCAGTGTCATTATACAAAACACAATCCAGAGCTATTTTATTTCAAGGAAAACGTGAGGGTGAGACTTTACCTTGTTGTCAGGGCTCGGATTCGTGTAACGTTTGTGCTATCGCCAGGGTTTGTGCCTCTGATCCCACCCTGTTGTTGTTTCTCTCAAGCTTTTTTCTTTGTCAATAATATACTGCAGACCTCGCAGTGCATGCTGGGATGGCGGAGAGCGAAAGAGTACGTGCGAGACGTCAACAAAGCGGACGTAAAGATGTTCCAAGCAAGGAGTATGTGTAAAATAACTCCATAACGTTCCTTGTGTAAATAGGAGCGTACAAATTCAGTTTGATTTGCGTAATACTTTAAGATATTAACTGTATCAAACTGATTAATCCTGATAATCACAGAGTAAAGTAGCTCAAAATTGTGCTCACATATAGCTACTCTACAGTAGAAGTGCCTTGATTTTGAAATGTTTCACCACGATATACTGACGAAAGTATATAATTGTTTACCTGGCTTTCGTCTTGTACAGACAGAAAAAAGTAAAAGCTTTGACCATACATGCGGGTTGATGTTGGATTTATCAATCCAAAAAAGATCCATCCAACCTATTATTCAGAGGCAGCAAGTGAAAACAAAACAAACCAGTACAGTATAAGCAGAATAACCTGTCGGAAAGAGATGAGGCCTTACGGGTATGCATGGTGTCATTGTTTGGCTACGACTTTCCACTGACCTTTAAATCTATATGGTATTTCCTTATCTCGTTTAATATGACGTCTGTGCTTGTAATACTTATGAGTCTGCGGTTAAGGTGATTTAATGACAAGGTGTTTCGTTCAGTGTTAAAAGGACACATCAAAAATACTCTTTATTGTAACCTCGATGATGCACTCAAGTGCTGTCGGATTTGTTATTATTATGACAGCACATGCAGAACAGGCAATACTACTATGCTTCTATTGCTTGACAGTGAAAGTGACTTTTCCGTTTTTATCTGTTTTGGGTGGGCTGTTTGAAGATTTATATTTATGCATGTAGTATCTCCACTAAGTCTTTGTTTCTAACCCAAATGTGCATCTTATTTTGATTCTGCCATTGCAGCACAAAATGCATGTGCTGAAAGTATGACACTTGATTCATAGACTCAAACATGTCTTTACAAAATATTTTTGGTCCCTACGTCAAGCCATGTACTGCACGTGTTCTTGTTATGTTGCGTTGAAGCGCCGGAAGACCGAGTATTTTGAGGCGCCTTGAACGCAGCAATAGAGTGACAGGAGAGAGAAACAGAAAACGAGAGGAAGTGTATGTATGTCTGTGAGGGGGAGATGCGAGTGAATTGCCAACAAATTTCAAGATATTTCACGTCTATAAATATGATCTATACCAGTACGAATATCATACGTCTGTTTTTAATCTATGCTATTTTATAACGATCCATAGAACTTAATATCCGGTCGTTTAGTATTCATACAACTGAAAGGGTAAGCGGATGTACGCTACGCGAGCGTTATATATTTATATATTGAAAGGGCGTGGCCTGTGGAATTGGGCTGAGCCAATGGCGTCGCAGTGGAGGGAGCGGGGCGTTCCATTCGGTTAGGAGCAGAAGTTGAACAGCGCGAGCTGAGACAGAGCTCTAGAAAGGCAGCTAGAGAGACAGCAGAGGCAACGGCCCTCTTCTGGAGGGGGGGCTTATTATAACAAATATATACACACATGTGTGAACTGTTTGGCCGCACGATAGGTCATATGTGGATAACAGTTATTTTAGAAAAGCATACAGCCGCGGCTTTACATTTAAAATGCCTATTTTACTTTTCCTGTTAGACACGTCCGCCTCTATGAATCAGCGCACTTATTTGGGTACGACGTATCTGGACGTTGCTAAAGGCGCGGTTGAGGTCTTTATGAAGGTAAAGAATGATTTTACCCCGACTTTTTTCAGCAAGTGTGCAGCTTTGGAAGGCTTAGGGTTCCTTGGGCAAGATTGGTCGAAATTAATATATGTTGTTTTGGTTTTCTTTTTTTGACAGCTGCGTGCCCGAGACCCGGCTAGTAGAGGCGACAGGTACATGCTAGTTACATTCGATGATCCACCATACGGAGTGAAGGTAATTAGCAATGATACAATTTTTACATTTGACAAGTCGACCGTATTTTTCTGTCATTGAGACTTTATTGTCCTTCTGGTTTGTAGTCAGTGTTGGGCGGCTTCCCGGTGGCGAAAAACGGCAATTTTTTGCTCCAAATACCCGCAGACCCGGAGCTGCACTGCCTCCGACCATCCAGCGGACATTTTGCTTTTGTGTTGAGAAAAGTCTCGGGCGTTGAGATGGAGGCGGAGAGATTTATTATCGCCTATGACGTCGCTCTTTTTTTGAAAGTACAATGTGTAGATTGGTGAAGTAACCCGCCAATCATCGTCCACTCCTCCCCTTACATCATCCACGCATTACCATTGGTCAATCTGGTCTGAAAGTTGATAAGCCCTCTTCATGAGATTTTTTTATTTATTATTTTTTAATGTGAGTTCGCTAGAAGAAAATTATCATTATTCGTATGATAGTTATTTGTCATAGTCATATTATGAACATTATGGCCCAGCATACAAACACTCTAGTTTGTATTCACACACATCCAGACATAACAAAACAAAACAAAACATACAACCTGTGAATCACTGCAATAATTCCAGGGGTTTCTTGACAGCAAAGCTACCCTCACAACTAATCTATTGACATATTTTATGGCCTGGCACCATCTCTCACTGAGCTTTTCATGCCCAATAAAATGCAATCCATTGTACCCACACAAACTCCTGAAGTCCATGATCTGCTTCAGTTACTGGTCCGTATTAGGAATGTCTTGGTTTGCCTAACTCTACAAACAACACCCTACTACTCTCAACACAATACGCTGAGTACTTACTGTATCACATGTCGATCATGTTTGAATACATAGAATCATCTTCTGTTTTTGTCTGCATGCCTCATGACCAAATCCCAACATGCCAGAGCTGGAAAGTAATTAATTACTTTGTCCTTAATAGTAGCTGCCGGTGTAGGTAACAAGGCATATGTTATTACGTATAATGAAGGTCAAAAGGTATTTGTAATGACTAGTTCCAATAGCTGCAGCTTTTTAAAGAGCACCAGACCAGAAGTGACAATGTTCTCATTCTCTTACTCACGCTAACTTAATGCAAACTATATAATAATGTAGTATAATATGTCACACGTTTGTATTTGCCCAGCCATTAGGGATGCACTTTTAATGCAAGCAACAACGAAAATAGGAAATGGTTAAATAATTAAACGTGCTAGAAGTAAGAATGTAGGATAAATGAGCTGAAAAAAAGAACGGGTAAAATAAATAAACAGATAGATAGATAGACAGATAGATAGGAGTTATTTTTAAGAGAAACTACTTCCCTTTCCTAAAATCAGATTTTAATCAAACAATGTGTATCAGAAAGCTTTTACTGCAATTCAAGATTTAATTCTACAAACCTTCCAGTTCTGTGTAGATATAGTAACTACAACACAGATGAATAGTGAGTTTTTACAATTAACAAATGCACATTGATGCCTAGTGTTCATATTTAAAGTTGTGCAAAAACAAAATAATGTTAGGTTATATCTGGCTCTTCATTGACCTCCAAATGGACCACTTTGAGCTCACTGCCCCCGCACTTTAATCATTATATTCTAGGTGTATATGTAGGACTGTGGTCATGGCAAAGTGTTACGAGTGGATGCTGTCGTTCATGTGATGCTTCCTACTTCCTTCAGCCATTGACCTTGCAGTATTCCAGTCCAGATCATTGCTTCATGCATCCCACCAAAATAGTCCCGTGTATAATATTTGTTAAATAATCCAACATCTGATTCTCCTCCCACGCCCAAAATCATGCAGGTGCTGCTGTCAGAAGTGCATTTCCCTCCTTGTAAAGTCTGTCCTCAACTCCTCTTCCTCCAGCTCTTCCTCTCTTTGCCTCCGTTGCCTATTCCTTTGTTGTTTCTGCCTGCTTTGTGCATCGAGGATTATGATGAAAGGACAAGGTTATGCTGAATGGGGCCGCTCTGATTGCACAGTTATAGAGGCAATAAATTGTTGATGTAGAGGGAGAGAGAGGAGGTTGGCTGAGAAGAAGATAGAAATATTCTGTAGTCTGAATTATTGAGTGCAAGACAAGCCCACACAAAGGTCTGTGTCTGGGCTATTATCTTTCTACTACCCCTGTGTGTTTACACCTCCAGTTTGTCCTCAGCTGCTCAGTGATGTTGCTCGTATGGCTGTATAATATGTATCTAACTTCATTTATGTAACGCTGCGCTTAGAAATTCCACTCAAATCATGGCTTCGGAATGATACTCATGATAACCCAAAAACCTACCCACTTGCCTGATTCAGAGCATGCATGTTGATAGTGGTGCGTCAAGACTTTTCTCTTGCTCTTCATCTCTCTCTGGCCCTGTTTACACCTGGCATTTCCATGCATCTTGGGTGATCCGCTCTCAAGTGGACAGCCCAGAGTACGTCAGTCCACACCTGGTATTAGAATGCGTGTCGTAGACAGCGTTTCACAAAGCTTAGTAAGCTTCTCCTCACTCAAAAACTCTCAGATTTGTGTGATTTGTGGGAGTCTGTGGATATTGCAGTTAGGGGTTCAGTGGTGAAATCAGTTGAAACAGGCAGTGAGCACACAGACATCTGCTGCTTATCTTGGCAGGTAAGAGCCCAAAGACAAAATATGCTTGACAGTGAACCAAATGGACATCAGACAGTGTGTTTCATAGCCTATTTTTGCAGAGGACATCACTTAAGTAAGTGATCTTTCAGTGTGGCCCAAGACACATTTGCGCACACACTGGTAATAGAATGTGACCACTCTCGGAGGTGCTCTGCAATCAGATCTCAGCGCCTCCTGGGTGCGTTCACACCTGTACCTGCACATGAACTGACATACTTTAAGCTCTTCACTTATGTTCTGATCGCCCAAGAAGCAAGTTAATGCCAGGTATAAACTGGGCCTCTGTGTGCCTCGCCTCTCCCCCTCCCTCTCCTAATAAAGGAAGTGGTAAGCTTGCAGGTCATCCGTAGATTAAGCATGAAGCTGCAGCAGTAAGATACTTGACCCTACTGGAGAAAAGTCCAAGAGCAGTTACACACCCACATCCTCTCCTGTGGGAGTATATCTCCATCGGGAGAGAGGAAAGGCTGCTGTGGGAAGTGTATTTTTGGATGCTTGTCATGTATGAAATTAGACTTTCTCAAACAGCAGCATTTAGCTCAAATGTATGCCTGAATTTCAACAAAATTATCTTCTATTTCCAGAGCTTGACATAAGCTGATCTCATTTTATGGCTGAAATTATGTCATGCTGCACAGAATCAATGGCTCGCTAAGACTTAAACTGCAAAGGTGGTAGTCATGTGCTTGACATGAATCAGTTTGTGGTTGTCAGTGAACAAAACTTCCTCTGTTTTTCTTTATAATTAGATATTATGGGTATCTGTGGGTGTGGATCTTTTTTGGTTTGTGGCTGTTCACCATGCACTGTGGCTTCAGGCCTCCTCTGCGGCTATGTCGTATAGCTGTTTCCCGCAGTGCATTCACCACCATGTCCCTGTGTGTATTCCAGGCAGGCTGGAAGGAGAACCACGCCACCTTCATGTGCGAGCTCAAGAACCTTCAGGCATCTGGGCTGACGACATTAGGTCACGCTCTGCGCACAGCTTTTGATCTGCTTAACCTCAACCGCCTCGTCTCAGGCATCGACAACTATGGACAGGTATTTGACACCAACATCCAGTTATGCATTGCTTTGGCAGAAGTCTCATCTTTTTGTGTTTGATAGTCATTTTAATTAGAGCTGGAACAGTTAGTCATTTAATTAAAGTCCGTTATCAGAAAAACTGTTGAAGATGATGATGGCATCACTTTGTGAGAAACTGAGATGGTCATATTTCATTCTTTCAGACCGAGCATTTTATAGACTAATTGAGAAAATAATTGGTAGAATTATCAATAATGAACAAAAATGGTAAGTTGCAGCCTGATTTTAATAATTACTCAAAAATGTACAGATACTATTACTTTCTAACACACAAATTAAACTGCCTTTTTATTTTTGGTTGTGGTGGAAAACATGAGATGAACACATTTTAATACCATCTACGCACACATTGATGAGACAGTGACATACCATGTTTTTGTTGTCATTTAATGCTGGATTGGAACAGAGAGATGCTGATTTTAGTCCCGGAAAAGCTGAAAATAACACAAATGGAGGAAGTTAAGTGACCATGAGCAAAGCCCTTTTAAGCATATTCCACAAGACATCTGACATACCAGCAAGAATCTGAGTGTGAAGCAAGGTTTTCCCGATATGGCTAACAGATACAGTCTATGCGGACGTTTTCTGGATAAATGAAGGTTTTGATAGGAATTGTGACAAAGCCTCCTGTCGGCACTTCTTTATTCCTTTACCTGGAGACAAAGCGAAGAATATTGACTTTTGATGGCAGCTTAATCCACTCCGTCTTGCCTCCATTAGCACCGTCATCAGCTCCTCACACACATCTTTCCTGCAAACCCCAGCTCGAAGGCGGAGATAGATTACTATGCTCAAGCAGTGATGCAAGTTCTGTGCATTGTGCGCGTGTGTGTCAGTCGACTAATGCGTTCTATGTGTGTTTGAATTAGACGAGGCTGACCCCTGCAGCACAGTGGTAGAGGCCTCTGTCCTTAACGAGCAGCACAAGGACACTGCAGCTTACAGCCACAAGATTACAAGATGCAACACATAGTTCATATTAGTATCCGGGAGGTTATCACAAGTGTGATGCCAATACCATACTAAAGACTGTGTTTAAGTGGAGCTGTGTTTCAACAGTATACCTGTTTTGCCATTACTATAAACACGAGAGACCAGTTATATCTTGTGTTTTGGGAGATGTAAGTCTCTTTAAAACACAGAGCCTAGAACTGTGTGTTTGCTTTGGAACAGAAAAGAAAAGTGACTATTGAGAATAAATGGGGCCATTGTTTAGCTGAACTTGGATTTAATTGTTGAACATCACTGTTTCCCTCTCAGGGCCGTAACCCCTTCTTTCTTGACCCATCTGTGATCATCACCATCACTGATGGGAACAAGCTTACGCACAGCTCAGGGGTTCCAGATGAGGTGAGAAAACGAACTAATTCATAGTGCCCTGCACTGTTTGTAGTCATGTAATGTGATTCACCTTTGTAAGGACATGAATAAGATTTGTAAAACAAACTCAAACGGTGACCGTTGGCAGTTTTTCACACCTAAAGCTCCTCTCCCATTATCCTTGTGTTTCTTCGCCCTGTCTGTCGTCTAGCTGCACCTGCCTCTGAACTCTCCGTTGGCAGGCAGCGAGCTGACCAAAGAGCCCTTTCGCTGGGACCAGCGTCTCTTCGCACTGGTCCTGAGGCTGCCAGGAGCGGCCACGCCAGACAACGAGCAGCTCGGCAGCGTCCCCACGGATGAGTCTGCCATCACACAGATGTGTGAAGTCACTGGAGGTTTTGCATTTTTTTGCTCGTATTCACACCGCTATTTCTTTTCATAATCATGATGTGTCTAGCTCTCATAATTCAGTCTATCGTGGATAATTGTGCGTCCTGCTTTTCTCTCAGGGCGATCGTACTGCGTGCGGACACAGAGGATGTTGAACCAATGTCTGGAGTCTCTGGTACAAAAGGTTCAAAGTGGCGTCGTCATTAATTTTGAGAAGACGGGGCCAGATCCGCCTCTCGTTGGGGAAGGTGAGTTTTTGGCAAGGCAACGACTTTTCGTTTGTGTCTTGCAAACATGAAGAGCAGTAAAAACATTGCAGTCATTACATTTTGTAGGTATTACGTCCAACATATCAACAAGCCATTTCGGCTATGTGGGCGTCATGTCATTAAAGTACCACAAAGCCATTGGTCGACTTTTAAAGAGCCTATGTCTGCCTCATGAATATACAACAAAAAAGCAGTTCTGAAAGCAGAAGAGACTCTTCTTACGCTGAATCCCCACAGGGTAGTTTTACCCTAAAAGGAGAACTGAGTGCATTTTCTGGATTGGCCAAATATAAAGGAACATAAAAACTGAGGCTGTGTGAAGAAAGCTGCAGAGATCATATTTATCACACATATCATTTTACTCACACATATTCTCACACATATTCTTTACACATATTGGTAAAGAGCGAGATTACAAGAGAGTACTTGAGAGTTAAAAACTGTTATAGAGAATGATAGAAAATCTCATTCATACCAGTTACTCAGGTTTTGTTTGGCAGTGGTTGCTCTCAAATTCCCATTAATTGTCATTGTTTGTCAGAAGTTGGCAGATTGTTGGTTGGCGTTCTCCCTCATATCGTACCTTTTTTGTTTTTACAGACAACTCAGTGGAGTCAAGTCGTCCTGTGTCAGCCTTCAGCCCACAGCCATGGCACAGCTGCCACAAACTCATCTATGTGCGACCGAACCCAAAAACCGGGGTTCCAGTAGGGCATTGGCCCATACCAGAGTCCTTCTGGCCGGACCAGAACTCACCGACCCTGGTGAGCAGAAAGAGGCTTAAACATATCTCAGCAGCACCTTAAATCTGTCCTTCTGCAGGTTGCCTCTTAATGAATGGGATTTCTAAGTCTGTTTTCTTAATGTGCAGGTAAATCTGTGTAAATACACACTCCAGGCTGTCTTTGACATTATCCTGTTTATCCCTGACTATTTATGGTGTCTGAGTGTATCTCCGTAGATACATCTACCAGCAGAGACGCATTTACACAAACGTCTTTCACTCTTTATTGGCAGTCTGCTTTTTCTCTGTCTACCATGAGTCAGTAACTTTGACTTACAGCCAATATAATCAAGCGTCAAACTCTGCGAACTCTCTCTGTGATGTCCATTATCTGTCGCTTTTGCAAAGACATCACATGGGTCTATACCACAGATAGCTCTGTCTAACAGTTTCCATTCATGTCTCCATCTCCTGCCTCCAGCCACCTCGCACTGCACATCCCGTGGTGCGTTTCTCTTGTGTGGACTGTGAGCCCATGGTGATCGACAAGCTTCCCTTTGACAAGTATGAACTGGAACCATCGCCACTCACCCAGTACATTTTGGAAAGGAAGTCTCCACACATGTGTTGGCAGGTATGGTAGATTTTCACACACCCATTGGCTCTGCTGGCTTGTTTTTTACTGTCTCCGGTGTTACCTGTGGAACTTAACCAGAAAACCAGAAACAATGAGGCTGCTAGTTTTATTCAAAATCTCTTTTCACCTTTATTTGTTGTTTAAAGTGGTGAATTGTGGTTGTGAAGCTTTGTCACTGTTCATGGATCAAGAAAGGTTTCCTGAAGTTTAGTTTTGAGGCTCAATAACCAAAATGATGTTTGACGTTATAATTTCCCTTTGTCGTCCTCAGGTGTTTGTTAGCAGCAGTGCCAAGCAAAATGACCTGGGGCAGCCTTTTGGCTACCTTAAAGCCAGCACCACTCTCACCTGCGTCAACCTGTTTGTCATGCCTTACAACTACCCGGTCCTTCTCCCACTCCTCGGTAAGACATGTGGCAGTAAACTGTTGCTTTAAAGAGGCCTCAAAACTTCTGGGTCAGTAGGTCTGAGCTCATATTAAATTTGAAAAGCTTTCCGTTTCTGGGTCACTTCATCATGTGCAGTCTTTTTCTCTCCGATCATGTATAGCTATAAACATGGTCACAAGTAACAGGTGTGTAACTGAGCAGCATAATTATCAGTTTATTTTTAATAGTGCTCTGCATCTAATAGATATTTTCGGGTAATGGGGTATGTAGAAGGATAAATGACAGTGTGAACAGTCAGCCCTGCAGCAGCAGGAGGAGGTGCAGGTGGATGGCTGACTGTATCTACTGCTCAGACTTAATTCTCACACAGCCCTCCTTTCTCTGTCTCCTTCCAGATGATTTGTTTAAAGTGCACAAACTAAAACCAAACCTCAAGTGGCGGCAGGCTTTTGAGATGTACCTGAAGACAATGCCTCCATACTACCTATTGGTAAGCTAATGCTTTGTCACTTATGCTGCTTTTAGCAAACATTCAATACACAGATTTATATTGTTTCTAAAAAACATGCATTTCCTCTTGCTATCTTCTGACAGCCCTTAAAAAAGGCGTTGAGGATGATGGGTGCACCGAATCTTATCGCAGACACCATGGACTGTGGCCTGAGTTACAGTGTGATCTCTTACCTGAAGAAGCTCAGTCAGCAGGTAAAGATTCAAGTGTCCTCGAGCATGAGACAGAACTCAGTCATCTTGAATGCGGTGGTAAAACACTCATATAGTTTCAGTTATGATCAACTGAGCAAATATAAATGCTTCTTTCAATACGCTCTTGCCTAGTGAAAATATAGTATATTATAGTATATAAAGTATATATATAGTATAGTCTTTAGCTGAAATGGCCCAAAAAGGACACATAAATTAGAATTGAAAGAGGAATAATGTCTGCTGTGCCTTTGCTTTAAAGATAATCAGCACTGACACTACAATGAACGTTCACAAAATTAAAGTATCTGATGCAATTTATCTTTGACATTGTCACCAAGCCATGAGGAAAAACGATCTCTTCTTCTTTGGTCTATAATGTGGTAGAGGAGTTGCAGAGGGTTTATACTATATAGATTGATGCTTTGTTGATTAATGCTGCATTGTTTGATGAAGTGGGACATTATTTGTAGAAAAGACAAAAGAATCAACATAGAAAAATGTACAACAAAAGGCTCTGTTGTGTCTCTGCACTAAACAATATTCCTCACCAAAGTCTCTTGTCAGTCTGAACCAAAGCATTTGACCAGGCCCCTGTAAAATGTAGTATTTCTCCCCGTTTGGTTGCTATAAAGGCAAAGATGGAATCAGATCGTCTGATCGTGTCTGTGGGGAAGAAGGCTCCGCAAGAAACTGGCATAAAGGTGAAGAACCACTCCAGCGCTCTCTCTCTGGCCCACCGCCGGGACTTCAAGCAGCTGCTGCAGGGAATAGCCGGAGAGGGGCCCCTTCGCCTGGTGGACATCAACTTCAAAGAGTTTGCTGGCTTCCAGATCGCCCTGCTCAACAAGGTAGATTTAGGAGAGAAAGGACATTTGTGAAAAGCCTGACATTCTTTGTGTGGGTGGAAAAGTTACAGGAAAAACAGGGCAAGTGTTTGGTGTGTGTTCTCTGTCTAGACATGCTGATGTTTTCACAGGATGTAAAGCCTCAAGCTTATCGAAATGCCTACGACATCCCAAGACGGAACCTTCTGGATCAGCTCACCCGAATGCGCTCCAATTTGCTGCGGACGTCACAAAAACTGATCCGAGGGCAAGACGAAGGTATAACGTCCTACCGTTAGGGCTGAAGTTATTTTAGGTTCAGTTAAATACTCCCTATCCTGATGAAAGCAGCAAGTCCAGGGAGGAAAAGCTGTTTTACATTTAATTGCAATCTTAAAATAATCATAGGTGACTTTGAAATGTAACTGTAAGAAAATTTCCCGTATGAATGCAAAAAAATGTATTAAGTATATCCAGTTAATAAAGATTTCTGAAGATTTGTCCAAAGGCTGCGCTGAGATGTGCAGTCATTCAATGGACATTAATGATGCTAACATATCACCAAAGAAACTCAACACTAAAATAAATCTATAGGAAATCGTCTGTAGTGTCTTATTGATGCTAAAAACATCTCCTGTGGTTGTCAGACTACCTGCACAGTATTCCAGTGGCTCAGATGGGAAACTATCAGGAGTACCTAAAAATGATGCCGTCTCCACTGAGGGAGATCGACCCTGACCAGCCCAAACGCCTGCACACATTTGGGAATCCTTTCAAGCAGGATAAGAAGGTGAAAATATGAAATACACCTTAACTTTGTGCAGCGAGATATCTTCATCAAATATTCAGTCCTTTCATTTTTTAATGCTTTGCTGTCTCCGATGTGTATCTCAGGGGATGATGATCGATGAGGCAGATGAGTTTGTAGCTGGCCCTCAAAGTAAGAAAAGAGGAAATTCCAGCGACCCCAGCTCGGGTGTCACTATGAAGAGGAGGCGGAGTATGTCCCCGTTACTGCGGCGGCCGCAGACTCCACCAGGCGGTACCAACCATGTGGTGTTGGGAAAGAGTCCGGCAGGGCTTCAAGGGCAGCCGAACCTCCTCAAACCCATCCCACAGCACAAAGGTTAGATGAAGATGTGCCTGGAATAGAGAGTAATGCTGTATGTGGCGATCATAGGACTGTCTGTGAGGCACTGGTTAGAAGATTTTCGCAGATGTTGCTGAATTTGTGGTTTTAATTATTTGTTACCCCCACAGGAGTGGATGGCAACAACATGGTGGTCACTGAGAGCAACGGTGACTGTGTTATTGGGCTTGAGCCGGGGGAGATCTGGCCCGCTGAGCTGGACGCCGCAGCAGGAAGCCCATCCTCACTGAGCCTAGAGGAGAAGGTCGTGCTGGGGGTGGCAGATCAGGGAGAGGACATCAACATGGTGGAGGAGAGACTGGTGGAGGATCATCTAGATGAGCAGCCGCCGGAGGAGAAACACAACTGCGAGCGACTGAGTCCACAGAGCCAGCTGGAGGGCACTGAGGCCGACCCTGCAGCACTTGAGCCCATATTCATAACCCCGCTGGATGGCAGCCAAGCAGAGCTGAGAACACGGGTCATCAAGGAGGTCCGCAAACCTGGGCGAAGTGAGTAGGAGCCAGGCCAGTATATTACACACATTACAATCATTTCTGTTCTCACCAAGTGTCAAGTTGGAAACATATGTATGTCTCTTCATCTCTGCCTGTGTTGTTTCTCAGACTATGAGGCAATACTCAGATTACTGCAGCAGGTGAAAGGACCAGTTAATGTTCGCAAGTACTTCATCCAGCATGCTATCAAAGAGGCCATCAGGTGAGAAACAATGACTCATGTTAGACTTTTTTGAATGCGGGGTTATGTGGAGGAGTTTCTTGGTGTGCTTGAAGCACTGCAGATATCAACAATGACTCAGAACCACACTGCAATCATTTAAAAGCAGGTTCGCTTACATGCATCTCCCCTTGTTTGTTTTTGGTAGTTTACCTCTTTCCCTGCTTCTTTCTGATTTTCTTTACCTGTGTGGCAGGTTCAAGAAGCGGGTGCTGATCCAGCAGCTGGAGACGGCCCTCACTGAGGTGGAGGAGGAGCACACAACTTCCCTGCAGCTTCCCAACGATCATGGCAGTTAGTGACGAAGCCATCTGCGCTTTGTTAGGAATAAAGCCCCTCTCCTCTGAGTTGTAGTTTGTCAACCGGTGGATTAACCACCATATGAGACGTCCTTGTTGAGTAGCCCGAAAAAGACAAATTGGGGCACTGGGGGTGAAATGGACAAATGCACCAATAGCAGATGCTCCCACTGTCCCTGTTCTGTTACATCACATCCTGTTAGAGGTGGAGGGTAAGGGGCTTAACTGGAGGAGGGGCCTTCAGGACAGATCCACTCCGGATTAGTAAAGAGACTTTAAATATAATCCTCTTTATATTGACAGATGCCTTAAACACCCATTTGGCTTTTGTCTGTATCACCACATTGTGCAGTAGACACACACACACTCCGTTAGACAGATACACAATAAGCTGTCGGATCCTAAAAAGGCAGAGCAAGGGATGGACAGAGTCATTCCTGCTATTGTTATTCTTTAGGAACAGACCTTTCTTCAGCTGGTCTGAAAAATGTTTGTAAGACTGCAACCATTTTTCTATGAGTAATACAATGTGCATTCATGCAGATTTCTTTAAATTTGGTCCACCCAGGTACATATTTTTAGTATTATATCTGCATAAATGATGAGGCAATGATGTTTTTACCAAACTGATACTGTTTTCTAATGTTTTCCCAGCAATGTTAGCTTTTAGCATTCGGGGGTGGGCAATACGCATAAAACCTATGAGTATATATATATCATTTTATGTTGTTTTAGCAATATATATTGTCATATATTGTTAAGATTCTGGACATTTAATTGAGAAAAGATAAAATACCCCAGTTGGAAATGTCTATTTTTGTTTATCCAATCAATAAAATACCTGATAAATCCAAATGTTGCATCACATTGATGCAAAAAGTTTGTGTATCCGATATTGCCATATTAAAGTGATGGGTACCTTAGTATAAATGATGGGCAAAACCTCAAATTCCTCTCATCTCATACTATATACCGTCATATCCCCCATCCCGAATTAGCAGGTTTTCATTAATCGAGTCTAGCCTCCACACATGTCTGTCTTGGCCTAATGAAGTGTCCAAATTGGGCCAGTTTTGTTACAGTCTCACAGTTGTTCTGACTTTCTGCTGGAAACAAACTAAACACAGTAGTTGTGTTTGCTGGTGTAATGATCATCTTTCCTGCCATTACAGAGTTGGAAGTTCAGTGAGTGCAGCTGTTGGTTTCCATCCAGAGTTTACTCCTCCGACACACAAACACACACGCAGTCCTGTAATCTTCCTCCACGGCACCACAAACGCTCCACTCATTCCCAGAATTACAACTTTGTTCTGCATCTGTCCGGGCTCAGTCGGCAGTCACCTGTTGTTGAACTGTAACAGCCAGTAATCTGCCCTCTGCTGCTTTTTACATCAACCCAAGTTAGCGCTCCTCCTTTGTTTTCCTTGTTTTTATGACAGATGTACACTACTTTTTAATGTTCATAAGGAATAGAGGTTATTTTTGTGAATTTGTTTATTTCAGAGTTTAAGAAATATTTTGAAATGTTTAAAGCCAATTTTGTAAACTGTAAAATACATATATAAAATGGAAAGTTTTATGAACCTACTTTTTTTAACAAAACAAAAAATAAACCATATGTAGAATGGTATCTCCGGCTTTGTGTGTCATTGTGTTTTTATCTCTACCCAAAAGTGACATTTAATAGCCTACAATGTCAAAACAACTGTACATTTTTAAAGATGATTGTGTTTTTATCTGACCAATATTTCTCAATGTGTTGAAGAACAAAGATTGCTATTTGACAGTTAGAAAATAAATGATACTAAACCCGTTTTATATGTTTTAGACTAAGAAGTGGATGTTAATGTTCTTGCAACTTTAAAGATAAAAAAGGAAAAGTTTTACACAAAGTTCTGCACCATGTAAAAATCAAGCCACATTTTTTCCTTAAATGAAGGCAACATTATACCCTCTAATGAATCTTAGATGAATTCATTCCATGGATCAATACATCCAACAGAAATAGCCTGAATTATTTTTCATTGGGAACTAACCTCTCCTCCTGTGTGTTTCACTGTAAAGCCAAGAGGAGACATGGACATAAAACTCAGTGCTGCAGAAAACTGTTTGAACTCCTTAATTTGCTGCAGCTTCTATGAGACGTTTCAGCTCCACCGCCACCTAGAGGCCAACATGAGAAACTGCTCAGGTGGATGTTTTTGTGATGCAGCAGCTTTAGAGGACACAGGTCCATCTCTGCATCGTCAGTATTGCTTTAAGAGCTTTCCCTCCCGCAGACAAACGACTTTAATCGGCGATCCGTTAACATTTGTTACTGGTTCCTCCACATTGCTTGCCTACCCCTTCTTTTAACAGCCTCTACAGCTTCCAGCAGAGCGATCCAATCCCTTCTGGCAACAACAATATTCCAGCCTTAGAATATGAGATAGAAAGCAAAAAAGAAAAAAAGATTCTGACACCTTGTAAAATCAGTATGCATTTTATTAAATTAAAAACATGTTGAATCTTAAAATGTCAAACGAAGGAAAAAAACTTCACCCAAATGCCTGTATCATTGCTTTCTGTTTCGCCGTAGTGTTCACAGTATCATTAAAGCGGCCGCCTAATGTTTTCTGTTCTCACATCTCACCTCGACTTGATTTCCTGCGTCATAACTCAAAACTCTTTGATGAATACAGGATGTACAAATGAGCCTTTACGCTTCCAGGAAATCGTCAAGGAAATAAAGGGTCCTAAGTTCATACAACAAGACTTCGCTCAGATGGCAAGGTTTTGCCCAGACAGCTGCTGAGGACTGATGTGTGAAATGGAACAGTAAGAGTGCCCCTCATACAAAGAATATACAAAGGACAGCGATATCCCAGTTCAGTTCAGAGGGGACAGAAAGGGGAGATGTCTCTGTATCTTAAGACTCCAAAGCAATTACATACTTTATATACAAACAAATCGGCTTGAAAAATTGAAGGGTTGGCACAGTCAGTGTTGAATATGGTGGTGACCACTTTTTCTGGACAGAGAAGCATGTTCGGACAGCATATTAGTTTATGTACCAATACAAATTAAAGGAGAGGACGATGAATTCTCACTTTCCCCCTCTGTCTAACAAAAGCAAATCTTTATCTGACATTAATGATGTTACAGGCAGGAAAGGCCAGTCTCAGTGCAAATGCTCCAGCTTGCGTAGCCGTATGGGGTTGGGAAGAGCGTGCTGGTTGCGTACAGAGGAGGGCTCCTCCTCCGGCGTGCGGAATAGCACTCGACCCCGGTGATTGAAAAGATAAAAGGACGGGTGGTTCCTCAGTGTGTCAAATGTTCTGGAAAAGAAGGGACACAGTTATAAAGAGACAGCACATATATTGTTGTGCTGTCAAAGAGATAAGACAGTTATGCACATGTTGGATACTGGTGCACTGTGATGCGTATGTGACGCAGTATTAACTCCTCGTTCGAAAGCAGATCACATGTAATAATCCCACTGTAACACTTTATCTTCTACCTTAAAGGTCTTACTCAGAGCAGAGAGTAAAGGACTCAAACCATCAGGAATCATCTTGTGATGAAAGAAACACAAAGTAGAAACCTGATTCCAAAAAAGTTTGGACGCTTTAATAAAAATGTAAATAAAAACAGGATGCCGTCATTTGCAAACTGTTTTCCGACAAGTGTTCCTGAGCTCATGTAGTAATATCCGTCATACAATCATGTGTTCACAAAGTGGTGAACCATCCATCCTGTTACCAGTGAACCTGTTTACCTGTGGAACGTTCCACAACTTTCCCAGTCTTGTTTTGTTGCTGGCATCAAATTCAAAATAAGCAGATATTTACAAAAATCTATGAACTTCATGAGGTCAAACATGAAATATATTGTCTGTGTTTGGTTTTCAAATGAGTAAATGTAAAAAAAAAGGATAAGCAAATTACCACCTTCTGTTTTATTTTTACACAGTGTCGTGAGGCAATAATATCGCATGTGTTCTTTATGGGGAATCACGACATAAATGCCTTGAAGTAATAAGATCTGTGGTAGAAAACAATGCAAGGTATGGGCATGAATATATAGCTATCTCTGTGTCTTCTCTTTACATTGGGTTTGATACACTGGTTGAATATGTACAAAAAAAAGCTCTTATGGTGTTCAATGTAAAATTACACTTGGCCTTCACAACATATTGGCCACAAAATGAGCAGCAGCACACTGACTCCAAATCCCTGCCACTGCCATGCTCCTCTTGTAATCACCTGCATAGCAAAGTGTGCACGAGGCACATTTACCACACGTAGCCTTGGTGGAAAACTATGATACAAAAAAGCAAAATGCAGGCGAGTCTGTATCCAATAATCATAAGTTCAGGCACTTATATGAATATAAATAACAAAGCTCTGTTTTGGACCGAACATCAGCACACTATTGTATCTGGTGCTGAAACGCTTCGTCCTTTAATTGGTTAACGCTTCTGACAATCGAGAAAAGGCGTTTTCTGTTTCCAGCGTCTTACATGTGAGAATTTGTTGCTTTCCTTTGGCTTGTATCATATAAACTGAATATCTTTGCCATCTGAAGGGATTTACTTGGACTCCAGACTCTGAAGACTGTGATGCTTTTCACCATGTCCTGAAATCACATGGTTCATCAAAAAGAAGAACTTGTCCTTTTTTCCCAGTCAAATTTCTTCAACTGGACGAGGTGATCTGCTGTGCCTCACGGTGAGCAGACAGACGCGCCTGAGCCTTTGGCAGAAAATCTAAACTACGATCAAGTCACGTGGCGACGCAGGTACTTATCTCATACAGCACATACTGCAAAACAGCTTTATGAAGGCAAAATAATGTTGTTAGTTCAACAGTTTGATTGTAATGATTTGGCATAAGTACCATTTAAACAAACTGTTAATGTATGTGGTTCAGGCAGATGATCCAATCTTACCAAATCTGGTCTTTAGTGGAAGACAAAAAAAACATGTGTAGTCTTTAAAGATGCCTTATAGTTTCCCCTTTCATTTGTTAGACTTTCTTCAACGCTGTCATACACAGCTGATCTTACTAAACCCCACTCTTATGTTGTGTGATGTAAAGCTGGATCTGCCCTTCAGGACACACCGGTCCCACAATAACACAAGAGCTTGTGAGGAGGGTTGAGTGTGTCTGTGGGAACTGACTGATAGTAATTAGAAATAAGGAAGCGGTGGTGAGCATGCTTCCCCTGTGGCAGACACACAAACAGCCACATCATTAAGGGAGGAAGGTGCTGCGGGGTAACTCAACCTACTTGTTTTTCAGCTCTGAGGAGGCGTCCATGTCTTTGAACTCTCCAGCAATGTGGACAATCCCATAACAGGTCATCACAAAGGATAGTAGGGTCTGTAATACAATCTGTAGAGAGAAAAAACAAGATCGTGGTGAAAACAGCAGGCAACTCTGAGGTGCTTGAGGTGAGTGGAAGGCGGAGATTACGATAGACGACATGAGGATGACGGTCACTCACATCAATTGGTAGCGTCTCGTTTTCCTTCTCTGTGAGTCGCATGTATGACCGATCTGATGGGAGAAAAGCACGTTAGCCAGCAATTCAATGAACACCATTACACTGTAGCAGAGCTAGCTACTGTAAGCAGCTAAGACGGCTAGATCTGCACTGAAACACTACGCTAGTCACGCTAAACGTCGTGTCTTACTGGTGGTGTTTAAACATGAAGCACAGCAGAGGACTCGAGTCTTTCTTCCCTGAGAATGAGTCTGAACGGGGCTAAGCTAACTGATACGCTAGCGTCTACTTAGCTAACTGCTGCACCGTAAGGCCCAGCCTGCTGTTTTGTCGCCCTGCCCGGTGACAACGAAGCGCTCCTGAAATTAATACTTACACCGAGACCTGTGTTTTCACTGCCTGCACTCAAACTTACGCTGTGCCGCTGAGAAAGCTGCGTGAGCTAAGGCAAAAAGTCCGACGCCGACAACACCTTTCCAAAACGACGAGGCCATCTTGAAGCAGGGAGATGAACTACTGTGTGTGTCGTAAACATACATGTCGCAAACCGCCGCAACCATGACAGCGTCAAAAAACATAATAAAAATATCATATTCTTAAGAAAAACAGGTCACAACAACAACCCAGCCACTTTGTCTGCACTTAATTAATTAATTTTAAAAATATAGCCTCATGTTATCTAATGTCGACAACAAAACCACAAAGACATTTTATTTATAAAACGAGTATTATATGCTGCATATAACACAAACTCTGACATTGTAAAATATAACTGTCACTGTTTTACTTTGGTTTTCTCCTCTTTTTTGTTGTCTCTGATCTATGTAGCTATCAGTTTGTACCTTTGTATATGAAGACATGTGCAATAAAGAAAATGAAAAAAATCACCAAAAAAATGAAATCGTCGAGAACATATTGAAATTAAATTGCATATAGATGTAGACACTGTGAGTTGATTTTTAATGTTAATCTATTTGTGCTTTTTATTTGTTCTAAAAACAACCCTGGAGTAGCGCGGGCTCTTACTTTGAAGGGATCAGCTAACATCCGCTGTAGCCGCTGCCCCTTCCTGTTAGCTAACGGTGCTTTTACATGTCACACCACATTTAGCCTCGTAGTTCTTTGATATATTTCTCAGTCTGCACTACTTTTTCCATAAAACGCAAATATGGCAGAGGCCATTCAAAGGAAGCTGAAAGCGGAATTAGACAAATATACACAGATTCAAAAAGGTAGGTGCCAGCTAGGGTTGCCATGCTAGCGTGCCATGTTGTGGCGAGCTAGCTAACCATATTAGGACACCTAGTCATATGTTAAATGAACTCGTTTGCTATTTCCTGCACTTTTCAAGTCGTATTTATGGTTGCAACAATACTGTAATTACGTTGTAAAATAAATAGACTAATACACTTAATCATTAATACATGTCTTTCTAGATATTAGCAAGAGCATGTCAGCCAGACAGAAGCTGGAGACGCAGCTGACAGAGAACAATATTGTCAAAGAGGTACCTAACATTTTCACTTTACAAAGCCCATTTCCTCCACTGGTGTAGGTGCGGTCAGGTTATATACACTATATATATTTCTGTGTTTTCAGGAGCTGGATCTGCTGGACAGCACAAACACCGTTTATAAGCTTATTGGCCCAGTTCTAGTGAAGCAGGACCTGGATGAGGCCAAAGCTACGGTCACGAAAAGGCTGGAGTACATCAACGGAGAGATGTGAGTGTCCAGAGCTGTGGTCCAGTCTGTAGTCTTGCATCCTGCATCCTGCTGTGCTGAGAGAAGTTAGCAGCAGGGGTGGGCGATATGGCATAAATCTTCTTTCATGGCTTATTTAATTTCATATCACCCCGAATTTCCCCAATTTGGGATTAATAAAGTATATCTTATATTGTCTTCACGGTAACATTTATCATGGTAAAGCAATTGTTCTTTAAATTCATCTAAGAAATAGTTTAAAATAACCATACCATACCACATTTGATTATTTTCTCATTTTATTTGGAGTTTCCATACAAACAAAAACAATGCCTTACATGAGACAACACTGGAGTTTAACAACAAAAGACCCAGAACAGTAAAATTTACATTTTGTTACAATTCAAACTGTACGGTTCTAAATGAGAACCACAGAGAACAGAGGTGCATTATTGCCACCAACATACATAAGTAGTCCTACTGCCCAAATCACCTCACCCTGCATCACGCCCCCTGCCCCAAGTATAAAGCAGAGACACTAAAGCCGTTTTCCCTCATGAACGGTGGACAGTGTCCACACAATCAGGTCCGGACATTGTCCAGAGTTGTCCCTGCATCAGATGCATTCTCGCCTGCTGGAAAATACTTGGTCTGGTTTAGGTGAGGGGTGGCATGCAGGAGGAAGGGGACTCATCTGTAATGATGGCTGTTACGCATTGATATCAATACAACACATATTTGGATTTAATTTGATTATGTGGTTTACAGTATTAAAGCTGTGATCATAATTAACCCATAACAGCTGGAACATTCAGTGAGAATTTACTTTATCAGGTACATATAGACTCATTATTAGGTTTTTCCAACACCACCAGGTAAGTAGAAAGGTGTGTCCCAGTCCTTAAAAATACCAACATGCAGCACTCATTTACCCTGCGCTTACACCTGCTCTAAACCGCTTCAGATATTGTGTCCCATTTCAAGGGAAGGGTCATCTGAAGTCCACGTTTCTGGAGGGAATACACCATCACAGGCCAGTAAGACCTGTCCCGTTTTGAAAGTTCCTCCAGATGTGGCCCTTACAACCCTAACATTAATATGTTTACCATATGTCGTCCATCAGGTGTTAAAGCAAAAACTCAAAACTGGAACACTGACTATCATGGTATATTCAGAGGCATTTTACAAATTTCAACATAATTGTCAGCATCATTGTTATCAAGGGTCAATAATTTTGGATTTATCATATAATATCAGTGATTCCTTCCTTAAAAATAATATAATAACAAATTCTTCACATGCTTGCAGTCTTAAAGGGCACCGGGACAATGCTGGCACTTCCTGACTATTTACAAATACCTCCAGGAAGATATTTATGCATAGCTTAGCTGTGCTATCATGCTGACATGTAGAGGGCAGCAAGGAGTTGGTGGGTGGAGAATAATCTCTAACATCTGTGGTACCGTCTTCACTGTGATTACAGGAACATCCATTTTTTGTGCCCCAACAGTAGACAATTGGGACAAATATAAAGGAACTCCTGTGTGCCGCTGAACTAACTTCATAATTTATTTGTTAGTGCCGTTGAATTGGGTCATATTCAGTAGAAGTGTTCTTGTATTATTCCCATTGCCTTGTCCCCTGTGATTGTGTGTGATATAGTGAAAATATCATTACCCTAAATGGCATTATCAGCTCTGTGGTATGGAATGAAAAAATCTCTCTCTCTCAAACACCTTGTGCGTGAGCACAGTGCACATAAATGTGGTAGAATGTCATTCATTCCGGTGTTTGTTTGTTTTTTTTAAGATAAGATATGCTTTTATATATATATTTTTTTAGCTGTATAAAATTAATCTTTCTTTTTTGTGTGTTTCACAGTCAAAGGTATGAAACGCTCCTGAAAGAAATGGAAAAGAAATCTGAACAGCATCGAGAAGTCTTGTCCAGTTTGCAGCAGGAGTTTCAGAAAGCTCAGGGTCTGACTGGCAAAGTCTGACCAAGTGATCCAGCTGCATGCTCTCTCTCTCTCTCTCTCTCACACACACACACACACACACACACAGATGAAAGGAGATGGGGAGAAGGGGTTAGTCATAATGTAATGTAAACCTACAACATAAAGCTGAGTAAGTTCTGCTTGTATCTTTTCATTTCTAGCGTTGACTTTTCTCTTGTTACTAATAAACATGTTTTTCATGAAAGGTCATAGCTTTCCCTTCCTTTTAACTTATTGTTTGATTGTGTGTGTGTTCGTTTGGTTGAACGGTCGTTGCTCTAATTGCGGGGGCAGGCTGGTGGCCCCTGCAGCAGCTGTTGTGTAGTCAGGGGCCCGGCCCACACCTCACAGCGGTGAAGCATTGTTCACCTTAATGAATGAGCTTTCCCCCGCCGTCTGCCACCAGCGGAGGATTTAAGAAACATGAATAATAAAAAAAACAAAGTCTTTTTAAAAGTCTTTGTAAGTCTGAAGAACAAAAAGCGTCTTAATAACAAATGCAAACTCCAGCTGAGATATCTGGCACGACTTTACATTTAGGGTCGGCTGTGGCCCGCGTATCAATACATCTTCGCGGATTGAGCAGGTCTCAGACAGCGGAAGGTTTGCAGGCTGTATTCAGCTGTTTCATACGCCAGGAGGCTAAAAGTCCAAGATAATAACTATAATCCTCTGCAAACTACAGCATGACAACATTGGACAAAGTGTTCCTGAAACGTATGGGCGACATTTGGAGGCTATAGACAACAGTGTGCTAACCGACAGACTAACACCTGTGGAAAAGCACACAGGGTCCGAGTATCACACGTTTTGAGCACATTGAATATACACACTGAAATATAATATAATATAGCCCAAATGACGAAGCTGAATGTGATAAAGGAAATATGGCTGCTCTGACTTGAACTTTATTTTGTGTACATTCTTAGGCTAGAGTTTCATCTGGGCTACAAATACCTGACAACAAACACATACGAAGGCGCGCGCAATATAAACACCGCGTCACCAAAAGCCGTTTTCGTGCACGAGCCTGTCGCCTCTGGCGCGTGGGCAGCAGCAAAGCGGTTAACACCTGGAGGTGTGGCGCTTTTATGGCATCCAGACTTCGGCTGTAAAGCTGGCCGACACGTGGCCGTGGTGTATGGGCTTCACATTTTCTGAAATATACGCTAAAGTAAGCTTTGGAGTTCCGTTAAAGCCGAACTCCAGCTGATTCTGTGTCTTATTTTATAATTTACAGGTGATTTCTTCACGTTGCGCATGGTTGTGAGGCCCGGGAAAATTCATTAAAAAACCCCCCGACAAACTCAAGAAAAACTTTCAAGAGCCAAACTCAACATTTATGATATATCAGTCAGCTGAGAGCTCGTTATGGGCACTGCACTCATCTTATGGGACGAGGCCAACAGGTGATGAATCACCTGGCTCCGATGTGATAAAAAGCAGCTGGTTGTGGCGAGGTTTGCTAAAACTGAGCAAATTTCACGCAACTGAAGTTTGATTCTGCCATCAGTGTGGAGACATTTCCGAGCGGCTTTTGTCCAAACAGAGAGCTTTAAGCAGATGCATCCGCACCAGACTAATCCTCATCTATTATACACTGACAATAAAAATTCTGCCACTGGAGCCGTTTAATCTTCATTTAGACAGAGGACCCTCAGATGAGACCCTGATCTGATTCCAACTTTAATTGATTTACTCAGTCCTGCGGGCCTTTCTCTTGGAGGTTTAAGCTTAGAAGCGCACAAAAGAGCATCCTGTCCAGAGATCAGCCCAGCGGGACTAACACCTGCTTTGATAAAGGCTTTGAAGGAATGCGTGTATCCACCGACCAGAGCCAGCTCCACCAACAAGCCAGCTTCACTGGGCCATCACAGAATGAGAAACCTCACTTCTACATCTTAGAGATATGTTCAGATTAAAGATTTACAAACGATAAACGGTATTTTAATCCAGAATGGTACAACAGCATGGTGTAATTTCAGTGATAAACCTTATCATAACTGTAATCCTCAACTACAGGCATCTTCCCCAGCCAGCTGAAAACAGGCCATTAGAGCCATCAGAGGCGTTATGGTGATTACATGAGCTGCCACATACCTGCGTTGCCTTTTATTTCCAGTTCAAGGGAAGGTCTGCGGGATCGTTAGAGGGCCTTCAGGTGTGCATTGATATGTTGATAGACAGGAGCCTGTTGCTTTTGGCGCAGTTTTTCAAATGCAGAAAAGCCATTAACACACAGTCCACGCTCTCCAACACTCAGCTTCATCCAATCAAACCACTTCAGGTTCCTTAAAATAACCTGCAAAAACTTGCGGCTCTTCATGTACAACCTGTTTGCTGCATGGTATCTGTTTTTACATGTGTGTTTTATTGGCGCTGTGAGAGTTTTAGCTGTAGTTTAGAGAGATCGACTGGGCGGAGGGTAGATCCCATCAGCCTCCCCCTTCAGCAGACAGCTGCCTCTGCCTGTGTCACTCTGCACCTGAGGAATTTCAGGAGGTGGTAAGAAAAACAGCTCAACACTTGCTGATCAGCCAAAAGGGACTGAACCTTTCACAAGGTGCAGCTGTTTGTTTTAAAATCCAGGACGAGTACGGTGGAACTGCTGCGTGCCAAATGGTTATGATGGTTTCCATGCATATTTCATGGATGTACAGGCCTAATGAATTTGAAATACAATGAAAGCGTTAACCTGGAACTGGACAGAGGACTGCTGGACTTGAGTCCAGCACACTGGAAGTGTTTTCTGTAGATTGGATGCTGCCACACCTGAAGCAGACTGATGCTGAACAGTGTGCGAATGACCGCTCACTGCAGATCATAAAAGCAGCCGGCTCTCCATCATCAACATCTCAATAGACAAATGTGTCCTAACTGCTGTCCAGTCTGGATACAGCATGTGTTAACTGTCCTCTGGATGTGCCCCCTTTCTTTTAGCTAAAGACCGCTCAGGCACAAGCTATTCACACAGCAAACAGGCCACTCTGGATCAGGGCTGATCAGGAAATTGTACTTTTATTGTGAACGGGGACAGAGAATTCACAATCAGACAATGAAGCCCAGTGTCACGTGACAAGAACAACAAGAACAGAACCCAAAAGTCAAAGCAGGTAAAGAAAGCCATTTTACGCACGCGGTTCCGCAACACACCGGGGAATTCATGTATATAAAAAATAACAAGAACCTGCGGACACTGTCGTCTAAAAATATTCCATATTTACAGCTAAAAAAAATCAGAAAGCAAAATCGCCGCAAGAATTTAATCTCACATGTGAGAATTTAGTGGAAAATATCATCACTGTACAAAAGAATCCAGGCTGTACAATAAAATACATATTTACAGTCTGTCTGCATCTATAGTACATATGTAAAATAGTCTGTGTCAGAGCGCCTGTCACTGCGGCCACGGCCTCCACACGGGGTCGGTGATGTGCGTGGAGGCTGCCGGGGTGGAGAACGGCTCCCCGGTGTTACAGTGGAGGCCGGTCATCTGGGTGAGGTACGGATGAGTTATCCCGTGCTGGTGGTGATGAAGGGGCAGGTGAGGTGGAGACAGACTTGAGGGCACCAGTGCCCTGTGGATGCGCCCGGGGGAGGAAGAGTCGGTCTGGGGTTCGGGTAGAGGAGACTGGACCGCGTCCGCACGGGTTTCTCCCAGCTCCTGGCCCTTGCTGGCTATGAAGTGGCTGACCCTCAGCAGACAGGACCTCATGCCGTCATGGTAGCTGTGCTGGCGGGGACAGGTCGGTCTTTGCTCCCTGGACGAGACTCTCTTCGCGTCCCGCTGACCCTTCTCCACCTCCTTCCCCGTCTTCAGGAAATGGACCACGCTCTCCAGAATCTCTGCCTTCTCCACCTTTGGATTCTTCAGTTTCTAAATAGAGTAATGAGAGTCAGTCACTCACCAAAGCTTTCCAGTAATGATTAGACAATAATGCACGAACATTTTGACCAGGATCAGACTTCAGTAACAGCATGACGCACGCCCTTTACCTCGCTGTGGGTGTTCTCCAGCATCAGGATTCGTAACGTCTCCAGGCTGTGGTTGATCCGCTCCCGTCTGCGCTTCTCCATCAGAGGTTTGGAGAACTTGGGGTTGAAAAGCAGAATATTACAATGATAACCTTCAACAGTTTTTTCAGACATACAGGGGTCAGAGAGCAGCAGCTTACCCTTCTCCTTGGCCGAGGAGACTCTGAAGATAAAGCCTTCATGATAAGCAGTCGACTCGTGTCTGTCTGTCGTTGCTGCGAATACAAAACGAAAATGGCACGTTTGTGTCCTCATTGCAATTTGTTGATGTCCCTGCGTGCAGCCCCGCCCCTGCGGGACACGCCTCTCATTCATTCATTCAGCGGCAGCCGGCCTTGACACTGCAGAGAGCACGCAGCTTACTTTTATTTTCATTTGGATGAAATTGTCCACACAAAGAAAAGAGTCTCATGAATCAAAATTGAAGGTGCAGCCTGAGGAGTGTGCCATGCGTCTTTCAAGGGTTTCAGTTTGGTTTCTTCTGGTTAAATTCACCCGAATCATGAAAAAACAACGTTTCTCACTTCAATTCATTGAGACACAGTAGTTTCAGCAGGGGAGGAATTATCAGATCCTTTGCTTCAGTAACAGCAGCCCACTAACACCACAGTGTGAAAATACTCAGTGCACTATAATTAAAAGTCCTGACCTGAAAACCTGAAAAACAAACAATGCAATCAAAAGTAAAGACTGTGGATGTTCCCTGTCTGCACTGCACATGCATGAAGGTGCATGTTGCACTTCGCTCCTGCATTTGTTTAATGTTGAACCAATATAACACTGTTTGGAGGTCTGCATCATATTCAATTATCATGTGTTTGTGGTGTCACTGTCCTGTGAGAACCACGTATCAAGTCAACTTTTCATGAGCTCAGAGAAACAGCCTGTTTTCAGCTATGTGATGATGCACTTTCCAGCTAATCCAAGAGGCTTTTGAATGGTTTATTTGTCTTAAGAAGGAGAAGACTTTCCTCAACCTGGGAAGGGACACTTAATCCTTCAGTTTGGACAGGAAGGGTGTAAATATTGTAATAGTAAGGTGACAAGCTGACAGTAGTGGAGTAAAAATTATAAAGCTGCAGACAATGGAAATACTCAAGTAAAGCACAAGTGTGTTGAATTTGTGCTGAATTGCAGTACTTTAGTAAAAGTACTGATAGTAGCTTTGCAGCACTGACTTTCAGTGTGATGCAGTAGAGGTTAAGCCCTCACAATCTTACTGGAAGTACTTTTCCTGAATGAGAGTGAAACTGCACGTTATGCATGGACTACATTTGGCTTGTTTAGTGCAGCAAATGCAAAAGACTGCGAATAAATAAAGGGATGGTTTTATCACTTTCTCCTATTTGTGCGTCTAGGTAACACCAAAGTCTTTGCCTACTCAACCCCCCCACGCCACACCCTCACCGACCCGGCCCGGTGCTGCGGAGCCAAATTGCCCGATGATTCTCACCTACACGCCCGCGTCGTGTGAAGGTCTAGGAGCTGTGTTTGCCTTCAGCGGGTGTAGCTGCTGACAGGCACACGGCATGCGAAGGAGCAGCTGGACGCTCACAATTTGAGATGTTTCATCTGAAAGAGTGAGCGGGCTTTGGGTTTGAGGTAGCTTTCTCCGCACTGCATTTGTGCCCCCCCTGATCCCCATAATAGGCTCAAGTGTGGAGATAACACTGGGATGATCGGATCACGGGGATCCTGTAGATTAAGTGGCTTTTCAGAGGCAACGATACTTCCGCTTTAAAGAGAGAGCGATTAGTGGAGGCTCAGAGATCACTCTCGGTAACTAAGGAAACTCACTTTATGGGATAGATTTTGATGTAGCCTGCAATTTCCATTATAATGGGCCTGTTTTTTCTGGGAATATATGACGTAGTTATAGAAAGCGTGTGCAGGATTTAAGACACGTGGACCCGCCCTATAAATAAGCCCTATAATGTGCTCGCTTGAGCCTGTGATGGAAACTAATTAGTGAAAATGTGGCCTTTGGTGGCGGAGAAATGGACCGTAGACTTCTAATATCGCGAGCCGTCGGGTGTGTCGGCCGCGCGGACAAAAGGGCTCAAATCAAACGGCCCTGACGCGGCTGGGAACACGCGGCGAAGTCAACAAACCCTTTGAGTTTAGTGTGAAGTCCGAACATCAGGCATCAGGCTGACCCGAAGCAGCACACTTAACACTCAGGTGTAATCATCATCCTCACACTTCATCACATCAGCACGCAGACGCGACCCGGTGCTTCTCCTGCATCTCCTTCATCAGTTAAATGCAGCTTGATTTCACACGTGTGTTTTTGCTTCAAACGCGTAAATCAGCCTCGCAGGTTTAGTTAGTTAGTTAATTAGCTTATTCGTTTGGACTAACGCTGCTGCTCTCGTTTGGCCTTTTTTATCACTTAATGCAAAGTGCTGATGTCTCACACGTCATAAAAAAGTTCTCATGGCTGCTCGCTTTCTCACTTCTCTTCTGTTCCCACGAGAAAAAAGAGCTTTCCCATAGTCTCACCTCACCGGTGCGCTTTTCTGGGAAGCGCTGAAAGTCACCATAATGCGCATTCAGCCTTTAATCAAATAATTAGATAATGTATGAAAAAGACATATTTGATTGTCATAATGTGCAAATCTACACCAGCGGGCTGCATGTGTGTGATGATGTCATCATTTGTCATCCAGCTTATTGGAAATGTTATTACCTTTAATATTATATGATTGGACGTGTGTGTGAGTGGTTCTTCTTTGCTTTTCTACGCGTGAAAAACTGCACTGAGATCATAAAAGCAGCGGCCGTCCATCATCAACAGTTCAGTAGACAAATGTGTCCTAACTGTTGTCCAGCCTGGGGACAGTAAGTGTTCTCTGGATGTCCTCCTTTTCTGTCAAAGTGCAGCTATAAAGATCGCTCAAGTACAGACTATTCACCCAGCAAACAGGCCACTCTGGGTCTGGAGTGATGTTAGAAATGTTAGATTGAACCCCAGTATGTTTCAACTATATACACAGGGCCTGAGTGATGTGTGTGGACACTGCTGGAAGCTCAGAGGAGGCCAGTCATCTTACAGACACCTCACCATCTGATCACTGACTGAAATGATCAAATCAAATGATCAGATGTCGATGTTATCCTAAGCCCATAATAAAGTTAACTGAGGCCATTTTCGGTTTCGGTGTCGTCTCTCACACCTGTCAGCCAATCAGAGGCAGCGTGGTGTCAGCTTATAACCGCCCACAGGCAGCAGGAGGCTGTTCGAGCTGCTGCAGCTTCCAGTCAGGAGGTGAGGACCAGAGAGCAACATGACCAGGAAACTGCAAACTCCAGCTGTGGAAGATGGCAAGAGCAGAAAAAGGGTAAGGATAATTAATTTATTAAAATCAACACTTTCTACATTTCCTTCTTTTTAACTAATGCTTTATTAATGTAAGCTAATCATTTAATAACCCTTTCTTAGTCAGTTCAAATTAATGAAAAGACTGGGTGGCCTAAATAGTTTATAGTTTTACTGCATATGTGCACACACACATATCTATATTGATAATCATATTGGTGTAGATAAGTATGTATAGATAGACATATATATTTATATATAGATTAGATTATATTAGATAGACTTTATTCATCTCACACTAGAGAAATCTACTTTTATAGATAGATAGATAGATAGATAGATAGATAGATAGATAGATAGATAGATGGTATGTATACATATTGGTCAAACGGCTGGGACATATTGATAGATGACCACAACTTTACTACACTAACAGATTGCTGTTGCTCTCTTTCCAGCTTCTGAAACCAGTTGTGGAGAAGAAGAGACGGGACAGGATCAATCAAAGTCTCGCTGAACTGAGAAGTCTGCTGTTGAGTCACACATCTGATCCAGTGAGTCCTGTAAACAGAATCACATCCAGCCTCTAACACGTGCTTAACCTCATCATGTGGTGTAAATGTATTTCTCCTCTGTCTCACTGTCACCATCCTCAGCGGCTGCAGAATCCTATGGAGAAAGCAGAGATTCTTGACTTGGCTGTGGAATATCTACAAAAGTGGACATATGGGAAGACTGTGAGCAATGGTTAGTCCAATAAAATAGTTGATTCACTTGTTAATGTGTACACAGTTTTGTATTCAGATCCCTTTTTTGCTGTGATGAATCACTGTTTTAGTCTTACAGTCCTGTTTCATCCCTCACCCCAGTGTCACTTGTTGCAGACTCTACCAATAATCGCATGAAGACTCATCCTCCTGCGGTCAGCCTTCATCACCCGGAGTCCGATGCTCCTGCTGCCTTTACCATGGAGAGTGCAGGTTTTCAGCAGTGCGTGGCCCAGCTGAGCAGCTACATGAACCAAATAACACCGTCACAGAGAGCGAGCCTGATCGAGGGGCTGAAACATCACACCGAGAGCCAGCAGGCGAACAGCATGAAAGCAGACTTCAGCCAGAGGACGACTGAGGCTGAGACAGCTAAACAGCCTCATGCAACATCTGCGGACTCCATCTGCACATCTGAGAGGAGAGGAGAGTCTCCTAAGTTACTCTTTCCATCTCACTCCCCATTCCAGCCTCAGTCTTGCTCCACGCCATGCCACGACTATCTGTCCCCCCCTCCCTCTCCCTGGCTTTCTCCCTCTTTCTCCACATTCGCCACCTCCCCTCCTTTCCCGTCATTTGCCTCTCACTTCTCCTTCCCCCCAAGCCTGTCACCTCTCTCTTCCAACACCTCCTTCTTTAGCTTCTCGCCCACCATTCCTCACTCCAGCCCTCCTGTTCTCCCCTGCCCCCCTCTCCACACGTGGAGATCCCCTCCACACCCTGCACCGAGGGAGGGGTCACCATCAAACTCCTCTTCATCCTTGTGGAGACCTTGGTTTTGATGGAGTGGACCAGAGACTGACGAACTGAGAACAGCAGAGCCACCTAGTGGAAACTAGCTGCAACCACTGGCTGTGTAGCGGATGAAAAACTCCACGTGCCAGGAATGTATAGTGTACATATTTTTAAAATTGCCTATATTTCCGTATTTCTTGAATAAAAAATAAAACCTGTATTTGATAATAATAAGTCTCTGTTTGTACATTGATCTACTGTATCTAATTACACAGCCACGGTGAATACATTGCAGGTTTTATGGTCACTCACAGACTCAAAGTTCAATTTACACTTTTGTAAAAATCAAAAACTACCTGCTGCATATTAATCTGCATTATAATCAACAGAAAAAACATCAACTGACACATCAATTCAGTCACTGCATAAAAAGCACAGCTGGAACTCACAACATTAACAATGACTTGAAGAATTAATAAAGTGTTTGAGTCAGCCAATCACAGTTAATTGTAATACAGCCATCATTTATTCATGTTGAGTACATCTATCATTTTCCTGCTATGACAACTGCATCATGGATGAAACTCCACCCAAAAGTCAGTGAATAAGTTAGTGATTATCCCAGTACTTTCTAATTTTGTTTTTCTATGTATTGTGTATTTTTTGTCAGGGATCAAGTTGCATTGTGGGTAATGTAGTCGCCAGGTTTGTGAAGGAAGTAGATGTTTGAAAATGAAATCAAAAAGTGACATGTCTGGTTCTGCTGCAACAATATAAATAATTGTTATAAAATGGTAAATAGGTGGAGCACTCATCTGTGTTTTCAGCTGCACCTTACTGTATCAGGGCTAGGGTTAACCCGAACCCTAACCCTGCACATTGTTAGAGTGCTGAACACAACATGAGAACCTCACTGACCAGAGAACAGTAGTAAGGGTTCTTGAGAAAATTTGGATGTGCATAAAAGTGTTTTAACACAAATCAAACACAGCAACATAAGTATACTTCCCTCACCCAGCAGAGACATGAGGCAATTCATCAACTTGTTTCCCATATTTATCTGCTGTGTTGCATAATACCTCAGCTGTGTAGCAGTGCTGCTGTAGACTTGATATGTACTCATTCAGTCCCATATCAGATCTGTGCTTCATGACCCTGTGCAGAAGATTCACATGTAGAGCACTCTATCAGTAGTGTTTTGGGGTCATTTTAGGACTGGATTAGAATCATCCTGCACAGGTTTAAAACCTGCTTGAGATGTGCAGTATATTATAGTGGACATCATGCTGCTATGTGGCCAATGTTAAGTTAAGTTGCTCCAAAACCTTCCTGAATGCAAAAAAAAGTCTTAAACAACTAACAAACATACATCAATATACCTTACTAGTTTGGATTTGGTGGCGGTTCATGCAGAGTGCTTAGGAGATAGTTAATCAACTTCTTCACATCAACCCCTGCCCCCACTGGCAGCTCCCCACATGAGGCTGAGCATCTGTGGTAAAAGAGGAATTACCGATCCACCCATAATAACATAAAGACAGCCAACAAGGACTCAGAAGAGCTTCCTGTCCATAAATAAGCCCCTAACAAACAACGTAACAACCACTGTTTTTCCTCAGCAGCTGTGTAACTGGGAACACCTGTACCTCTCTGGTTTTACTGGAGCTGCTGAAGACGAGTCACTTTGAGAAATGCTAATACTAGTAAGCAGTCAGCATCCCAGCAGTGCTGATTTATGCGACACCTTGTCATCTGTTGTATGTTAACACATTATTCTAAAACAGCTGCATTTCATGAGTTCAGTTTTGCAGCATGACACAGCTGCGCAGTGCTTACTGTTAATCCTAATAAATCATGCTTTATTTTATACTGCACATATGCTATAGTGAGACTCCACTGATGGAAAGTAACTAAGTTCTTCTACTCAAGTACTGTACTTAAGTACAATTTGTTGTACTTGTACTTTATTTCAGTATTTCTCTTTTATGCTCCTTTATACTTTTACTCTCTTACATTTAGGAGGCAAATGTTGTTGTTTACTCCACTACGAAGTAAAACTAAGAAATAAATGATGGCATATTCTAAATTAAGATAGAACTTTGTAGATCCAAGCAGCAGTGTATAAAGTAATTAAATGAGCTCCATGTTTACCAGCTGCAAAGGTGACGTGCACATTAGTACATTAATTCATTATTCTGATGATAACACTTTTGTACTTGTACTTATATTTAATACATGACAGAGTATTTCTATGTGGTGTGCTCCCTTTACTTAAATGCAAGATCTGAATACTTCCTCCACCTCTGATAGTCAGTCCATGTGTGTTAGTTGCAGCAAAATGCTCCTTCATTGTGGAAGTCATTGGCAAAGCCGGTGACAAACGTTGACTGGACACATTTAGTTTGCCGAGGGTAAAAATGAAGTGAGAAGGAGCCAAAGTGGCAGCGAGTGAGCCGAGACCTTTAGAGGATGTAACTTTTGATCAACAGAGGGCAGCATTGACACAGCAAAGATATGCAGCAGAGTAGATGATCTTCATCCCTCCTTTGCCTCTCTCAGTGAGGATAATAAAAGGGGGCTGTCATTTGGGCTAAATAGAGGATGTCATTGAGCTATTCCATCACCGATAAGACAAATAAGATGCATGATCATCATTCCTCTCTGGCCTGGTTTTCTGTCTCTCAATGCTCAACCCACTCTTTATCTGATGATCAAATCTTTATCACAAGCTCTGAAAATGTTCAGCAGGGAGGCAGTGAAGGATTTGGCTTGAGGAAGCAGAATTTATCACATGATGGAACATGTCGTGGGATAATGGTTATTTTTCTCCCTCTTTGCGCTGAAGAAACTCTCTCTCTCTGCGAGTGCCATTAGTTATGAGGTGGCCATTGTTCTTTGTCAGAGAAATGAGAGGGCAGGCACATCACTGGGAGCTGGATTCTCCACACTGTCTCCCCGAAATGTTTTGATCACTCTGCACAGACATCTGAAAGCAGAGAAGGTCGCTCACGCTGGAGAGGACGACTGCTGCGGCGCGGCACATAATTAATGGGGATAGAGATCACCTCTCGGAGTGACCTGACAATGGTTGAAAACTCCTTGGCATTTTCTCAGGACATGCTGATTAGAGCTGATCCAGTTACCCTCTTTAATCACTGTTTTTGTTTGCCACAAATGCGCCCATGCATTCCTGATTTGGAGAAAACTTGAGATGTTGTGCTGAGGGGATGTCACAGGTTTGTCACGGCCTGCTGAGGTGCTCTGAACACCTTCGTGTTGGCGCATTTCAAAAATTGAAAAGCTGAGATTTGACTGGTGTCTGACAGGTTCATCACACATGTTGCCTTGAATGTATGCACACAAACACTGAGGGCGTTTACATGTGCATTAGTATCCTGTTTTTGATTATATTTGGGACATATCACTGTTATGGAACATAAAGAACATGGTTATTCATATCCCTGTAGACATGATCATAACAGTAGCCAGGTTTCTGAACATCTGCCCGCAGGTGTGTCTTGATTTCTCACCATCTCAGCCACTAAGAGATGGTTCAGACACCTGGATAAGGTGTTTACATGCCACAACATCCTGGTTTCTCTTCAGGGTACCCCAGGTAGCATATCCAGGTTTCTGAAACCGGGATAAACTGTTTACATGTGCAAAACATAACCAGGATACTCCAAAAACCCAATCATAACCACACTACTTGTGTGCATGTAAACACACTAAATGAGAGTGCACACTGCACTTATACTATGCTGGCTTGTAGCTCAGCAGCTCCACAGGACAGGTGCTTATTATGACTGTCCCTAAAAGATCCAGACCATGAAAACAGCAAATCTACCGCTGAGCTCTTCAGATCTCTGTGACAAATTTGCCATGTCTGATTTTTGATGCACTTAAACTAAATACTGCTGATTTACCCTGATTCAGTAGATCTTTTTATGCCCACTGTTACTATCTACATGAATAAATCTAAATTTCCGGTGAGGCTTTCCAAGTTAAATTCCGGTTTCTCTTCCTCATTCCACAGGTCTTAACCAGCTTGTATTTAAGTCCAATAGCAGAGGATGATATTACACAGAGGGGAGAGCTAACTTCTCTTGCCAACATTTACACGAGCACACCAACCCAAGAGCTTTTAAGACTGATTCAGACATGTTAATTTACTTCTAGATTAAGAATATCTTGAAAATTATTGCCAATTATGTGTACAAGTAAAAGTAAAAATCTTGAATATCACAATACACATTGCCCTTAGAACTTCTGCTGTGTCAAATGTGAATAACCAGATGATAAACTGTTCAACAGAGCGATATTCTAACCCTTGAAACAATACAGAGAACATTTGACTGTCTAGCATGCTGTCTGTTTGTATAGGAGCGACTGTGAATTCTTTAGAGTTGAGTCCATTTGTTTGACTAAGCTCTATTTTGGAAGACAGTCCATGGACACAGCGCTTTTTATCAGTCAGATTTAAGGACTGCTGCAGAGGAGGAGGACTCCTCACTCAGATCGCATGTCAATACTCAAGAATGTAGATCTGTCACTACCCACAACTAAATATCATTTTTCTTCCCTTTCATTTCTCTCTCTTTACCTCTCTTTGCGAGGTTCTTTGAAGTAATAGTGAAAGGATCCCAGACTGTAGCAAATTACCTGAGGACTGAAACATTTTTGACATAAGTCCTGAGAGACGGGGCGAGCCACTTTTCCTGGCGGCCCCTTTGGCGTTTTTAATCTGGGGCTGAGGGAGACAGCGGCGCTGACAGAATGATGGGACAGCTGGACATGCTTCCAGGCCAGCAGCAACGGGCAAGAGAAAAGCCCGGAGAAGGGCCACTGCAGACGTCTCACCACAGAGCCACCGAATCAGGACAGCACACCAAGACAGGATGGAGCATGACAAGTGTTTAGTGGAGACATCCTCCTCCTCCATCTGCACTGGAGCTCACATCTCCAGTCATGGAGGATGTAGCCTAATTATAGAAACAAAACTGTGTTGTTTTGGTCTCATTTTGGGCACAACACCTTTGTGGTCCCAGAGGATGACTCCCTCTGACTTTGGCGATCCCCTGACTTTTCGTCTAGCGCCACCATGAGGTTGACTTTTGGGGTTTTGAGTGAAATGTCTCAACAGCTATTGGATGAATTGCATGGAAATTTGGTTCAGAAGATCATGTTCTCCTCATGTTGAGGAGAAACAACTTTAGTGATCCTCTAATGTTTCATCTACCACCAGAATCGGGGCAAAGTTTCAGTTTGTCCAACACTTTGGTTTCTGACTAAATAAGTTACCTGCAAAACTAACTCCAATCAGCCTCAGCTGTATGTCATGTTTGCTGCTAATTAGCAATTAGCATGTTAACATGATAAGCTAAGATAGTGAACATACGTTATATGTGCGAAACATCAGCATGTTAGCATTGTCAGTGCGAGCATGCTGATGTTAGCATCTTGCTCAAAGGCTGTGCCTAAGTACAGCCTGACAGAGCTGCAGCATAGACTCCGAAACGTTTGCATATATTTTTGATCCAATAAATACTTACTGTCGTTTGGGAAAAGCGAAAAGGAATAGTTCAACATTCTGTGAAATAAAAAGCAGAAAAGTTGAACTATTCTAAACCAAATTTCTGGGACTTTAAATACAACATTTGACTTCAAACAAAGAAAAAAAAACAGAAAGGAGAGGTCATTAAACTCAGCTCCTCAGTGGACAAAGACATCGGAACATCCAAAAGTCTCTCCAGGAGCTTGATTGTCTCTGCAAACATGCTTAAAGCAGACAGGAAGTAACATGAGCCAAACAGGAGGGAATCAAATCAGACATCGCTAGCTTGTTTTTCAGGCCAGGACAATTATATTTGACATAAGGCGCTTTTCACTCATGCATCAGTGATCTCCACTTTCATGGGCTGCTATCACGTTGGTCCAGTGGTTTGCCTTTCTTCCTCTCAATTTTACAAAGTCATTTCGCTGGAGATGATGAACAATGGCCGCCTTTTCAGAGATCCTATAACCTTTTCTTCCTGAGGGACCCCGTTGCAATGCCAGAGTGTATTGTCATTCGCTTTGCTTGCGCTGTCCAAATTGTAATCTTTCCTGCACTGTTTACAGATATCTTAAGGTTCAAGGATCAGTTAATCGTCTGCATGATCTAACCTGAAATTGGTTAATTGCCTCATCACGCTGCCACATTTATCACATTCATCCTTCAAACTTCTAACCGAATGAAGCCAATTCGTTTAACCTGGGGTTTTACAGAAAAGTATCAAGAATCAGGCCTTTCCTGCCTGTCTGCCAGTGCTTTCCTGTGTTTTGTGTTTGGGCTCTGGAGCTGTCTACTTTCTGTCTGGGAACATGCATCCTCCTCAGCCTTTGTGACCCTGTCTACCCTCCCCCTTGGGTGGGCTGTGACCCTGCTAGCCTGCAGCCACTGCAGGTTACAAACTCTCACCCTGGAGCACTTGTAATCCAGGGGATGTACTTCAGTATGCTTTATGCTCTTTGCCCCTTTCTAAAATTCAGTAAGAACCTCAGAGGTCACAGGTCAGCGTACCAAACAGAAGCTGCCGATAAAAATAGCAACTGATACATAGGTCATCTAAAAATACTAGCTCCTGTCCATTCTCATTTAGAGAATACTTTGTTTCGCTGGCAATCGTTTGGGAACTTTTGACATTTTGTCCTGATGTCACCAGAAACGGGAGAGAGAGGCCGTCTTGTTTGCAGTGAAGGAGGCTCGATGATGTAGATGTCTTTTTCCTCGTATGTAACCTCATACTGCTGAGAAAATGTCAGAGTGCAGGAGAAAGAGTGTGCGGACATCAGATTCTCCTGGTCCTTAAGGGGCCCCTTGCCCTGACAAATAGAGCAGTCTGTCCTTATCTCTGCCATGTAAGAATTCCACCTCTGCTGCTGGGGACTGCAGTGTCTGGAGCCAAGTTTTTGAGCTAAATACAGCACATTTAGGAAGGTCTAAAATTAGTCTTATTTGTAGTTTTGTTTGATTTTCTGTCATGGTTTAATTTACAGCATATTAACAGTGAAGTGGAGATAAAGGATGTGATAAAAGATGACAGGTACCTTGGTGCACATGTACCACATTGTTCCAAATTTACCATCCCAGGAATAATCAGAAATTGATGCACTTTTAGAACAGAGTCTAAACTAAAAGTGAACAAACAAATCAAGCCAGCATTCAAGTTATTTATAGACTTCTCAGTCATGCATTACGAGCATGGAAAAAATGCTTTTTTATTACGGCGTCACGATGTTGACACCTGGCAGCACAGTTGCAGATGAGCAGAGCGCGCTCTGTCTTGGGGAGTTGGGGTTTCCCGCAGCAGCTCCATGCAGGAACAAGCACTGAACTGGAGCTCCGATAAAAGAGGAAATTACATGCCTTCACTGCCAAATACCTGCACCCTTCACTGTGTTGGTATTCATTATTAGCAGCACAGGGGAAGGTTTAGTGGTGACACACTGATCAGAGACTGACCAGATAGCACTGAGGAGCCATAAATTGGATCTACACTGAATCTGCTCTGTCTCAACATCTATTTGATTGAATACCATGAAATGTGTATCAAGGTATGCATGATCCCCAGAGGATGAACCCTAAAGATCCGGGTGATATCATGGCCTTTCCTATAGCGCCACCATCTGGTCATGCAAAGCTAATGACACTTTGTGCTATGTGCTAATCAAATGTTAGCATGCTTACATACTAAACTAAGCTGGTGAACATGGTAAACATTATACCTGCTTATATGCAAGCATGTATTGTGCATATTAGCATCGTTGAGAGCATGTTAACAGAGAAAGAAACCAAGAGCCACTATCTGAGTACAGTCCCACAGAGCTGCTAGCATGGCTGGAGACTCTTAGTCTTCTTGAAAGACTATATGACAGAAAATTAGCCCCGCAGATGTGGACTGCAGATTTATTTTGGACAGGTTAGAATTTGTAGAGTTTCTTTTTTATTGCTCATATTGGCTTCTTGTACTTAACACCACACTACTCTTAACTCAAGAATGGCCTGTGCGCTCACTGTGTGTGATACACATCTAGTGACGTCCGGGTGCATCATCACAGCACATGCTGACAGGCCGTGCAGGCTGAGAGAGGCGACACATTGTCAGTTTCATCTCATTTCATTCCAGACACCGATAAGTTAACCACTGAGGTATTAGTGCGTCTCTCATGATTGTTTTTGCTGCTTTTTTTTTCAGTGGTGCTCATGTTCCTTCTTTTCTGCGGAAATGCAACCAAAATGTAAGTTTAAAATGTAAACCCCGTCGCATGAATACTCAACCTCTTCCAGCTTTAGGGACATTTAAGAGATGAGCACACTATCTTCTCTGAGAAGTGTTGCGTGAGACGCTGTGTGTGTAGTTTATCAGACCCTTTGTCTCTCCCCTTTCATCCAGCTCCATATTTGTAAGTTCTTCACAAAACACAGATACGTCCTCTCGAATAAGACTAGACTTATCTGTCATTCAGACTCCCCCTTCTTTTTTCACTGTGGTCTAAATGCGCGGACCACCAACCTCCCATCTCCCCTGAGGACTAAAGGCAGGGAGATATGATGAAACAGATGAAATTCGGCTCGGGGCTACGGGACCTGGTGGTACTTTGTCTGGCCCATCTAGATCACTCTGATAGGCCGTCACGATAAGAAACATGAAAGTACCCTGTCATCAGCTTTTTTCCTCTCTGCTTTTCTGCTCCAGAACATCACAGCAGGGAGAAGCCTTCATGATGCAGAGAATAGACAATACCTTTGCACGTTACTGCTTTTCAGAGGCAAAAGATGTTGGCTGAAGAAGATCTGAAAAAGGTCGTGCAGACGCCTGCTCCCATAATTATCCGCCTCATTGGCTCCTCCGTTGTTGTATACATATAATCCATTACATGGTGTCTGGACAGTGCAGAGCTTGAGGCTATCAGTTTTATTATTGATCTGATGCTCTGTCAGATTACAGCTGGTTCCAGGAGCCTGGGAGGCCTTGAGTTCCAGTGCCGGTGAACTCAGGGCCTCCCAGGCTGTGATTTGTGGGTTGCAGTGAGGTCCTGAGCTGCAGCGCCAACAGCAGCCAGCAGATTTACACCCTCCATCTTTACCCAAAAAACAACACATCTTCAAAGTTGGCTAATCTTGTGTTATCTGTTAAACACAATGACGGCCTCACTGTCAGACTGAGGCGCTCACTTCATGTTTTTGTGAGTGAGTGAGTGCTGCAATTGCAACTGCACTATCCCCTCTAATGCATCAATCTTCACCTTGGACTAATAAGTCTTAAAATTACACAAATATATTTCATCAATTACCTCTGTCTGGACAACACCCGTCTACCTCCCTGATGATGTTTGTGGTTCTTACAACATTGAAACAAATCACACTGGCAATATTTTCATCGACGGTACTTTTGATGAAATATTCCAAAGCAACCGAGGCATTGTTTGTGGAGAGACACATTGCTCCAAAAATTAAACTCTGTTCACCATCATTGTTATGTGGTGCAGGTAAAAATCTGTCAACCTGTGCCAGTGGCAGAAAGTGATTTAGCACATTTACTCAAGAACTGCGCTTAAAGCTGCTATTGTCAATATTTTTGTAGTAACAGTGGATCAAATGACTATGTGTTATGTGAAAGTGATGAACCCACAGACATTTATCACCAGGTTCTGTACTTCCCCTCAGCTCTACGGGGCAATTTGCCATCTATCTGCTGATCGTTTTGCTTTTGCAGTCTGCCTCTTCAGTGTTTTCGCTCTCATCGGTCTGTTTTCCAGCCGCAGCAGGCAGCTGTTTATTAATGAAAATGTCTTTTAAACCCACTGTACTTGCCTGCCCAGCACCAAAGACGGAAAAAAATCACAAATATGATGCATTGTTATAGATTAAAATACCCAACAATATATAAAAGTATGTAAGGCTATAATACAAAGCTTATATTTTAGCTTATAATGGACTATTTTGCACTGTGGTAGTGCTACTTAAGTAAAGCACCTGAATATGTCTTCCAACACTGACCTGCACCAATAAAACCAAAAAAATCAGCATGTCCAGATATACCACTGGAGGTATGTGAGATATTTTTTTGTGATCTGGGTGTACTGACCCTTTAACATTGTTTTGTTCAGGTGTGCCAACCATGACGGATAAAGGAACACAACATGACCTTCTCAGTGCAGCCGCCAGTCGCTGTCCTTGTGAACTTGGCACGAATGTTCCTCTTTGGCTGCACCTTCACGATCACTAAAAACAACCTCTATTTCACACACTTCCTGCAAACGACACCATGAAGAGAAGCTGCTTCTCTCTAAAGACCAAAGAAGAGCTCCAGTATCTGGCTCTGCTTGTGTTTTCCGTCGGTGTTTGCATGTGCATGTGCTGCTTAAAATTAAGATAACATTTCTGGTTCACGGGATGACAGCTTGCTTGTTGACACAGCAGAAGCTGAATGAATAACGTCTGCCACTCTGCAGAGGCAGACATTTAAACATGTTCCTATCAATGCTGCTATGATTATACACTGCATCCCTCTGGGTCAGACCAAAGGAATGAGGTGGTCCCTCTGAAAATAAACATTAACTGCAAGATGTATGACACCCGATTGTAAAACATCCACCAATGACAACATAAACCCTCACCTATCTTCCTTCAGGGCTCGGGATTGTAACTGCTATTGTGATTGGTCACTACAGGCGAGGTATGTTGAGGAAACGGCGTGCCTTTCTCCTCCCAGAAAACTGTCTTTGTTTGCCTCTGACAGGGGGAATGTGTGGCTAAGCATCTATGTGGCACTTTGAGCGCTTGAAATGAGTCCCCTGTATTCTCCTAATGTGCACAGAGAAGCGCTTTGATCCTCTCCAACAGGAGGGTGTCAACTCTCTGAGAGAAGGGGCTACAGCTCGTCCTGCCTCATTTCTCTTACAGGTAAATTCATTTTTCATCTGGCTACATTTCCTGCTGGTGCAGCCACATGAGCTGATTTTACCTCTGAATCCTCTTCTTCTTTTCACAATGAAACCATGTCATGTCTCTCTATTTCCCGACACATGTGTCTGGTTTCATAACACGGAGAGGTGGACCTGCCTAGTTGGCAGCAGGCTTCTGATCACCTCGCTGATAAGTTTGAATCCAATAAAAACACACCTGGTTTAGTGAAGGAACTGAGCCAACCAGACAGCATAATGTGAGCTGAACCAGCCTATTAGAGCAAGCACAGTAAACATTATTGTGGGAATATAAATGGTTCTCCACTCAAACACTGCAACATTTGAGCGACGTCCCAAACTATTCTGCCGGGTCTCGAGGCTTTGAAGTCTGATTTCTGCCTACTGGAGCAGACAAAACTGACATCTTCTTGTTTGAGGCATGGGAAATGAACTTGGGAAGCGCAGGTGAAACTCTAGAAAGCTTGAATATGATATTTCCTGTGCTCAGCTACTCTATTCTAGGCCAGATCTGCATGATGATTAGTTACTGGGACGTGGAGAGGTATGCATGCCTTATGAGCAGGAGGAAGAGGAGGAGCAGACAAAAGCATCATCAAAAAGCCCCTCTATGTCCAACAACTGCTAATCTATGTATTCTTGTTACACCAGGAGCTGGACTGTGAAGTTTTCTATTTCGCCTTTATATTGACTACACCACAGTAGATCACCATTATTATTCCATGCTAGCCAATGCTTGAGTCCTCCATTGGTCAGAAAAAAACATTACTCCTGAAATGTGCAGATTTTGTCCCAGTGAGGTCAGATTTTATCTAATATAAACATTGTTTTCTTTTTTTTTTTTTAAAATTACCATTTTTTCTCATGCAATTCATGAAAACATGTCCAAATTTCATGCCTCTATGGTAATGTCAGGCGGTCCACCTCTTTGGTCCAGACTGAAATGTCTCCAGATGTATTGGATGCATTATCATGAAATTTTTCTTCAGACATTCATGGTCAGGGTGAACACTCCTGACTTTTGCAACCTCCTGGTTTCTCCTCCAGCGCTACCACGAGGGTCAACTATTAAATGAACTGAAAGTTGGTAAGGACAGTCATTCTCATGATGATTTTAATCACTTTGCAATTTTCAGAGTGAACATGGTCAACATTACCTGCTAAACATCAGCATGTTAGCATTTTCCCTGAAGGGGGAACCTTCTTCCAGTCTTGTTTAAATCCAGCAGCTTATCACCTGCTCCAGCTCCTTGCTCTGTTTTTTCATGTTGCCTTTGATACTGGGGGAAATGCAGGCTTTGGCAAAATAAAGGCCTGTTGGAGGCGCGACTGATTAGCCTCTGAATCTGTGATAAGCTGGGAGGAATCAGCAGTCGTAAGCAGCATGCTGGGATGGATTCTGATTGATATGGGGCTGTAAAAAGTCCTCTACAGACAGGAAACAATCATGTCACGATTTGGTTTCTGAGGTTTTCTGATCATTTTCACACTCTATATGGATTGGGGCGATATTGCGTTTAATATATCTCATATCATGTCAGTACGGGGAGAGGGATCATTATTCTGTTGCTCCTCTTCATGCTTCTCCCATTTTTTACATTTCCTTTACCATTTTTTCCCCTTTTTTCATTTAATTTTTCCTTATCTGAATTGAGGGTTTAAGGGTAGACTTGCACAAGATATTATTGCATCCTGTACAGACTGTGAATCTCTCTTAACTTACATGCTTTATAGATCTGCATGAAGGTTAATAGTGTCTTAATCTTAGAGTAAGAAGGCAAGATTTGCTGCTGTTTTACAGAGAAACTCTTCACTCCTCAATGACATTGCAATAATACTTGAGAATTTTTCATTTTCCATGAAAATGTTTAACTGAAGACCTGAATTAATAATGCCACCACCTCGGGATTAGTTCACTAAAGCTGAGTACAATCAGCAGTGTTTAAATGTGTGGAGGTTTGTGCCTGAGTTAACACGGACTGTTATTTCAAGGTGGGGTCTGTGGATTGGCTGTGTTAAACCGGCCGGCTCGTTGCCTCTGTAGTGGAGTGATGTGTCTTTCCTGGCCAGGGGATTTCCTTCTTCCAGAAGCACTCAAGGTTATTACTGTGGAGGAGGATCTGAGCTCTGCTGCAACGCCTGTTTGAAGTTCCCCACAACATTTTGCACTAACACTCCCAGAGAGATCACAGCGGGAGCACTGGAAAGTCAGTCATATCTTCTCTTTTCATTTTCTAAAAGTCCACTTTAAATTTGATCTGAGGTTACTGTCTACATGACAGCTGTTTGAATCCGCCTTTCCTTTCATCCACCCTTTACATCACACTCACATTCTTTATGTATAAGTGAAGCAGTTACGGATTGAATGTGGAGTTTTCACTGTAACACATCACAGGTCCATTGATTCACATTGATTCCTCTGAAGTGGTTGTCTTTCTTGGCTCAGACTCCTTTCTGTTCTCCAAAACAACTGAGACTCGAGCGGCACGCTTGGATCACTTGTGATTCGTAACTCGCTGGGGCTTGTTCACGTTTAGCCCTGTGATTTAAACAATGTAACGATGTAAGAGCTGCAGATTAATGTACTGTATGGCAAAGCCTGTTTAAACTCCATGTGCAGCAGTCTTGTCAAAGGAAATATCCTGTTCTCAATTACTGAACACATTCTTCAGGAAGGGAAAGGAAAATGATTTTTCTCTGTTTAATTTAAGGATTACTTGATAAGAACTGATCTAAGTGCTGTGCAAAAGAAATTTCACACTTTAAAGTGACACTACGCCGTTTTAAGAAAGGTAGATAACACGGTCTTTCAATTAGAAATGAAAAATTTAATTCATTAGCAATAAACACACCCTTATTTAACGCCATACATTGGGGTTTTGCTGCTACAGCCTCACTTGGTCCAGTATGACCGCTGTGTTAAGGTGGTAGATTATTGCTGTCTAACTGTCGCTTGTCGTCCATAACTGTAACATTCACCAAAACTCTCTCTCCCCAAAACTCTCTCTTGAGTGCTTATGGGAAATGCTTTTTGTTAAAGATGCTAAAAAACAGAAATATTAAATACACAATAATATTCGATTTTTTAAAAACAACAGAGGGATTTTGAATGAACAGTTTCACTTGGTTTCAGGGCCACAAGGATTGTTATGTTGCAGTACCGTTGTTGGCCTCTGGGCTAAAATGACAGCGAAGCTAACTCTGCACCTTCCCCAGCAATATCAATTCATCCCTTATAAGGTCCCATTCATCTCACTCTGTCAAGTTGCCGAAGCATCGTGTCTGGAAATAAAAGAAACTAAATATGCCGTTATCCTGTAACAACCACTCGTGGCCATAGTGGCCGCTGTTCTGCCAAAAAAGCTACACAGTCTAGCTTTAAACCCTGAATAATCATATATTTATGTTTATCATTTAAATGAAGCTGCTACTAGTTAGACTACCATTACCAAAATAACATCACAACCAAACTGCATTTCGCACGAAACTATTTAAACATCAAAAGTTATTTGCATGACTGTGGCCTCGTCACATTCGACGCTGCTCTGAAGCAGGAAAACAATTCAGCCTATTTGTCTTTGACATTGATCTCTATTGATGTTCTGCAGACGCTACTTCATAATTTGTTGAGAGACACTCAAACGATTAAAACAACTAGTTTGAAAGCTGAATCATTTTTGGTGTCTGTCTTTGATGTTCCATGCGCATCAGATCTGTGGGAAACAGCCTCGGAGCCTCTCCTCAGGATTAAGCAGTCAGCCGAGCTGTGGAAAAGTTTTAAGTGTTTCTGCTATTGCCGTAAATCAAGCAGCTGCTGTTTTGACCGAGAGGATAACAGACAACATCCTCTTGAGCCTGTAAGAATGTTCTGTGGTCACAGGCAGGAATAATTAGTGGTATTCTCCAGGTTTGGATGTTGGCCAAAAGCTGGCATTTCATCTGCCACTGTGAGCTAAATGTATATTGGGTTCAAATAAGCTGAAATGGGCAATAGCCGTGCAAGGTTTCACGGTAAATTCTTCTCGCGTATCGTTTTTCTCTCCCCTGTCTTTAAGTCGCTCGCTCTAAGCCCTCTTTTCTCTCCTGTTCGGCCTGTTTTGTTATTTTACCTGGAGGTGCAGGTGTGAAAGGGTGAGGCCGTGGAAAAACATTTGATTCCGTAAGGTTGTCATGAAGGAATCCATTGACTGACCTCTGCATCCTGGCACACAATGACAAATGGGTTTGCAATTTTCCGCCTGACTGAGGGGCAACAAAGCACATTTCCACTTTCACCGGTTGGCAGTGAGAGTACAGTCCCCTTCCGTCGTGCTCTTTAACCAGGCAGCGAGCATGTTTGCAGCTCTTACGGTCAAAATAGACAATCGCACTCGCCACGATCGATCAAGACAAACATGCTTCAGTGAAAGCCTGATTCACACAGTGAGGTAATCTGGTGATGAGGAGACGAAGGCTTGTTTTTATTGCATCCCATTTTTACAACTCATCCTAAATTTAGAGAATCTTCTGTCCTTCATGTAAAATGTTATTTTCTTCTTTGGTTTGTTTAGATTGAGCTTGTTTAGATTGCTGAGCTTTTGTTGTAATGATTCATGAGTGTGCATTTTTGGCAGAATATGAAAGACATACTGTACATTACCTGATCTACTGAAGAGGTCTTGTTTTCTTTTGGAGCTAAATGTTAAATGGAAAAATTATAAATGAAATGTGATAGTTGTTTGTTCTGTGTGATACTGGTTGTAGTTTTCACTGTGTATAAGTGTGTGTCTGCAGTGAAGAGGCTGAAACATGAAACTAAGTTAAATTAATCACACATTTTCTATAATTCCATTTTTTCTGATAATTTTGCATTGGTTAAGCACTAATTTGTAAGTATGTCTCCCAAAACAAACCATCTTCAGAGATAGACCTCATCACTCATACATTATGTTCATAATGTGCTAAGCTTTTTTCAGTTATTATTATTTCTGAGTAAATATTCCATCCATTAAGGCTGAGCACTGAAATGCATCCAGCTCATATCTGTAAATCTTGCAGAGCTGCATGCAGTTTGTGTTGTATTTCTCTGTGGGATACATCCATCTTGTTTATGAGTCCTCTGTATCGTTAAGTATGGCTGCTAACCAGTGTTTTCACTGCTGATTGAATCGCTTCCAAATCCTGCAAGAATGTTTAAAGTAGAAGCTATGGAAATGAACCAATTGACCTCTCTCCTGACCCTAAAGATCTCCACGCCCTGTGGGAGCAGAAACTGTCAGGCGGCACCAGAGTCATGAAATCAAAGGGATCTATGCTGTTATTAGCGTAGCGGCACCCTGAGACCTACTGCCGCTCCTCCAGCATGGCCTCCACACACACATTGTTTTCACACAGCTGTCGTTTCAAAATGATGATTGAATATCATAATGAGAATCAGACTAGTTATAGAACATGCTGGCACGTTGCATGACCTGTCTTGGCTCGATTGCTACCAAAAATGAACCAATAACTATAAACTCTGTGAGCTTCTGTGAGTGTGTGTGTATGTGCATTGGCGTGCGTGTGTTGTGTGTTGCGTGTGCCCTGGCGGGGGCAATCCGGCCGAGCAGTCCAGCAGGGCGATTATGTCCTGTAGGGATAACCTGTCATGGCGCTGAGAGCCTAATTGATGCCTCATGCTTTTCAGGGGGCAATTATAGCGCCCAAATGTCAAGACCTAATTTGTGACTCTGTAATGTGGACACATGGGCCAGAGGAAGGGGTGACACGGCTGCTCCGGAGGGACTCGCACGCCGGTTTGGTCAGCAGATGTGAGGAGCTGAGGGGGTTACAGCAGCACGGGTTTGCTTCAGTAAAAGCAGCAACACAACAGTAAAAGTTTTGTATTTTAAATTAGAAAATGTGTATGTGCAGAAAACTGCACAGAACTATCACTAGTAACAGTACTAATTATGCAGATTGTGTTATTAAATATAATATAATTGGAATGTTATACAGATGCATCAAAGCTACACTAATCAATATTTATATATTAACAATGGATCAAATGACTATGTGTAAAGAGAAAGAGGTCACTCGTAGTGACGAGTGATCCACAAAGACACCAGCTCTGAGGAATGTTTAGCATCTGTCAGCTGATTGTTTTGGTTGACTGAACTCTAATAAAAGCTAATGTTGCCTGCTGGATGTGGAATAAGCGACTGTTTGGGGACACATTTGCTGCAACAAGATGATCATATCATTTACAGCTTGTTTTGCACCAAAATAACAAACCTGTTAATTTTTATCAAGAGTGTTTCAATGAAGCTCCACTTCATCTCCACTTCCAAAAGTTGAGATGAAGTGGAGCTAATTTAACTACTTTATACTTTAGGGTAGTTCAATCTATGATAATCCAACATGTTTTATCAAAAGGATCCCATGTTTTGTGTTTAAAATCTTTATCTTCAAAGTAGCTGTCAGCGCTACCAGTCAAATCAATGCATTGGAGTAAAAAGTACAATATTTCTTAAATGTAAAATAAAATATGCCTCAAACACCTCAAGTCAAACATACTTTTCCCCTTTCGGCCATCTGTAATGTGTGAACTTCATGGATAGCTAATATTTGTTGACATTCAGAGAATAACATCGTTGTAGCTGAACACACTTCCTGTGGTTAACATTTCAACAAATATTCTGAAGAATATAGAAAGCAAACTTTTATTTGTTGTATCAACCAAGAACTTTCCTGCAAGAGGGTGAAAACTATGTTCAATTTCCAGCAGAACACTGTCAGAAGCCTGTTATCTAGATAAGTACATGTCACAGTATGTCATATGTAACTACAACTATGCCTCTTGTCGACCTGTCTCTGCATCTGTGCGCTGTATTAGATGCGACAGATGGCAGCTGTGTGTTGTTGTTGTTGCAGAATCTGAAGGCTGCAGATTCTGCAGCCTTCAGCCTCCTCCAGGTCCTGTGTGCTCGGATCCTTTTAGCTAAACAGAACACTGTCAGTCACCGGTGAGGTCCGCGAACGCACCGCAGTGTTGTTCGCCATGTGCGCCTGAACTCTGCAGAAACGTCTTCTTCTTTTTGTTCTCCGCTGCACCTAAACATTGTTGTTTTCTGCTAATGTCTCCATGGAGATGCAAACAAAGCAGCATATTTTCCACTGGAGCTGACAGCTTGCGATGTGGAGTGTCAGTAAATCAGGTATGCTGGTCTAATTGCCGCTTGCGGAAGGCGGACCGCAAAATCCTCTTAGCAATGACACTAAAAATGATTGAACTCAGACGGAGCACAATGCAACAAGTGTGAAAGATGGTTTATTTTTTCAGGCCACAAAACATGAATGCTGGATGGATGACATTTTGGGAGCGCTGGCTGCAGATTTTTCTAGGATCTCTCTCTCTCTCTCTCTCTGGACTGGGATGAAAGCCCAAAAGTATCAAGTGGATAACGCTATACTTACACTTCTGCTGTAATCCCTATAAACACACATGCAGCTCATAATTTGTGCGCACGGCAATTTAGTAAGGAATAAACAAACAACAAAGAGCCTGAAATCAATAGTTGCAGGATTCAAATGACACAAAGCTGCAGACACCATCCCTGCGCAAACACACTCTTAGAAGTGGCCACGGCTTTGGAGCAACAGGTGAGCTTCTCGGCACCTCCCCTGTCTTCCCCAACGCAGCCTACTAAATATAGAAATTATGCTCTCTGATAATTGGGGCCAGACAACAAAGCCGGCTGTATTTCCACCCTCCTCCTGCTGTTGCTGCTGGTGCTGCTGCTGCTCAGTCATATCCCCAGCTGACAAGCAGCAGACCTGAGATCAGAGTGTGAGAGCTTGAGTGTTGAGGGAACACCTGCGCCGTCTGACCGGACCGCGAAGATAGACGCAGAAGATCACTGACTTCCACACCTGCCCGTGGAAACACACACACACACACACACACACACACACACACACACACACACACACACACACTTGATTGGGTTTCCTCGAGAGCCCTTTAAGGCCGCTGCTGAGGAGGTGATGAAAGTCGGGGAGCGTCCATTAAGCGTGTGAGACGGCCCTCCGGAGTGGGTGCCGATGAGGGGTCTAAGTGTTTTCAGCGAGGAGCCACAGACCACCTGGAGGAGGCGGAGTAGGCTGAACAAAAGCATCTGTCTCAGGGCCAGGTAGACTCCAAAAACATCGGTTAAACATGTGCCAAAGAGCACTTCTGGGCATCAGGTATCACGAGTCAGGATTTCCAGCGTGTTTAGAGAGATGACCTTCAAAATGTCAAAAGGGGGGCGGAGGGGGTTACGCTCTTAGATCTGCACAAAGTCTGCTTTTCATGGCCACAACTGAGACGTCTCTTTGGAGGTATTGCAATGACAAAAAAAAAGTTGCACGCTGCAGGTCAAAGTCTTGGACAAACTGCTGTTGCAACACACCGTATAGCTGGGGAGGATGGGATGGTACATGCACGAAGCACGCCCTGTCCATCATCTTCACGCTCGTTAACGTCTCTATGGGGCTACAGAAAGACGAGCAGTGACAGTATCTTTCCAACAGCAAGCCCCACGAGCCATTTTCGTGTTGTTAGAGGCTCGCGTGTGTTCAGCCGGTGGACGGGGGATGTCCACGTGCACGCAGGTTATAATACACTCCGGGACGCTGTCATTAATCGACGACAGAAGCGCGTTGATGTTCAAGGTGTGCAGGTGGGAAAGTCCCACAGTATCACACTGCAGATGGGAGAGAGTTGGCAGCGGGGCTGACTCCCTGCATCGAGACAGCCCCCACTGGCTCGCCATCACACACACACACACGCGCGCGCTGAGATCACAGGCTGAGCTCTCATGCTTCAACACAGATCTTCCCCCAACCGTGGAGGACACATGCGCACAGACATGAGACAGTGGCTTTTTCAAAAATAAGTCAGCAGTTCAGCTGCTTTGCACCTCGAAGTCCATCATGCTTTTGTTAGTTCTTCTGCTGTGGAAAATAGTGGAGCAGCAAAGCAGCATTTTGACACAAAAGACACAGGAGCTGTCAGGAAACAAGAGAATTAAACAGAAATGTCTGGACCACCTTGACTTCCATTATTTGATCAGACATTTCAGCAAGTCTGTCATCCTCAAAAACTGTCAGCAGAGGTTACTTCATCCTTATCGCTCTGACCTCCACTTTTATACAGCTGCTAGAGCTGCTGGGCCTGAGCTAAAGGTCACATTTTATTTGGCCTGGTCATGTTGTTGCGCAGCCTTTACATTCAGATGATTCAGGAGGGCAAGCTTTGAAGTTTTATGCGTGCATCAAGTCTACGACTCGTCTCTCAGCATAATGGTGTCCATAAAGAAAGACAACATTGGTCTCGTAAGTGCATTTATATGTTTAAACTCTGAAAGACGAAAGCAACCTGTAAAGTACACTTTTTTAAACAATATTGCTTTGTTAAAAGTAAAAATGTGGCTTTTTTTAAAAGGACACTGGTTATAAGTGGACACAGTGAGCAACTAGCAAAATATCTTTATCTCCGATCACACAGGCTGACAAAAAAACATTTTGATCACATTCGAGCAATTTATTGTTTGTATTATCAGTTTGTTGACTTCTGATTCCTCCTGTAACACATGTAACAGTAGTTCGGCTAGAATTAATACGTCAACATTACAAAGATTTTTAAAAAATTAATTCACAGTTGCCATATTGTGATTAAATGCATTTCAGAAGTGGGGATCTTTCCCAAATTTTGGCAATATGTTTCATAGTTGTGGTCATATTACAGTATATCACTAGCTGAGCTTTGTTCAGAATAAAAGACATAATGGTACAGTGTCTCAGTCTTTATATAATCGATACAGTTTCTAGTGGTTTTTCTATATTGCATGTATCTAACTGTAAAAATATATTCTCCAATAAATAAATATATAACATAAATATAATATGTATCTAAAATGAATAAATAAATTGTTACATTTTCTTACTTTTCAAACAGGTCTAGACACAGGTAAGAAAAAAAAACTGAATTCCTTCAAAGTCCTTCTGAACAAACTACGTCTCTCTGACACAGGACCCACGTTAATAGTACCATTTCATGATAGTACAAGCTCCCACAGACTCCACGTCAGCTGACGTCTCCGTCCCACCAGAGGAGATGCTCCCTGGCCATTCAGCGCCGTTTCCCATTCGTCTCCTATTCCACGCAGGTACTTTTTAGGGTCGTCCGTCCTCTAAAACAAACGACCCCCTCATGCCGAGTGTGCAGACATTCTAGCCTGTCTTCCTGGCTGCTGAGAGATGGCCCGTGCATTCCTACAAGAGGCCCCGGTGCCTTTATCCCTGCTGGTCGGACTGCTGTCCACCAGCCTGCACCGGCCACGTCCCCACGCCCGCGTCCCTCTTCCCTTCTCTGCTCCCTGCCTGCCAGGGCTTTAGCAGCTATTCCTGAACTGGACCAGGGCTCGGGGTCTCAGCTGTGTCCCAGGATATCCCTGTACAGCTCTGGCACACGGTCAGGGTCCACAGGCCTGGGCAAGAAGTGTGTAAATTTCTGATGCCGCCTGGATTTAGTCCCATCCCTTGGTGTCCCGTCTTTATTTAATGCCACAAAGTAACGCGTCCCTTTGTCTCCGTGTTTGTAGAGGTTGGAAGAGTACGTGTTGTACCAGTTCTCCTCAAACTGCTCCCTGAAGACACATTCAGCTGTGAGCTTATCCTGAAAACAAAGTGGACAACATGAGACAAGTCCTGGCTTATGATGCAGACACAGAAACTCACACAACACATGCCATTATTCCTCTACATTTATACTTCCGAAAATCAAATTATCCAAACATGACAAATGCAAAAAGCTCCTTGTCCATAATCACATTGCCAAAAATGAGGATTTGGGCAAGATGAAAAAGCAGAGATGGTACTTACAGAGCCATACAGCTCTCCTTTGTCGTTCATCCCCAGATAGAGTCCACTGTCCACCCCTCTAATGCTTATCAACCCAACAGCAAGGCTTATGAATTCCAAAATACCTGGAGAAGAATAACACAGTTGTTCAGTACAGACTCTCACAAAGATGAAAGAATATCATCCAAGAGGTTTAAAAATCCAGATTCAACTCTGACAGCAGCCTACTGGCACAATTAATACATGTTAATCAACAAAATTGCATCAAATTATTATTTTCATCGTTCGTATTCACTCTTTCCTTGTTGCTGACTATTTTGATAGTTATTTGCTTTATTGCCACTTTCTATTGCTTACATTTGTTGCAACCAAAAACAGATTAAATTAAAATTTCTTTATTTACCAAAACGACTGTGGTCCTTCCTCGTGCCTTGCACTGTGCCATCCGGAAGTATTTCCAGATGAAAACCAGTCCTGCAGTATAACTGTCTCCTCCTGAGAATCCCTTTCAGGTGCGTTAAATCCGCCGTGGTGCTCCGGGAGAGCCTGTCCCCAGGTATGAGGTGCTCCCCCAGCAGCGTCGGACTGTCCCCGAGAGGGGTCAGCAGGAAATGAGACCCGACCTGTGCGACACCATCGATGCCGTGCAAGACGCCTCCAACTTCCCCCAGAGCGGCAGCAGCAGCAGCAGCCATCGCGTCAGAGCTCAGCGGGTAAAGTTCAGTGAGGAGGTGCGGAGGGAGCGCTCTTGCGTAGTACACTACCTGGTCGCCGCCGTCACTTACTGCATGTTTACGTCCACCTCCTCCGTTACCTAGCACACGTACGAGGACACGCAGACGCGCGGGTTTCTCATCAAACAGTCACCAAACCTCAGATTCCCCCTTCTTCTCTTTTTCTTCTTTACCGCCGCGTCTTCATCAGCTGGGGGTGGGCTGCTGCAGCTGCTGCTCACACAGCCCTCATGTTGCATACCTGTTCGCAGCGGACGGTGATGCTTCAGTGGAGCCGCGGAGGAGACACGGCGGAGAGTGGGGGCTGAATAAACGCTGCAGTGCAGGTACAGGAGCTCCGGGAAGGTTTTGCGCTCAGAGTGGCAGGGGTGGCGAGGCAGGTGCAAAACCACAGGACTAGTAATGGGCGGGGCTGCCACAGTTCAGACGTGCCCTGGCAGGGATTTTTTTCCCCTTCTCCCAAGGCATAAAACAAGAGACACGCAGGGAGAGAGAGTTGGTGGTGGGCTGGGGGCTTGGACTGAACACTTACATCACTTTGAATCCAAATTAAACCAGTAAACTCACACAATAAGACACTTTAACTCATCCAGCGAGAGGTGAGACGTAATCCAGCCTCTGTTTCCATGTTTCTGCAAAGATTTCAACACTTCCTTCACTCTCACCAGTTTGACGCCCTTTAATCCCTGAGCGACGTGAAATGCCCACGGCATTTCTCGCGAGCTCGGAGCGGCGGGCGGCTCGAGCTCTGTGCTGCGTTGCTACCGGTTACGACACCTCAGTGCGAACAGCCATGGCTGCCCTGCGCAGGCTGCTACAGTCGCTCGCTAACAGGTCTAAGTCAGGGACGTTCACGGCGCGGAAACAGCAAACAGCGTCGAAGGCGACAAGAGCGCTGAAAGTTATCGCCGGCGGAGGGTGTATCACCGCCGCGGCCGGCGCTGCTTATTTCTGCCGGACGCCTGTCGACAGGCGCCGCGAACTGAGGAGCCACGTCGAGGCTCGACTCTTTCATCTGGCGCTGCCATCAGTTTCTGCCTCCGACAAGGTACAGTGGCACATTTGTCAAGCTCCGCGGCTTTAGTGGCAACATTCAGCTCACATGCAGTCAGACGAAAGACACCTGCGGCCGTTCAAAATGCTTCAGTTTCACTGTCAGCCTGTCTCACGTGAGCGGAGCTCTGGTGACCGGAGCATCTGCACTTCCAACATCATTAGCCTATATCACACACAGCGCACGTGAAGCGACGGTAACGTGGATGTATCGTCACCACGAGGAGCTATCCCCGACCTTTGGTGCTGAAATGGCAAAATGGTCAAAGGCAGTACACAGACCACGTGACCTAATTGCTGCCATGGATGAGGCTGTTGCCTGCTTTTTCTGCACATAACGTTCAGAAAACGTAGAGAATGAGAATACCTATGTATCCTGTATGGTATATTCACATATTTCAGGTGCTGTTCAAAATAACAAGAACACCTATGTCATGTAATACAATGCAAGAGCCGAGCAAGGGTTGGTATCTCTGGGAGGCCTCTAGTATAGCCCTGTGTTTTTTACCCTCCAAATTGTACTGCATCAGAGAGTGTTTGATTCACAGTCATGCTTATCCATGTTGTTGGTGCTTTAAGATATTCCTATTATTTTAGCGCCTCCAGCATCTCCAGAGGTTGACAAAATATTGCAACAATAATGTCAAGGGTTAGGCATTACGAGTAGAACTCCAACTAATGAGAATTTTCATATTGATGAATATATTCATGATTTATTTCAATAACTGAGGAATTGTTTAGTCCGGAAAACACCATAAACAAGTGAGGTCACAACTTCCCAGAGCTCACAGTGACATCTTCAGGTTGCTTGTATTGTTCAATCGACAATCAGTTTTGCTCAACCCCAAAGATTTTCAATTTGCAGTGATATAGAGCCGAAAAGCATTTGAGAAGCTCAAACCAGTAGGCAGTGTTTCGATTTCTGAGCTAAAGCGATCAGTCGATTCATCTGTTAGTCATTCTGTGGAAATTAATCAGCCACTATTTGGACAACTCATTCTCATTCACTCATTCACCAAAATGCCAAATATGTTCTGGTTCAACTTTCTTTCTCCATGGATTCAAAATGTGGGGTGGTTGTGGACTGCTGGTTGAACAAAACATTTCAACAAACAAGAAAAAACAACAAGAAACGTCTGGCACGATTCTGCCTACTTTCAAGGTGAAGAAAGTAACTCGTGTTGACGTGTCAAAACTCCAACAATGCTTTTAGAATGATGAACAACTTTATTGTGAGAGCAATACTTGTTTTTAGCTTGTGAACTTCATCAGAGTCATCATACAACACATTGCAAAAGAATAGTTTGTCAAAACAGCGTATTTTAAAGCTTCTCTTAGGAACTTGTGATCGCTGCTTTCCACAGAAACAAAAATAAAAGTCTAGAAGATTTTGGCCTATTTTCTTGAGAATGTGTGTCTCAATTAATTGACTATTCAAAGTGTTGTTGATAAGTTTTCTTTAAACTAAATAATAACTAATCATTCCAGCAGTAATTACTAGCTTTACTGGGTTTTTGCAGAACTACTGTCATTTTTTGCACCATGTCAGATGTTCATGTTATTTTCTCCACCCACTGTACAATGTGGATGGCCCTATTAGCCTACATACCAGCACTTCCACAGTAAGTCTCTTAGCTCAGACATGTGCTGACATTGTTGACGGGATCCTCGTAGATCACAGGGGATTTAAACAAATAACGTAAACCAGGTCTGGTTTGCACTTCTAGCTACAGAAGATTCCTTGTTTCTAATCTGCGGGTCGCAGGGAGGAAACCTTGACTGGTGTCCACAGGCAGCAGGAATCCAGGGACGCAGGAAACTGGACACTGGGACTTGGCGGAGGGGCTGACATTTGATGAGAGGTGGGGGTGGTTAGAGGGGGTTTAATGGTTAAGCAGAGGGGGGCACACATTCCCTGGGTGTTTGCTCTGTGCCCAGTGGACCTGGCACTGTGCCACCCAACAGAGAGATCCACTCTGTCTTCACCAGTCCAGCCTTCTGATCTGGCTGGGTTTGAACAGTTGTAGGGACATTATCTGGTGCTCAGGGATGAAAAATAGGGCTGACATAACATGCGCCCCATTACTGAATTAAAGCTTGGGCCTCTTTGTTGTTCCATGTGAGCGAGGCTTTTCGTGACAAGAAAAGCTTCCGTGGATTTCATAAAAAGCATCTTTCAGACAGTATTATCACTGTATGATTTGCAATATTTCAACATGGTTTGTGTGTCTGTGTGTGTGTTTTCAAAGGCCAAGACCTATGGCCTGGATGATGGAGACGTGTACATGTCGTCTTATGAAAACAGATTTCGCCTGTTCAGTACGGTGGAGCACGAGGGCCAGCTCTACATGACGCCACTCAACTTCATCGAGTCCATCAGTTTGAATGAACCCAAGAGTGAGTGCACTCGTACAACTTGGCTCCTTCCCACGATACTAAACATCCTTTGGAGGAAGGAAGGAATCATAATTGATGTTTAGGGCTAAAACAGTCAATCAATCAGTCACTCCATTGACAGAAAATTAATTAACAACCGTTTTGACAGCTTCTAAAATGTGAGGATTTGCTCGTGTTCTGACTGTCATTGTTGTAAATTGAATGTTTTTGGCATTTGAACTCATGATCTGACATAAAGACCTCAGTCTGGGCTTTATGAGTGCAAGAGATGAAACAATTGTGAAAATTATCAGCAGATTGATTGATTATAAAAACAGTCACATTGGCAGTGACGTATAACCATTGCACCTCTTTGACCAAATATTTCCAGGAACAGTGGAGAGAGACCTTTTGGGTTAGGAACTACATTTAGATGCTGATTTCTCTTGTTGAAACACTAGTTAAGTTCCTCAGAGGGTTAATGGGTCCCTAGAACAGTTTTTGTGCGGAGCCAGGCTAAATCAATCTGTCTCAAATGCAGAGGAAACAGTCTCTAATTTGGTAGACCTTTATTTATATTTCCTTATAGTCTTTAGTGCTAAAATTAGTTCCAATCGTTTTGAAGGGAAGGTGGCAGCCCATTTTCCCTCATGAAGAGTGCAGCAGCTGCACTGCAGATGCTGCACTGCCTCTATAATCTTTGTAGCTGTGTGAAGAAATCAGCCACGTTTGTCAGCAGCCATTTGCTTAATTACACTTCCATCAAGCCATCAGATAAACCTCTGCTCCTTCAATTACTTGAGATTAAAAAAAAGGTCCCTGTGTTGTTGTTGTTGCGCCCTGGAACTTGTTGCTGAGGGCCTGCGAAGTGTCATCGGACAATAAGTGGTGGCTTGAAGAGCTTCAGTCATAACACCTGCATAAAGATAGACATCTTTACCAGCAACCCCACTTTTATGGCTCATTTATGTGGCAACAAACTCGCAGAGACCCAGAGAGACCAAACAACTTAGCATGGATGTCATAAATGTAATGATAAGGCATTCTGATTACTGGGATTTATTATGATTTGAGGTGTGTGGCCTGCTGTAATCTTTCAGATATGGCTTCACTGGCATCTGATGAGCAAGGCAAATAAGGAGCACTAATAGCGTGCGTCATTGTTCCCTGGTGGCTAATGGCTTACGTGTGACAAAATAGTAATCATGGAGTTTTATGGTTATATTGTGGCTATAAAAGGAGATGTGTTTTTGCCATTCTAGAAGATGTTTAGGAAGGCCTTGAACATGACCATTATGCATTACTGATGGTCTTAATTTCAGAGGCAACACATGAAGCAGAGGATGGTGGGATTATAGCCTTTTAGAAGTGAACCATCTGAGTAAAAAGTTAAAGTGCTGTCCATTGTTCACAGTAAATTATTCATATGAGATCCGTAAGTGTTTGCTGGTTATGAAACATTAATAGAAAGCATCAAATACATGTCTACATGGAGAACACGACCCCCTTTTATCTTCACATGCTCACTCAGACGCCTCACTTTGGTGGAGAGCAGGCCATCACATGGCAATCATAATCCCAGCTTTAGACACAGGCTTTAAAATGTGTCAGTGGAGGGTTATTGTCACTGTTATCGATGTGATTTTTCCTAGCCAGTTTTTTTTTTTTTTTTTACAACACCTCCACCTTATCTGTTGCTTTATTGACCATCGGAATGCGTTCATGGAGATACATGGCTTGTGTTTCTGTCCACGTAAACACCTGTTTTCACTTTTGTTTCCCAGTTCTATATTCCTAACACAGAAATCACCACTTCAGCATGTTATTATAAGTCAGACGTCATAGATCATCCTCTAAACGTTCCCCTTTGTTTGTTTAGGTAGGAGAGCTCGGAAGTCCCTGACAAAAAAGGTGAGCAGAATCTCCTCTTCATCCGTGTAACACCTCCAACAAGCAGTGCATAACGTTGTGATTACCTGGGATTTAGAAATGAATGAGTGATTTGGGATTTTCTTCTATTCTCGCAGGAATTAGACAAGATGCTGTCTGATACCCCGCCTGTTTGGAAAGGATCATCTAATTTGTTTAGAAATCTTCGTGAACGAGGTGAAGTAACCCACTTAATGTATTACAGCTATACACATAAATCCATTGAATTTAAGTAACTCCCTTTTATGCTTCTATTTTTTTAAAGGCCCTCCGTCTCTTGTTCAGAGTCTGCTCTGTTGTGCATGTCAGCCTCGTATAATCCAGAGCCATGAGTGTGTTGTAAATACTAATCTTATCTCTCCATCAGTCTGGAAACAGGTTGTAGATTTATTCTCAAGTAACCTCTGCAGGAGGGAATGGTCCATTGATAATATGCATAAAGATCCTCTCTGCTTCCTCTACTAATATGCAGGAACTAAGTTTCCTGGAAATATGTAATTTTGTACTAATTATTATAAAGGACAAGTTTCCTTGAAAGAAAAGCTCATTTTAAACTCAAGTAACACATTTATTTTTGTGATCCATATATGTTGAATGGTATACATGCTTGTAGAACATGCCACATTTTTGCATGTTTAACCGAGCTGTTACACTTTAGGACACTCTAGGTTACAGAAAATACTAGAAATTAGCTGAAAGTGTACCAATTTCTCAATTCCTTGGACACAGGAAATTATTCTGAACATATGGGCCATTAAAATAAAGGCCAAAAACAGTGCTGATTAGAGTAAAGCATTTGCATCATTTTGCAAGTTAATTGACATTCACTGCACAGACATATGGAAGCATATATGAGCAATGTACTGGAGCCTTCACTCCTCACCTGCAAACCTGAAGTCACAGAAGTGTTGTCAGTGTGTGTGAAGATTTTTTTAATTCTCCCACCTGGGCCTGCACACTCCCGCTCAGTAGGTCATGCGAGCCAGTCGAGCATCAGATCTCACTGTTCTGCTCTCTTCTCTGTTGCTTTAGCTAAGTGCCAATGCTGGGATTTGGGGCTTTTAATCCTGCTGTTAAACGTTGCGGCTTTGTCAGGGAAAAAAGGACTGGATTGATCTGTGAACAAAGCGTTGCTTTAGAGAATGAGGGAGCTGTTTGAACCCAGCTATGTCGAGGCATGTCCCACTGGCCACCCCCCTGATCACCACGGACATTATGAAGCCTACGAATGGCATTGGATTACATCTCCGGGACTGCCACTCTGTATGAAGTGTTTCTGTGGAATTCTTTGTATTGTCTAACAACATCTACTTGAGCTCTGAGGCTCAGAGGGAGGAGGGGGGTGGCTCCCTCCAGGAGTGAAGGTGTGTGGTATTGGTGAAACATGGCTGGAATCTCAAAAGTTTTTTTTCTCTCTCTTCAACCCATTTAAGCTTTAAAGGCTTTGAAGCTAGAGATCTGTTGTCATTATAGGGCCGTACCTGCCAAACAGAGAGAGCCGGGGTGAGAAGATGGAGCACTTTGTCGTGGGGATTTTTTGATGAACTTTGTCGAATGGCATGCACCACTGATTCTCTGTTCGCACCTCAGTTTGTTCACGTGTTTCACTTGGCTTTACATCACCTTGGTAGAAGCGTAGCTCCAGCCCCTAGAGGAAATGTGGAAGCGAAGTAAAAATGGCATTTTTGTTTGCTAGCTTTGTTTTCTTTCCCTCGAGTGTTCCTCTTTCTGGAAATATCTCCCCGCAGCAAACCCTGTACCTGAATTCTTTTCCCATAACACCAAGGGCAGTCACCCAGAACTATCTGTGCTCGATTCTCTATCTTCCCGAGCAAACAAAAGCTTGGGAATGCTTTCAGAGTCAGAGGGGAGAAGCCTCCTGAGTCGACTGAGATGTCTCCTGACACATACTCTTCCCTTCTCCGTGTCACACAACAAAGGGAGCTGAAGGACACGACACAGAACCTGAATCGGCCATTCTCAATCAGTGACAGATCACTCGAGAATGTATTACACCTTGTTACCCAAACACGATCAGAAGCCGTAGGCCTTAAATTTGTTTGGGTTTGTGTCCAGATAGGTCAGCTCAGTTGTAAAGCCTGTGTTTGTGTGAGGGGAACACCAAGCATGAAGTAAAAGGCACCTTTTAAGATGTTATCAGCGGGCGCGAGAAGATTACTCTTGTCTGAAGGCGTGCACTGTTTCTTTGGACGGCTTATTCATCTCAGGTGGATGACTTTGAACATCTGTAAACACCTTCAGCTAACTGGTTAATGCTGTTTGATGCTGTCTTGTGTGGAAAAGGGAACATTTAGGTTTTTGTTTCTCAGCTTGACAAATCTTTCTCTTTTTTTTTCTTCTAGGTGTCATCAGTTACACAGAGTATCTCTTCCTGCTCTGCATTTTAACAAGTGAGTGACTGGCTTGAGAAGACTTGTCTTGAAAGATACTTAGATACTCAAAGGTGACTGTCCCATGTGATTCTTTTCTGTTTGGTTTCAGAGCCCCATGCAGGCTTCAGGATTGCTTTCAACATGTTTGATGCAGATGGGAATGAAATGGTGGACAAAAGGGAGTTCTTAGTGGTACGAGCCTCATCTTGGTACTCAGAAATAATAAAATGCATTTGATCTATCTTTTCTGCATAATAACTTTTCTTCTTCTCACCAGCTGGAAGAAATTTTCCGTAAGAAAAAGGACAGAAAGGAAGTTGCTGATGATGTGCAAAGATTTGACCTGCAGGTATGAGTTGCTTTTAAATGTCTTAACACTTATTAAAGCTGCTTTAATCAATGAGTTTTATATTAACAATGGAACAAATGACTTTGAATAATGTAATAGGTTGCTGGTAATTATGAACCCACAGAGGATTATCACCAACTTTGCAGTTCACCTCATTTTTAGCTTTTTTGCCTCTTAAGCTCAATGCCAGACAGAGAAAGTTAGCAACTAGCAAGCTAAATGTCAGATATCTTGTTGTTATCTTGTTTTCATGATTCTAAATGAATGCTAATGTCTGCTAGATCTGTAAATAAGTGCTTACTAATAACTGTCCTAAAATGCTCCCTATAACAACTTTATATGTAGGGTGTTGTGCTTTCAGCCTCATCTGCTGCCCCCATGTGGTCAAAAAAAGCAACATGCATTAATCAGTTTGGCCAACAGCACAACAAACTGTAATCACAGCAAGGACATGTTATCACTGCATAAAGTTGATATGGCTAACATGTTAGTGAGCAGTTGCCTATTTACACATCCAGCAGACGCAGAGCAACATTAGCATTTATTCTGAGCTGTATTTCTGCTACCTGACAAATGTAAATACAATAGTCACCCTTGTTTTAGATTTATTTTAGTCTACACCAACTCCTGAGAAAGATTAGCCCTTTAGCTTCCTAGTTGCTGACTTTGAGAGAAATATCTGTCTCTTTAAGTAAAAACTTATGCCACATTCACCAGCTAGTCGCTATCTTTGTCTTTCTGCTCTTGTCTGAAAGACAATAAAAGGCTCCACAGAGAAACAGAGAAGGACAAGTGACACCAGCCATTTGATCCATTGTTGATTAAAGGAAAAATAATTAGCTCAGCTTGACTTTGCCCTGAATCTCAAATTTGAACCAGTGTCTAACATGACATTACATTACATGAGGTGTGGTCGTACAGGGTAAAACATGCCTGAGGCTTTCATCTCTTTAGGGCTGTCTTATGCTGCATGCAGGTGGATGTAAACAGGCAGAGCTGAAAAGAGCGATAAGAGCAACTCTTTGAGGTCTTATCGCACAAACACAACATGGAGGAGCTTACTCTGACGGGACAAACGCTAGCATCTCTGGACGGTCTTGCATTAATCTGAAGCCCGTATAACCATCAAAAAGATCATTAGAATGGGCACTCTAGATTTGGAAATATAACGATGCTTTGCAAGAAGACAAAGCTGAAGATGAAGACTCTGAGCGCATTCACAAAGCTTAAGAATAGGAACAAGATTCTTGGATCGCTGGTAAAGTCACGACATATAAACTTGATGGCTAAGACTTGAAAATCAATGGATAGCTTACAGACTAATTTCCAACCATCTTCCTGTTCTAAAACACTTTGTGAATTATAAATGAATCTCTCTTTCTGCTCTCTTTTTGCATTTCAGAGCCTGCAGCTGTACGGTCATAACAAATCCCAGCCGCACAGTGTATGTATTGTTCTCTTTCCCTGAAGGAAAATGAACTGTTCTGCTTGTTGCATGCACTTTTGGCATGCGCCCTCCCTAACCTGACAATGTTTTTGCATAGTGAGTTAGCACAGAAAACACACATGTATCTCAGGGGCTGACAACACCCGTATTTGTGTCTGTTAACACCAGATAACCTCATTCACATTCACTGGAATTGAAACACAGCGCTGCGTACTTCAGCATTATCTGACATATTGTCTTCGTCTGTGTGTGTGGTAGTGCAGGGGGTGCACCGCAGATGATTTATGTACCAGCCTTTTGTCAGTGTTGGGCGAGAGATTCCACTCCAGAAAGCTCTTACCTGAAGACTGACAACGTCTCACCCAGACCCCCATGTTTTATTTTTACAGTTTCTTGAGGAGTGGTATTTGGGCTCAGGTTACCTTTTGTGTTGGGTTTGACCATGAAGATGCCCGTCAGAGAGGAGAAGCAGCACTGTGAAAAGCACTCAGCACACACACACACACACACACACACACACACACACAAACACACACACGCAGGCGAGTCTACAGCGAGCAGAGGGACGGAGTCCTGAAGACTTTCCCTTGAGGTGTGCCTTTTTTGTTTTGATTTCTTCTGCCGTACTGCAGGTAACTTTCCAACAAAAAGTTCAAAAGTCGGATCTTTTTAAAAACACATAACAGGCATGTGTTCAGTGCTGCGGTTGGGCTTTCCCCAGCATATTCTAATTACAAGTGTATCAGGATCTTTTCATGGGATGAGATGGGAACAGCGCAGCGCATTAAAGAGTTGTTCCGTAATTAGCTGTGGGATCATGTCGTAAATCTCTCTCTCTCTCTGGTGAAAAGCGATGAGGCGCAGAGGAAGAGCTGTTTTATCAGCTGTCTCACATTCCCCCTCAGGCCCGAGAGATGAAAAAAAAAAACTTAATAAGATAAATAAATATTATGAAATCAAGCAAGCCATCCTTAAGAACACGTGTCGACGGCGACTGGCTGTTTCTGGTTGGTTGCGTGCTGATGTTGCTTTTGAATGAGGTGATGTCGAGACTTGAGAAAACATCTAGACTCAATAAATGATCGGTTGAAAAAACAGAGCGAGAGGCACCAACATGGTCTATAACTGCGAGTTAGAAATCCTAGTTTTTTCCTAACTACTCGGAAGACAGATTTCCTGTGATCTTCTGGTTGCACATGACACCAATTACAAGAAAATTGTTGTTGACAGTTGTGTTTCAGTGTAGCTGTAGTTATAGTCATCCCACGGCAGCTGGGAGAGTGCAGGGAGCAGTGTAAACTGTAATAATAATAATGATTGGTTAATCCCAGATCAGGAGCATGACCTCATCAAGAAAAATAGCAGAGTGGCTTCTTTGTTCCAGGGCAGGAAATGTGTTGGAAGAGCGTTGTGCATTTTAGTGTATTGGTAAAAACATCACCATCTTTTATATTTAGACTTCAATCTCAGACCAAATTGTTCCAGAAAAGGTTGCTATTTAAAACCAGAAGCCATTGCACAAGAGTAGGTAAAAGGTGTCCGATAACCTGCATTTACCTCACAGCATAGCATCAAATGATGATGTATTGGGTGGGTTCAGTTACATCGTTAACCTGGCATGAATCACCCTTCAGGTCTCACGCCCTGCATGCTTTGGACATGTGTTAGCTACATCGGCTCAACGTCCTGCCAAGAGGCTGCATGCATCGCTGCAGATCAGGCTCACGTCAGGGCTGATGAGCCTCTCAGATACACCGGTGTCAGCCCCCGTCTGTCTCTGCCTGTCTGTCTGTCCCTCCCGTCTGACTTTTTGTCTACTGCTACATATGTCTGACTCTTCATCTTCTTTCTGTCTCTGTCTCTGTCCTCCTCCCTGCCTTAGTGTGCATTAACCATGCTCGTCTGTCCAGCTTCCTTTTCCTGATCTCAGTAACATGTGCCAGATGTATTTTGTCTTCTAACAGCTGTGCTTCACAGGTTCTTAAAAAAGATAGTCAGCATGTGGAGGCCCGCGGCATGTGGGACGTTCTCAGACGTGGCACAAGTCAAGTTCTGTTTTCTGATCTCGCTGAGGTAGCCCTGCCCTCTTTAGCTACTTCTTCATTACTTTGGTTACACAGTTATACTACGCAGCAGGTCCTGACTGTCCTTACTTGTTTGTTTCTCATAAAAGCTCCTGTAGGTTCTGAGGTAGTGAGCACAGTGGAACAAGTTCTAGATTTATGCATCTGTCCTCTTGCTAGTTAGAGTATTTACCCAAAGAGAGCTCCTCCGAAGCATGTTTAATGAATGTGTTGCATGGCACGTGTTCCTATCGTGCAGAAATTACAAATGCTGGTTTGGTTTCAGGCACCATGAAAAATTAACCATTAACTCTGAGTAATTATTCAATAGCGGAATCTGGGTATGGCCATTAACTAACATCTTTACTTAAAGCTTTCAGCATGGTTAAATAAATGCCATTGTTAATGTTTACCTGGCGTTACCATGATACGCTTGTATGTAACAAAGCAGCTCGTCCTGGCTGCTCAAACGGAGATTTTGTGCTGATTTCCTCAATATTTGACTGAATCATTGCTGTAATCGGGTGTGGTTTGCTCTCTGTATTTGACTATACTGAACATATCACATCTGAGGTGGATGTTTAACACTATGAGGATTCATGATGCAGTCACTTTTTACCTACGACAGCACGTGGATGAGAGAACAGAGACAACCCTGCTGGTGCATTTCTTTGGGAAAAAAGGCAAAGCTGAGTTGAAGTTTGAAGATTTTTACAAGTGAGTTGAAAATGCTTTTGTCTGCTCTGTGATGAATCATGATGCCCCTGAGAAAGTGATTATCTCACAGTTTGATATGTCCATGGGTCATTTTCATACCACCTGTAACAGATCAGCCTTTAGTGGTTTTGTTGGTGACTACGTTAAGTGTTCCTCTGTGCATGTGAGTTTCTGGTGGTGGCATTTCCTGTCAGCAGCTGCTGTCCCTCTCGCGCCTCCAGGTTCATGGACAACCTGCAGACAGAGGTGCTTGAGATAGAGTTCCTCTCCTACTCCAAAGGCCTGCCCACCATCAGCGAGGAAGACTTTGCACAGATCCTCCTTCGCTACACCAGCGTGGACGACGTCAGCGGGTATTTGGAGAACGTGCGCCACAGCATGCCGGACGAAAAGGTGCGCTGTATTTTTTTCCCCCTTCAGATTCGCTCTGTCATCACGTCACCTGTGACAGCTCTCATTCAGCATCTTAAAGAACAAGGGGTAGACAAAATAACAATAACACCTTATAATATGATGTAATCTAAGGCAACATCAACTGAAAACATGCAGGAGACATTAATCAGCTCCTCTCTTCAGCATTAAATGAGTCACAAGTTTGTAGGACTGATTTAATTGGACATTTTGGAGCAGGGTGTTTGAAGGAATAGTTCAACATTTTGGGACTAGATGGACTTATTTGCCTTCTTTTGGAGAGTGAGATGTGAAGATCGTGAAGTAAAGTGAAGTGATTTGCTTAGCTTAGTTAGTCCAAAGACAGGAGAAACAGCGAGCCTGGCTCTGCCCATCATCACCTCTAATGCTGACAAATTCACATGTTGTACCTCATTTGCTTGACTTGCCCATGAAAAGAGCAGTTTCTCTGCCTGTTAATTAGTTTTAGTTTTTCACAGACTTTGAAGCAGCACAGTTCAGCACAATCTACATGAACTGCAGTAAGTTGGCCTGTGAGTCTGCACTCAACCAGAACTTTTCGTAACTTGTTGGGCCGTCACAGGTGGTTTTGTGTGAGTATGGGAGTATTTTAGTCCTTCGTTTCTTTGGCTACAGCTCTGTGAATTAGCTGCTGAGTGAAGCATCCTCATTTTAGCTTTAATTTGTTTTTCCTCTTGGTGCGCTGACCCGGCTCCTCAGCCACCTCGAGTAGCCTGTTGCTAGATCTCCATTGATTATCAAGTGGGTCTCACCGTTAGGCTAAGAGATGTTTTATGGCCCTCACCTTGTTAAAACAGCAAAGCGTCACAGATTAGTCATTACTCCATTTGTTCCTCTGTGTGTGTGTTGCCTGTTTGGCGGGGCCCCCGGTGAGAGAAGGAGCTAGTAGCTGCGGGATGGTTGAGTGGAGATCAATAGGCTCAGTGTTTGAGTCATCAGCCAAGCCTGAGATGTTTGGGGATTCATCACTTTTGTTGTTTTTGTTTATTCAAGTATCAGGTTAATCTGCCTTAGAAAAGTCTGCAAACGGCCTGACCTCTTTCCAAAAGCTCCGATCCTCCCCCCGCTGCTGACAGCTCAGCGTGTCCATACTGCACAGGGAAAATCCAGCAATGTATACTTTGTCTGTTTGGGTGTGTTATCTACCTGATGGCTTCAAGGTCCCACACACACTAAAGGATTCCCCGCAGGATGAAAGGAAGCAGATTATGTGTTGTGTGAATTGTAGCACTATCCTTCTGCCGGAGTGTTGACACATGCAGCCGCTTGCTTTATGTGGCACGTTATAATTTCTCACGTTGCGTTTCACAAGCTTTGTGTTTCATAAATAAAGGCATTGTTTTATTGTCGTTATCTCTTTGCAGGGAATCACCTTTGAGGAGTTCAGGTCCTTCTTCCAGTTCCTTAACAACCTGGAGGACTTTACCATTGCCATGCAAATGTACAACTTCGCCAACCGCTCCATTGGCCAAGGTGAAGTGTCAAAGTTTGTAGTCACATACTAGTTGTACAGCTCTTTAAGTCTTTGCTTTCTTTCTTATGTCTCTGTCTCTGTTGAAGTGAAGTTAACGTTAAAGCTAAATTCATGGTTAGCTATGAAGCCAGCAGCTGGTCTCAAGAGGGGAAAACTTCTACTTAACTTCTATGTAATATGTAATGTCCATCAAACTTCCAATCCACTTATTGTTTACACAGAATCAAGGTGCACACATAAAACATCGTTCCAACCGTAATGTATCTATTCTGAATTTTGAATGCACCCGTGGAACCATTTGATCTTATGAGCATATTCACTGTTTCAGGATATTTACTTTGGCTGATTCTTGGTGGTATCATACACATGTCTAAGGTAAAACCTGCACAACATGTCCAAAAGTATGTGGACACCTGAAATCAGGGCATCTGTGGGTCCTTTTTTGAAAATATCGGTCCTTAAAACTCATTAAATGGTCTTAAATTCTAATTTGTGATTTCTTAATTGCCAAAAACATTTGATCTGATTTAATTTATCCATTTTTTATTTTCTTTTATTCAAAACGAGTCAAGCTCTTTTGCATGAAAGTCCACATTTCAGATATTACAAAACTTTAAACCTACCACTGAACCAAATACTGTCATTTTACTTTATACCTGCACTAACAAGTTGACAAAAGGCAGATTAACCTAACTCAGTGTAATAAACATATTCCTTCATAAGACCTACCCCTGCACAAGACCACATATATACAGTCCTACTTATCTTTATATTTACCTGCAATGTTTGAATAAGAAAAAGATGACTTGTCCACAAATCAGTCTTAAATTTGGTTAAAAGTTATCTTGAAAAGGTGCTAAAAGCATTCAATATAATGTCTGATACCTGAACATTTCGCCCACATGTGATTGTCAAGCATCTCATTCCATGATCACAACATGCTGCTGTGACAGCCTCCGCTCTTCTGGGAAGGATTCCCACAAGAGTTCGAACCCTTGCTGCAGGGATTTGATCCCATTCAGCTCTGAGAACAAAAAGGTTGGACACTGATGATGGGCGGTGAACCTCTTCAGGTCAGGTCTCTGTGCAAGCCGGTTAATTTCCAAAACCAGAAAACCATTTTTTATGGACTTGATCTGTTCATGGACCATTGTTATGTTGAAATAGGAGAGCTCCTCCACAAACTGTTGCCACAAAATTGGAAGCACACTATATTCTGAAATATCATCGTATGCTGTGGCGTTAAGATTTGCCTTCATTGACACTTAGGAGCCTCGCTCAAAAGTATGAGGACAAGCATCTGTGTATTTGCTATCATTTATTTGCCAAAGCCTCATTCCACAAAATGTCTGAAATAATCCCTCATACATGTAAACATGCTGCTGTAAGTACTGTGTTGAACAGCCTGTTGGTTGTCATGTTATTCTGATGAAAACAAGATTGCTTTCCAAAAAGTAGTGTGTCACCCTCCAAACACTGGTGTTACAGTGATTTTGGTCTTATTTCAAGCCGAAATGCTGAAGGCAGCATTTAAAGCTGACATGTTGTAAAGTTTGCTCTCTATTAGGTGATTTATTGTTCACTTCTCACCGATCACCTGTTTTATTTCCTTCTCAGAGGAGTTTACCCGTGCCGTCTACGTGGCTACAGACATCAAGCTGACCCGCCACTTGGTCAACACAGTCTTCAAGATCTTCGACGAGGATCACGACGATAAACTCAGCCACAAGGAGTTTATCGGTGTCATGAAGGACCGGCTGCACCGCGGCGGTGGGGTGAGACATAACCATTTACATACCATCTAGTATCTGTCTTTATTGAAGGTGACAGAAGACATGGCCCCTCTCTCCTCCTCCTTCGTCAGCCTCTCACAGTGTGGATGAGAAGGAAAGCAGCACTGAGGTGTTGGTGTTTGAACTGAGAGCAGCACTGGCTGATGTGAAAGATACCAGCACTGTCAGCCTTTGTCAGCTACTTCTTAATGTGTAATCTGTCAGGGCGGATGCCACAAAGAGCTCAAACATGGACACATAGATGCAAAGTCAAGTCAGATTGAACAGGATGAAGGAAAAAAAGGCAAATATGTCTTGGTGCTGAGAAATACATGTTTGTTTTCAAAACAGAGCACTTTTGCACCATTAAGCCTACTTACGCAGCTATTAGCATCACAAACAGCACATTTCCTATTTAATTACAACTTTAGGTAAGCACTCATTATGCCTCTTTTCTCTTTACATTGTGGTATACTTAAATACCTCCATACCATAATGTCTAAATTACACTCCTGCCACTTTCTATTACTGAAGCACGTCTCACCTCTGAAGCAGCGATTAGTGAGGTTTGTGAAATTATACTGCCATCTAGCGGAGCATCATGAAATTGAAACTGATTTCTCTCTCTCTCTCTTTCTCTCTCACACACACACACAAACACACACACACACGCACACACACACACACACACACACACACACACACACACACTCACAGGGTGTCAGAGTGGAGGAGAAGTTCACCTCTTTTAAGTCCTGCATGAAGAAGGAGCTGTCAGGGAAATAGGTAAAGTCTTTTCTCACACTCTTAAACTATACTAACACTGTTTAACGTGAGGTTAAACATGCGACATTATAATTTTTAGCTGTTCCCCAGCAGAGTTTCCCAGGCACACTATCCCAGCCTATAGTCAGTCTTTTCAGATGTGTTTTGAGGCCCTCACTCTGCTCTCCCGCAGCATTGAGTTACACTGTAATATTAACGCCTGATCAGTTGCCACCAGATACCAGCTTAAGTCTGCACACATGAGCAGTGAGCAGTGCAGTTTAAAGCCGTATAAATGTTTCAAAGGAAATGCACCTCTTTGGAGAGGGCTTGATAATCTTCCCTGATAAATCTTCGGAAGGGACTTGATCTGTATGTCTTTGCAAACAGTGCCGCAACATAAAAAATGTTTCTTTTGAGAATTTTGATAAAACAAAATAGAAAAAATACCAGGTTTTGGCCTCATTATTGTGGGATTTGGACAAGGATGAAAGTGCAATGAAAGTTTAATATTTCACTTCAATACAGCATTAATATTTTTTTACATGAATGTAACATTATCAGCAGTTAAGGGACGATTTTGACATTTTGCTTTCTTGCCAAGAGCTATGTGATTTTGGTATCTATTAAAAATAACATGCAGCCAGCAGCTGGTTAGCTTAGCTTAGCACAAAGACTGGAAACAGGGGGAAACTGCTAGCCTGGCTTTGTCCAAAGTCAAGAAAATCCACCTACCGGCACCTCCAAAGTTCACTAATTAACATGCTATATCTCCTTTGTTTAATCTGCGCAAAAAAAACAAAGTGTTAAAACAACAATCTTCTCATCTAACTCTCCACAAGAAAGCAGAGAAGTATATTCATCAAAATGTTGCACCATTCATTTAACGTTCATCATCTGCCACAGTAACTTTGCTTTTCTGCCATTTATCATGATTGTTTTACCCTCTGCTGCCAATGACTTGACATGTGTGACTTCTGTGCTGGCAATGCTAAATGTTTTTCTTTCAATTAAAGTAAATGAGTGAAATCTGGAGAGAACTGTTGCTGGTTGCTGCTTGTTGTCTCTGCTGAAAGTCCCCAGCTGTAGTAAATCCTGCAGAGGACCCAGGTTTATTTCTGCATAATTGCAGAACTACTGCAGCACTTGTGCTCCATGACTGTTTTAGAGGCGTAAGAGTTCCTGTTTCTCAGTGTTGTATTTCTGCATTGTAATATACAAGAGAGAACTGACTGCAGTTCTAATGTAAGAACAATATAGATTATTCACCCTGCTCTGCCTTCACAATGGCAGACAGTGTGTTGGTATACATTTCCAAAGTGTCACTTGTATTTATCATTTTCTCTCTGTCGTCACCAGGTGAAATCCCATCATCAGTGCATGTTTTACAAACTGGACGAGCTGTGCCTCCGCGGTGCTCTCTACAGGACAGAAGGGTTCATGCATGTTGCAGCGTCTTATTGCACTGTGTCAGAAGTTTTCAAATAAACACAAACAGGATGTGGTCAGCCTAATGGGAAGCTGTTGCAAGTGGTCAGACAAACATGAATGACCTAGCAAGAAATTACATGTACTCAGTGTTGCAGGACTCTAAATTTGACTAACTTGTCTAACTGCTTCTGCTGCTCAGAAGATATTGAACTATTGATTCACCTAATTGTAAATATATTTATCACTTTATGATTGCTAACTACCTGATTTTATTTATTCATCTAAAAGTCCATTGTTGTCTTATTGCTGCTCTCCCTGTGTGTATCCTTCCATTTGATTCTCCTTTTTGTCCTGAGCCTGTTTCTGTACGGCAGCATTATTGCTTTCATACTTTGTCCTTCTATTGGCTCTGCAGCCCCCTGCACAGATCAGCTTAGAACAGCACCTCCCCTCCTTCCGATCCTCCTCCCTGTCCTCCTCCTCCTCTCTCCCAAAGCGCTGCAGCTAAAATCCTCCAGGATCCCTCAGAGCCAGCAGGCCTGAACAAACTCACTCAGTCTGTGTCTTTTTCACTGTTTAACTACAGGCAGCTAGCAGTGTTAATCATTTCTTGGCTAGTAAAGACAAGTGTTATTTTAATGCCACTGGCAGGGAAGACCTCTTTAAACATAAATATGCAGAATATTGAAGCCATATGTTTGTTCCACTCTTGGGACACTCAGCTTGAATTATTGTTGGTTTTAGAGGAGCAATATATTAAAATGACTGTCCCTTTAGGCTCCGTGAGGAAGACTTTACACTATATCTTCTTTATAGAAATCCTCTCTTGTCCTACTGTACTCTATGTTACTGAGGAATTCTACATGAATGTTGTTCCTGCTATAATGTTTGCTTTGGGTGGAGTTCTGTACTGCAAAAAGAATGACTGAAGATCAACATGTTACATGCTGCACCACACTAATGGATTTGTATTTCAGACTACTTTCTGTTTTGGTGTTGGATGTTTGATTTAGTTAGACTACCTCTTAAAGAGTTTAAGCAACTTCCGGCCATATATTCTTTCAAGTCAGGCCTTGACTGTTACACTGATGTTACGGTACATTACATGCATTTATAATGACACAGTGAAGTAAATATGATATAAAATAATTGGATTCTTGGCTATTTTTATACTCTGTCTTCCTCTTTGCCACACACAAACACATGCTAACATTGCTTTGTTGTCAGCTAGTAAAGTGTGAACCTCTCGCACCGTCCTCACCAGACAAGGCTTTTCTCTCTAACCACAGTGGACTGACGGCAGAAGCACCGAAGAATAAATTAGCTGTTTTATTTTCAACCTCAAGACAAATCATTAACAGTATTAATCATCAGGAACCTGGGGCTGTGTGGGTGTACGAGATTTTAATCAGGGACTTTTTATCTTTAAATGATTAATTCAGCAGGGTAATAATTTGCAGTCTCATACTCTAATCATGCACTTCTTTCAGTAAGATCAAGGAGATCCTTCAAGGACTCAGTAACAGATCCCTGAAATATAGAGAAAGGTTACAGCTACAGCTGCATTGCACATCACTGATGCAGTTATCTGAACTTCACCCATCACATCACCCACCTGTGCCGTGTGAAAGCACCGGCAGTCTCAGCCACTATTAAAGATCCATGGCTGTCACCTTCCCCTCAGTACAAACAATCCTGTGACGGGGAGTCAAACAGGGACATCAGCAACTTAGCACTGCACCCCTGTAAAGTTGGGGGACTTAAACAAGACCGATTAAAAGAAAGGATCGTCCAAATTGATGCAGCAGAGGCAGAGATATCCTGAATTTTTTGTCCCTGTTATGTGTGAAACTCTGGATCCTACAACTCCCACAATGCAACTCATCTTTTATTAGAGCCCCCCTGCCTATTAAATGTCCACATCTTTCAAACTCCAGGCACCCAGTTTGTAACACAGGCTGCAATATATATATATAATAGGTCTCAAGCCCAAGATGATTGTCAGGGTTGTGTTGGTAGACTTTAAAAAGGGTCTCTTCGGAGACCACAGGAGAGATGATGCAGCTGTTTTCACATGCTGAGTGGTACTCTTGATGGGAAGTAAATCAATCTGCGTGTAAAATCAGTGAAGTGCCACTCAGGGGAGCTCAGGGTCAGTTGTAGCATTTTCAAAATGTCTCCAGGTATTTATAGAGGTCGCTAAACTGCTCACATTTTTATAAATTACATTTAGATCCAAACAGGCATGAACCAGTGAAATCTTTTTTCATCATTTGATTCAGTTGTATCATGTTTTTTGTTTTTCTTCACCTTTTGCTCAGCAGCTTTTGAACAATACTGAAACTGGTTGATTTTTGACATGTGACTGGACCATCTGTCCTTATTGTAAGACTGAGATGCTTTATTATTGCGGTGCATATTGTTAGCTTGCTGCAGCATACCGCCCACCCACGAAACTGGCGACAGGTGGAAAATCACAGATCTTTCTCACATTCAAACAGCATTTACGAAAAAGACCTTCTCAGTCAGAAAGCAGAAGTAAAGAGCAGTTGGTGAGTAGAGAGCAGCTTGGCAGGGGCGGCTTGTGCGAGGGAACATACTGCAGGACTGCAAAATATTTTGCAGGTGCAGTTGGACGCGAGGCAGCAGAAGCAGGTGGATCTTGCAGACCTCCACCTGCACTGTCAGGTAATGGAAGAATAACAATATGCTTGCAACAGCGCCTCTGACACAAGCAAACCGTATCATAGCCTGGTAAACAGTCACCAGACCAATAGATAGATATTGTCTGAATAGGCTGTGATATTAGAGGATAAATATTAAGAAATGTTTTAAAAAACAGTGAGACTGGCTTCCTCTTGCCTTTGTGGGCAAATGAAACCAGCATCTGGGCATGATGGGGGCAGACAGACATCCCTCAAACATGTGTGTGTGTGTGCGCGCGTGTGTGTGACCCCTATTTCAACACTCGCGAGGCTGAACTTATTGAGCCCATCTGCTCGCGGTGAAAAAATATGCCAGGCTTGCAGCATCCCGCGGACGTCATGGCAACCTGTGGGGGGGCAGCAGGGGCGGTCCTGACTCTGCGCGCGCGTGTGTGTGTGTGTGTGAGCTGTCTGATATTTTGTTGTAGTCTGTGCTAGTGGCTGAGCAGGACGATCAGAGGGGAGCAGTGCAGCAGCGGCGGCGGCGGCAGCAGCGGGCGGGAGGCTGGTAGGATGTTGCGTCTGCGCTGCCGATTAGGCTGATCAGAGCCGGAGCGACGATGCAGTGACAGACTACAGGAAGACACGGGGACGCACACGCACACGCACGGAGGGAGAGGGGAGGGAGAGTAACACACGACTGCGCACGAGAAATGATCCGCTCCTAGACTATGGCTCCGTCGGGCTCGCGTAGTATCAAGAAGGGCTGTCAGAGAGTTTTGTACTGGATCCCGGTCCTCTTCATAGCCCTCATAGTGGCTTGGTCGTACTACGCCTATGTTTTGCAGCTTTGCATAGGTAAGAAAGCAGCTGTCTGGGTAGTAAGAGGAGGAGGTGTGTGTACGTCTCAGTGTGTGTGAGGGAGAAATGCCTCTGACTGGTGTGTGAGGTTTTTTTGGTGATGGGGTGGGGAGACGTTTCTGTTTCAGCAGTTTGTGGTCCAGGCTGATTTTTTTTTTTTTTTTTTTTTTTTTTTTTTTTTTTGGAGGGGGATGCAGAAGACTGTCTTGTTGTTCATGCAGTGTGTGGACAGTGTCAGTCACATGACAATAACAGTGCAACCAGGGATTGTCAGCTTTTTTTTTTTTACACACAAGTAGCAATGGTGTCTTTTTGCATGAACAAGACAATTTCATTCTTTTTAAATCCTGCCACAGACAGAATTACAAGTATTTGACAGGCAGCTTTTATTGTGAAGGAGCTTTTATGACACTATCACAGGATGTACAGAATAGGATTAGGCCATCCTATGAGATTCATTATCTGACTCCTCCACTACCACTCTATCAGCACTATCTTAAAGACTTACTGTAATAGCTTCAGGCTCATGTAGTTGCCGAGCTTCATTATCTGAATTTATATCCTCCACCACAACACCAACAGCATTATCTGTTGGCAAGAAGTCTGCCCGTAATGGCTCTTGAGTCGGGCCTGCCTTCTTCCTTCATGCTCCCGCCGGCTGCTGAGCGTTCGGCGGTGCGGTTGCAGACAGCGAGCCTCCTCGGTGAACGGTGAACACAGAGTTGACCTGGATAGTGAGTAATGGTTTCTAGGATGTCTCAGAGGAGTCTCGGCAGCCTACTCATGTGCTCCATTTGGCAGCTTGTCAGACCACTAGGAAAGCAAATCTCCTCTGTCAAGAAGGGGGATGAGATGTAGACAGTCTAATGAGACCAAACACAGGAAGACACAGAGAGGCAGAGCTTGATATTCTGGCTGTTTATCAGTCTTATCTTCTCCGAATTTACTCAGATCACTGATGAGTGAGACTTGTGTGTGCTGGAGGAGTCACAGTGCCATGTCACTGGGTTCACCAGCATGGGTGAGCCCAGAAAGGTTGGCCATGGGTGTCACACCACCCTCCCAAAGTCTGATCGCCACCCCTTGGTGTCCCCTTTACCAGAGTCAGTAGGTGACAGGGAGTTGACTTCTTAGTATTGTGGATGGAGAACTGAAAGTCTTACAGAATGACCACAAAGACGTGAAAAATGACTGTATAAAGATGACAAATGAAAATGACCAAAAAAGAGACACAAAAAACCCAAACGAGACAAAAAAATGACCACAAGGAGACAAAAAACAACCATTTAGGGACACAAAATAATCATAAAGAGATGAAAAACAACCACAAAGAGATGACAAATGACTACCAAGAGACGTAAAACAGCCAAAGAGAGAGGACAAACAACCAAAAAGGGATGCAAAACAGCCACAGAGAAATTAAAATGGCAACCACAGAGGGACAGAGGGACACAAAATAATCACTAAGGGATGAAAACGACCACAAACAACCAAAAAATGACCTCAAAGAGCTGAAAAGTGAAGGAAACCAGTTTCTCATAAAACATCCATGCATGAAGCTATTTGGAGTTATAAATGAAAAAAAAGATATTATTATTATTATTATAGTATATTGTATATATACAATATTGAGAGGTCTTTATTTAGCTTTAATTTATTACACAGAATAAACAATGCAACTATTAATAGTGTGCAGTTAATTATTTCCAAGAACCAGGGCTTTACATGTGAGTCTAAACACGTTCTTATAGTCCTGTTCTTTAAAACCTGTCCCCAAAAAGTTTCTGAAGCTGCCTCTGTTCAGCAGAGACGCCTGCCAGCGTCTGTCTCAGGATGAACCTCTTCTAAGGTTACAGGACGCCTTGTCTCTGCCGCCAGCTCCATGAGATATCGTCCTTCATCACTGCGGGGTGACAGAATAGCAAAATCACTGTTTCAGTCAGACTCTTTTTTTTTTTAAGCATCTTGTTTTGCATCCTGCAGAACAAGAGCAAATTTGTGATGCATTCGAGTCCCATGGGACAGACGGAGGAAAACAGCAGCAGCAGGGCAGGACAGCGGTCGCTCAGGGCCAGCATGTGCTCTGCAGACAGACACACAGACAGTTGTGCGAATGTATCGTCAGCTGATACCTCTCAGTTAATCCCATTGTCTGGTTTAGATAATTCACCCCAAGCAATCTGCGGTTGACCCACTTCCTTTTAAAGCGCTGAACATCAGCCTTTGAACAGTTGGTCCTTTTTCCAAGATTGCTTAAAATGGGAAGTCAGGTGGTATAGTTGGAAATGTGCCTTGTTACTGCAAGAATGCAGAGGGAAAGCCGAGTGCAGCAAACATGATCATAATGCTTTCATAGACACATTAATGGACATCCTCGCACATGCCCTAAATCACACACACACACACACACACACACACACACACACACACTCACACACTTATGCTTCTCTGTCACACTCTGGGGCTTTTATGCTGGCAAGGCGACATGCACACAGTTTTTGGCTGCATGCCTCAATTCAGCTCCTTGGCTTACCTTTCCTCAGTTCCTGCTGTGTGCATATGTGTGTGTGTGTGTGTGTGTGTGTGTGTGTGTGTGTGTGTGTGTGTGTGTGTGTGTGTGTGCTTTACAGGCTAATTGCTGAAGATGGATGATTCTGTGTGCTCAGGTAATCATAGCTGAGATATTGGGACAAATATAAAACGGTGTCAACGGTGAGGTGTGTGTTTATGAAGGTTTTGGGTTGATCGTCAGGTGTGCGGGTGATGATGTGGGCCTTCAATCAGCAGCTTTGGCCGGTCCCCTCTGTGGGAGTTGTTGCAGCTGTCAGCATTCACACACACACACACACACACACACACACACACACACACACACACACACACTGCTGTTTTCAGTGCCTTTTGTTAATGCACCGTTATCTACATGAGAGCAACAATGAGTCGAACCGCTTGACTGGGACTGTGTTGTATATTGATTTTGTGACTGGTGTGTAATTGGACGCTGGCGGTGGGGGGTTACAGAGTCAGCATTTTGGAGTTTTGCTAATTTGAAGTCAGACACTGACCGTCAGTTAAACATCGGTCTTGTAAAACTCACCGTGTGGAGGAGGTCCCTGTGCGAGGGATTCAAAAGACATATAAAGCTTTCATTTTCCTCATGTCGACCTACAAATTTGGGAATATCCTAAGATGCTGCACAGTGTGTTTCACCTGCTTTCATTCTGCACAGATCTGACTGTGTCTTTTCATTTTGAACTTTTCAGAGTCCATTGAAGACACAGGAGAAAAGGGTAAGTGTTGCTGCTGAGCATCCAGAGGAATCACAAGTGTTTCGGCTGCTGTGTATCTGCTCTGTGCTGAGTCGAGCTCAGCAGCCTTCAGTCTTCAGCCCACATCTAAACACAATAATCAGCCTGCGTCAGCTGGAAGAGTGCCGGCATTTTTTTCATGACCTTGATTATATGTTTAAACGCTGGCTTTTATTCAGAGCACATTTTGCATCCACACAGTCTAGAGATGCGTTTAAAGAGACCAAAACAGCTGGACTTGCTAGCATCATGGATGGTGATGTCTGTCAGTCATTCAGTCAGCGAACCATGTTGGTCCAGGCTGAAATATCTTTACAGCTATTGGATGGACAGTCATGGACCACAGAGGATGAACCCTACTGACCTTGATCACCTGACCACCTCGAGGTTCACATTCGTGGCTTTGAGTGAAGAGTCCCACCAGCAAATCTAATGAAATTATCATCATCCTGAGATGTGTTTAGTATTAATTAGCAAATGTTAGCATGCTAACATGCTAAACTTAAATGCTAAACATTATACCTACTAAACATGTTAGGCATGTTAGCGTTGTCAGTGTGAGCATTTCAGCATTTAGGAGCACAGTATGTATGGCACTGTGTAAAATACTGAACAAAGCGTTATATGTGAACTTCACTGTCATGGAAGATAGATGCAGTTACACAAAACTGATGTCTTGACAAAATAGTGCACAAATCAACACCACATACATATAAGAAATGATTAGATTCTGAGCCACATCAATTTTAATAATATTCACTGAAGCTGCAGACTAAATGGTTAAATGCATGCCGCTGATGATGATGATGATGATGACGGCTTGTTTATGTTTTTCTGCTTTCAGTTGTATACTTGCTGGTGTACCATGTTATCTTCATCATGTTCGTGTGGGCGTACTGGCAAACCATCTTCACCAAGCCCATGAACCCCCTGAAGGAGGTGAGTGCGTCTGACTCCGCCGCAGCGTTATTGTCGGCTGCGATGATGAGGCATGGTGGGAAGTGCACATGTAGGTTACAGCCTCCCCGCGTGATTGAACGCTGCATTTAGACTAATAATACTTTCCAGTGGAAGTGCCTGGAGCTGCACTCTAATGGCTCTGATCCTGACCACAGCACTTCAGCTCTGCAGCTCTGCACACACACACACACACACACACACACACGCGCATGCATACATCTTGGAGAGGACACTCGGAGAAAAGCCACCTTTGCATTTCAATCTGAAGCGAGGCGAGGCGGCCCTGGCAACCATCATTCATATGAAAGCTTTCCTTTATGAGACGTGATGGCTGGATCACTGGAGGTTTTGAGTTTGTAATAAAAGTCAAATTTCGCGTGTGCTCTGCTGTTTGCTATCATCTGAGTTATTTGTTTCCAGTGTTCAATCATAAATCGCCTGAGTGGCTGAAAGTAATATTGCAGCTCTGTGCTGCGTCGCTCCAGTTTGCCTGCTGGGGCAGAAGGAACCAAAACAAAAGGAAGAAACAGATAAAACCTTCACTGCCTGCTGAGCTGCAGCTTCACACTAACAGACATCACTGCATTACTGACACTCACACAGCCTGTAGCTTATCTGACAGATAGCTGAAATCTGTAAGGGTATGATTCATTAGGGCTAACCAGCGCTGCTCACAGCCAGAGCTGCTGATAAATCACAGGCGCTTGTTTGTCTTTCCCTCGCTGCTCTGCCCTACATAGTTTCACCTGTCCTACTCCGACAAAGAGCTGCTGGAGCGTGAAGATCGAGGAGAGTCTCAGCAGGAGATCCTGAGGAGGATTGCCAAGGATCTGCCCATATACACCCGCACCAACTCTGGAGGTACGGTACAGTACACAGCGCCGCCGATGCGGGCCAACAGGAGCAGTCTAGACTGACACGCAGCTCTCAGAGCTCATTTCGCCCCCGTCACCTTGTTAGCCTGTGGTCAAGTGTTAGGAGAGGCTGCTGCTGACGGCTGCATGATTGAATTGCCTGTGTCTCCTCAGCAATTCGTTTCTGTGACCGCTGCCAGCTGCTGAAGCCTGATCGATGTCACCATTGTTCAGTCTGTGATAAGTATGGCTCTCTGCTCGTGCACCCATAGAGAAAAGACCACACGAGATATATTGCATTCTGGCAGGCAGAGTGAGATTCACTTCCACTGACGCGTGACCCTGCTGTGTTACAGATGCATCCTGAAGATGGATCACCACTGCCCGTGGTACGTAGTGACGCTCACATGCACTCACATGGTGCTGTTAATAAATCCTTGTGATTGTGTTTTTCGTTAAAAGCCTCACAGGCTTGGGTGTTTTTTTCTTTTGCGCCACACTGTAAACACACATCACATGGAAGCACAGAGAGCCTGTTTACTGGGCAGCGTTTGACCCTGTAACCTCTCGTCCTGCCAGATAACACGATCCGACAGCAGAAGGAGGCAAAACAAATCTACCTCCACTCGGTGTCATTTTTGCTAAACATGGTCGGTTTGTCTGCTCTCTTTCCAGTCGTGCACCATGTCTGGCGTTCAGACTGGGGAGAAATTCATGAAGAAAGCTGGATATTAGAATGAGTCATAACGCAGTTTGCCACTGGATCATAAAGCAGCAGGATCCAGGAGTTTCCTGGTGTGAGCCTGTCCTTAGCAGTCTTAGACAAGACGTAACACACGACACTGGTCCCTGATTGGCTGCAAATACCAGGTCGTCTAATCCACATGACACAAACCTGCTGACTGAATGTTTTCTGGTAAAGTTCTGTCGACCAGCTGTGATGCATTTACCTGTTTTTCAGGTAAACGGGCTGGAAATCCATCCACAATACATCAGTGAATAGGTTCTGGATACCAAAATAAATGAATAAAATATCCGCGTTAATACAATAGAAACGTTTATTGTTACAGTCAGAACTCATCCATCAACTCATGCCCAGTATTTAGTGTTTTAAATCATTTCTTCAAGTCCTGTATCTCTGTATTGAGAACAGGCACTGATAAGAACATTTTCCCACGCCGACCTGAATCCTTTCATTCTCATCGCAGGGTGAACAACTGTGTGGGATTCTCCAACTACAAGTTTTTCATGCTGTTCTTGGCATATTCGTTACTCTACTGCCTTTTTATAACTGCTACAGATCTTCAATACTTCATTAAATTTTGGACGGTAAGTATTACTTTTCCTCCACAACATGAACCGTTGATTATATTCTGTGTTTTTGTTTTTTGCTTTAGAAACTGTTGGGCTGAATGCACGTCTAAAAAAATGCATTCTGGGTTAAATATGTGGTATTTGATTTTTTTCTCACAAGGCTGGAGGTAGAGCACATTTCCGTCTGAAAGAATATCTGGTATGAGCCAACCTGCTAGTTAGTGGCACTGCAGTAGAAACAGATTAATCAGCTCCCCTAGAACACTTCAGAAGAAATCTCTCTCACAGTTTCTTAGTGTTCTCTCTGTTTTCGTGCAGTTATCTTGATTGTCTGGTTGTTGTTTCCCCCTCAGAACGGACTCCCAGACACTCAGGCGAAGTTCCACATCCTCTTCCTCTTCTTCTCGGCCTCCATGTTCTCAGTCAGCCTTGCTTCGCTTTTCACCTACCACTGCTGGCTCGTCTGCAAGAACAGATCCACTCTGGGTAGGTGCCGCGCTTGACGCCTGGGCGTCTGCTCTGTTTCTGGATGGGGTAACTGCACAGCCTCTGCTGGACAGCAGCTCGCTCATCTTTGTGCACAGCGAGTCTCCGCTCATAGCCTGCCTACAGTTTGCACAGCGTCGTCTTTGCACTAATGATGAAGGATGTCTCATTGCTTTTTTCCCACCGCCAGTCACCGTCCTCATCAGTGCAGCGATATGATGAGCCTCTCTGGGCCGTTATCAGACGGAGCGGTCTCTCATTATGTGTGCACAGTGGCACACTTTGTCTGTGTGTTGAGGAGAGTGGATTATCCAGAGGAGTATGTTACAGTGTAATGCAAAGACACGAGGCTCAGAGCAGTAAGCAGCTTAGTAACAGACACTGCTAGGAAGAGAAGTCACACATGGAGGAACAGTCTGAGATCTGCTGTTCCTCCACTACAAAGACACTTTCATTCAGACTTGTTCCACTGATGCATCCATTCAGCAGCAATGCGTTGATCTGTTGTCTGAATGAGCCGCTGTTAGAGTAATAGATTGTAAGGACTGAGAGCGAGCGCCGTATTCATTCACTCTTGGTCTCCATGTGTGTCCCCTCAGAGGCCGTGCGCTCTCCAGTGTTTCGCCACGGCACAGATAAGAACGGCTTCAGCCTGGGCTTCAGCAAAAACTTCCGACAGGTCTTTGGTGACGAAGTCAAATACTGGCCCATTCCTGTTTTCTCCAGGTAAGGTTTTATGGGCTTCAAAGGAAAATCATCTAAAAATATCAATGAAACAAAATGAAATGAAAATAAGAAACATCAGACGACTGTAAGAGGGCAAACTAAAGAAACATCCAACAGAGTAAGTGAATGTGTTTAGAAATTTTTTTCAGCATCCACCTGGCAGGTTGTTGGACAGTTTAGGAGCCCTGATGACCTGCAATTTAGAGTCTAGACTGAAGGACAATCGGGTCAAAGACTTCCGGCTCCACAGCTCTGTTGTGTGGCGAGGACTTAAAAAGAGACCAGTAAGACCGAATCAAACTCATAACCTGTTGACAGGACTGCTGCTACACTGTGAGCTGACACCTAGGTGTCTAAACATGATGTCAGGGGCATCCTTTCATCTCTCCACTGTCAACTCCAATAAACACATCAAATATAAATATATGTATAAAAAATAAAGCCAAAGAAATCTGAGGTAGAGAACTTGAGAACTGTTCAGCAAAACCCCACCACCATCTAGATATGTACTGTTTATGAGCTCTTATATAATGCATTAATGTTTCGTCCAGTTGTATTTATAACACAGCATCTGTGTACAAATTATTATTGTACATAAGTTCATTATGATGCCATCTACAGTCTCTGCCCCATTTCCTCCCATTGCATCTATAACTATATGAGGTCAATGAGTTTTCATATCAGTTATAAAGTCAGCATCAGCGCCACAGCACCGCCACATATTTTCCTCCGAAAATGCCTCTGTAGTTCTGATAACCTCACTGAGGACGTCAGAGAAGTGCTGAATAAATGAAGTCCCGGTTCAGCTGGGGGATCAGTGAGCGCCGTCGCTTAGTTTGAAGCAAAGTGGTTCAAAAGAGGGAAAAGTCCCAAAGGACGCGAGAGAAAATGAGCTTCAGTAAACAGCAACAACATCACTGTGAACGGATGCAGAATCTCCAGCTTTGCAGAATTAGTAATTCATGCAGACAGAATGAATGATATTCTAAATATACAGCTTTTTGTTAATTGCAGTCAAATTATGAAAAAAAATAAATAAACAAAATTTTACTTCTCAAGTGTAAAAACAAAAGGTAGAAATTTGAAGGACAAATTTCAGATGTGTGCATCAGCATTAGTTCACTGATTTTATGACTCTTCTGTATTTGTGCTATTTTTACTAAGCTTTAGCATTAAGCATCATCCCATAATTGCCACTGGTAACCACAGTGACCGCTCTTAATCAAATGTTACATAGACTCACTGTAACATAATCCACAGTCTTTATTAGCCATCATGTCCACGCACATAAATAAAATAAACATAACTTTATGGATAATATCAGCTGCACTGAGCAGATTTATTACTGGCTAAGCTGATCTTTCTACTCTGTTTTTTGCTGCTTTTCCAGTTTAGGGGACGGTTGCTCGTTCCCAACCTGTCTGGTGAATCTGGACCCCGAGCAGCCCTCATCGCCAACTGGCTCCAACCCTGCCAACAAGGGGTGAGTGAAAATAAAGTGAAGAACACACACATTCATGAAAAAAGTAAAGCCAGGTGCAGCACAGAAACAAAAGAGTCTGCCCAAATGCAAGTCAGCCTGCGGTGGTTCATTAACCCCGAAGGTTTAATGATGCAGGAAAATCACCTTGCGGTTTTAAATTAACCATCCAGATCACAGGATAAAAGTATTCAGGGCTGTTTTATTTAAAGAAGCATGCACTCCTCAGGAGGCTCCTGGCTTCATCCCTGCTCATGTGTATTCGTGTGTTTGCAGTGCAGCAGAGGGCCGCCAGTTCCCCTCCAAGCCGCTGAGGGAGTCTCAGAGTCGGCTGCTCACCAGCACCCCCTCCTGGACAGAGAGTGACAGTGCAACAGAGAAAGACAAGAAGGGTGAGACAGTTTCTCTCATTACATAACCCCAAGAAAACAAATGATTAGGAGTTGAAACAGTTTCTTAATGACTTAAATGATGGGTTTTATTCCCTCTGTGTGTGTTAAGGTGCCAGCAACCCAGGGATGACCATAGAAAATGAGGCATAACCTGACAAAGGTGACACATTCAACCCAGAAAAGTATGTTTACAGTCATACAGAAAATATTCACCGATCAAGGCAAAAGATATCTTATACCTATGTGTGTCACTCTACAGGTCTATGCTGCCCCCTCCTTGGTGTTTGTGCCTATCAGAACGTGACGTAGTGGTGACATCATCAGTACTTGTTGTTTTCCATACTGCTTCTGAGAGGTTTACGCGACCGAGATCATACAAACCAGAGAAGAAAAAAAAGAATGAAGATTATCACCAGTGTCACTGTTAGAAGCAACAACTTCTGCTGCTATCTGGAAGAATTCTTGCTTCAGAGCAAGTGGATTGAAACGATGACTGCATTCCAACTATCACTCCTTCTTTTGTTTGTATATGAATAAGCACAGCAGCAATGGAAGAGATGTTTTTGCACTTTGTATACATGGAGATCAATCTGAGCTGCTTTTGTATGTTACAGTGGAATTATGTTCAAGTTGATTTCTGTTATTTTCATAGCTTAGCACATAAAGTAAACCCTGTTATAAGTTTGCCAAATGTTTGCACATTAAGTATAGATTAGTAGTGGTGTTAATGTGATGTAACTGATATTCCTTTAGCCATTTTCTGTTTTGTTTGGTGACGTCTTGCCTGGGGAGGGGGGGCAGGTTTTCCACCCACCATGTTGAGTTTTGTGGAAGTTCAAACGATGCATGCTCTCATCTCAGGATGTCAAACACACCTTGTTGTAGTGACTTGTACCACAAGATGTTCTCCGCTTTGCTTGGAAACAAAAACAACCCCAGTGTATTAATTAGTAATCTGAATAAGGGCTCTTCTGACTCGTTATAGCATGAGTGAGGGTGCTGCTGTCACACCGAAACACCTGACGGCACGTGTCCCCCTCTGCCAAATATCTGAAGTGCTGTCTGGTAGCCTACAGGACACGTCACACTGCCGGCCAACAGCTTCCTGACTGTGTCTGGAGGGCCGGCGGCAAGACCTCTGTGTAATGCTGCAGATCTGTTCACCATCAAAAAGCAGACGCTGTTGAGTGTTTTTCTAACTCGCAGCTTAATGTTGTGGATGAACTGCAGAGCAACAAGAAAAAAAAAGAGAACAGCTCCAGTCGCTTTGTATATGTTCACCTTCTGAGGATGTCTGTTCTCTCTCTGGCTGGAAACTATTAAACCATCACTGGAAATTAGCTGGAAGAATGTATGCTTGTTTCAAGACAAAAAAAAAAAAAAAAAAAGCTCCATGGTGACAGCGTCGATCTATATTTTTCTATTCTTCTGTCTGTATGACTCAAGAGACAACATGGATGTGTGAGGTAACGTACTGTACAGTTGTGATGCCTTATAATTAAAATGAGCTCCTCTTCAGCCTCTTTACTCCAGTCTTTGTCGCACATGTAGAGGAATCTTGCATCATGAAAGAGATGTAATGGCCAAGAGCATGTTATGGTAGAAAAGTTTCAAGCCTTTATTTACAAAATACTCTAAAAACAATCCTCTTGTATATTGCATATTCTCTTTTTACTCCTTTACAGTGTGAAAGATGTGCTGCAGAGTCAGGAAGGAAGGTGTTTCAGTTGTCAGCTTTTCACGCTGAGGGAGGTAAATAAGTGGAGAACCTACACTTCAACACACACCTATGGAAGTTCAGGATACTATTCAACAACACAGCATTTATTCAAACTTTTTTTTTTAGTACATGCGGCTCTTCTATGCGGCATGAATGAACTGGAAAGCAATCCCAAAAAAACAAAAATAGGTCATTCAAAAGGCCAGATCTACAAGTGAAACGAACTCCACCGGAACAGAAAGATGCGTGTTAAAAGGCAATGTTAGTTTTTTTTCTAATGAGTAAAAGTTTTTCTCCTTTTATTACAACACTAAAACCCTTAATTTCAATTAAAAATGAAAACTGACTCTCAAAAGAATAGATCAGGGTGACCTCAGCATGGCCTACAGCAGGCGAGTGTTTTTTGTTTTTTTAAAGGTCTGGTGAAATTGGTTGAAATCAGAGCAAGACCATGCAGAGGTGATGCATCTGCCTTCACGTGTGCTTGTGTCACTGAGGGTGTTTACATGCACAAATAAACCACATTCCTCCAATCAAAAGTATGCATCGAGTACATACTGCATACACATATTTGAATGCGACCTCTCGGACCATTATCATAAATAAATACAAAAGGAAAAGAGCGACAAGTAGTAAAGAGGAAATGGTGCTGTCTCGTTTTAGTATCCCGTCTATGATAGACAGAATACACCAGCTTGTTAAAGGCATCTCACATTGGGATTAGAGTATACTCAGGTCATTATAAACATAATATTTATATGAACAAATGGAAAAAAAAAACTTCAATGATAGTCCTGTGCACGTAAACAGACTCACTGACAGCTCCCTTTCTCATTATCATACAAGAGATCCAATGACAGAGGGCGGGCGTACCGTGTCTTAGTGTTGAATGTCAGAGAAGACAAGATACTCAATGTCAGACAACCTGCACAATAAAAGTTTAAAAGATAAGAAAGCAGCTAATGTTAAGGCTGAGCGTGGTGAGAGCGGCTGCTGTGAGAGTAAAGAGTTGCATGTTCACAATGTAAAACGGGAACGTAGAGAAGGCAACAAAGAGGAGAGACACACCGGAAACATTTTCAGCTTTCCATATAAAATCAGGTTAGAGCTTTAAAGTGCAAAACATTTTCTACAGAACATCTTAGGAAAACTAAAATCCCATCTTTTCAAGCATGTTAAACTGAACTGATTCAACCAGCTGCCTACACCGCTTCGGAGAAATAAAAGACTAAGCTCACACATGCAGCCAGCGGGGGGGCATGTGTGAGGACAGCTGTAGAGCTTTTTTTTCTTTTCTTTTTTTCGACCATCATATTCAGTTGTCTAAGGTGAGCAGAGCCTATGAGAAGCAGCTTGCTAAATGACGTGTGTATGTTCCGTGTTCTTCCATTTTTGTCATCCGGTTGGCGAAGCTCGGCTTCGGTGCCGCACTGATTGTGCACGTTGAACCGCAGGATGGGAGAGTTTCGGGGTGATGTCACGACTGCTGCTTGTTAGCCTCCTCTTCGTAAGCGTTCCCCGTTCCGTTCTGGACGTAGGCCGAGCCGGAGCCCAGCCCGTACAAGTGACCACAGTACTTTGCATCATCGATATGATCCTCAAAGAACATCTGTGGACAAAGCAAAGAAGAAAGGACACAGAACAGACACGATCATTTAATGTCCGGAATATGGGCTTGTGATAACATCATCATGTGAAATACAGCCATTGATGCATTTGAGGCGGTAAGCTATGCTGTGAAGGAGCTTGCACAGTGGTTAAATCTGTCAACAGTTTTTTTTTTTTGTCTATTTTTCATCTTTATCAGCCTTGCAAAGCATCTCAGAAGCTCAATTTCACCATTCTGAGAAATGTGCATATTGCAGAGCATAGACAGCCACCATGTTTTCACAAAAATGTAAATGTGAAGCTCAATCAGAGAAGCAAATGAGCGGTTCATTAGTCCAGCTCAATCAGATGCAGGAAGTATCCGGGGGCAGAAACAACTTTACAATTCATCTTTTAGTCAATCAACAGAAAAATTATCAACAATTTTGACAATCCATTAATCATATAAGGCTTTTTTTTTTTTTTTTTTTTAAAGCCAACAACCATTTAGCTAAATGTTCACTGTTTCCTGCTCTCAAGATGTGAGGATTTTCTGCTTTTTATGGTAGAAATTAAATATCTGTGGGTTTTGGACCGTTGGTTGGACAAAATAAGATGATAACTTGTATTTCAAGACACCATCTACAAATCAAACAATAATGAATATAAACTGCAGCTGCAGTCTGAGAGGGGTTTCGTGAAATTGATCCAATTATCTGCCGATTTTGATCTGAACACTTTAAGAGAAGACCTACTGAGGCCCTGCCTGATGACTCCAAATGATTCCATCATGGAAGACAATACAAGACGAACATTTCTCTTTCTGCATGTTTAACCACAAACTGCTGCAGCCTTTGTGTTAACCTGACAGCTCCGTTCACACTGGTTCAAAGGGACACTGAAATGTTACCAACATGGCCATCGTGACTCTAAAGCGAATGTGACCAGGGTGCTTTCTCTGGCATGTTAAATTGGCATCAGATTAAAGAGGTGTGGTGCAGGTCTGAAAGGGGCTCAAGTAAAACTTCTTGCTGGCTTTGGGAGTTTTGAGTGTCACCGCACTCACAGTACAGACCTCCTCTCTCTGACTTGAGGAGCTCACCTCTCTCATCTTGAAGAAAGCCATGCCTGTGAGTAAAGAGTCAGAGCCGGCCTGATGCTGTGGTCCGATCCTCTCCAGCTCCAGCTGCTCGGCTACTTCCTGCAGCCCGCCCTGAAAAACAAAAACACCATCAGCCACCCAACAGCCATGACTGTAGTCAAGTAAAACCTGAGAGCCACACTCACAAGAGATCACAACAGAAAACAAAGGTGTGAAGCTTCACATTTATAAAACAGGAGACAGGAATAGTTATTTAGCTACCTTCAGGTTTTTACAACTCTTCATGAGGTACTTGACATCGTAAATGACTGGAAAGTATAAACGAAGAATCTCAAAGAAGTCCACCTCTTCCTCAGGCAGGTTAGCGTTGGACAGAATCTTGATCAGGTATCCAAAGTCATAGCCACTGCAAAAAAAAAACAAAAAAACAAAACACATACACATGCGCACCTTATAACTTTGTTTTTAAAGAGCACACAGGCCCCAAGAGATTCTCACTTCCAATCAGCCGTGACACAAAGGTAACGGTCTTTCTTACACCCCTACCTGCTTGCCCTCATGTCAAGTACACAAGGCTACTACATGCAAGGACAATAAACTACACAAGGCCATTACCCCAGAAAAGAGGTTGTGATTCAGGACTTTGATTTTACAACAAGTATCCTACTAATCAGTTGGCTAATAAGAGCTGAAAAAACAACAGTCCAATTATCCAGTAAGATTAACACTGACTTCACCAGAAAACTATGAAAAATAGGATAAATTAAAGAAAAACTGATAACAGAATCAAGAAAAATAAGACAACAAAGAGTCTAAATGAAAACAACATGACATTAAAGCCTGCTGGTAAAGGTGTGTTCTAAATACCTGAAAGATGACAACCTAAGCTTTGATTATTTTCCAAAGCCGGGTTATCTGTAGCCTCAGTTTGCCATGGAGACACAGTGGGAAACTGAGTATGACATGAAGATGTTAAGCAGCAGAGTGGAGAAAATACTGGTGAAAAGTCACGTCATCATTACAGACCAGTGCAACAAGTGTTCATTTCACTCGAGCAGCAAACTTTAGCAGGATATCGTCTTGTTTTAACATGTTTCACACAGTTCTGCTCAACAACTTTCTTCTTACTAAAAGACAATAAATAAAAGTGAAATAAATACACAAACTAAATCATGTTCCTTCTGGGAGGCCACAACAAACATCATTAGTCAACATGAGGATGTCTGTGTGTAGACGTGCCAAGACAGCCCATACACTGAGAAATACTTTCATTTGGATAAAAGATGCTGTGTATTATATACTGTATGTGGTGCTGAGAAAATATAGTTATGATACCAGAATTAACACAGTGAGTCTGACAAAAGCTCGTTAATTAACTAACTGACAAGCAAAGAGTGAAAAAATATAAGCGATGAGAAGAGAATTTCTGGACATTTTACCATTTTTATGTCCGACAAGGAGCTGGCCTGATTTCCATGAAACTTGGTGGAGGGGTGTAACATGGGCCAAAGAAGAACCAGTTCAAATCTGGAGCAGGTCCAAATCACAGGGAGGCTACACAAAGTATATTTAACTTTCCTTAACATTGCTAGAGAGGGTGCCTGACTTTGGCTGAATAAATGTCATACATCTTAAAATCCAGCAGATGGAAATAAAGTTCAATAATGACAAAACACAGCCGAGTGTAGAAATGACTCCATATCACAGCCCACATTCACATCCACAGTAATCCTCCGAGGTAGCCGACACATGTAGCTGCTCAAACTCCACACAGAGAGCAGTCGTTATGGAGCACTGGGGGGCAGTGGTTTGGTTTCATGGGAGGACTGGTGCAACTGAAACATCGCCACAATTGTAACAATACTGTTTTCTCAGACTAAGGCGTAGCTGTGGAAAATAAACACATATCATGCAGCTAATTATAATCTTATCTACAGCCAAATGTGAAATTCTGATAGTTTTGGAAATATATCCTGACTTATGTAGTGGTTGCTCTTGCAGATTTGCAGAGAAGAATGGACAATTAGCTTTAGCAGAGGTCTGTGCTCTCTAGTGCCCTTCTAGTTTCTGAATACTGAGGGCACAATGAACTGATTCCTGTTGCTATGCAGCGGTCTACAGCACAGCTGCCATTCAACTCTACCTGTCTGCATACAGCTACATGAACAGAATACCTGTGAAAAGACAGCCACTTGACCCCATCACAGAGCACCACTCCTGATGTCATCAGCAGCTCTGCAAAGTACAGCGTCTCAATGCCTTCGTCCTCGTGCTTCTTGAACTGAATCCCTGAAGTGGTCAGGAGCTCAATGGAGTCCTGTGCATACATATCTTCTCTGATGGCGGAGACACGTCACACTGTTATTATTTCAACCGCCAAAGACACTCAAGTAGGTATGAGAGCAGTAATTGAACATCACAATTAGTAAAATAGTCTGGGTTTTGTAAGCGGTGTCTGAGGTGTTGTGCTGTCAGAGTATGCAGTTGAAAGAGTGATGTACTGAATATATAGACTGACAATAAGCATTTTGACAGGGAAACGTATCTTGTGTGTGTGCTGTAAACAATCTGACACACTCTTCACTTCACTAGTACGACCACAAATCATGACACTTCTAATTTGACACGTGTGCATGTCACATTCAAATCTGCGCTGCAAAAACCATGTTTGCTGTTAGTTTGAATTGTACTGATTTTAAGACACCCAGGACTACATAACTACATGCCACGGATGTATTTGAACGCCACACAAGAAGCGAGAAGAGTAAGAGAAGCACAAGTGCTATCTTACGTGAGGTTAAACTTAAAATTGAACTGCCATGTGGATGTTCCCGGAGGGTATTCGCCTTGCTCATTCATAAATGTGAGGCCCAGCTGGATTATCTTGAGCAAGTCCACGTTGCAGCGCAGTAACTGGTACTGATAGTCAGCGTTGCTTCTGAACTCTCCGATTGGTCTGGCTACTACACCTGGAAACTCGGTGTCCTGGAAGAAGACAGACAAGTCGTTACGCCCGATGGAGATCTGCTTGTGTGGGACAGTTTTTGCCCTCACCCAGCACCACCCACCATAGCAATGTAGTTGTACTTTCGGATGACATGTCGGATCCTCTTCAGCTCCTCCTCCAGGTTGTTGGCCCAAACCTCACATATTCTTTGGCTGTGATCCACAGTAGCTGCGGGCATAGTGCCACTTCACCATGCAAAGAGACAGATTACAAAAACAAAAAGGACTAAGCTTCAAGACAGATGGTTCATAGACCCAATCAGCTGACCTGTGACAGACCAAATGATAAGAGGTGGAAGGACAAAGGCACAAAACACATGATCCCCAGACACCCAGGAAAAGCTGACAAACCATTTGGCTAACAATACAGAAGTGTTGACGCTAGGATATGAAATGCAGGACACACAACCTGCTCAGGCACATATCTCAATGTCAGTGGGGAAGCTAACTCAGCCTCAGAGCGGGTTGTGCTTCCTGTCAGCAGGGATACTGAACTGAAATGAACAGGTAACAGAAATACAGACATGTGAACAGCAGCCGTCTACCCAGGACGTGCCTGGCTGGCTGCTGTTAACATTAGCTCGGCGCAGGCAGTTCTCAGCAGCACTTTGGGCTAGCTAGGTTACCTGTAGCAGTTAGCAGGCTACAGACAGCTAACATGAGCAGGACAGCTCTCAGCTGGGGGGCTGTGCGCAGTTTCAGCACACTTCTCCAAGCAGACAGCTAGCTCGACAGATGAATAAGAGTGTGTGCAAGACATGAAAGACATGAGTAACTAGCAACACACACACTCACTCACTCAGCGCCACTCTGATACTGCAAAGCTCACTGTAGCCTCGTCAACTCACCGTTCCCCAAACCGGGCCGTGTGTGTTTTAAGTGCGTACTATCAGAAAACTGTTGCTTTGTTCTACGTTATTGTGCCGGGGGTTTTCCGCTAACTTTTAAATAGTTTATATTCAGTAATGTATCGATGTCAACCCACGGCTGCCATCATAGCCGAGCCTACAACACGACGTCATCACGTAAAACAGAAACGTCATGCGCGTGCGGGCCACGTCCTATTTGTTCAGTGCTGCTGCTTCAATGTGTGAAAAAAACTAAAACATTTGTTCATTGAGAGGAAAAAGGTTCAATTTCAAATAAGCGTTCAAACACATTTTCATATGTTTGAAAGTAAATTAAACCTTGAGACTTTTTACACTTTTTAAACTTGGACCGGTTAGATTAACCATCAATTTTCCAATTTAGTGCTTCAGTACTGGTCAAAACAGCCAGACAGATGTTCACAAACATCAGGACTGATGCTGAGCCTGAGTCTGTGCTGCCATTGACTGAACCTGACTGATCACGTCATAAAACCTGGCTGAGCCCAACTAATGCCAGTCGACATGAAGCATATTATTATCCTTTGTGAATTAAGAATTGATTATGTAAATTCAGTTGTGTAGATATAAATGGTTTGAGAAAGTTGCACCTCTCTTGCATCAAAAGCTTCTATGTGGTGAAAAGGGGGGACAGGAGACACAGCTGGGTTTCAGGCAAACAGTTTTGAGGAAATAAGTGTGTGTGTGTGTGTGTGTGTGTGTCATTCTTAAGAATGACAGACTGTGCAGCTCATTGACTATTTAGAAGAATTGCTGAATTGAATATACAAATGTTACCTAGTGTAAACAGAGCGTGCAAAGGCTGCATAACATTAAAAAACAAAAAGAAAACAAGCAAATGTCTCATGTGCTTCTTTTGGTATCTAGCAGTGCAGACAGTTTGGGTTTTATTCGTTCAGGGATTGAGACAGTTGTCTCTGACATTTCTGCAATGCAATGGAGCACTCAAAATTACATTTCAAAAAATTCAACAGCAACATATTTCTACAATCAGTGTCCCAGTTTCTCTGTGGAATCCACAGATCACACTGTCAACATTGCTGGAACTTTTTACTGACGCAGTAATCCCTATGAAAACTATTCACAGTGTGTTCTCTGGATTATCCAGAAAACTCAAACCCTGGACAAACAAAACCAAGCCTATCTGCAGACGTTTGGGATAACGTCAGAAAACTTTTTTTTTTTGTAATTTGGGTGAGCTGACCCTTCAAAATAGGGTCAGCAAACACACAGCCAAGAATTATTAAAACAATATAATTGACGATAGTATATTTATTTATTTCAAAACAAAACTGACAGGAGTTACACGACTTTGCATTTGAATCAGTTTGACAAATTTGGCTCTTATTCCACCTGAACAAACAAACGCAGCAACATAAAGCTCTTTCTGTCATACAAGAACATAACTCAGTATGACCACTTTAGACCACCTGATACAAATAAAAAAACGTGCATTAAAGCAAGATTACAGTAGTCAAAAAAAAAATAAGGTCATCGTACAAAAATATCTGAACATGCTTTGCTTGATAATCTCGACATTGTTCATTTGCTGTGTTGGAGTGCACCTAATGTGTTCTACACGATTAAAGTCAGCAGTTTTATGCATATTTTACAGTAAAGATGGCACAAATACATAAAAAGTCAGTCGCTAATCTGCTGGCCAAAGCAGCAGTACATTTGTGTTCGCATGCTTCAGTCTGCTGCTGTCATATCATTTACTCTGTGCACCATCTATACTAGCGGGCAGTCAATTTCCTTTGGTCAGAATTTCCAACAACAAATCTGGTGTTGAAATATTGTGGACAAATGTATACATTTTTTTTTGTGACGGCTTATTTTTCACGTTCTAGTGGAAATATCACATGATATTGTGCATCCAGTTGAAATACCCAGGTGTGAACCACAAGGTGCCGATTGACCACAACTAACCACTTATTATCAGTGTAGTGACCCCAAAAAGCCAGCTGAGGTCACTGTGGTGTCCTGAGTGATTTTAGTTTAGTCATAACGTGTCCTCTGAGGTCGAAACACTGCTACATTGCTGTTTGAACTATGCTCCTTCAGGCCGGACTGAAAGCTTGAGTCCAGACTGCAGCGGCCATAAGGTGCGACATCATTTAAATCAGGTGTTACACAAAATTACCAAAACACTTTATGGAAAAGGACTTACGGAGCAAACATGAATCACTCTGAATGCCAATTAGCAGCATGTGGCAACAGTCTATATTCTGCACACATATCCTTGTTGATGAGTCAGCTGGGTTTTTTTTTTAATCTCTGCAGTTTGTCTGTTTTCTGATCTGTTTAGTTCTGTTTTCATTTCTCTAATCAATTATTTTGCTGTCTTAAAGACCAGAGCACCTAAAATGATGGTTTTCCCTCTGAGGAGATCTCTCGTTTGTTTCATTATGCTTTAAGAACTATATAACAAAGTGCTGCTGACTACCTCATGCCCTTTCTCATACGGTGCTTACATTGCAAAGCCAATGCTTGATGAGTAAATAAAGTGTGGAAGACTTGAGTAAAAAGCAAGCATACACACCGAAATGATTCATTAATTTGATGAGTTGACCATCTGTGGACATGTGCATTGAATTGTTCAATTATTCTTAACTTTGTGGTTGAAATGATTAAAATGTCTCCAACATCAATCTGGTTACTGTGACCCAGGAAGCAGTGCCCCATGTTTTAACCCTCTGCATGTTTCTCATTGGTTAATTCGGCCGTCGACAACAGACATGACAGTGAGCAAACCTCAGCTTTGCTATTACTTTTAGAATCTTAATTTCTTTCAGCCCCTGTAAGAAGAAAAACATGATCAGCTACAGTAAACAACTATTAACTACTATGTGTGTGGCAATGGGGAGAGTCCTCCACACCACAGGCAAAGAAAAGTGCAAATCAAGTGTGTAACCCCACTAAGACTTTTCACTGGAGTAAGCCACCAGCTGGGTTACTGGGTGAATGTGTAGGTTTGTTCAGTGGCCCAGTGGACCTTCCACTAATGCTACATTTGTTCAGGCAGCTGAGTAGGCAGCCTCATCAGAGTCCGGATCCCTGGCGCTGTCCTCGCTGAGGGGCGAACGGCAGCTCAGGTCCGCGATCCCCGACTCCTGGTCGCTGCCGTTTGAGAGGCTGGTTTCAGACGACTGATTCAAGTCCTTGGGCAGGAGGATCAGGGTGCTGTCGGGCGCTTTGGGCTGACAGGGGCTGCTGGTGATAAAGCCCCCGGTGTAGTCCTGAGGGGTGTTGGCCAGACCGAGGTCATTACCGCGAGCCCACGCTGTGGGGCTCTTATCAAAGGTGGCTTCTTTCTGGTTAGCACTCCTCCACCCCTGCTCCTGCTCCAGTTGAGCAATTTTCTATTGATAACGTAAGGCAACAGTCACCTTCTATAATCAGGTGCAGATTTTCCTGACTTACGAGAAATGAACAACAGTATGAGTTGTGTTCTACCTGTTTGTGTGAAGCCAGCTGGTCCTCCAGCTGCTGGGTCTCCTCTTGGATGGCGCTCAGATAATCCTCCACAGACTGTCGAGGATGCATCCCCCGGTCAAAACGGTTGTACAGTCCTCTCCAAAACCTACACAAAGCAAGACATTTCCAAATCTGAAGTCAACATATCGCCAACTCTGGCTCCTTCCTTTGTTTCATTTACCATTTATATTGATTGATCAAAGAACAGTCCAATAACTTTAACTACATGTAATAGGAAATACATGTGCGTGCATAGACTTTAAACTTAAGTTGTATGTGCTGTTCTCGTTTGCGGCAACCTACTTAAAGCAGTAGGGGGCGGTAGATGGCCGGAGGAGCCCCTGCGTCTGGCTGTGGTCTGGTCGGTACAGAGGGTTGATGTAGTCTGCCTGGTTCGTCCACAGATAACTCCACAAAGAGTGAGTCCTGTCACGCAGTCTGTATGAATGAAAGTGGCAGCCAGGAGACAAAGACGTGGACAGACAAGATAAAACATAATTAATGTGCTTCTGTTAACAGACAGATGTTTTGTTTTGTTTCTAGCACAGAGATGTCTCCATTTGCACGGCTGTAGCAAGTCCATTGTCCAGATGTCTGTGCTGTGAAAAGGCAAAGAAACTGATGGCGGCTGCAGGTGTAAATCTCACCCCAGCTCCATCCTCTCCCGCTGGTTGTTGCCAATGAAGTTGCCGTACTGGCAGGAGTAGATGTGGCTGTGAATGGTGATGAGGAACCTCTCGTTGAACTCAAAGGCACAGGGGAACTGCTCCATGAGCTGCCACACGCACTCCAGCAACTGATCGATGATGGGAGATACCTCTTTAGGGTCTCCGACCTGGTGGTTGCATCTGCAGAAGAGGTGAGGACGGTTAAAGCCAAACACTAAGTCCAAATCACAGATGCTGCAGTATTTTAGAGTCAAACCTGTGAGAGAACTTGTGCCCAAATGAGACCCAGTCTTTCTCGATGAGAACCTGAGGGCAGAAAAAAAAAGACATTCATGTGCTTAAAACATTTCAGAGTCGTGATGGGAGGTTCAGACATAGTTTACAGTTAAACCCTGCAGAATGACTGAACCTCTTCACCCTCTGTGTGGGGTCACTTTCCTCTGACTTTAGGGGCAATTCCCAATTCACTATTAGATTTATTTTCCACAGTGGCTCTTGGTGGATTCCAGGTTAGCCTGCACAAATCCTTCTGGTCGAAGCAACAAGCCTCATGAGCCCAGTGTGGACTACTACCAGAGAATGTAACTGGATAAATGAATATGATGCAGAGTGTACCAGTGGCGTGTGTGACATCCACAGCGCTACGAAACAGATACAATCCTACATGGTAACTTAAATACAAAAAGGTCCGGTACCTACCATGAGTCCCCTGAGGGTCCTGTAGTGAGGATCCAGCAGCACACAGGCCACTGAACACACCTGGGCAGTGCGGTCCCACCCGTCTGAGCAGTGAACCAGGACACTGACACCCTCCTCAGCAACAGCCTGCACACACGCACACACAGCCACAGTGTGATCAGACCAAAATAATACATTTAGAAACATCTACTGCAGCCAAAGTGCAAATATCAGCGTTAATCTTAACAGAAACAAGAAACACAAGAGAAACACTGAATGCCAACAGAAATTTGTTTCAGAGAAAACTCCAAAGGGCCCCTTAAAAAACTCAGATACAGCAGCTCACTTCAGACCTGCTGAAGGACCGCAGTCGGGACACTGACTCACCACAAGTTAACAGATCAGAGATACCGCCTGGGGCCACACACAGCTGTGCTTAAATATCAATCAGTAAATAAAAGGGATCAATGAAGAAACATGCTGTGTGTTATAGTCCTGCAGTAAGTTGTGGAAATCCAAACATGTGTGACTGAACAGTGAAAACAGCTTAAACAAGAGTGCACCAGAGGCCCTGAAAGCAGAAGTTTCTGCTGCTGAAGTTGGAAATAGAGATTATGCTTTTATTGTGATTGCATTGTACCTTGTTTGCATGTGAGTTCTCCCTAATGTTCTTGTTTTTATCTGCTTGGAGAAGTCTGACACAACTGGTTGTGCTATTTTATCAGTTAAATTGAGAAGTAAATGGTAAATGGCAGTTTTGAGAAGGGAAACTGTCAGTTGTCAGATCATTTTTGTTTCCTGTCTTGCACCTTTTGTGCACCTGCTGCTTCCTGTTAGGCTGCATACAAATTCTGCCTTGTGTTGTTGAACTGATTGACCCTAAACATGTGTGTGTGTTTGCCTAAGCAGCACAATGCAGGAACTAAAGGTCCTGTATTCATACATCATACATGACCCAGCCCGAGGAGAGGGATCTGATCTGTGCTGTTGAACTGAATTGTGTTCTACTGACAGGCATCTCTATTATTTTGTCCACCTCATTTATATCCATGAAGGTAGCCAAAAGGATTTACTGCAGGACTGATGTATCAGACTGCATTAGTTTTTGCTATCTTAACCTCATAACTGGCAAATGAGTATACACAGACAGACAATATCTGTATCACACACACACCCACACACACACACACACACACAGGATACAACACACACACACCTAAGCTAATATTGAGTGCAGCAGTGAGGCAGACAGCAGGGATTAACCTCCAGACTGACCTTAGCGATGAAGATGCCTGCATCCACAACAGCTTTGATGTGCTTCAGCCAGCCTGAGTTCTCCAGACCTTCCAGGAAGTCGGACATGGAGGGGGAACGCAGCTCACACACTGTAAGCACAACACAGCTGTATCACTGGCAGGAAGCATGGAGCATACCTGATCACTGGACGTTATTAAAGCCCACAATCACTTTCACTACAAACATCCACGACAGTCACTTTAACAGGAGTCTGTGCATGGCATGAGAAAGTGTGGGTCTCACTGGCGTATTTTGTTTTTCAAAACAGGCTTCCTTCAGCGTCTCATGCGATGGTTCTCGTGGACCCGACAATGTTTCTAGTCCGGCTGGCAGTGTGGCTCTGGGGACGGCACCGCCGGTCTGTCCAACACTTCGGTCCAGACTAAAATAGCTCCACAACTAATGGATGGATTGCCATGAATTTATGAAGAGACATTCATGGCTCCCAGAGGATGAATCAAACTAATTTTGGTGATCACCTGACTTTTTCTCAAGTGCCACCATGAGGTCAAAGTTTTCACGTGTGAAATATCTCAACATCTACTACATGGACTGGCAAAACATTTTGTACAGATATTTAAGGTCCCCAGATGATGAGGTGCCTGACCTTTCGTCTAGCGCCACCATGAGGTTCGTTTGTGGTTTTAATTGAAATGTTTTACTACGCACTTTTTGGATTAAATAAAATTCATCATGGGGGGACATTTGTGTTGCCCTCATGTTGAACTTTAATCACTGTAGTGCCATGATCAGGTCAAAATGTTTGATTTGTCCAACACTTTGACCAAATGCCTGCAAAACTAATGACGTTCCCGTCAGCCTCAGCTGTACTACAGCATGCTAACACACTAAACTAAGCTGGTGAATATGGAAAAAAAAAAAGACACATGAACACGTTAGCATGCTGGAGTTAGCATTCAGCTAAAAACAACCACTACGTGTAAGTATAATATATATAAAGTATGGCTTGTTGCTGTGCATTTTAAAACATGAATGTAAGACACACTAACACATGCAGATCCACTTCTGTACAATAAGACTTCCTGCGTTCTGTTTGTTTATCTCGTAAAACTGAATCTGAAATTAATTTTTCCATCTTCAGGGTTCAATGTCAATATTTGCAAGTTCACTGGCGGGGCAAAGTGACATAAACCTGTTTCTCCACAGCTGGCAGGAAAATTTATGACATTAAGGTTCATAATTCACACACACTGTTAGATGAGTGTATTAAAACAGTGTATTGCTCGCTCCTCTCTCATTAAAAAGGTGTCGACAGAGGTGGTAAAATGTGTGCTGACCTGTAAGAGCACGCTGTGGCCACGGACAGAGGAGCGAGCAGGTGAATGGGTTCAGTCAACCTTTTATAACACTTTGTAGAGCAGACTTCCACTTAGAGGAAATATTTGAGCTAATCCTGCCAGGCAGGGGGTCTTCAAAATCTTATTCAAGTGTGCAATCGGGTAGAGCGAGTCAGGCAGGGCTCTGAAGGGGAGGCGCTGTCTCCAGCATTTAAAGACTTCCCTTGTGCTGCCAGGGGGCAAAGAGTTATCACAACTAAGAACAGCTATAACTTTTCAGACTTGAAATCACATCATTCTCACGCCCTCGGTCTCTCTTTGGGGGATAAGGTCCCGGATCGTCCACTCCGGGAAACCAAAATAGCTCAGAAATAAAATCCAGATGGATTCAAAGTCTTCCTAGGAGCACCCCTGCACAATACCCAGAAATTATCCTGTGGGCTCATTTGAGGCCTGATTGCAGCACAGTCCGGTCTGCATGAGCGCATATGAAAGCCACAGGGGTAGCATGGGGTCCCGCTCTGCTTTAGTAATGTGAAGAAGCGGCGGACGTTAAACAGACAATGCCAGAAAATATACATTTCATTGCCCAAGCACTGGTGTGGTGAAACATTTCTGACAGTGATGAATGCACTGCTGTTTCTACTGCAATTAACTCGAAAAATCGGTGCGACAAATCATTGCAGGGAGACGTGATAATTACCTTCCAGCATTTTTTGTTGGCTGTTTCTCATGACATGGATGTTCTCGATGCCGATGAACTGGAATTTAATGTTGGAGTAGTTGTCTTCGTTTTCGTAGCCCTTTCCTGCAGCTCGGTTCGCGATGGCATTCAGCTAGAAGGACATTTGCTGAGTAGTCGGAAAATACTTGAAGAGCAAAACAGCTAAAGAGCGCACGGTTTTACGCAAATGTTTCTTACATAATATTGATCATGGTTCAACAAGCACGTGGCCAGGGATGTTTTCAAGGCTTTGGCTGTGAGCACATCCAGCTGGCAAAATGCAGGATGGAAAATAAAGCCCACCTGAACATACAGTGTAGTACTGTAGGACTTGTATTTTCACAGGCCATTCTTTAGGCACAAAGGGCTCACCTTAGGCCTCGTGTCCACCACATACATGAAGTCGCTGCGGGGATTGGACCTCAGGATGGCCTCCAGCATCTGTTCATCCTCCAGGCAGCGAGCGCTGAAACCTGACAGGGGCTGGCTGCTGCGGCAGATGGCAGCCTGGGAGGAGGCAAGAGGCACTCAGGCTTCATACGGGAACCTTTACTCTTCCTGACAGTTAATTTTAAGTTAGTTACTACTTTGGACGACATTTAGAACAAAACAAAAAAAAGTCAAACATGTGAGAATCAGGGTAAGCCCAATTTCACAGTGTTTTTTCTTTCCTTGCGTGTTCAATTCGAATTAATTAACCACACAATTTCTCAAATGTCCCTTTATAGCCCCAAGGGAACGGGCCAGAGACCGTCGTGTGATTCTCCCCTCTGGCTCATGAACCGGAACGGAGCCCCTTTTGTACGATCTGAGCTCCACACACTGGACCCTCAACCCTGGGAAGCTGACCTCGCACACATAAAGCACTCCCAACTGTCCCGTCAAGGATTAATAGAACAGATTACGAATGTTCAGGCTTACTCCTGATGCAGATATAGAAAGTGGTAATAATTCATGATTTGATTTAATGACAGCATGGACATCTCCTCGAGGGAGACAAAGTGTCTGCTGACATTTCATGGCTGAGAATCGCATGTGTTCTCTTTCCACTTTGTTTGATGAGCCTTGTACTTTTGGATGTGTTTCTTATTTTCATCTGTAGTATTTCTGTCCCGTCTCTTTTAGTAATGTTTACTACAGTGACCCTGACATGGTGAAGATCTACTTGTTACGTACCAGTTTTTTTTTTTTTTAAATCAATAACAAACGAAATGGCAAAAAAGACACAAATGATGACATTGCCCTGTAGCTTGGCTGTGTCAATGTCAGCGTCTATATCCGATGTACAGCTTGTTCCTCACAACACAAAAAGTTAAAATCTGGTTTCAAATCAACGATATTTTTTGCATTTTTACTGATTAAATGCAAAAATGGCCAGAATATATCTGCCTGCAGTACGAATAACTCAACAGCAGTCACTGACTGTTTACTTTTGGGGTTTGTGACTTTCAAAAGTCACTGCCAGTCTTGCATTTTTTGTGAAACAGAAAAACGTTCGGCTGCTTGAGGACGGAGGGCGGTGCTGAGGATGACCGACCAGCTTTAACAAGTCATTCTGGCACCAAAAACTGGCCATTAAGGCAAGCATAAAAGAGGAAATGTCATCGTAACATTTTACATCGTAATATATGATCTTATCCTGTTTTTTCTGCCAACATTTTTCAGCTATGAAGCTTTCTATCGAGCTTCATACCATTCCTATGCAGGGTCCAAGTCTCAGTGTTCCTACAACCCCTATTCATCGGGGAGTCTGAGAAACATCACCGTTCATGCCCCTAGAATTAAACATGAGTTGTCATAAGAACACATGGAAATTACAAAAGAAAACACACGCAGTCAACTCACATGATTTTCTTTGGAGTAGTACGACAGAGTAGGAAATCTGCCCCGGCTTCTGAACTTGGAGCTCCCCACTATGACCGGAGGTGTGGCAGACTCGGGCACAAAGAGGTCAGCGGGGTAAGTGTCACTCACCTTTGAAAACAACGTAAGAGAAGTCTGAGCCACTGCCATGCCCATATTAGGATGAAATAGCTAAACTGGTCATAGATGTTGACTCACTGACCTTGTAGTGTTGGTTGACAGGGGAGAGTTTCCACAGGGAGTTTGGAAGTCCCATTCTGCTGTAATCAGCCATGAGGTCCAAGAAGTCCCATTCCTGCCGTCTCTCCTCCTCGTCAATGTTAGGCTTATAGGAGAAGCAATACAGCTCCTCGTAACTCTCTGCAAGGCACAACACTGGCTGAAGGCTGATGCGCAAAACCTCAAATTTGTATGAGTTAGACAGAGCAGAGTGTTGCAAAAGCAGAGGACATGAAAACTAGAGAATGAGCAATAACATCACCACACTGATCTTTTGTTGGCACGATGAGACAGCTCACCTGGTTGGGAGAGGCGCTGCAGGGACAGGTGAACATCCTGGCACTCCCGCTCTCGAGGTATGACAAAGTGAAGAACCTGGAAGTTCTTGCAGTGGATGATCAGAGGACAGCCCGACGCTGTGGCAGACTGTTTCTCCACACTGCACACCAAGCTGTGAAGCACCTGGTGAGGTAGACCAGAGACAGATGCACACCTTTTATTGCATGTTTTACACTGAAAACACATCGTACAGCAGGGTGCATGGTTGCACACGGCGGCTAAAGAATCTACAGGTAAAAGTCACGTGTTGTTTACAGCATGTGTGCCACATTGTGCATCTGAGGCCTTCAGGCAACATCTCACCAAGATACCTCCCTCAACATCTACTGATTTGTATTCTGTGTCCCAACTGGTTGATTTGTGGTCCTTCACTGTAGCGAGCTGGTGCCTACCCAGGTTTCATTGCGCACTCCAGCCTCGTTCTCCACAAAGATGGTGTGCGTGGCCGTCAGGTAGAGGGTGCCCACCCTTCTCCTTCTGGGGGAGACTCTGTCAAGCAGCCTGACATTCTCCACCTGCAGGAGGAGGGAGAAGAAGGAGAACATGACACGTCCTCATGCTCAGAGCTTGGTCAGCTCCTCACACAGCAGCTCTGACACAGCTGGACTCATGCTACCAGCACCGACAGACAAACACACCGTGCCTCCGTCAGATGCGGCTGATAGCAGCAGGACTCTGGCTGCCTACGTGGCCCGCGCGCCACACGCCCTTTAATTAAGCCTGAATGTTAGCCTGGGCTAATGAATTGAATTAAAACTCCGCAGTCCTCGCCAGCGGACGCGGCTGATGTGTTGAAGTGACGCTGCGGGCTCGGTGCGGAAACTGGTGCTAATCACTGCGATCGGATCCGCGGTTACCTTTGGTAGTCGGATGTGCTCCATCAGCAGCTGATAGATGAGCCGCAGCTTCCTGCGATCACTCAGCCCGTCACAATACAACTACCAGCGGCACAGCATGTGTACAACAGGGGTACAATACACAGGAGGTTAGCTTAAATGGTTAAGTTGATCAGGAGCGCGCAGGTAAACCCGGCCATAACATTGCTGTCGCTGTCTTCATCAGAGCTGCGCCGCCGGGTCCTAACGCCCGCCTAGCTTTGACCTGCAGCTGAACATATTATTCACTGAACTGCTGCTAAAGTATTCACCCCCCAAAAGTAAGTACATTCAAGACATTCACTGAACTGCTGCCATCTGAGAGGAAAATTAACAATAACTTTGGTTAATTAAGTGGTTTATTATGATGGTGGGAGTGGCTTTATTCAGAAAAATGTGTTTTAGCAGAGTGGAAAATAGCTTAAGTCACGTTCAGTATATAGACTCATTCCAGCAATCACATCAAAAGACAGTTCACACCTGTGATGCCAGGTGAATCCAATGAGCTACCTGGTCTGCGCAGACCCTGAACCACTACTCTGGCTGGTTAGACCTGCTGGCTCATGCTGGGTGAGGCTTTTGCTGGGAAGGAAGTTTCCAAAATGTTGGAAAATGAATGATGAAGGTGGAAGTCCTGCAGAGAGAGGTGGCTGTAACAAAAGCTGACAGGTGGTTGAAGGAATCAGGAGTCTAGTCTAATCTGTAAATTATTTTCACACTAACAAACATGGCTGACCAAGGCCAAATTTAAGTTGCTCATCAGCTCTGTCCTGTCCACTGCAGTGAAAACGTTGTCTCGGGAGGCATTTCTGCTGCAATGACACTTGACTGCTGAAAGTCAGTAACCGAGACAACACTGAAAGAGCTGCTGTTTTCTTGCTTTCTTCCCCCTCTCATAGCTCACTCTACAGCCCTTTTTGTAAGCTGTCAGCAGGACACAATCAGAGACAACCAACATTTTGCATTTTTGCAGCCAGTCCAGATGTTAAGGAGTGTCTCACAGAGTCTTACAGCAGACAGTTGAAAGTGTCATTTGAATGCCAGTTTTGTAGGATACAGTACTGCACATTCTGGCACTGAGCATGAAATAGCCGGAGTTTGCTCAAGTGATTGTTGCACTGCTAGACAGTGCATGAAGGTATTTTGAGAAGCTCCCCAGTGCAAACACAGATGCATCCCATAAGATCTAAACTGCATGTATACACATTTTATCTGTATACCCACTCTCAACTGTTTCAGTTTATCAGGTTCTTCTGACATCTTTGTCATTTCACCAAGTCCTACCAAATGTATTTTTACATTCAGTAGTATTTCCAGTGAGCAGAGGAGCCATCTGCTGCAGGACAGTTGACAGAAAAAAACAATAAACGTAGTTAGTTAAACTAAGCAGAAGTCATTGACTTACTGACGCCTGGCAGCCCTGCTGCACGCCCACTCCTGCTGCGCTGCATTCATGCATGAGGAACCAAAAAGAGCTTGATTGTCCAATGATTATAAAACCCAGTTCAGTTCTGATAATATCACACGGTCAGACAACACACCTCTGTTTAGATGAGCAATCACATTATGTGCATATGCTAATTAAGGCAATCCAGCCTTGAGGACTGACCTGAGATCTGTTCATGTTTGATATTACAGTACATGTCTACAAGTAATTTGTGTAGGAGTAGTTAAGGAGTCCCTCTGCGCTGTCATGTGATCATGATAGTGCAGAGGGATGATTTCAAACCAAATACTGATTTAGGGTTGTAAACCGGTAAAATCCCCCTTGCACGTCAGCCAGTTTTACAGTAAAACACGTCTGAACTCGCTCAGTGTGGAATTCTTTTTTGGAAGTCAGTGCATCCCGAGGGACTCGGAGTAAAGGCAGCTCGAGGTCACAATTAACCCACAGACCAAAAACTTTCTTGAACATCACAGATCATATTTGAAAGAATCCGTCACTGCTGCCAAATGTGTTAAAACAGAAGATTGATGGCAGTCAGTGTACTGTATTCTACTCTGAGATTGTACTTTATCCCACACCCAAGCTTTGGCCAGAGCAGTTTCCTAAACCATGAGCGGTCATTGAATTACATTTAGATGTGTGCAAATGTAGTAGAGTTGAACCCACTCCACAAAAACCTCCAAGAACTGTACACAGTTTGTACGCTGACCTGGACAGAGACAGGAAATCACTGTTAGCAGAGCAGGGACTCGACAGAGAAGATGAATGCATCCATAGATAATACTTCAACCTCCTACCTAATAAAAAGAGAATTAAGTCAAACTAAGAACAGGTAATGTCTTCAGGCTTCAGTCCTCAGACTGTTCTTAACATGTAATATGAAGAGGCTTTATGCCATTACATTAAATTCAACATCTAAACCATGGCTGATACTGGCCTCCTAAACACACTTCAACACATTTTTACACTTTGTCTTTACATTTTTTCTGTGAGCTATACTGAAATAGGTGATTTGTGTCTATATATCCAGTCTGGTACTGTCTTATCGTGGAATGTTTGTATTTATTCAGCCTTTATTTTCTTAAGAGTTCACAAAGGGGATCAGATGTCCTTGTTGCGCATTTCCCAAGTTATTTGTGGCCCTGTCTTTTATTTAACTTTGTTGCATCCACATAAACCAGTTTTATTTTTGTCTTCCAGGCCTGAAGACGGTTTTTAGTGCGGAGGGCACTCTTGCCGTCTTGATCCTACTCGGAGCTGTTGTCTGCCTTATCAGTAATTGTTCACTCTAACATTTCCTGGTGACACCAGTGTTAACTGGAGCGAGCAGTCCCGGTGTCCGCAAGGCAAACACCACTCAATCTGTTGACCATAGCCACGATTATGAAGCTGGGTCACTCAGCCATTGGAGGGCAAATGCATTCAATTGGCTTCACAGAATTAGCGCATGTCAACAGTGAGACATGGCGAGCCAGTGACTCCTTTCCAACCTTTCCATGGTTACAGAGACGACCTGCAAGTGAAAAAACTTTCTGCTCGGTCTGACAACAAGTATAAGGATTATTCCAGCAATGCAAATCTGTGTAATCTCGAGTTGAAGAGCTACAAAAATGTGTAAGATCAGGTGCTTCCAGATAAAGTGTTGTAATAAATGTCCATCACATGTCTGCTGAACCATGATATAAAATATGATTATTGATTAATATTTTAAGCTACATTAGTGCAAGCATCTGATTGTTTGATTCACCAGCTTCACTGATCTGCTGCATTTGTTCCTCGGCGCACTGCAACACATTGTACAGCCACAAATAGCAAAGTATGCTCAAAGACAGAAGACAGTTTAGTAAATTCTTCAATTTCTGTCCCAATTTCATGCTCTTCAGTCATTTGATAGGAGCCATATTGTCTTTGTGTGCGTTGAAGACAGCTAGCATTAACAATGTCTCCAGCCTGCCCACCACTAAGTAAAGCATTGGCTTTTCTCATCAGCATGCAGGTCAGATAATCAGCCCCTGCAGCCAAGGTTTGGTGGGCGATGGGCCATGATATTCGGGCTGCTTGGCTGGATGGACAAACTGAGAGAAGGCTGGCAGTTACCTCGCCATGGAGCCTCTGGTCTGTGGGTTGGAGCAGGCGGCCAGCTGCCACCTTCCCACTGAGGTCTCAAGCTGGTTCGAGCTGGTCTTGGCACAGATTCCCTCCACTGCAAACTCAACCGTAGTTGTAATTCGCAGGGGCAGTGTTTGACGGAAAAGTTTGACTTTTTTTTTTTCCCCCTTCAAGAGCTCAGACTTGTAACTGAAGTTGCTGTGGAGATGCCAGGCTTTAGGTGGTGTACTACAGTGAGCTGTGCTTCTGATTTTGTAATACACATGGGTTCAATAGCTCAGGGAACATTGAGCAATACCTGTCTTCCATTAGTAGGACTTAACCCCCCAGTGCTGTAGCTCGTCCACCCTTCACTGACCAATCAGCACCCATGCTTTTAGCAGCACTCCTGTGGGCTGCACTGGGTAAACACAAGTGGCTGCCTCAATGTTTGTCAACGCCAGTTGCCTAACCATTTATCAGCAGTCAGTAAGCATCTGGGCAGCTGGAATCTATTTGGTCTCAGTGTGCATTAGAAATCACTAATTCTGCCACCAAGATTCCTCCCTTTCTCTTCCTGGTCCTGCTGCATGATCTCAGGATAAGAGCTTATGGTGCAACGTTGTTTAACTCCCCAATCCTCAGGCATGGAGGTGAAACGCCCCCCCTCACCCTAATTCCCTGGGGTTCCCTCCTCCCCTCTTGCCTCCCTGCTCAAGGGACGTCACTCCCATGACTGCAGCGGGACTGGAGGCTGAGTCTAGGGGCAAGGCGAGGGCAGATCCTATGAAGAAACAAGGGACAGAGGGGTGGTGTAAAAGCACTGCTCTGTACAGTGTACATGCCAGCATATGAACTAGTGTCGAGCACAGTGCTGAAGGAGCGTTTGGAGGCAGCAGTTCATGGGACACCAGTGGATGTTATTTGACGGTTACCTGTACTTCATGTGCAGCTGATCTGCTGTGGCTCCCTGCAGAAGCCAGCTGGAAGAAAAGCACAGCTACTTCTAAAAGCCCTGTCTTTCTGGTGTCTGATCTAAGACCCGTCATATCCTCACAGTGTCATTCAAACAGGTAGGTGCATGCTTCTAATTAAGTTAAATTAAATTTCCAACAACTAATGCTGGAATGTACTAGTCAAAGTTTTGCAGTAGCTGTGTGTTGTGAATGTGAATTTTGCAGAGAAATTCAACACAGTTGAAGACATGACCTAGATTTTGATGTCACTGTGCAATGTAAAATACACATGACATGTATGGAATAATGATGCAGGTTAATGTCTGCACACAAATTACTTGTTTTCTCAATTTCCAAAACTGAATATTCACATGTCAGAATCAGATTTTGGTCTCTTCGCTTTTCATCCACTGTATTCATGGAGACGCTGCAAAGCAGCCCACATTGTAATGTTAATGAGCTGTCACATCCCAAACTCATTTCTCTTGGTCTAAAAAAGCCACACTTAAATGGAGATCAATGCATATTTTGGACGGTCGTCAGTGTTAATTTACTCAAGATAAGCCAAGTGTAGGTTCAAGGAAGAAGCCTTAACTTCAAAAGCACGCTGGAAAGTATTCACTGGAGAGCAGGGATCTTTTATCATTCTGCATTCATGCAAATATTTTCAGCAGGAACCTCAGCAATCTTACTAATGAAAAGAGACATTTTTAGAGACAAGACAATGAAACCAAAGAAGACTCTGAAGTTTGTCTTTTTATGTCCGTTTTAAAGTAATTAGTAAAGAGAGGTGCTGGAATGTCTTTATTGTGTTACAGCGGTGCATTCATGGTCCCTTTATGAATGCAGCTCTTTGAGTACTTAGTCTGCACCATAACCCCAAACAATAGATCTAATGGGATGCTACTGTATGAACTTTACCAGGCTATAGCCCTTGGCAGCCTTCCAGCACGTCACAGTTTGCAGGGTTACTATCCCCGACCACTCTTTAGTCCACCTTCTGTTTCATCCTCACATGTTACGCAACTGACTTCTCAGCATTCTTTTAAGAGAACGAGCTGTAAGAGCTGCTGACTGTGTGAAGCAGGTGAAGTTAAATCAAACTGTACACACAGACCTGACCTTTGGCTTAACAATTCTTGCACCTCATATTGAATAGTAAAAAAGTGCAAATATTGATACTCAGATAAGGAATGATTGATCTTCTGCCCCTTTTTCTCCCTCTCTTGCACTGTGACTTGTTGAGATTTTTCAGATAATATTTCTTCTTCATGTGTGTGTAGAGGCCCTCACGCTGCATGCATACAGAACTGTACACCTACATTTTTTGATTCTGGTCAACCCAGCTATTTAACGCATAGTAAAGTAGGTCAGAGCTTTTTTCAGCCGTTTCTCCTTTTCCTCCATCAACAGGTGTCGACATGCTGGAGCAGGTTCTGTCATTCGGACGCTCCCTGGTGCGCAGGAAAGTGGTCGACCTGAGCAGCCTGGAGGACTCAAAGCTGTGCCGCTGCCTGGGAACCGTCGACCTCATCGCCCTCGGGGTGGGCAGCACTCTGGGCGCCGGTGTCTACGTCCTGGCCGGCGAGGTGGCCAAGGGCGACTCAGGCCCCAGCATTGTCATCTCCTTCCTAATTGCTGCCCTAGCCTCCGTCATGGCTGGCCTGTGTTATGCTGAGTTTGGGGCACGCGTCCCCAAGACCGGCTCTGCTTACCTTTATAGCTACGTGACAGTAGGAGAGATCTGGGCCTTCATCACTGGTTGGAACCTCATCCTCTCCTATGTGATTGGTGAGTTAGAGACTATCTTTGCAGTACATGACATTTAAAGACGATGCTGATTCTTCACGCTGCCTGTTTGTTGCTTTCTCACAGGTACCTCCTCAGTTGCCAGGGCTTGGAGTGGCACGTTTGATGAAATGATAGGAGGACACATAGAGATATTCTGTAAAACCTACTTCAGCATGAACTCTCCTGGTTTGGCTCAGTACCCTGACTTCTTTGCAGTCTGCCTCATACTGCTGCTCTCTGGTAAGGCAACACACAAAGGCTGAATATCAAAGTGTGTTTGCACAGTGGCCACAGAGAAAGAACGGAAATTAGGGCCGCTCCATTTTGTTTAATACCGCCAGCTTTTATGAGCCGCAGCTGGCATAATCCAATAAAGAGATGGCAGGACACTGTGTGACAAGTGTTTAATAGGGCAGAGCAGTGTGAGTCCACTGGGAACCCACATTCTCCCCTTGCTTTTCAAAATATCCCCCATCATCCTGCTAGTTTTCAGCAGTTTTCGCTTCTGCTTCCCACAGTCACACACACCCACAGCTGGCAACAGCACAAGTGCACTTTCTTTACAACCTCAGGCCACTGAGATGCTCCACTGTAGCAGCGGAGGGTTTCGTATCGTCAGCAGCTGCTGGTGATTGGGAGAGCGCTCCATATTTGTTTCTGGTAGTCAGACTCATGACAGTCCAGGGATTCAAACTGAACATGTTTTGATTAAATTCCACCTTTAGGACCCTCAGGCTGAATCTGAAAACTTTATCATGTGTTATATCTACTGGCCTGCCAATGCGCTGATTCCATTAGGTCAGTGTGATCCAGAAACAATCCACTAGTGTTGGTGGTTTTTAAGGCCCCAGATGTAGAACTTATGCAATACGTATCCATCAAAACAAACAAACAAAAAGATCAGCTCCTGCTTTTGTGAAAACTAGAAGGAAAACTAGAGCTTTGTAACTTTTCCACCTTTATTATGGTCTGAAACGCTCCATATTGTGTTCTGTACATTTTTGGGACATTTATCTTATCTAACAGATTCTTTAATGAATGTATTCATCACACAGTCCCACTGGCTAATCATCAGTATGTGAGCATTGCCCTTGCTCATTAGTACGCTGATGTTAGCATTTAGTAGGGGTGGGGGATATGATCACAGTATTTTTTTGTGTTTGATGTGTGTGCGCAGTGTGTGGTGGAGGTGTTACACTTTTATTTCAGACTGCAGCTGATATTAAAGCTATTTAATTCAAAGAACAATGACACTACTAAGAAATGTAGTTTAAGTAGTAATGTTGCTACTTTTAGTGGCAGAAAACCAAAAAGCATATTATAGCCATGACAGTGAGGAAAATAGTAGTTACTGGATGTAACTCCAGTTCTACCTGCACGTTATGGCAGCCACAGTAAAGTGCATTATTTTTATTATGATGAAACTTTCATCACGGTAATGACCGTGTTGCAAAATCCATGTGGTGGCACGACGTCACACTGGTGATGATGATGAAACCAGTACACTGCCCACCCCTTTCATTTGGCTCAAAGCACCGCTGGGCCTAAGTGGGCTACAGCCTCACAGAGCCTGGATGTTCACTCTAACATGTTAAAATTCATCAAGTGGCAATTTTCTTATGATGTCTGGCTCAGTTTGTAAAAACATGCAGTGGGTGTCTGTTGGAAAAACAGAGTTTTTTCTCTTTAGTGACATAACTTAATTGGAATGATCACTAATTGATTATGAATGATAATGATGGTGTGTGCAAATACACAGAGTAACTACTGGGCTTTAACAGATGCAATATTTGTTGAACCAGCAGTAGCATTTCAGCCAAACTACAACAAACCTCACATCTGTGTTGCCTTTTTGCTCATCCCAGGACTCCTGTCGTTTGGGGTGAAGGAGTCAGCCTGGGTCAACAAGTTCTTCACTTCAATCAACGTGCTCGTGCTCTTGTTCGTCATCGTCTCCGGCTTCGTCAAAGGAGACGCACATAACTGGAAGATATCCGAAGAATCCCTTATAAATGTCACCATAGTTACGAGGTAATTCACTCATCTGTAAACCATTCCAGTTGTGTGTTTTGATAGCCCACAAATACAAAGCTGTTCCCCAAACACACAGCGGCACCAGTATTCCAGTTTGTTTGTGTTCATGCGGTGCTCCCTATCAAACACGCAGTGCAGCTGGGGCCAAACTTTTCCTCACGTCACCCACATTTTTTGTCCAAGTGTTGTATGAGAATGAGTTCGCGTGTTTCAGGAACTTGTCAGCGACGGCCAACGTGAGCAGCGATTACGGAGCCGGAGGATTTATGCCTTACGGCTTCAGCGGGACCCTGGCTGGAGCCGCCACCTGCTTCTATGCTTTTGTTGGATTTGACTGCATTGCAACGACAGGTGAGCTGAGGTCGTTTCTTAGCACGGTTTGATATCACCAAAGCTAAATGTGGAGATGTTTGCCACGTCTGTGTGTGACAGGTGAGGAGGTAAAGAACCCTCAGAGAGCCATTCCCATCGGCATCGTGGTGTCACTGACCGTGTGTTTCCTGGCGTACTTTGGCGTGTCAGCGGCGCTCACGCTGATGATGCCCTACTACCTGCTGGATGAGAAGAGCCCTCTGCCCATGGCCTTTGAATATGTGGGCTGGGGCCCTGCTAAATATGTGGTTGCTGCAGGTTCACTGTGTGCCCTCTCTACCAGGTAACCACTGGATTTACTTTTGTAAAATAAGTTGAGGAGAAAATATCAGTATTTCTGGCAGATGAAAGCATTTAGATATTTGCTGTATTTGAATTTATAGCTTTAATTTCTGATTGATGTGCATGCTATAAATGGGTGATAACATGGTGAATGAGATCTGGTCAAAAACTATGACCACACATCTCTGTCTGTGTCTTGTTATGGGATTGATTCCTGTTGTTTAACAGGGCATAGGGTGCAGTGCTCAATTCTCTCTGTTCTCAGATACCCGCATGTCTTTGTAATATACTATTTTTAATTAAAACATCTAAAAGGAGGTGGGTAAGTGTGTCTCAAAGCAATATATTGCTGTGACATAATTCTGTCTTTCTTCCCTGAAGGTTTGCTTTGTCAGTTCCCCCTTCAGTTTCACCTCAGCAAACCCTGGTGGATGTAAGTCAACAACTTATCCCATGAGCCGCATTTGTGTGCATTTCACCAAACTGGACCTGAACCATTTCAATTAAGGACGAGTTAGTACCTGCAATTAGTGTTTAAGCTGTTGCTTCTGGGTCTGCCGTTTGGCATGTTAACACTTCTGGGCAATAATAACTCGAAAGCCCGTGAAACCTCTTTAAATCCAGCTCTAAACCAGTTCTCAAAACTGAGGAAAACAACAAAAATATACCCTCAAACATAAGAATTTGTCTGTTGTGGGACATTAGTGACATGGCTTTGTAAGCAGTCACATTCTATTGTGCTCCATTCACGTAATTTGATGAAAGTGAATGAAAGGAAATGATGCCATGGGATAAAATCCAACAGGGAAGAAAGACACTCATTGACTTTAATCATGCTCTGAAGCTTTAACTGTATAATTGTAAGTGTGTGTCTGTATGTGTGTGTGTTTGGGGCTCTTGACTAACGTGTTGGTCTTGCATGTCTCTGCTGTCTCATGCAGTCTGCTGGGCTCCATTTTCCCCATGCCTCGTGTAATCTATGCTATGGCAGAGGATGGGGTGCTTTTCAAAGTCTTAGCCCGAATCAATCCTAAGACGAAGACCCCACTTATTGCCACTATGACCTCCGGTGTAGTAGCAGGTGAGAGCCGGGGAGAGTCATCATTCCTGCTAATCTTTGTCCACCAATCAACTGTGAAAGACACAGTCAAAGATGCAGATAATCATTTGGCTCTTTTCTTCCTGAAATTGACCCACCCTTCACTTTCTGCTTTAAATGATCCAGTTGTAGGAGGTTTTCCCTCCATATGCAGATGTTGTTCTTTCATAGTTGTGCAGGTGTCATGTTTTCTTTCCCAGAGTGCCCTCCACTTAACCATGAACCGTCTTCTCCCTAGCCTTTTGGGCTCCATGTTCCCTCTGCCGCGCATTCTCTTTGCCATGGCACGAGACGGTATTCTGTTCAAATTTATGTCCAAAGTGAGTAAACGCCAGTCGCCTGTTGCTGCCACCATGGCGGCAGGTACCACCGCGGGTAAGCTCCCGAGACAAGGTCTCGCCTATCATGGGGTTGTGTCCTGGACTTGTATGGGGTTTTTATTTGTGCACATGCACTGTGGTGATGGTGGTGACTGCATGTTAAAGCTGGTGATGGTGTTTCCGAAAGCATGTGAGAAAACATTACACATATCATGGCTGCTAAGTTTATGCACATTTGTTAATTTTAATAGTTATCTGTGTTCACAGCTTCAGTCCATCTGGCCCTCTCAATATAAATGTATGGAAATAGAGAATTAGCTACTGGAAATGAACTAACTACGCCTACTGTAGCTTCGTAGACTACATTCTGATGTCTTTAAAAGAAGAGTTAAAAACATTGTAGGAAACCTCATAGTGATGACTCCAGGAAGTCACTGACACACTCTGACACATAATCAGCAAAACCAGAATGTGTTGTTCTTACACGTTGGATAAACGAAATTGCACTAAAAGGTGAGAATGAAAAAAATGATGAGGCGTGGTTTCCCGGAGGATTATGCACTGGATTTCCTGGCTGGAACCAGCGATTTCTTGGAGTCATGCCATCACTGTTGAGTTGCCGGGTTGTAGCTTTGTATTTAACACGCAGCCATGAGAGCAGTAGCAATTTTCTCACCCGAACTCTCAGCAAGAAAGTGAACAATACCCAAAATGTCATATTCCTTTCAATGCGCTCCCATGTCATGAAATCCTTCATGAAGAACTGTGAGAGTTACAAGCTGTGTTGTTAAACTTCAACGAGGAGGAGACTGTAGTGAGGTTTTCTTTGAATTTGAAGATGTCACCACGGTGGAGAGCAGCTAGTCTTTATTCAAGTACTGTCGTGTCAACACAAGTCATTTCAATTTCTCTTGACAATATTTCCAGAGAAATGTAGCTTTAATACCGCTGACCTCCAGTGGTTTAACTCCACAGTGTGTCAATCCACCATGACTCAAGTGAAAAACTTCCTCTAACGTGCTGTGAAGTTAGTCGTCAGTCACGTAAAGTGACTTGAATTAGATATTCTATCACCTCTAATGACTAAGTAAAGAAGAATGAGTTTCTTCTTTACTTGCTCAGGTGTATGACCTGACCCGGTCAAATGAAGTGTACTGAGCAAATGGTCGAATTGGGTGGGGGTGGGGGGGGCTGTGATCTTTCTTCATGTCTTAATGTAATGTTGCGAGAAGTGGCGACATGCCGCTGCTCTGTGTTTGAACTGTGCTGCTGAGATCAGCTCCAGTCTGGTGCTGAGACACACCAGAGGGAAACGCCGCAGCGTCTGTCACATCAAAGGCCGCTCGGCGTGCAGATGATTACAGCTGTCAGCCCGGGGAAATATTTCGCTCTTTTGTGTTTTTTCTTTGTGGAAAACATGTCTGCATGAAGTTTAATTTGCATCTGTTCATGTGCATTCGTGAAATGGTGCATCTGCAGAAAGAAAGTCTTTGCATTTTTAACTAGAGAACATAATTGTTGCACGGCTGTATGTGGGTGGAAATGAATGTTTTCATGTATTTTGTTAAACTGATTGCTCCAGTAGTCAGTGATGATCCCGTCTCTGACACATGCTCTTGTAAAGATGAAGTGTTAGTGTTAATTGTGTGTTTTTTTGCTCACTATAGCCATCATGGCTTTCCTGTTTGACCTCAAAGCGCTGGTTGACATGATGTCCATTGGCACTCTGCTGGCCTACTCCCTGGTTGCTGTGTGTGTACTGATTCTCAGGTGGGTACATTTATAAATAACTTATATATATATTTAAAAAAATAGATTAAAAAGATCTAATTTGTGCAACACTGTGAAACAGCTTCCCTCCCAGCTTTTCCCAAAACCCACAGGTATGATTATCCTGTCAGTGTAACATACGCCTCATGTTGTTGCATCACACTGGTGATGTAAGAGCACTGAATGTTCCCATTGTATGAATGTGAAGTGGCTGCTTGAGCGAATGAAGGTGTTTACTTAGGTTTTCTGTACTTGCTAAACTCCGGCCCTGCTGCACAGCTCTGCCGGTTTGACTCATCACCACAGATGCAATAAACACAGACACGGTGTTCGCTCCCTGGTTTCAGCTGGATTTATAGCCCTCGGTTGTTTTGTCAAACCAAACATCATAAGCTGTTTCACAATCAAAGCGGTTTGTATAAAGGACGTGCTGTATATACGCAGGCAGGGGAGCGGGCAGCTGCTCAGGAGGTAAAGCGGCTGTCTGCCAATCAGACGCTCGATGGTTTGATCCCAGGCCTCTGCGGTCTGCATGTCCATGTTGCAACATACTGAATCATACATACTGAGTGTGTGTGTGTTATGGCTCCTGATAAGCAGGTGGCAGCATGCATGGCAGCGTCTGCCACCAATGTATGAATGTGTGTGAATGGATGAATGCTGACTGAAAACTGAATGCAGTAGAGACATGCAGTAAGAGGCTTTAAACTGTAATGTCTCTGCGGTCCAGGTACCAGCCCGATGGAGCCCTAGAGCGGCGGGCAGGCGCCGGAGAGCGGGACTACCTGTCCTCTGAGGGGGGCGAGTCTGACCTGACAGAGTCGGAGTCCCACCTCAACATGCTGAAGGGTGGCAGCTCCACCCTGCAGGCTGTCCTGCACCCTCCGGTCTCGCCCTCTGAGCATTCCTCCAGCGTGGTCAACATATCCATCTGCGTGCTCGGTAAGCAGGCCAGGTTCAAATCTTAGTTTTCTGATGTAAGTGAGGATGCGAGCGTCACGTGTGCGTTTTGAAACCGCAGTGCTGGCAGTGTGCGTGCTCAGCTATCTCACCACGTACCACATTGGCGCCATCCTTCGTATAGAAGTGTGGATCCTGGCGTTGCTGTCCCTGTGTCTCCTCATCTTCAGCGTCTGCGTCTTCATGGTCTGCAGGCAGCCTCAGACCAGCAAGAAGGTCTCCTTCATGGTGCGTAGCAGCTCAATAAGTCCACCGTTTGCATACCAAGTGCTGCACTGTGGAATGAGACCCATCCAATGCAAATACATTCATTTTGTGCTTGTTGCCATCGCAGGTTCCTCTTCTGCCTTTTCTGCCCATTCTGAGCATATTTGTCAATATTTACCTCATGGTTCAGCTGAGTGGAGATACGTGGATACGTTTCTCTGTGTGGATGGCTGTGGGTGAGTGTCTTTTAACTGCTGCTCCAAACAATTACAAACAGCCATGTTTGTAATTGTTTGTAAAAAAGTAAATTTGTAATAAAGTAAATTTGTAATAAAGGAACAGTTTGACATTTTAGGAAATACGCTTATTTGCTCTTTTTGTCTGGAGTCAGATGAGAAGATCAATACCAGTGTGTATGCTAAGCAAGCAGCCCGAGTGGAGACGCTGATCTTAGCTTAGCATAAAGGCTGGAAAAAATGTCAAACTTTACCCTGTGATGCCTCCGCCAGTGGGGTCATTTTATATCTTGTCCAACACTCTCCTCAGGCTTCCTGATCTACTTCGGCTACGGCATGTGGCACAGTGTGGAGCGCCAGCGCCTACTCCAGGGCCCGTTAAACGGCAGCAGCGCCCAGGAGCACGGCAAGCCCAGCAGGGAGAAGCAGGTCGGCGTGGCTGCAGCAGAGAAAGACCAGGAGCCTTTCATCTGCCCAGAAAAGACCAGCCAGTGTTGAAGTTTACCAGCTCATTTACAGACTGCGTGAGGCGCCAGATGCATGAAAGCACACAGCAGCGCTGCCTTGATGCGCCTGTTCATACAGCTCCGCCACGTGTGCCTCAGTCACAAGTACATTCAGTCTGCGAAGGCAGCATCAGTATTCAGCATCAGTGGCCACAGGATGCGGAGCCGCTCCGTCACTGATGGATCCACATCCTGTAGGTCACTTTGCGTGTCATGGACAGCATTGGAGGCACAATTGAGAGGACAGGTAACACACTGGAGAGTGATGTTCATTTCCTTTAACACTGAAGCAGTCAAGGCCAAGACTGCAGCAAAGCTGTTCTGTTTCATTTTGAGTTCTTAGTGCGTGACTAATTTTGTCTTTTCTGTTCATTTTTACATTGAAGCAGGTCTGTACAGGGGGGGGGGGGGGGGGGGGGGGGGGGGGGGGGGTTGAATGTGAAGTCTTGGCAGTCGGTGTTATCCATTTAATGAACACATGTTATTATAGTCTGATATACCCATTATGTACTAGTATTAAAAATAATGTTAGTTTGTGGTAAAAGCACTTGTTCTTTGACACAAATGTACGTTGCTGAAAAAGGACATTAACACTATGTTAAAGATGTGTTGTCAATCGGAAAGTTGAAATTTATTTTAGAACTATTTTGTGCATAATTGTTTTTCATGCATACATGTAAAATTGTGATATATGTATAAAAGATAATCAAGACGCTGCCACGTTTAGACCAGTGCCCAGTAGTTTTGTAGGCGCCTGGTTTACTGTATCTGTCAGAGAGCTGAACGTCGGCCGAGTGCTGGAGCAACGATTCAGGCTTCTGTGGCTTCGCTGCAACACATCATATCAGATATCGCACATATCTCTTCTCCGTCAGTCAGGATGTTGTGGGTTTATTCAACACAGGTTCACTTGTTTATTTTTGCTTGGGTGCCTTTTTATCTGTGAACTGTTACAATCCGAATATGAAGGTTTTGAGAACTCTCTTTCCACTCTGTCAGGTTGTGTATGAGATGCTGTTTTTTCCTGTTTGTCTGATATTTTGTGGTATTTTGATACAGTTGCAGACTTGCTGTTAAAATAAGCTTCATGAATTAATTCTGCAGACGGCTTTGCCATCTAACAAGAAGGACAACTGATAATTACAAGTTAAAGTATTATATAAAAATAGGTCTGCCTTGCAACATCGTTCAGATGGACTGGGCATTTTTTCAGGTTTATTCTCTTGTGTTCAGTCTTACTTCAGTGACTCCAGTCTGTGTTGCTTTGTAACCGGTTTGAAGAGGCTTTTTGTGCTGAGTTGCATGAAGATTCAGTTCTCATATTCTTTCCTCTGGGCTCTTAGGGGGCACCCTGTCTTTCTTGTGCTATGAAATGTGAGGCTCAGTGAGATCTAGTTTACAGTAGAAACGTGTGTTCTGTCTCGTCTTTCACCTGTACTGCCAGTGTTTCACACCATCGGACGTGGAGAAATCCTATTCTTTTCAAGAGGTCAGATACTGTGGCTGTAGGAGGTCGGTGATTGGTCGATCAGGTTGATTGAAGTGTGCAGTGCAGTGGTTCAAATGAATGTGGAACAAATTGAGAAGCTCGTCTCTGCGGGAGTCAGGTGGGTTTTCTACTATACTGAACCTCTACATTATCAGTGTAGAGTCTTCCAGTGAGGTTACAGGATGAAGCACATAGAGGTAACCATGATGTCATGATTTAGTATCACTTGTTACCAACTTCACTGCCAAAAACAATAAATGTATTTTCCAGTTAGACGGTGTTTGGTGTTTTCATTTTTTGTCACCATGATTACTGTCTCTTAGCAGGAAATAAGGAATTCACTTTGAGTGACTAAATCAAAGAGGAACGGGTTCATTTATGATGTAGACAGTGCCACCATGTGGCCATGTAGGAAGCACATTTTGACCTCCAAAAGTGTGAGAGAAATATTTTTCGTTTTGTTTTCCTGCATACTGTCCAGTCCAATGTATATGCATCCGTAGGGTGGTGGAAGAAGTCCTCAGATCTTTTACCCAAGTTTATGCACCAATGGAAACATGCTCCACCTAAAATACTCCTGTTTAAGGAAAAGTACAGAACTATTCACATCAAAGTAAAAGTGCTTGTTCTGCGGAAAATGTCCCATGTGATGGATATATTATCATACAGGACACTATTAGTTAATGCTGATGCACTGATGTGTAAGCAGCATTTTACTGTTGCAGCTGCTTGAGGTGGAGCTGGTTTTAATTACTGACACCGACAGACTGTTGGGTGGTGATTCCCACCTCTGAGGGGTCATGAGATGATTAATGGGGTTGGAAAGAAGAAAAAATGTCGCCTCTTTGGGGCTCAAACAGTTATTCTAATAAAACCATGTGAGAGGTTTGGAGGGGAAACGTCTCATACACATCTGAAAGTTGGCTGGGGCCCAAAACCACACATTTTCTTACACATAAAGTGGTAATACTCATGTCAATTACCTCAAAACGGTTGCAAATTCTTGTAGGCATGGCCTGTCTGACACGGTGACATGCACACATATTGATATCGATCACATGGCATCACAGAAAAAAAGCACTGAAAGAGGTATTTGGTCGGGAGGAACAATTAGAGACCAAAAACTGTTGTGCATATGGTGTATATGAGTAGTGTTTTAAATGCGGGCCGAACCTTTGAGAAGCAGTGTGATTCACACTCCATCAGAGGGCTCCAGAGTACGTGTTTCTGCTCATCAGGTCTGAGGAGAGGGAGTAAACAGAAGGGCTCTGAACTTATTTTCCCTTTTCCTCTCATTCTGTGAGGAGGATGGAGCTGGAAATCTAAACAGAGTAGCTGGAGCCTGCAGAGTTCCAGCGAAGCTCCGAGCCTGACCTCCTCTCCTACTGAGCCCCTCGCCAAACCTCCCCGACCTGTGCGGCCCCGCAGAGCTGTCGCCCCTCTGACCACCCATAGTCAGACCACTATGAAGCTCTGGGTTGTGCTTTGCCTGGCTCTGCTCTGGGTGGAGCTCCATAATGGTGAGTAAAGTGTACATCTCCACATATGTCTCTTAGATTTATGAGTGAAGCAAAGTGACTGTTAATTTCATCATGGGAACTTGGAGTGTAACCTGGGAGTAGTGGGAGGATTAGATAATCTGAGGTTGTGTAAATATTGGCTGTGGGCTCCGGTCTCTGTGATGGGCGTAGAATGGGAGGTGGATTCACAAAGAAGCAACTCTTATCCACAGATGGCAAAGACAAGCATTTTATTCATTTGTCAGTCATATTGTGTTTCCTCAGCCACACACTGCAGCCAATGTGCTGTATATGAATTATATATAGTGCATGTGAATGGTAAAAGTTTGCATACTGTTAGAGCTGCGTGAGTTTTTGCAAAGTATTTCTGCAGACCAACTCAAACCAGCTGCATCTGAGGCACGCAACAGGCGTTTCTAATTAGCCGGCCTTTACTGCTGACCTCTCCTTGGAGTTCTCGTTAATGCTGCACCGAAGGATAGAACAACAAACCCCGCAAAGTCTACAGGCTGATCGTTTTGTTCTCATCTTTAATGGTTTATGTGTCCTGTGCCCGCTGAGACATACGGCTGAAAGGCAGGCTGGGCTCTGGACATTTTGTGCCAGTAATAAGGATTTCATGCTTCCTGTTCAGCTGTTGTCACAGCTGGGGGAAACACAAAGAGTAGCAGTACAGATGAGCCTACGCCAGTCTGCTGTTTCTGTGAAGAATTAGGCCGCAGTGCAGTTACAGATGAGACTTCCCTTTGTTATCTTTGTTATCTTTGCTCCCTCCTCTTACCCTCCTTCCTCTGTGCGTCCAGGTGCTTGCCAACAAGTCAAGCGGAGAAAAGACATAGGAGAGAACCGCATCCGGCCAGGGGGGAAACGGGTAAAGATAAGACACCCCAAACTAAAGGACGGAGCGGGGAAAGGCCAGTCCCTGTTGACCCAGGTGCTAGATAAGGGACGCTTTGTGCGCCTGGGCCACAGCACAACTCTGACCCCTGGGAAGAACATAGAGCTGCGCTGCAAAGGCAACTCTATCGGATGGTCATACCCGACCTACCTGGACACCTTCAACGACTCGCGCCTCAGGTGCTGGAAGCAGATATCGGCTGTTTTATTTTTTTTATGTCTGCTCTAAGTTGATGTGAATGTGACACTCTCATATTTTTGTTTCCCGCCTCCAGCATCAAGCAGAGCGACAAGTACAGTCAGCTGATCCTGACGTCGCCCTCTGCTGCTGACACAGGGCCCTACAGCTGCTGGGTGATAGTGTGTGACGGCACGGACTGTGAGAAGGACCACGACCGCACCTATGTCTCCTACATCTACTTCACAGGTGGTTCAGTAGGATATAGAGCATGCTGTGTGCTACAGTTGTGTTGTCTAAAATTAGCAACAAGGAATATTTGCAAAGACTAATTTTATCACTTATGACTTTAAAGGTCAACAGTTTATTCTAAGATAAGATCAGTGAGAAGGCATCATGGTGAAGGAGTAGAAGCAATCTTTAGGTTGGGAGCCAACATGAAGGTGAAGCTTTTCTTTTAGCCTTGTTTGCCCCTCCTGACAATGCTCATTTCATTTTGTTTAATTTCAAAGCTGCACTAATCACCGTCTTTATATCCACAATGGATCTACTGACAGTGTATGCTCTGATACACCAACTGCGCGCCAGCGGCTCAGCATTAAACAGCAGACAGACAAAGATAGTGACTGGCTGTGAACAGAGTGGAGTGTTCAGCAGCTAGATGTTTCACTCAGGAGTAGGTGGAGACCAAAACAAAGCTAAAAGAAGAGTTAATATTGGATTTATATTTGTGAAGAGGCCAGAAACATGAAATCCAAATGACTGATGATGATGATGATGATGATACACCCTGTCTGCTGAATCTGTAAATAGGTCATTTTTGGCTGCATGTTCACATATTAGCTTTATGGTGCTCATGTTTCAGGGTTGCATTTATAGTTTTTTCTGGCCTCAGATGAATTCTTGATTCTAAATTGGTTCAGTTCATTTAAGGACTGCTTATCAGTGGCTGTAAACTGTTGGATCAACATGTAGCATCAAATCCAGCGCTAACAGTTATATCTGCAAGCTGAAATGCATTTTGTTAAGTTGTTTAAGGTGTTTTTTTTAATATTATCAGCAATCAAGACATAAACATAATTCCCTTTGAAAGCCTTTAGCCTCAGTGCCTTGACTACTTTATTAACCATCCATAATGTCATCAGTGACTATTTAAACCCCCTTAGTTTTATTGAAATGCAATGTTGTGATTTATAATGAACTAGCTGGTGAAGGTTTAATGTCTTCCTCATAAACACAAAGCTGTCCATCAAACACATTAGTCATCTTTATGATAGGATGACCTGTCTTCATTTTTGCACCAGTGTCTTTGAGGACATCTGCACCTTGTGACTGACTGTTTCATGCCACACATTTGTCCCTCTGAGCAGACAAAGACAACCTCTTCGTCCCTTCCGCCATCCACTTTGAGATCGTGTACCTGCGCCCGGACAGGCCTGCTGTGGTGCCCTGTCGTGTGACCGACCCGCAGGCCAAGGTGTCCCTGCACAGAGAGGTGCCTCCAGAGGAGCTCACAGCCAACGGGACGCTGGTGGCCTATGAGCCCAACAAGGGGTTCATCCTGCAGAACCCCAGCCCAGAGCATCAGGGGGTCTTCTACTGCAAGGCTGTGACCAAGGGCACCCCTCAGATCTCCACGAAGTACCAGCTGCTCTATGTGGAGGGTGAGGATGCAGCAATCGCACAACACTTCAGCGCGGTGATAAATACAGTAACATATGGTGATGCTGCTCCAAGTGCAGGACCAGTAACCATTTCCCTATACATTTTACGGTCAAACATAGTGCTTGTCATCTTATTGATTAAAAGTGCCAAGAACCGCCATGAGAGGCGTTTCCACCATCACTAATCAATTGCTGATGACTTTACTTCATCAGCTTCCAAGAAAAGGTTTTCAAAAGCCTCCTCACTCCTCACTGCTGAGCTCGGTTTATGTGGGCACTTGCCAGCTGAAGTCTGGATTGATGAAATGGAAATTGTGTGTGGTTTAGGGAAAATTAAGCTCCCATGGCATGTTTGATTGGCAGATGGCGTGAAATAGAGTTTGGACTGATGATGGTGGTTTAACTGTTTAAATGCCACTAAGCTTTCATCTATTAGCATCACTCCACACACATTTCTCATACAGTTTTTGTGGATAGTGGACATAATTAGACATTAGGTAGTTCATATTGTTTACTGTCTCTTGCTGACAGTTCCCAGCGGGCCACCATTTGTGAGCCTCGAAGCCAATCCGGAGTCTGTGAGAGGGGGCGACAACATCAATGTGACCTGCACGGTGCTGGGGGAGCCCGAGGTGGACGTGAGCTTCACCTGGTCTTATCCCGGTCAGGTGAGAGGAAGACTGGGCTGAGAGCCAAAAGTCAAACCTGAGTCAGGACAAGAGACAACAGTCAGTCTGTGTTTATACACGTCAGCTCAAAGAAATGGAGAAAGAAATGAACTGATTTGCAAAATGATTTTTAAAAGCCATTTTGCATGTACGCTGTATAATAATAAATCTAGCTGTTTTATATCCCACTATAAAAGAATAATTTAGGACGCATCAGATAAGATTTCGTAATCTCTCGTAGTAGAAGGTAACCAGCCACAGCGAGGTGCTGTCCCACTCTGAAACATTACTTTTGATGGCCTCATTAAAGATTACATCTACTCCTTCTCTCACTCACTGAGAAACCCAGAGTTTCTGAACACGTAGTTTTGTTGAAGTTCGTTGAACTGCTGGATACAAGATCCTGCTTCACTGAAAAGTCCAGTGTTTGTGCACAGGAGGTTTCAGGTTTCCACATCACACGGTGATGTCACAGAATCCTGCTGGTGCACATGTTGAACTGAGATTTAAAGTGAGCGCAGAGAAACTTTCCCCCTTCAGGAACGTAAAAAAAAAAAACCTCTACACACAAATTATTCTGCACAGTGAGGCTCAAACATCCAAGTGAGGTAAAGCAAAAGATTTTCAGGGGGAAGGGATCTTTAACGCTTCCTGTTGATAAACCATGATGAATTTAGTGATCTGTTGTGAAAGCATGTTTTTTTTTTTATTGTGTAGGACTATCGCCCAGTTCACATCCAAACTTCCTGGAGGCTGGTTAACAGAGGCATGGGCCACACCACGCGGGTCTCCCAGAGCGTCATGACTGTAGAAGACATGGAGACCATCGACTTTGGGACCTATGTCTGCAAAGCCAAGAACCAGCATGGTGAGACAATTGTGACGACCAACATCATCTCCAAATAGCCCCAGAGGAGCCTGAGTCTTGGTCATCTTTGATGTGACTGTGTTGTTGAGATGTAACTGTAACACACATGTATATACATAAAAATGGGTGTATTTTTAGATTGCAGAATGTGGTAACATAATAAAGATTTGCTACATCTTTTGTTGAGTTAATTTTCAAAAGTGACACCTTATGTTTGCTGTGTGACAGGTTAATGTAAACATGCATAAAGCCAGCAGTCAAACAAGTTCTAATAGTGCAGGGGATTCATTTTGCAGCAGGATAATGAGCCTGAACTGTACTGCAGTGAGGTTTCCTACAGTCACCAGACCTCAGATCTACTGAACATGTCTGGGAACATCTAATAAGAGGAAAAGCTGTTTCATAACATGCTTCATGAGACGCTCTACAGGAGTGTGGGTTTAAAAGAGATTCTCTAAGTTGCAGAATGGATGCTAAATTTTAAAATAAATATTACCTTTAAAAATTGTAGTAACAAATGAAACAAGAGTTATGGGTAGTGGAGTCAGATTTTAAGGCCTTTATGGCAGGCACAACACCCGACTGCTGTCAACCCTAGCGCTCTGATGTGTTGGACACCTAATCAAACATCATGACTAATCATAGTTGGCCTTTACGCTGCACTTAAATTACATCATGATGCTGGAGAAGAGAGCAGCAGCCATCAGAGACTTGCTCTGGCTTTGTAGCATGTTGTGCAGAGGTTGAAGTGTGGTTTAAAGCTGAGCTGTGTGCCAGGCTGACGTCCTAATGCACTCCGTATGTGGAATGTGATCTGCAGGCCCACAACTTACTTTGGTCCAATGCAACACTTGCTACAGTTTCCACTTTGCTGAATCGTTGCTGGTTGTTATGATTTTGAAATGTACTTTAGCTAAGCATGTGGATATTTGTGATTTAGAAAACATTCAAAGACATTTGTCTCAGCAGTCCCAAGGCTGGACTGATACCTGCTGCATTCAAGTTTTCCACCCCAGGAAAAACTCTCCTGTGACATACCTCTTAAAAGGTAACTGCAAGTAGAGTTCCATCTGCTGCGATCGAGTCAAAATGTGTAGCTCACAGTTACAAAGCTTGACGTCGACATTGCAGGTTTAATACAAGACTTTATTAATTTCATCATTTAAACAGGGTCAACACACCAATAATATCAGTTCCACAGAAAAATACTTTGAGACGTTTCCAAGAGGCAAGATGTTTGACACGTACAAGCACTCTAAAGCTTCTTCTGCTCAACTCTTTGCAAAGATCCCGACTTTAAAGCTGTATTGGGTGAGTCCAGTAAGGGGTGACTATCACGACTCAAACACATGCACAAAGACTTGGATTGGTCCCATGGTCAAACAACAAGCAAATGTGACAAAACAAAACATGTTTGAGGCCACAGATGATAGCGAAACTGCCAACCTAGATGTAAAAAATCCCAACCTTTAAAAAAATGTAACCTCAAAGAAATTCTGAACATAGATGGCGACATGGACAGACCTGGTGTACTGACAAACAGATGGATGTTTGCAATATGAAAACCCGTCACTCTTCTGCAGTTAGATGTGAGAAATGGTGCAAAGCAGTTCCATATTTAATGTATATTTCAAACAAAATGTGCTGTGAGGAGGGACAGTGTCATCTGCATTCATAGCTATTCTGAATTCAAACTTTACATGGGTGTGGTCTCCAGACACGCACAGAAAGCCTCTGTAGGGCTGAATCTGCATATGTGTTGACATATGCCTGCACATGTTTTCTTTTTACTGCATGTACTGTACATGTGTGCGTGCACTGAGCTTCAGGAAGGACAAGCCTCTGCCAGCAAATACAAGTAACAAAAATAGTGTTTCATTACATAGTCCTGAGATTTCCTTTTTCCCCATCCATACTACCAAACATGAAAGGCAAAGAACAAGGTGACCCTGCTTATGAAGTGCTTCTGTGCAACTTTATTTTTCTCCTCCACCGTGTATAGCGTCTCTGTACAGAAAGTGTCAGAGTTCATCCGATCCTGAAGGAGCCAAGGTCAGGCTAAGCGAACAGGAAACAAACATGGCTCTTAATTCCAGGGGGATAACTCAAGAGAGAGGATCTGCTTCCTGGAAGCAGGGGCCCAGCGTTATCTGGGTGACACAGGAGGGCTGGAGAACAGATCGGAGCTACGAGGTGATTGGAGGCTGAAGGATTGGGAGGTGGGGGTGGAAGTGGGGGACACCTTGCGGGGGCTACTCAAGTCTCCATTATGGAGCTTCCACAGCAGCTCCTCGTTCTCCATCGACAAACGCTTGTTCACCTTGGACTCCTTCTGAAGGGATTCCTGCAGCACTGCCTGCTCTGTGGACAGCTGTCTGTAATACATCAACACAACAGGCAAGTTGGAAATGCTCTGGAGAACAAGTGTTTACAGACATGACTCCACTTCTCAAAGTTTTGTCGAGGAGTACTATTTGCCCTTGTTTTGTGTCTGATCACAATTATCCATGTGGTGACGTGTAACACACAGTGAAGTGACAGCTGACGGCAACACAGAGAGCAGCAATTGTAAGATCTACTGATAGAGAGTAAATACCCATAATCAGCTGGTAAGAGGAAGAGGAGGGGGAATGAGATTGAAGGAGTAACATAAGGATGAGTAACACAGCCAAGTTTCATTTCAATCATGAGACTTCAGGAGAGATCATTTTTCAAAATGTGCACAATAATGTCTTTGGTGACTAGGCTCCATCTTGACACCCCTTATAAATGTGTTTCAGTTACCACCAACTCTCTGAAGATGCTAATAATTTGAACTCTAATACATGTGGCTATTAGCTCTGTTGTTTGTGAATTGGACTTCTTTTGTGGCTCATTTGTATAGAAAGGGCTCAATTTTGCACTAAATGTATGCAAATTACCTTATTTCAACATGTGCAAATAGAATTGGAACACTTGGCAGCACAGTTTGGGGTGCATTTCACACTTTGCGAGAGCTTTGACAATTACCCGCTTTCTTTTTGTCTTATTTGAACATGTTTAGAAGCTGCAAAAGCTGTGCAATCGCCCCTCTGACTTCTCCAGCTCTCAGCCCCAAACCCAGTGGTTCCTACTGAAGACAAGACCCTTTAAAAATGGGTCACAATTACATAGTTTATATCTTAAAAGGGTAGCAATTTTGCAATTTTAAGTACTGTAGTTTTTAGCAAACAATACTCGAAGTAGGGTAAATAGTTTTTATGTGCAAACATCAACAACAGTGCCCATATTCACTGTAAGAAAGGAACATGCCACCCAGTGCAACAGTGTGGCTAACTGAACGTTTTTTAGAAAATGATGGCGGTCTATGGCACAGGGGAGCATGAACTTAACTGAATGCAGTCATTCAAAGGTTCAGTGAGTCATCAGGAGTCCGAGTTCGAGTGGTGAGCTCTTACCTTGACAGTGCGGCATGCTTATCCATGCGGGCTCTGAGGTCCTCGTTCTGCTGCTGAACCTTCTTAAGGCTCTCATCCAACTGCACATTCTTCTCTTTCTGGAAAGAAAAAAAAATCAGAACAGCTGAATGATTCATGTGTTTCATTATGGCTTTGTCAGGAGTTTTGCTTGTCTTGATGCCCAGCAATCATTTTCAGCTGCCTCAGGTCTCACCAGTTTGTCGATCTCCATCAGCTTCTTTTCTTGCTGGTGGAGCTGTTTGTTTTTGATTTCCAGCACCACTGTGAGGCTCTCCAGCTCCTGCTCCAGATACAGGGTGTGGGAGTCCTTCTGCGGGGACAAATAAAGGGACTGGTAAAGACTTCAGAAATGAGTACAGCCAGCCCTGTGTATGTCATGTAGTCATAAATCCAGAACCACACAACAGAGGGCGCCATGCACCTCTTACACAATACTCATTGCTCTGGGCTCATAGGGATGATGAAACAAAAAGGGCACAATGAAATAAAAATGAAAAACAGGCAAATAATGTGGTGTGCATGAAGGCAGTGTTTAAACCACTCCAAGTCCCCTTGACGTGTGGTCAATATATAATATCGAGTTGTTGCTAATGCTATTCCTATCATTTATCTATTAATAGCAGATGTGGAGTGGCAGGGTAATGTGAGGTAGTCACCCTAATTACTCGACCGTGCCAGGGCAGAATGCTGAGTACATGTAGCAGCCACTTAGCACTGATGAGAGATGGCAGCTTCACTGTTTAACAGCACTCTGGGAAAATTAAAATCCACACTGTGCAGTGAGGGAGGACAGAGCTGAAGATAACACAGAGAGAGCAGAATGGAACTCCACTCCTGTTCACGCCAGTTTACGTGGTGAAGAACGGTTAATGGTTAAATGACCTTACAGATAACTCATAGTTGTGTTCTTTTAAGAAAACATGTGCTAATTTCTGCTTCTGTGGGCAATTTATCTTTCTGGCAATCATTGGCTTCATGGTCTTTTCCACCTTTTATGCCTATGGGCAAGCAACACTGGAGTCATGAGATGTTGTGGAGCTCTGCTATAAAAAGCACACAGATACAGTAAGTGTACCTGACTCTTTTCGGCCAGCTCCTTCCTCCTGTTCTCCTCTGCAGTTAGCTTCTCAATTAGGGCTTTGTTCTCCACAGTCAGCACTTCAATCTGTCCCTGTGGATGCACAAAGTCACTGAGTAAAGGTTTTACACACAGGGCATCAATCCATAAATCACTGTCAGTATTGCATGCTCTTGTTTGTGTGAATTTCTTTGATAAAAGCAAGATAAAAGTCAAGCTTACAGATAGAGTGGCTTCTGCATCTTTCAAAGTTTTGTCCAAAGACTGCAGCTCCTGATTGTGGACTTTGCTGAGCTCTAAAGAGTTTACAGGTATTACAGCATCAGAAACATTTCAGAAAACTCAAAAACAAAGGTCAAACCAAAAAAACACACGCATTTGTTAACTGATGTAGATATGAGTTAAAATACACCCAACACTTTCTCAACTCGAGTAAGTATTACATAAACTCATAAGGCAGCTTCAGAGAATGGATATAGTTATGTCATTTGGTCCAGCCCTGTTCACTCACCTTCCAGTGACATTTCATACTGCTGTTTAACACACTGCAGCTGTTCTGTATGGCTGCTCTCTAATTCCAGCTTCATTGCTTCATGATCAGCTTTCAGTTCCTCCATCTTTAAAAACAACACGGGATAGACTTCATGTTGAACCACAGCATTACCACAGGTGTTACTTAGCATTGCATTGAACATGTTTTCCAGTCATTTTCTTCTGAAGCTCAGAGAAAGTTCAAACAGAAACTGACATTTTACAAATTTATTGCATCAAGGATTACAATGACACAATATCGACAAAGAACAGTCCACCCTCCACTGGTGTCTGAGCCTACACAGAGAGCATCTTTCCATTAAATTTATCTAATATTAAAAAGCCTATAAATGAAAATACAGAAGGATACTCAATGAAAAAGTACACTTTGTGGCCACTTTATTACGTGCACCTGTACAATCTAATGCAATCCAATACAGTCCAAAACACCCGCTCTGCCATAACAATGACTTTTATGATGCCAATGTGTTTTTTGACACTGTCATAGATAGTTAATTTAATTATATGTTTCAGCATTGAGGTCATATTTAGTGGTGGCGCTGTTGTACTGGACTGCATTATGTTCCACTCATGTATGTAAAGAGGTAGGACAGAACAGTCAGAAACACCTCATGCATACACATTATAAACTTGGTAAAGATAGATGTTATGGCAGAGTTGTTGTACTAAATTGCATCAGATTGTACAGGTGTACCTAATAAAGAGACCAGTGAGTGTAAACCTTGGTGTAGGGACAAACCTGCTGTTGCATGAGAGTCTTGCACTTGTCAGCCTCCTCCTGGTAGGTGAGGTGGACCTTGTCCCACTCAGCTTGGTAGAAGGTCTGCAGTCTCTGCTCCAGCTCGGCCAGGTCCTTCTGGTGCTGCTCCTGCAGGTTCTGCAGTGCATCTTCCAGCGCAACACGCAGCTCATCCTTCTCCTTCTCCAGACGCTCAGATGAATGGACGGAGCAAACTGGAAATAAAAACTTTTTTTTTTTCTTGGTGAAACAATGACAGGGCATTTGACTGATGCTCAGAGACTGCATGCAGCTGTGCAGACTGTAATATTCATTAAAGTAGGGCAGAGGAAAAATGTATTAGTAACTGCTTGTGTAATAAATGTGGTATGTCCACTGAGGAACCTCTGTATAGCAAAGCTCTCCCTTGACGTGAATGTGTGACACGAAATGTGCTCCAGAAAGGAATGGAAAAAATGACTTTCAAGGGGAGGTTCCTCTTGCACTTGACTGCATATGCCAACTACACTGCAGTCATTTATAGCCAGATGAAGATACGGCAACAAGTTTCTAAATTTATTCACAGTATCTTGAAATCAGTAACAAAGGTAACTGATTTTTTAGTCAAGCTCTTCTCTTCTCCTCCTACAGCTGGCAATTAGCTTTTCTTCAGTTTGAGCAATTGGTGTTTTTTGTTTTTGTTCCGTAAACCAGCATCTCGATTTCCCAACTGTTTCCAACACCAAGTGTTTATATCTACGCTGGAGTGGGTGACAGTGACAAACTCCATAACACGTCTCCAGTTTAAGTGCCTGTGCACACACACAGAGATACTCAGATACTCAGCAGCCGCTGTGAACTTCATCTCACTGGCAAAGTCACTCTGATGGTGTACAGTAAGAAAGAACGTCTGCCGCCATGTTTAGCAGGTGTTTTTCTTTCAAACACATGGTATGACAATAAACCACAACTATTCAGAAGTTGAAACTAAGCATAACTTCATTAGCGGTCATAAAATAATACTCGACCCAGATGTTACTCTGCTACGTACATGTGTGGTAGGTACATTTTCCCAACAAACCAACAGGGCGCAATAAAAGTACATGTACTATTCTTCAATAAAAGTCATCCTACAAATATATGTATATCCAGTTCTAAACCACAGATTTATTGACCACGGAATAATGCTCATGGTTACAAAAAAGGCTCTTTTTAGCATCTTCTGCACTTATGAAGATTCCCCCTTTTAGGCACAAGGACTACATGCTGCATGTCTGCATCTCTATCTTATCATATTCTGGATGTAAGTGAAGTCCCAGAGTTTGTGCTATTGCAGAGCTCAACAGTGAGCTACAGTATGAAGGAACACTGCAGTGCATGAGCATGAAGATTCACCTAACGAAGAGTAGAATAACGACAGCAGAGCCAAGAACAGAGGCCAAGCTAACATAGGGCCTGTCTATCAGGCTTTGGCATGCACAGCTCAACAAATGGAGCCCAGCACTCCACAACCATGTGTAACAGAGATCTGGTCATATGAGCCTTTCTAGTCCAAATCCACCTCACAAAAGCACCTCATGGCTCATATGGAGGAGGAGGGCCCAGGAAAGCTAAAGTTAGCTGTATTTTGGCCCTCAGTCAGCAGGCTGTTGGGGTTTGGAAGTGTCGTAGATATTGCAGATGCTGAAAAATGCAGATCCCTGTTAGATGGAATTTTGCGTGTGAGGAATGGTAACAAAGGGGGTGTGGTTGGATCACAATTTTGGCTGAGGCCCAAGACTGTAATTTATTGCTGTATGAGGAGTGAGATCACTGTTGAAGCAGGCAGGGACACAGTCTGAGAGAGAAATGGGCTAAAGGCAAGCTTATAAGAAAGCCTCTGGACTTTCAAATTTCTTTTATAATATATATTACAAAAGGTCCATCTGAGGTCTCACGCCCTCCCTGATGTGAAGAATGTGTTAAAGTGCAGACATAACAGCGCTCAGCATATAAGAGCAGTCATGTGGAAGTCCCGAGGCTGCGAGGGAGGGTCGGAGCCACAACGTTACGCTGCCTTTAACGAGAGATGAAAGCTGGAGTGTGGGTGTGTGTTTGAGCGTGCACGTGCTGGTATGTGCAAGGCCACTCAGTGTAACAGCACTTAGGCTGGACATTAAACATTGGCCATTGTCTGTAAACCTTCACAAGGCCTCAGGTGGTGTGGCATTCCACAACTGGGAGCCCTTCCCCTGTGTGGGGTCAGAGGTCAGCCTGCTACTCCCTGGGGAAGGGGTTGACACCACTCTACACAGCAACGCTCAAGCACACACATGCCTCAGCAAACAGGCATCTGATTTTCAGTGCTGGACAAAGCAGTTAAGAGGAGGAAGAATCACAGGGGGTATCTATGTGGTGGGCAGAGTCAGACCTCTCCCGCATACAGAAACATTAATATCTAATTGATGACCAGTTCCATCTAATAAGAAAAGTTAACCCACAATAGGACAAACCACTTCATGGCACAGCACTGAACTATTTCAACAGACCAGAGGAATTTATGCAATTTAAGGATTGACTCAATTAAGGCACCAATGACTCAGATCAATAACTGCATTGAATCCCAGCAACAAAATAAGTGAACTTTAAAAAGGAAAAAGAAAAAAAGCCAACACAGGAAAACCGGATCGTCCTCATTAACTACACCAACACAATCCATGATTCCTGACTTATCATCTAAACCAGACAATCAACAGGCTTAAAACACATCACACCGTGTACCAGGAGTGTGTACTTTGGTGATAACAACTTTAAACACAGCTGGTGTGTGACCAAGGTGACCTAACTTACCCAGCTCTCCTCGAAGGTTGACCAGCTCTTGGGACAGATCCCTGCACTGCCTGGTGGCTTCATCACGCTGCAGAGAGAGACAAAGAGATAGAGAGAGAGAGAGAGAGAGAGAGAGAGAGAGAGAGAAAAGTAAACAGTCATGCACATGCTCATGAAGATGTCAGTGAATTTTTTGGAGTATTTGATTTGACACAGCAGCCAGCTGTCAAATCACATGATCACAGATGAGCGATGCCAGCATTATGAATATGAAAGGGTTATTGACTGTAAGGAGGAAGGCTCTGTTAGGGCAACACCCTGACACATGATCATCTAATGTTTTTCCTTGCAAAACATTGTTTTTGACTACTAAATATAAATACATTCACAGCTCAGCAACTAACAAAGTAAAAAAAAACAAAATAGTAAGGATAGGAGAGGGGGATTAAGGAAAACTCAACTTTCAACTCATGTTTTCAGTCTTAGCACATGCTTTCTGTCAGCCTAACTCCTTTACTTCTCCCCTTCTGACTCTGTTTTGCAGTGGAGAGGGGGCAGTGCTGCAGCTGCAGTGCTCCTCCAGACTTCAAACTGACGCATAGATGATCCAAAAACTGTTTCTCTATGATTTACCACCTTTCTCTGACTATGCTGAATTCACATGTACAACCTGACACAGCAAACAGTACATCACACGGCCAGATAATTCAATTATTAAGACAAAATAACAAACTAAGACTAGCCAGACATCACTTCACTGATCAGTTAACAAAAACAAATAGTCCGCCCTGTCCGGCTGTACCCCAGATCTGCATCTATTCCTCACTGCAGAGTAGAACACAGTAGAACAATGTAGAAGCCAGTTACCCTCTCTGCAGTGCAGGGAGCACTAAGGCACGCTCTGCTGCCAGAACAGCCCATGGTCCAGCCTCAGCCTGAGGCTTGGGTGCTGGAGTCCCCCCCCCCAGGCTATGGAGACCCAGTACTCCAGGACAAACAGCGGTCCAGGAGGACGCACCACCTCCACGCACCTCCTCCCAGACTGCTCTGACTACATCTGAGGCACGACTGAAAAAGCCGCTTCACTGGCTGTGGTGAGTGACTGCAGAGTGCATTACCGTATTACACCTAAAAAAACCCCAAAGGGGCAGGCTACAGTGTGCATAAGAGCAGCCTCCTCACCAGGGAGGGGAGGTCACTTTAAGACAGCACTAAAGGCAGCTGGAGTGGAGCAAACAGATAAATTGCACAGAGCTGCCTGACATCAGGCTGATGGAGCAGGACGTGGTGCTGTGCAGTGACCTTCCCTTGGGATAAATGGAGAGGCTTCATTACCACCATCCCCCACCTCTCATCCAAACCTACTGTACATTAAATCATCCCCTCACCCCTCTGCACCATTACCTTAAAACCTGCTGTGTGGCTACAGGCTTCATGGATCTCTCCCTTACAAGATGATATAATGCTGAGACAGATCACATTTCCAGCTTCTGTGTGAGCACGACTCTTTACAGTTAACGTATAGAATTAAAAAATGATATGTCACTTGTTGACTAAGCACCACATGTCCTTGGTAAATATTCCTCAGACTGCATTAGAAACAGCAAATCTGAACCGGTAATTGTCACTGAAGAAGCATTGTGTAGTTGATTGCCTAATAATGATTTCAAGTCAACTGCTCTCCATGCAGACATACACTGATCAATCACAGGCATTTGCTTTTACCCTGCTCTACCAGCTTCACAGTTTGCGGCTTTTTGTTTTTGGTGACTTAAGATTCAAGGCTTCCTTTATGAAAGCATGCTGATTTGATGAGATGTGTGCACCAAAACCTTATGCTCAAATGTTTAATCAAAAGCAAAATAATGGCCACCACGCTGTCCTACTATACACTCAGATTTTCTTGCATAAAACCTAATTTTTGTCAAAGAAAATAGATGCAATTAGAGATGTCTATGTTTGGCCGTACATATTTTTGTCATTTTTTTCTAGATTCTTACTTGGTAAAGCCTGTGTAACTACAGGACATTTAGCTTGCAAAGAGGAGACATGTCCCCAGTGTATATCAATATGATACTACGTCAGGTGTAGAATAACACTTGATGGTAGACTAAGATCAATGACTACTTGCTTCTGATCAAGTTACAATTTCCTGGAAATACTGTGGGCGAGATTTAAATCATTTGTCTGGTTATTTGGGAATGTGCTTGCATTCCTGTACTGAAATTAAACTCGTGTCACAGCATTTTCTCTGCTCTTGAGAGAAGGTATGTTAAACCAGGGCCAGGGCTTATACACTCAATCCAAACAAATAAGATACAGTGCTCAGTCCTTTGCTTAGTGTTTGGCTGCTGTTCATAACCATATCAAGTCAACAGCTGGGACATTCTCACACTCTGATGGTAAAGACCAGCCTCCTATTCTTGGTCTGATGGGTGGCCACCAGATTCCATTGTACACTCTATAGACACATACTCTCCCATAACTACAACAGATACACATGTTATTTTGGTGTATTTAACTACTGTTTTGATATTAAATGCAAGTTACGTGTGTTTTAGACACTGAGGTATGACAACTCTGGTTCAAAAAAACTGCTGTTTTACCTCATCGACTTCACTGATTTTTGTAAATATCTGCTCATTCTGAATTTGATGCAGCAACATGTTTCAAACACGTTGGGACAGGAGCAACAAAAGACTGAGAAAGCTGTGGACTGCTCCAAAAACACCTGCTTGGATCATTCCACAGAAAAACAGGTTGATAGGTAACAGGTGATAGCATCATGATTGAATATGAAACTGCACTTTTACACCTTCACCTGCACCTTCTGTGTACTTAACATTTAGGTACACGCATGCTTAACTAAACGGTCAGCCATTTTGCACTATATACATTTTAGTATATTTTTTTCAGCTGCTGTTGAGTATGGTATATTTATGCTGTTGGTATATTTTATGCTGCTGGTATAGTTTATGCTGTGGTATATTTTACTGTTTATTGTTCTAGTATATTCTTATTGCCTTAGTATATTTTCATTTCTGGTATATTTTTATTGCATTTACAGATATTTTTATCTGCATGTTAGTTTAATTTATTCTAGTTTCTTTATTTTATTTTATTATTACTGTCTTATATGTCTTATATTTCTTATTGTTTCTAACATGGGGGTTGCAATACAAATTTCACTTACATGCTTAGTGATAATAAAGAGGATCTTGAATCTTGAAAAGGGCATCCTGGAAAGGCTCAAAAGCAAGGATGGTTGCCAGGTTCAACACTTTGTGAACACATGATTGTATAAAGGATGTTACTATATGGGCTCAGGAACACTTTGTAAAACGGTTGTCAGTAAACACAGCTTGTTTTCATGTGACTGCACTCTGTTTTCTTAGCCTTTTTTGGCATCAGGATTGTAGTAGCAGTGTAAAGAAGCAGGACATACTGTAGATAAAGCGGAGTGAGTGAGGCCCAGACAGCTGCCTTTCTATCCGAGAGGAACAAACGTGTAGAGTTTTTTGTTGATGCAATCAGTTTCACAACCCTGCCACCCAAACAGAAGGATATGAGTCAAACATCAGTGACCAGAGATCACATACTGTGCCTTAAATACCAGCTGTCACATTACACGCGTCATCATCTGATACATTTAAATACCCCAGCTTTGTTTTGTATGACTGCATGTGTCCATCATCCAATACTCTCCACACTGTTCTCAAATAATAAGTTACACCTGGTTTTCTAATGCCTGGAATGTGCACTCAAGTTACAACAGGCAAATGTGTTCCCAAGATGGCTCGTTAACAGGAGGAGCAAATGCCAAAATCACTTAGACACTTGACTGCTTAATCAGAACACCTATATTTTTTCACCTTTTTGGTTGTGGGGCAGTGCAACTGGCAGCAGAAATTAAGAAACAACAGGACTCACTGAAGCTCACTGAGACTAAAATTGGACCGATATGAACTCTGTTACTACTGCAAGTATCCAGAGCGCTGCCACAAGGGATCTGTCTGGTGTCAAACTCTGGAGTGAGGCGGCAGTAAAGGAACTTGCTGTAATCTAGGCCGAAGGAAATGAATGCATGAGTGGCTTTCTGTATCATGCCTGAGAGAAGCAGCGGTTTAATTTTCTGAAACAGTTCTCTCGTCAACAAACATCCCCTAGTTTCTTGGCCACAAGTTTCATGTTAGAAGCTAAGTTTTGCCTCGAGTACAATCTCCAAACACAGCTTCAGATATAATGATATCAGAGTGAAGGAATTTCATACTTCTACACTCTTGGAGAATGTCAATGGTGACGAACGCCCTCTTTCTCTTCCCTGTGACACTTGGTAAGACATACAGAAGCACACTGCTTGCAGACAACGGCCTAGTACAGAACTTTGGAACACGCTTTGCAGCAACAACTTTACCAGGACCACAAAAACCAATAAACACTGCTAATCTACATGTGATGGGCCGATGCACTAAGCTAGAAGCACCACAGCTACAGCGGGGTTTAAGAATACCGTCACCACTGTGGTGTTCTTCCTCTAGACCACCCCGGTACATTGTCAGTCTACTGTATCTGCACTACAGGGATGCAGCTTGTGCAGGTTATTTTTCATAATAAATGTGCATCTCATGGATTTGACCTCAGCTCCCTGTGCTGATGTGTCAGAGGCATAGCATAAATGTCAGATAAGGTCCAGTGCAGCCACTGCAAGGGAATGACGGCAACTTCCCAGTGGCAAACCTGATGTCTGCCCCCGTGCCACTGAATCAGCCCTCTTCTGACAATGACATAAAATCTATTTACAAACACAAAGTTAGGAAAAAACAACTCAATAACTTGTCATATACTGACAATAACATGAGGCTTAGCAGGGGAAATGTACTAAACTGATTATATTTTTAGAAACACTTGGCTTATCAAGTGTTTCTTCAATTACTGCCTCAACTATCTCGGTGTGCTGCTGACATTTGACAGTCACTGCAACAGGCATTGTTAGACAGGAGATAATGAAGAGTGGAGGACAAGATCAAATCTCACGTATGTCATGAATGCCCTCTGGGTATCAGGACACCTATCAGAGTTTTTAATCAACAGTACTGAACTTCTAGATTCACTATTTGTCACATACACATAAAAGTGTTTTCTGCAGCTTCAAAACAAAATGAAGAGTGGCTTATTCAAGAAAAATAACTAAGTCCTTATAAATTGAAAGAGGAAGACCATACCTTGACCAGACATGATCACACTGATACAGCAGTGGAAGCACAGTACTTATGAAATCTGGACAAGTGAAAGGGCTGAGTGGTGTAATCCTCTGAAATAAAGACAGGGTCATACAATTTAATGGGCGCCACAAAATATCATCTTGTGTCTTAAATCCATTTATATTTAGATGACACATTCCAGTTGTTTCACTCAATCAACACATACAGTGTGAAAATATTTGACAAGGACACTTCTAAAGTTAACCAGAGGACTGAAATAGCTTTTATGTACTCAAACAGGGTAACAGAGTAACTGATTTTTTCCTCTGGGTTTACAAGAAAACACAGATATAAATCTTCACTAACTGCATTAGGTCAGTTTAATTTTAGAATTTACTCATATTAGTCTGTTGGTTTTCCGGTGTAAACAGATTTAATAGACTCCAAGCACCAGATCATAACTTTGCTTTGACAACAACTAAATAAGGGAGTATGATGGTTGGGGTCGGTCGGAGGCTGGCTGATAGGATAAGCCTGTTTGTACTACATTGTGGGAAGAATAATCCCTTGGGGCATCTAGTTCCTGGAAGCCAATCACATGGCACCACTATTAAAACAGATCCAAAACAAAGCGCAAGCTTAAACAACCATATTTTAAAGACTCTCAGGACCATGTCTGCCTACCTGAATAATTTATGAAATGTACAACTGAAAGGCTGCTAAAATAAAAATGAATTCTGAGATGGACCTGGAGCAGAGTTTCTTTCTGATCCAGGATTGCTTCAGTTGTTCAGTGGATGACAACAACAGGGCTGTTTTGTGTTGGACAGCTTCCAAGTATGTCTTGTGTGTGCAGCCCCTCATACCCGTCCAATCACTCCCCATGCTGTTGCTGTAAATAGAAATGCCATTTGGTTTGCCCTGTATCAACACCATGATTTCATGTTGCAACACATGCAGTTATCATACAAGGTGACCAATCATGAGATAAATTCAGAGTTGGTGTATGGCTGTTTTTAATTTGTAGGCCTATGCTTAAACAAATACTAAGAACTGTCTTGCATGATGTTTAATGTAAAATGCAAAGCTCTTCGCAATGCAGTGAAAATATGTGATAAACTTTTTGAATGTTATTGCAGGCATGGTTTCCATGGGATGGACAGATATTGCGAGATCTGTCTGATATATAGATAATGCGTATTGCTAATTCAACTATTGCCTTTATTGTGAGAAACCTTCTTTGTCCTGAGCAACCAAGTGATAACATGGTGTTTTTGAGCCAGGCTCTGATTCTTGCCACATTATCAACTGAGGACAAAGAATCACAAATTGAATTAGGCCAATGTTCTCTAGAAATGTCATGATGACAGCAAATACATTGCTATAATATGCAACAGGTCTTTGCTGGTTGAAGACCTCTCTATATTTTCCTCTGAAAAAAGGTCAATGGGGCTACAAACTGCAGAAACTGTGCAATATGCTTCATTATTTCCTGTTATTAAATCAATTTTAAGAATCCATGTTGTTCAAATACAACATTTGAGAAAAATTACCTTCCCATCATAAATAAAACTTTCATACCTCAGTCAAGGTTTGTTGCAAGACAATGGCGAATGCCTCAAATCTGCAGTTATTAGCTGCCAGGAGTCCTCTGAGCTGTTGGATCCTCTGGTCCTTTCTCCCACCCTCGTTCACACTTGATGGCACCACATCCGGAGGGCCATTACTCTGGCTTGGTTGGGATGCTTGCTGCTGAGGGGGTTGATGGCGGGAGCCGGCCTTGGGTTTGTTCTTGTCCACTGTGAAAGAACATTTGTTGAGTGTTGTGACAACATTTATCATCATCATACCCCCCTCCATAGTCGCTGCAGCTGGTCTGAGAGCAGTACCACCCACCCTATACACTCTTGTCAGGGTCACATGCAGCGAGCTCCAGTGTCAAAGCTCTGGATATTTCTGCAGTCCAGAACTGTTCTGTCCAATCAGCCAATTTGATGGGTCCCAGTGCTGCTCCTCTGACAGCCCAGATGGAAAAATGGATTCTCTGAATGCAATTAGCTTTCCATATCCTAATCAAATCTAGTACTCTGCAGGCACTGGTCACCATGGACAAAGACATAATTCTGTGAAGCTCTGTTGCCGTGGTTCTGATTTACATCAGCTATATAAGTACATACAATAGCCATTATGAAGAAAAATGCTACTAGACTAAGACATCAGAAAAGAGGAACACCACACACTCACAGTGGAGAAGATGGAAATAAAAAGGACTGATAATTGAATTTGGATACCAGTGTGTAAAAATTGTTTCTCTGAAAGCACAGTTTGTCAAAAATGAGAGCGCAGGGAGTGTTATGTAACAGCTGTGAAGATAGCCTGAGACATATCAGGAATGGAGTGCCACCAGTTGCCCAAGGGCACACTCACTGCTGTTAGAGCCAATAAAGAATATGGAGCAAATAAAAATACATACTTACAAAATGTAAAAATGTAAAATTAAAAAAATAAATCTACTTTAAAAGTACCGTGGCTGCTAACACTATTATCTCTCTTACCAACTCCAGTTTAACTACTATGTACGCACAAGCCCCACCCCTGAAGTGTTTATAATCGTATCCTTTATGAACCACAAAACCTGGAGCATGTTCAAGTTAAATTTAGATGTACTATGCAGGCTATCATTTTAGAACATCGGAACATCCCAGAAGAACATCAGCATATAACTGGAGGGCACAGACATCTTTCTGAGCAAAACAATGCTGCGTTTGCCTTTCAAAACAAGGGAAAACAGGGTATTCAATCAAACAAGAGGAAGCATCTTCCAAGCCTGCTGTAGACAGCTGATCCTGAAAGTGCAGACTGAACAGCTCTGCAGACCCTTGGCCTGATGGGGGCAATATAATACTGTAAAGAGAATAACACTCCAGGCTGTCAGGCCAACAGGGGGAAGACTGTTGTGATGAACTGAGAGGAAAACTCACTTAACGACCAAACTGTGGAGTGAATGCAGTAACATGAAAACCTTAATAAAAAAAGAGAAGTAAACAGGATAATAAAAAGCCAGAACCATCTCATCTGAATAATTATATGCTGCATTCATACCACAGAACGACTTGGGTTTACACAGCTCTGTATCCGGATGTGCAGCTCACCTCAGCTTCACAGCTAAAGTCAACAGTTGAGCATGAAAGACAGGCACAGCCTTTAAGACAAACTAAATATTAATATTCCACTGCACCTGGAGGGATGGTACACCTGACAAAACAAGGCACACACCTTATGATACCGCTTCAGGGAATTCAAGAATTTCGTTGCCTCTAATGCTGAACAATTTTACGTATATTTTCTCAAGCTTGTACAGCAGAAGAACTGAAGTCGGGAACGCAGCTCATTCAAACCCAGATTTCCATCTCAACGTCTTGCCTGCATCCTTTAACTTTTGCATCATGCATATTACTACAGCTTGATAAATGTCCAAATAGAAAATCCTTGTCTGACACAGATCCAAACAAAGAGTTGAGCTGTGCTGCATAGCTTTCAATCATTTTGATGATGCTGCATTCTGCTAAACCTGGAAGGATTTCTTTAAATTAGGATGCCCTCTGCTGGTTGTGCAAAGAGGACAGACACCATCTGAATTTATATCACATGTAGCACAGACATGCCTGCAAACAGAATGAAGCCAAGCTCCATGACAGATTCAAGCTGCTGTCGACACTACATTGTGGAAATTTTTAATTTGTCTTTGTGATGCTGTAACCAACATAGTAGTAAAAATTAAGTGACAAGTGAATCTCTTATCCCTCTATATGTGGTGTAATAGAATGTAGTTACTGCTGTTTGCTTTTTAGTTTGTCCTCCTGGGCCAATAAAAACAAAACAAAACCACAAACAAACAAAAAACTGTGGGATCATAGCCATGTTCGCTGATGCCACTTTGAAACATGTACCATGAACTATAGAAAGTCGAAACTGACAGGAAGACAGGTTCCTATATATTTTTTCCCACAGTTACTATCTTGTGATTCTCTCCAAGGTCAGGAGTGGACATTATGCAACAGCTTTCTGCTCAATTTAAAAAATTCATGCTCTCACCTTTTTAAATAATTCAAAATGGTCTAAAGAGGTGGCCAGATTGCTGACATATAGTGCGGGAGTTTGTATTATCCCTGGCTTTATCATCTCAGATTTTTAACTGTAATGTGGCTTTTGTTTTCCATCAACACGCAAATCTGCACTCTCTCAACAAATTTGAGTTTATATAAGCACATAGGCTGTTTCTCTGTTTGTTTCATAGCAACAGCGGACCTGCAGCTATTTTCATCAAAGTGTCTGAACAGAGTTGATGACACATGTTGCCCCCTTCATTTCATACTTCCTCCCAGGCCCAGAGAATCATTTTGTACCAATTCAACCAGTACACTTAACACAGATACTGAGTGACCTAGTGACGCCACAGCATAGTGCTCTGCTGCTAGAAGGAGATATCACACCAGAGCACAAAGCATGATGGGTGATGAGAGCCCTCACAATCATGCACTTGTTAGAGTGCTTGGCTGAAACAATACCAGACAATAATTCTCAGTGTAACATTCATGAGACACTTGTCTAAAATAAATAAAACAAACAAGTGTTTGCATGGGACACGATGTACATACTAAACGACTTGTTTTGAAGTAAATGAATAATGCTTTCCTGTGTTTAAATAAGAAATAATCCCATTGAGTTATTAAAACCTTTACCTTGACTGTAAACTAAGTTACCATATTTGGTATTTAGTAGAAGAATGTTTTAAATGTGGGACGTACAGGAAGCTACTGTGTTCCCACAGTCCAGTTCAAGAATCACAACAAGGTTCTCATGGATCAACCTAGAGACCAAGAACCAAAATAACCTTGGTAGATCTCAGGGTGAAACAGGAGTCCTGGGTATCCCAGTGAGTAAGAGAGTGAGACGCAGCACATGCTGACACACAGTCATAAAAAGGCGGCCTCAAAAATAAAACAAGTCTTTCTGAAATACCACTGTGGCTTTAAATGAGACAGTTCAGATGTTTGTTTAAATCCAATTGTTCCTGAATTCAAGAGTCATTTCCTAAAATATTCCTGCCCAGGGTCACACATTATAGTGACCAAGGTAGGTAAATGAAAGATGAACCTCCTGCTTTGACGGCTGGTAAACAACCATACTAAAAATAGATTTCAGAAATAGCTAAGTGCACAGGTTTGCCTGTGAGGCAAACACTGATAGATTTGGCTTAAATATTATAGTGCAGAAACCCAAAAACCATAACAATGTCAGCAGAAATACTTAACACTGAAATAACAGTGACAGACCTGCTTGGAAAACCACCGTGTTCTTCCTGCATCCTGACAGCAGCTGTATGTTTCGTAGTAAACCCTTGGCTGTCAGACGCACGTGGATGTTGGATAGGGAGAGCTTCGGAGACCATAACATCTCTCAAAAACAAGGCAAGAAAGCGATTATTTTTAGACAACAATTATTGAAAAAAACAAACAAACAAAAAAAGCCCCACCAAGCTCAATTCTGTCTATGAACCACACGCCATGGTGTGCCTCAGTGTATCATGCTTCAGGTGACAGCAGCACTGAAAGGCACAAAATAAATAAAGCAATAAAAAACAGTAGTAAGAGTTACACCACTGGGACAGCCTTGAAAAAAGTGAAGGCACCCAGTTCAGCATGGCAGGTCTCCCGACTCAAAATCAAATTCCCAGCTGTGAAGGCTGGAAGAAACAGACAGGGCTAAAGGTTGGCCAGCGGTTTGTGGCACAACCTGATAGATGTGATAGGGGCAGGGGGGGAAAGAAAATGAGTAAAAATCCCTTAATCCTCTTGGTAAAGCCGGGCGTCAGATATTCACCAAACACATCAGTTTCTCACGGCAGAGCATAGCAGCATCTCCGAGCTGGATGATGGCGGTGCTGTAGCAGAGCTAGGATGCAGGCGGGGGGGTGGGGTGGGAGAGAAAGGAGTGGGAGGAGCAAACAGCATATCTGCAGCCAATGGGAATTAAATCCAGCCTCTTCCCCCCACTCTTCCTCTCATTTACTCTGTGTCACCAGCAGTGGGACGGCAAGAGATGACAGGCTTCTCATGGCATGGTTTTGTCTGATGAGCTGAGCTGTAGACAGCATGGCGGGCACAGTTCTGTGTGAAAATGTGTCCTCAGCTATGACAGTAAAACATATTTGATGCAAGACTTGAAACAATGTGCTGACTATCAGCGTGTTATGAAATAGTTTGTTTTTGCTGTGTTATTGTACCAATTTTTTTTTTTTTTGTTTTGTTTTGCTGTTTCTTGTCGCTCTGCATGGTTTGTGTTCTTGTAGTCTTGAAAATTATTTTTTTGTTGGTGTTGCCATCTTTATGGCGTCTCGTTATCGCTTCACTATGAACATTCCATTTATAGGTTTAAAACATCTTGCCAAAGGAATGAAGTTGAAAATTAGCCATCTGGGCAACACTGGCACATTTACATGAATTGTTATTATGATTTCCATCTAGTTTCTGCAAACAGTTAGCTCGACAAAACACTAAAGGATAGAAGACAGATGAAGAGCCCAAAAACATGCATCAAACATTGTGTGTGTGAGCAGCAGAGAAGGACAGAGGTCAATTAAATAGAAAGCACACACTACAGCTTCAGTGTGATTTTGTTTACAGGAAACAGATGTGAATGAGTAGGGAAAAAAGAGTGGCCACTGACAAACACTACAATTTAAAATTAGCACAAACCACATCTGCTACAGTAAAGTACCACAGTTTCCATCCTTATAGCACTGAGAAGCATTAAAATCATCAGCAGTTTTAGCTATATAAAAATCTAAGTATTCGAGTTAAAAATAGATGCTAGACTTGAACATCAATTAAGGGTACGGCAGCAGAGGACAGGTCTCTTTGTAGTAGATACAAATACAACATGAACATAATGCATCAATTCTCCATTATGAAAGCAAAACATGATTTCAGTATGGTAAGTGCATTACCAAAACAGAGGTTTCAACAACAACAACAAAAGAACAATAACCCCAATATCTTCTGAAACCAAGTCAAAAAGTCCTTTAAACATTTAGTTCAAACACAGGTAATACACACAATAAAGTGAGGGACACAATTTAATTATGAGGAACATCAGTTGTGTCGAAAACAGAAAGAAAAGAAAAAATTCTTACCAGGTCCACTTGAGGTTACACGAACAAATCTTGCAGAGGCGGACCTTTTCAGTGGACTGACTGTAGAATTTGAAGCTCCTTTGCTGGTGGAGGCAGCAGGGTTGCATGCTGTGGCCAAAGCTGTAACAGGCAAAAGATCCAGGTGAGACACGAGGCAGGAGTTAATCTGACCCATAATGTAGCACCAACACTTGCAAATGACCGCTGGCAGCTGCAGACAGGTTTTATGGTAGAACTAGGTCATGAGGTTTGATCAAACATACTGTTCCATTGAAAAACAAAGATATAGGTAATTTAATTCAATCAAGATCAAAGAGCCCTATGGTTACCACACAATCTCAACAACATTAGGAAGTAACAGTAGCTCAGTTAATCACTTTCAACCTCAGTCAAGCTAAACAGGGAAGCTTCCTTATCACAGTGAGAATTTGATAAAAGATGTAAAAATCAATGTGATCTCACTAACATTTACTCTAAAAATGAGAATTCAGAAAGGCCATTTAATGGGATCGACGTTTAAGCTTCCTTCCTTCTACAGGAACAACAGATAAAGGAAAAGGCAATTCTGACATGTAAAAATGTGTGTGTGTAGAGATCTCACATGGTCCAGTGTTTTTTGCAGGGGTTGTGATGAATCTAGTTTTCAGCACAACAGGTTTCAATGGGGATGGTTTTAGTGCAGCTCCTCCAGAAACTGTTGAACAAGTAAAGAAGTATTGACTGAATATTGCAAATCCTGATGTGAAACTCTGCTGTCAATACAGCGTTGCTGTAAAGGCTGGCAATTTGTAAGAAAGTCATGTCAATCTACTTAGAGGATAATGTGAACAGACCATTTTGAGGAAAACAAGCACAATCTTAAGTGCAACACAGTAAACACAATTCTTCTTTGTTATTTTAATAATTTGATTAAATGCAACTATTCTGGTAAAAGAAAATGAATCAGATTAACAAATGATGTTAATCTGACCATTCTGACAGTTACCATAGCAAGATGTAGCAAATCAAATTTGTAAGCAATGTGACTGAATGAATATCTAGCATGTAAAACAAATGCCTCTGCCCTCTGATCAAACTATCCACATGCTCTTTAAAATCCTACTCTTCATCATGGATACTGCAGTTATGATTTCATTTCTAGTCTTACTTACTTCTCCAAAGCTTTCTATCTTTTCCATGAAATGCAGCTAACAAAGGGATGATACAAAAGCGATAGGATCCAATGAGCAGGCATGTCAAGAGGGTGAGATCACAGTTGGATGCTGCACTGCCCTGTGCCAGTGAAGAGGAGTTGTTGAAAACATGAGCAGGAAATTCAGTCCAAGTGCAGCTTCGAAGTCCTGAGTAACCAGCCATTGGTTTTTAATTTAAAAAGAAAATTGGGAAACTGCTCCTTTTCTGCACCTCAGACGATCTGTTTGCAGTGTGTGTCTGCTCACTTTCCTCCAGGCAATACTGTGTGTGAACTGGAGTGGAATAGAACCCGTTGCCATGACAACCACACAAGGGGGGTGTCCCCAGTTTAGAAATAGGTCCTCTTAGCCAATCATATACGTGCATGTTGTTGAAGATGCTGGGAGGAAAACAACCCATAATCTAACAGTGCTTCTTCTTTTATGTTCTCCAGGAAGCAAATAAATACCATTATTAAGCCATTCAAAGCTAAGCAGCAATGTAGAATGATTTGCTGGCACTGGGCTGGATTTCATCCTACTAATACAGATTTTTTGATAGCTTGGAAAGATGTTCTATTTTCTTACAGAGCTTAAAATAAAGAAATCTGAGGAAAAATGCCACAATGTTTTTAAGATGCCAGACTCCTGTATCTTGGCAGATGTGGAGGCATTAAATTAGAGAACAATTTGCCCTGGGGGAGATTTACATGCAAGCCCAGCCCTGAAGTGGGTCACCATTTCAAACAGAAGCCCCTCCCCTCCATGTCCAGATGTGTGCTTAAACAGCACACTGAACAACATGGCCTGACCCTGAAAAACAGCCTGCAAAAAGCTGATTTTCTACCTTTATGTAAGAGCCTGTTCAGCTTGAACATCCCATTACCAAAATGTAAATCCTTGTTAGGCTCACCTTGTGTACTCCCAGCACCTTCACTCAGTTCATTGTGAACATTGGCCTCAGTAAGGCTCCTCAATGGCCCCAGGGTCTTGCGTGGTAGTCTAGAAGCAGGAGTATGGGAAGGGCCCATAAGAGAGGGGTGAGTGGGAGTCTGAGGAGGTCGGGATCTATTCACTTGGGTCTTAATACTTGCTGTTAAGGCAGTTCCATGGGATGACTCTCCTATTGCCTGCCCTCTCTGACTGCCTGGGATGCAATGGAGCACAAATAAACACTGGAGGTCAGGAGCATGAACCCCTTTGTTAAGGACAAATACACACACTGAGCTCACCGGTGTATTAGTCATGAATACAAACTCCAGGCAGTAAAAATGTCCACAGAACTACCAGACAGGTCAAATTAGGCCTAATAAAACTGCCATTTTCTCATAACTGGCAGTAAAATATAATATATATTATATTACTATTATTTACTATTTTAGAGATTTGTCTGAAAGCAAAACTAGTAAGTTAGAAAAGTAGAGAGAGTGTAGAGCGCAACGTAAACATTCATGGAAAACAATATCCCCAACAGCTAACCCACTTCTTAATTGTTGCATTCAACATAGAAATTGTACATCACTTACCTATCTTACTCACTACAGCAAACATGTCCAATTTCAACTAAAAATAAAAACAAACAACAAACTAGAAAAAATATTGCAGTTTAAGTAAAACAATGCATCCCTGTGGAGTCTCCCTGTAGAAGGTCAGTACCTTTTTACTGTGGTCAGGGCGCTTGTTACAAATACTGTGTTCTCACTTTAACACTATTGGTGAGCCTAAAACCTCCCTTTCCTTCCCCTACTTTTTCCACTTGCACAGATGGCTTCCCATCAAAGGAAGAGTCCCCCTCCTTCCCTATGACTCCTCTTACTATGAAGAGCAGAGGGAGTTGGCTTTTTATCCCAAAGACCTGGACAAGAGACCGGAGGTCTGTATCCAACACTGTTCCTGTGGAACATGACTGAGGTCATCAGGAAGGAGGTCATTAGAGAAAGCGCTCCATGTCACCCTCTGATGGGGAGATTGCTTTACTACAACCTGAATAACCAGTTTACAACTGCATGATTTTCATGTCAATTATTTGTGCTGATTTGGTTACAGAAAACGACACTCACTTATTCACTCACTTGTACACTAGCTTCTACACAATTGCCACTTTTTTTTTCTTCAGCTTTACCCAAAACTTTTAAGGGGCATAAATTCACATAAAAAGACTACCGACAATGCAAAATCAGAGATAATAAGGCCACAGATGAAAGGAATTTGCCAACATGGTAATAGCTGTATTTTCAAATGAGAAGAAAACAGCATGAGTACAGATGAGACTGTGTGGACATTGCTCCATTGCCAATAAAAGTAGTAGTAAACTACTTTCTCACTGCTCAGTCTCCTTGAAAGATCAATCATTATCACCACTAGCCTAAGTGGATATAACCTGTAACCAAACCTTCACACACTGAAGGGGGTAAGACATTAGCCAAGTGTAGAATTTTCATGCCTACCTCAATGTCTGTCTGCAAGACTCTAAAAGGAATCCAGACTCAAAGTTCACTTCCCGGGTCCACTCTGCTTTGACTGCAATGATCATCTATTATAAGTCATGATCAGGTAGCGAGCCAGAAGGCTAAACAACCTGATTGAGGGAAGGCTACTAACTTTAACAGGTAGTAGAAAACTACATTGCAATCCAAACTATGCTTACACTGCACTAAAGGGATTGATGCTCCACTAACCACTTCATAAACACACTGTTAAACTTTAGCCTACATCTCCTCCAGCACTGATGAACAGAGTGCTGTGTGCATGTTCACCTGCTGTGTACAACATTTGGAAGATACCAATATAGGGCTAATACATAATTTCCGTGAAGCAGAAAACCCAGATCGAATTGCAGAACTTAATAATAAAAATGCAATCAACCATAAAAACACAACGTATCGCAGAAATTGACAAAACATGGATGCCTACTACTACTACTATGATTTGGTGTCACACTAGCACACAGTCATGTAGAAGAGGCCCTCTTAGAGAGAAAGGAGAGCACTAGCCAGAGCTAGTCAACAAACTCTCAGAAGTGCAAACACATCAGCACATGCAAAGTGCAAGTTTGTTGAAGACTTCATGGCTGCATGCGGAGAGCTAGATATGCTGTTGGGAAAAAAAGCTATCTATGTTTGTTGTCAAGCATTGAAAATAAGGAGTGTTGCATAATATGACATAATTAGAAGAATACCTTGGACTAACAATATAAAATAATTGGAATTATATATTTAAAAAATAAGAGTAATAAAATAAAACAAAATAAAGTGAAAATAAATAAATCCAGAAGCGTCTGTGTTACTGTGTTGAAGGATCCTGCAGATACCCAACAAAACCACGTCCCTCTGGTTCTGCCTTCAATTCTCCATTGCCCTTCAAGTACAGCCCAAGTCAACTTCTGTACTGTGCTTGTTTCAATCATACACAGGGTTAAACAGACCCATCACACAATTCTCTCTGTTTACACAACAGAGCAAATAGTTAGGAAATCATTAGCTCTCCACTTATTCAAAAGCAGGTCGTAAGACCTATGACGGTACTGACAGTCACCTACTGTCAATGTTTATTTACTGACATTTACAGGTCCATTTCCCCTTTTGTGAACCAAATGAAAGTCAGCTTTAAACTTTTCTTACGACTCTCGCAATGTTATCATAGATTCAGCTTAATTGGACAGTGAAAAACCCAGCATTTACAGTATTTAACGTTGTCAAGATAATAAAAATCTTACTTGTACTGCTCTTCTGCTTGGATTGTGGTGTCCCTCCAGCGTTGGAGGTCCTGCATTCATCCCTCCCCAGGGTCCCCTGCCTCTGCCTGGTTGATAGAGCGGCTGGTCTGGGACTGGCAGCTGGCGCTTGTGGTAGTGGTGCTCCTCTTGCTCGCCTAGGAGATGGCCGTACTCGAAATCTGCTCTTACTCTCATCCCATGAGTTTCCTGCTGTTGTCAATTTGCTGGACTCTACCTGCAAAGACAGCAATTTCTTACTCAGTCCCTCCTTTCCAAAAAGGTCCCTGCCAGCTCCCACAGAATCTTTCTGTGTACTAGACCAAAATATTTGGATGGCCTGAAAAGGTGCAGTGAACGATTCGTGAAGGATATTTGAACTCAGCAGCTAAACAAATGTACCCCTCCCTTCAGTGCTCCTTCAGAAGTCCCTCAAATTTATGGACATACCTTGCCGAGGCAACAGTCCTAACAACTAGGTTTGACCAAAACGGAAATAAGGTGTGCAGCGCATGCTGCCCAAGGGTAAGTTAGCCTCAATAAGTAACGTTAGACAGGTAAAGACATGTAAGTCCAAGGGAAAGAATGTGAGGTCTGCTGTAGCAAGTAAGATATTTTTCTATCAAGTTGATGAGGTAATATCTCAGATACTATTTAGAGTACATTTCATTACTATCATGGAGGTCCATTCCTCATGGGCGAGGGCATGTAAGAGGGAGAGTAGCCGGCAGATGAAGAGTCAGAGGTCAAGTGCAACTGGTTCCCCTGTTGTTGATCAGCTGGAAAAGTGTTGTGTGGCTTGAGCTGAGCCACTTTGTTTGTTTCCCGTTTATACAGACAGGGCTGCATACAAACACTGGATTTTTTTTTTCAGCACACAGGATGGACTGCCAGCTAGCTGAATTTGATAAAGACTGTATTGGATTAGAATCACTGACTGCATCTTTAACATGGTTTATAGGTAAAGCTACAAGAACATGAATATTAGCATTATTTTAAAATACATGATGAGTTGTTGCTGATTTTTTAACTGTCAGTTAAATTAAATTGTTAGTCCATACTCACCACTAGGCTGATCTTCTTAACCTCTCTTGTAGAGTTTTCAGAAAGTCCATCTGTGGCCTCAGCCTGTATGGCCTGCTTATTCTGGGAAGAGCAGTTCAGGTTCCCTGGTTTGTTCTGACCCAGTGGGGTGTTAGCTTTAGAAACGATGAAACTAGTTGAGAGCCTTGGAGTTGCTCTTTTCTCCTTTGGTGGCCTAGATGATGATGATGAACTCTCTGATGAGCAGCGAGGCCGCATCTTGAGGACAGGAGGCTTGTCCTGACCTAATGCTGAGCCTGACCTGACCTGAATTTTGTTCGACACGCCCCTCTTTGGAGACCGTTTGGGATCTGTTTGGCCACTTCTATCAGGGGATTTTTCCAAGGATGAGACGCAGAGGGTCTGGTTGCCAGCATGCTGCGCTGCAGTGCCTGCCACTTGGCTTGAGGCTGCACGCCCTGTTTCAGAGCTGGCATTACTGCATTGGACTGCTGAAGCATATTTATTTGCAGCTGGGTGGCGGTAAGGTGGGGATGTTCTACTCTTGCCCAGTCTATCCCGAGCAGGTTGCCTAGGTGACTGCATCATTGCCACACCAAAATTAGCAGCACTTGTATTCACTTGTCTCTGAGCATCACTGACCATTTTAGTGGTGGTAGAGACAGTTGTAGTGCTACCCCTTACCTTGGCAGGACTGTTTCTGATAGTTGCTCCTCGATGTGCTTCAGTGTGTTTATTGTGCACATTAACATGTGATGGTTTGTGCTGTGAAGCGGGGCCTGGCACTGACACTGAGTGCACATTTCTTGTCACCACTTTAGATTTTACGCTGCTGAAGTCTGACTTGGGAAACTTCTTGATTTCCATTTTCTTGGCTTTGCCAGTTGAAGGGGGCAGTCCTGCCACCAAACGTTTAGGAACCACAGAGATTTGCTGCTGTTCAACAGCGTGGTGTCCTGGGTTTCCTGTGTTTCCAGTGCAGGGAGACTCTGAAAAAGAGGGGAGGCTGGGTATCATTTTCCCAACGTTTTGTATTGGAGTGGAAGTATGAACATCCTTATCAGTGTCTCGCATAGCTGACAGAGTGGAAACAAATGTCTTGGCTTGTTCTGGTGTAAATGCTCCAGGGACATTGAGCAGGTGTGCTTCCGCACTTGCAAACTGAGCCTCTTTTCCACAATCTGCAGGAGATGTTCCACAGACAAACGTCATCAAAAGACCTCCTTCATTCTCACTTAGCGGAGCTACATGAGAGTTGGATGTTGCCATATCATCTTCCTCAGTGGGGAGCTCTGCCTGAGTGAAAGTCAGACCGAGACACGAATGGCCTGTGTTCTCCTCAATGACTCTTTCTGGGGATTTTTCGCAGACATCCAGGAGAATGGTTGACAGCAGGTTAGGCTCAGCGGGCAATTCTGGATTGCCCCCAGCTAAAGAGACTGATGACTCTTCCAGGGAAGACACTACCATGAGTGACTGGTCCTCAAGGCAAAAACTGTTACTCCTTATTATCATTTCCCCAGAGCTCAGGGAGCAGGAGTCATTCTCAGTGGATCCCCTACGGGAGGTCTCACATGAACCCATTTGGCTTTCCCTCCCAGCAGAGTCTGGAGACATCACTGCACTGCTGCTTCCATCCTCTGTGTTCGTACTAAAAGTCTGATACTTCTCTGATCCCATCTCATGGTTGCTCATTAGACTTGAGTTTTCATTCCAGAAATTCACATTGCCAGTAACAGGCGTGGCAACAAAAGTTTGGTTTAGGTTCATGCTTACACCACAAAGCACATTACCCTGTGGTAAGTTGGGCTTATCCATAGGGGAACCATCGCTGAGACAGCACTCCAGCATGTTGACATCAGGGGAGCTGTTGGCTTCTCTGTCACTCAGGTTGGAAATAATACTGTTGGAGTCAGGTGAAGGTGAGAGAGACAAGTCGCTGTAATGACTCTCAGATGAGAGGCCCATCTGTAGGTCTCTGCTGGGCAAAGGAACTGTGAGCTCAACTTGGTCAGCAGACATGTTAAATGTCTTATTAGACATTTTAGAGTTCTGATGGGATTTCTCCTATTTCCTTTGGTTGGCAGCACTGTAATCCATCAAATCTTGGTCAGGCTTGAAAATCTGTAATGAAGGGGAAAAGGTCAAACCTTTATAACCAGGTTATTACACAATGTTGACATCTATGTAATTTTATAGAATGTTACCAGGGACACCCCAAATTTATCTTAGGGCCCCAAAAAGGCCTTGGCTTGCCCTGGCAAGGCTTTGTAGACATTGAACATTGTAATTGTAGCCACATGCTCAAATTATTTATGACTCAGTTGAATGAAAAATGCAAAAGTCATCAGGATCATGCTTAGGGAGTACATGGTGTTTAAATTATCTCCTAGCTGTGCTATGTGCCACAAGCTGTTTCATTAAGACTGCTCAATATCAGATTACCTAAGTATCTGTATCCTAAAGGTATGTTTCACCAGACACAGCATCATGTGTCAAGGTACCTACTTTTTTTTCCTATGGGCCACACTTTAGATCCCAGGTGAGAATGAGTAGAAAATATTACTACAACAACTGTCATTGGTGTTTCTCATGAATCATGACTTAATAATCATGTGACGATGAACCATGTTATGAGCCATGTTTCTACTCTGAAAAGAGCCAACATGTGTTTGGCATGAGAAGTAATGGCAGTCTTAACTGCTTTGTTGTGCACTGTTGTGTTTATTTAAGCAGACGGGACTGCTAAGCTTGCCAGCCACTACTACAACAAAAGCACCATTGTGGGACATACCACTAGAGAGTAAGATATCAAGTCACCAACAGCCTCAAAATGTTCCAGTATGCAGACCCCAGACATCCTGGTGCACATTAAGAAAATGTAGCACTTGCTTGGAGCAAAAGTGTGTGCAGTGCTGCCCTTGTGTCAAGTTTAATACGACAACAAGTATAGTGGTGGAGGAAGGATGGCCAGGATCAGTGAGGCTATGTGACGTTCCCAGGAAAAAACTAAGCTCAGGGTTTTCTTTTGTTTGTCAGGGCACTCAACATTAAAAATACTCCATGTCTAAAGAAAAACACTGAACAGTCATAGAAGAGAGGATTCAGTTTATACAAGGCAGCATGTTAACCTCATGCTTCCGTTCATGAATTCATGAGTGGCAGCCTCCCTGCTTTTGCCAGTTTTTTATGTAGCAAGACATAACATAAAACATAATCCAGCACATGAATGGCCTAGGTGTCACAATAAGCCTTTTCTTTCCTTATGCACAGAGGGGCAAGTAAGCCTCACTTAAAGTGGGTGACGTAATATAAGAGTCAGACACTGGTAGTTACTAAAGACCTGACAATACTAGAGCTAGCTGCAGGCCTGAGCTGCACAAAACTGTAATTACACTGACTGTTTTTTCTCATACCCAAAATATCAGGCATCTTTACAAAATAATTTTGCTCACACATCAACTCAATAAGAATTTTCAATGGAACCTAAAAATGACATTCAGCAAGTGTCAACTCAAAAGTATTGATTTTCCTTCAAACGAGGCACTATGATAGGAAAATCAGCACATTGTTGACTATAAAATGAACTATGATTAAAAGTTCATTCAAATTTTCACAAACTTCTTTGAAGGAAAAAAAAATATTGTTTCCTTAGAAACACCATATTGACAAAAAATAAAGACTGTGTCCCCAGTGATGGCTTGACCATTCAGACCTCACCTTCAAGCACACACACTTTCAAATGTTAATTAGAAATATGTTTAACATTAGAGCTTTAACATTACGGCTGACATATCTATCTGCAACTCTCTTCTTTAAAGCGATGTTTATCTTACACATTTGGGAGAATGACATTTTGAAAATATGTATTTAAATCTGCATTACATTCCACACTACTGCTGATAATGTATATCAAAGAAGCTCTTGGGTCTAGACCTTTGAATCCACCCACCCCACAGAGTTGACTGTAGATGGAAACATCCATGCTTTTATCAACATGGCCAACAGTCCAAATTTAGATGAATAATATGCTTGTTCAACAGGCAGAGAAACAACACACCTTTCTGTACATTACAATCTGTACTATCAAATAAAACACACAGCCTTGGCAAACTGCTGTGCACATTGAACCTTGGCAAGAACTGCCCCTCCAAGGCTACTGCAGTATCTTCCCACACAGAATAACAATGCAGAACAGTGATTCTGCTGGTTAAAAATCTGACTGTGTATCACAATGTTATGTAAAGTACAACTGCAGCTAATAACCACGACCTGACAATGTTTATGGAAAAACAAAACCATGAAATTCAAGCTAAAAGACACTGAGCCAAGAAGGCAGAAAATAGCAAAAAAAATACACTTTTAAACAGGTCAACAACACTTACCTTTCACTAAAAAACTGATCAACTATAATATCAACCAACTACTCCAGTCTTCTGCAGGGGACCAGTGGGGGCGAAAATGCTTCCACGGTCAGCTGTGTTGCCTGCTGTATCTCGTCAGAGATCACTCAGTTTATGCAGGTTCACCCAGCTCAATTTTACTCTGAGACAATCCCATTAGTGCTTTCCTTCCAAAGTCCTAAATCCAGCCAACAGGCCAGGCAGTGGTGTGCGAGTCTGCTTCTGCCAGACACCAACGGCCCCTGTCCCACCACTGCTTCCTCCTCGTGTTCAGAGTAAACCGTGCATCAGTTAAATCACAGCCTGAATGAGGGTGCCCCTTGTGCAAGCCTTAGATTGTGTTTGTTCCTCCCCTCCCTGAGGTAACGTGACTTAGTCCAGCAGGCCTACTGCAGCGGTGGATCAGCAATCTCTCCAATCAGCCATCGTGTCAGACACCATCAGTAACTTGGCTGCACACTGCTCCCATGTCAAGGTCCAGCAATGGACTGTGCTCAGTGTAGAGCTCCACTTCAAAGTTTACAGAGGGAGCTAGCGAGGAAGAAAGAAACATGCTACCTTATCCATGCCGAGCCCAGTGCAGGGGGAGTGGCCATGGCCTGCCAGGCTGAGTTAGCATTCACTGTTGCTTAGCAGCCAAAGTCCCTCTTTTATGAGGAAATGGATCAGTCGGCTTTTTAGTAAGGGATAAGTGAAAAGGACACCAGAATGACGGGAGGCCTAGGTGCAGGAGAATGTTGTATGTGGACAGTGTTCAATAGCAGATCCCAACCAGAATTTACATTAAAATTCATTTACTGCAAGGACACGTTACAATGTTGCATGTAATTGATAAGTTCTCCAGTCAAAGTCCTCCTCTGATATTGTCACTGTCTGATGACATGGCCTCATGTTGTACACAAACAGCTCGACACATGATCCTGACACTACGGCAGTGGTGTGACACCAGAGTCTAAGACCCCTAAGACCCAAGCTATTTCTGCTTAATCTATACAAGGCCCCTGACCCTGAGAACCACAGTCTAATCTTAACTAGAGACAAACACATTTGTGGGCTTATTATCTCCTCAGAATTAGTTTTATATCCTCTAATATCTGTTAGTGGTCTAGTTATGTTATCCAAGCATTTCAGCCTTGGTCTTCAAGCACCCTTGTTAACAAGAATGCAGAAGTGATGTCCATTTTTAGCTGATTTTAGAAAAACTTTTAGACTCTCCAGTCCAAGATTCAGTAATGCTCTAAAAGCATAGACAAGACATTCAAAACAAGTAGGAAAATGGAATTATTTTGTAACTGGATCACATTAATTATCACCATTACTGTCTGATATGAGACCTCACCAAGTACCTCTGTTTATCTTCAGAGGAATTCAATGCAAGTCACTGCCTTCAAATTGCATTACACATTTAAAACTGAGAGTGATATCAAAAGAACAGTGCCTCTGTTTTTCTGAAGCCCCTAAGGCACTGTGCAGAAAGCCTCCAATGGCTTTTCCTTGCCTTTGCATGGGTGACTGGACATATCAGTATAATACAGTGAGCAGTTTTGAGTAGCAGGGACAGCCATCAAAAACGCAGGCACAGAGCTGCCCCACACCACAGCAGGGCAGCAGGTCACGCTGGGGGATTCCAGCCAGCATACCACAGGGACAACGCTGTCCTCTGTGGAGCACAGTGGAACAAAACCGCACGAGTGAGCACGGTTAGAAGAATAGCACGGCACTGTCTTTCAACAGTCAGAATATTAGTCAGTCTGGATCTGGATCAGTCTGCTCTGGCAAGCCAAAATGGAAAGGCTTTTCAAGACAAAGCTGAGGGCCTATGCCATCTAGTGAAAAGCAGAGGCATGCAGCTGTGTCTTCAGCTGTGCAAATGTGCCCTGTTTAACTCCTCACTCAGCTAGACTGGGACGTTTACACTGAATAAGGTATTTCCATTACTGTTCAATTCAACTTTGTGCAATATTTTTTTAACAAGTCAGGAATGGACTGTCAAGCTCAACCTGAAATATGGTGTTGGAAAATCAGCTATTTCATGATAACCTTTCAGAGCAGTGTACAGCAGTGTTTCACGAGGTGCCCCTGCAGAACAAAATTATTTCACCTTGTACCGTGCAATTAACACCACAAGCATACTGAAGTTGGTTACCATAGTTTAACCAATTTGCAAGCAGTCGAATAGGGAGTTCACTGTCACCAAGTCAAAGGTGTGTATTTAATACACCTAGACAATATAATATGAATGAATCATGCTGGGTGTATTTGAACACCGCATGAGGCCATTGGTACAACACTTCCTGATCAAAACAACTGCCCTCCATGCACCTGATTGCCAGATTATCCCTGTGTGGGGTCTCCTCCAGCCAGTTAGGGTCTATAATTAGATCCAGGAGTAAACATAGTAAGGAGCTACAAATAGCAAGGAAAATACTCTTTCAAGTCCATAAATGGTCTAAAACACAGGAGACTAGACAGCCCCGAGACACTTAAAAGGATTAGGGAACAAGCTAAGTTAAGTTAGTATTACGTTAAAATGCCTCGGTATTAGCTAAAGTTAAGATTAACAGTCTTAAATATAGCAACAAACACAGTGGACGACACGTTACCGCCAGCAGCGTTATGTTTTGAGCATGAATTTCAACGGCTGAGAAACAAAAATGGAGCACAGCAACCACCGGTTGACAAGAAACTACAGCATTTAGCTAGCTTATTAACTAGCCATCAAGCGACCAAGAAGTGCTCGGCGCTAACTAAACGTTAACTTCTGTTGACAGGAGGTGGTCCTCCTTGGTACCTCAAGTCTACAACTGAAGCAGGCAAACAATGCGGGAGAAAACATAAAAACTGCCTTACCACCTGCCCACCAATTAAGAAATGCGGTAGTCAATTAAGTTCATAAAAAGCACGCCATTTAAAAAAAAAAAAAACAACACGGCACGGGAATGATGGGCTGGCACGTGAACTGTCACAGGAGCGAGCAGCACCGGCGGGAGCGCGCCTGTGGCTTGTTCCTAATGAGCAACTCGTCTCACCTGGTCGCTCGTTCTCAAAGCATCCTGAACAAAGCACACGTCCGTCATCCAAAACATCACACTAAGCACACCGCAGTTAGTCTCATATTGTCCCGCAGTGGCGATGAACAAGCGCTGTTTGCTTGAACTTTGACACAATGTGATGAGCTGGCGTCCCCCTTCGGCAAACAGTTAGTCATGAACAGTTGGTTGTAATCATTTAAGAAAAGGATGAGTGTCTTCATCAGCTCCGCCCTTACGTGTGCAATCAGGTCAAAATGTTAAAAGAAAGACATAAATATCATAACATCTTTTTTGTTTTTCAACCTGTAGAGACTAAGCACTTGATACCATCAGATTTTATTATTTCAAATCTGAATGTACAATAATTAAATAATTACACGATTATAAATCATATGGCGCCAGGAAGCAAATCTATGTACAAAGTGAAAAGTGCATTGTGTGAACACAAAGAACATATGGGCACAACTAAACATCCTAGCAGAGGTAAAAGGTTAAAGGGAGCAAGCCTCTTATCAAGGAGGGAAGGAGATATGGGTTTTCTCCAAAATCAGGCAGGATTTAAAAGAACCATTATGTCTTCGAATCAGTAATATCAATCAAATCTACAATATTTATTTGTATGATCATATCTGGTATTTTACAACATCCATTTTAGAATATACTACTGTGCTTGGTGATAAAACATGAAGGAAATCAGATTGTTTCATGAGACACCATAAACTTGGTTGGTTAAGACACATATGTCACAGAGAATCAGATACTGTATTAAGCTAAGTCCTTCTTGATGGATCTGTAACCACTGTAAATGCTACGTACACTTGCAGGTCCCATATGTTTCTTTTGACAACAAACGAAAAGCAGAACAGAGCAATCCTTACAATCATTGTGGTTCATTCCAGGTATCAGTCTGAACAGATGAATTACATAGACGGTTCCAAGACAGTGTCACAACCTGATACATCAGGCCACTACTGTAAGTGCATGAGACAGGATGAAAGTAAGAGACTAGTATAAGACAAGATTATTGTTCCACATCAGTTTTAGGCCACATGGCTGCTGTCCATTGGTGTGGGTATGAGGTGGGACTCCCTGTCCTGAAGGCAAGTCAGTGTGCACGCTATCGAAGAGGGGGCGAGGAAGGAGGCAGGAGGCGGAGCAGCATGTGTTTTCTGGGGACGTCGAAGCTAGAGGAATAAAGGAAGGAAAAGTTGTGTTTCCTTTTGTGTCCACTGGCAGCCAGAGTTGAACAGGCACTACATCCCCTCTTCATTTTTTCCTTTATCTCCTTTTCTTTAATTCCCTCTCTCCTCTCATTTATGGACACAAGTGGGCCAGCTGAGGCCTCCACAGGCAGCAGAAACGATAATGTAAAGGACCACCTGAAAAAGGGCACAGAAACAAAAATTAAGACGGAAATCACAGCACAGTTGAACCTCATTATAGCTAAAATTTCAAAGCAGTAGTAGCTGAGTAACCTGGGTCATTTTTTATGTTAATGAAAAAATAAATAAATGAATAAATACCATTTGTAAGTAAGGGCACTTTCTCAGCACAGACAAAGCCAAGTTACAATCCACCATTGGCTAAAGAACCACGACACTGTATACCATACATAACCCACCACTTATCAATTACCATCTCTGTCTGTACTCACCAGGCACACCAGCACAATGACAACAGTCAGCTTGAGGTTCTTCATACACATGGCCCGTGCCAGGTTACGACTTGTGGTCTTAAATGTGACCGACTAAATGGAGTAGGGAGAGACGGTAACATCAGTGACAAAATTAGAATATAACTAGGTTGCTAGGTCACTGTCACAATATAAACCTGTGCACTGCAAAATATTGTGCATCAGAAAACAAGTAGGATAAATATGGAAAACTTTTTTTCAAACTCACTGAATCAACCAGATTTTCTGTCTTGTCAATCAGCAACTCCAGCTTTTCTCCCCTCTGAGCTACCAAGTCTGTAAAAAGATACCCAGAGAGCCAGAGTTCACTTGAGAGACACCAGAGGTTTAGTGTAATAGGATTCTGATCAAAAGTTTGGTGCAATCTGACTGATGTTTCAGACAGCAACCCTTCAATTTTTATCTGAATTTTACAAATGAAAGAATTGCATAATTTAATGAATTTGATTAATTTGTTAAAGGCATGATGAGAAACAAACACCATTGCTTTGTTGGCACAGCATTTAATAACATTTAATTCAGTTTTTATCCGATCCAAAAGAGGTCCTTCCAGCATCACTGTGCCACTGGGAACTTAACGAGAAGCTCACCTATGTTGCGGACCATAATACCCTTCAGGTCATCCACTTGCATCTGAGTCTCAGTGAGACGATCTGATCCTCGTGGGTCTGAGTGGTGTTTCTGCAAAGATGAATAAAGACAGAGAACGTTAGGGGGAAAGAGGGAAATGGAGAGGAGATCTAAGTGTATTTTGTGATTATTAAATCTGTATATGTGCTTTTTTTGGACTACAGAAATAAAAAGCAGTCACAGAGCCCTCACAAAGAAACATTACTCAATATGCTCAGGCTCTTGTCAGACTCACCATCTGAGCTGCCAGCGTTGAGGAGAACTCACTGTTCATGGCGTAAGGCAGGGCTGTTTGTGCTCGCGACCCGTATGTTGTCTGGAAGCGCTTCTTGACTTCACTGAGGAAGCTGAATGCACGTGACCTCTCAAAGTCCTATAGTACAAACAGTTAAATGTAAGAGTTAATTTAAGTACAATCCTATTAAAAGGTCACTTTTTTGCAGAAAAAAAATCTATAATGCTAACTTGTGTCTCCTAACCAGAGGTGCCCAAACTTTTTGCCTTGTAGGGCAAAAATGGAGGGCTATGGACCAAAGCAAACACCTGCTGTAGTGGTATAGGCTCAATATATTATTTCAGGAACATGGGTTTAATTTGGTGCAATAACTATTCACGTTTTATCAATTCCATATCCAATTCCATTATTCACATTAAAGCCATCATGCCCCAGCTTGCACAATCAGGTCAAACAACAGTTTATAAAAAAATCCAATCTCAAAGCTATTTCAAGGGACCTTTCATGCCTATCACTCAACATCCCACTCACCCCCAAACAAATAAATACACAGATATCTGTGTTTATTATATACTTACATCATCAGTGATACACAGGTAAATGATTCTGTCGTGGCAGATGTAATGAAAGAGATAGCTAAAAAAAAAAAAAAAAATACAATTTGTCAGCACTACAAACACAGCTGAAAGCACACAGTTTAAAACAGAACACTACATGTAGTGTGAAGTGTCTAAGGAAACATTAACCACACATAAACAGTAGTAAATGGGCTGCAATTCTACAAGACACCAGGACACTGATGCTTTGTGGTGCTGTGGATCTGTGGATACGAGCATACAAATTACATCAATATTATTGTAAGAAAACACTTTGGTCATGTAGGCATTACTGCCCCATGGGTAATTACTCTTTTGTCACGCTGAAGTAGTGTGTTTATATACATAGTAATAGAGATTATTATATATTATAGAGACTATTCTCCATGTACTGCAAAACTCTGATTTCAGAAATATCCACATAAATGCAAACACTGTTAACTTCGTTTAGGTAAGGTTTTGAAAAAAAATATGTGAACACTGCTGTATTTCTACTTGAAAATCCTGTTCACTTGACCATAAAATCCTTCTTAAAGATTTCAAATGCATGACTTTGCATGAAAAAGACCCTGAGTGACGAAAGTAAGAGCATTTGGAGAAAAACGACGTTGGAGGAGCATTATTTCAACTCCCGTCGGCAAAAAGTAAATTGCAGTACTCAAGTGGCTGTTGTGATTTGCAAGTAAATTTGTTCTACATGGCTGATTGTCATTTACAATAATGCATGGGGGAAAATAATCATATCATTTTGCACAGGGCAAAGTGGGAAAAACTGGTATTTTAGAAGACACACATTTTCTTGCCTTAACCTAATGACAACGGTAGCCTGTTTTTTGTGTATATAATCATTGTTTACTATCGTTGACAATCAAAGTTTACACTTGCACAGTTAAAACACTGGGAACTAATGAGGGGAAGACTGTCTTCATCTCTCACTATATAACTTTACATTTTTCACACTCACTTAGATTGATTTTATATATATATTCTCATGTATAGTTGTCTAGCATATTGCACTATATGTTTGTGCCTTGTTTTTATCTTGTTGTACTGTATGTGGAGTGTGAATGTTTGCTTCACTTCCACTGAATGTTGCATCATTCATTGTTTCTGTTTACACCAGGGATCAGGAGAAACACAATTTCAGTCCTCCAAGTAGTATTGTACTGCACTGTGTATGGACAGATGACAATAAAGTCTCTCTACCTTATAACTTTTTCATCAGATGAGAGTTATTTTATACTGCACCCCTGGTAATTTTGCCACAGTCGTGGTGTACTTTCTTTTACATTATACTTATCTGACAACATCACTGCTCATACATACTAATAGGACGTCTTGCTTCAAATGAGAAAAACATGCAGACCAGTGTAGCCACAGCATATAAGTGGGCGACTGCGTGTGACGGATGTGGACTGAAGTGTGTAAATGTGTGTAAATGTTACCTGCCGTGGCTGTAGGTCAATTTGTTATTCTCTGATGGGATTTTGGCTAAAATCTGTTCAGTCACTTCCAGGAAGTTGCCGCCACACCACGCATGCTTCGCCAGGATGGTGGTTCCACGAGCCACCACAGCAAACAGGATTGCCATGACAACAGCTGGGGTTTCAGCTCTGTTTCTCGCTGTCAACACACCAACATGAACAATGAGATGTTACTGGCAGCGCTAGACGCGAGCAGAACGGGGAAAGAGGAGATTGCTTAACACAGGATTATTCTAGCGAAACATGCGAGGCATTTTGAAGGACAGGAATTATGTGGATGAATGTAGCACTGGGACGGAATCCAAGCACTAGCAGACACGAACATTAAACCAACTGCTAACTAGCTAAGTAACTACACCATTCAGTTGTCACGAGAGGTAACGACAAAACCAGATTAACGGTGGCTGAAAAACAACAGGCTGGCTGGCTAGCTAACAATGTTGTTAACAAATGTACGTAACAGCGTTAGGCTAGGTTTGTGCTAATACCAATTATCGTTTCTAGCAAACATATGGGAGCCAACGCAATTAAAAGTGGTAAATCATAACAAACCCAGTACCTCGGCGTGTCAGCGCTGTTCAAAGTAGATCGTTTAGCGCAAATTCCAACATCTGAAGAAGATTTCCTCTGCTAGCAAGCTAGCTAATCCCTTTCGAGGGACTTCTGCTTTGCAAATCACCCAGACCTCCAGACCGGAAACGAGTTCACTCGCCGGCTAGGTAATGTAGTTCTTACTACATTCCGTAGCCTACGTACTCAATTGAATCGTTTCGTTTTATGAACTACATATTTTGACTTCCTGTTTTGCGCTGTGATCGTCACATGTTTTCAAACATACGTCACGCTGTGACGACAGGGTTGTCAATACTAGTAACTTTGCCCTTGTCTTGGTCTTACAGGACATTCATGCGCAATGGGCAGCTGTCACTCCAGTGTTATTCATCCAACAGTACATGGATGGCTGCTTAATAAAAAGAAAAAAACTGGAGTGAACAACCAAAGCTGTCAGTCACTGAACTTGAGCTGCCATACCCAAGTTAAAATGCCTGACCGAATACATTTTATCATTATAGTTCGGAATATTTTTTATCAATATTTACTGCTATAATCACACACCCAGGCACAGGTGGTGGTTTGTTGTTCAATGTTTTGTACAAAATACACACAAAAAAAGAAAAAACAAAACAAAACAAAACAAAAAACAAACACTTGTGGAGCGAAGGGCTAATCCCTCCTGCCCCCTTGCCTGTCAGACAGTGGTGAGGGCTGAATTTCCAAGCTCCATGTTGACGGATAGAGTCGGAATGTAAAGCATGGCCGGGGAAGGCGAGAAGAAACCAGTTCTGGAGATGGTAAGAAGCAAAGATACCTTATGCCTTTCGATAGAGTATACGTCTATATGGTTTTGCAATTGGTAAACCCTGTTTGTAAAAACACATTATACTAAGAAGATAATGGTAGCATTTCGAGCGCCTGTAAACTTCTGACGTGAGTAGCTACACAAGCTAGGAATGAAAGAACAACCCAGATCAAACAAATCCAAACTACATTAATAGCTGGCCTCTTTAATGCAGCCTTAGTTGTGGACTTAAATAATCAGTGGTATGATGTAAAGCTAAGGTTACCTAAGTTATTTTACATGCTTTACAGTCGCTTCCCTCTCAGTCCAAAGCTGGCTCGGAGTTTCTCCACTAGGGGGCAGTAATTAATCATACCCCAGTGTTCAGTTACTCAATATGTTGTTCAATATTCAGCTGATGTCTGTTCATGTGCATCTACGAGATAACACGTATTGGATGTATTGGCAGTGCATTATAGCTCCCTCTCCAAGTGACTGATCCTCCTACTCACTCATTTCCAAAGAGTGAGCTGTTCTGTTTGGAGTTGGATGAGCTGCGTTTTAACAAGTGTATCTGTTGTGTTATAGGTCCAGGCTGATGGGGCTGATGAGGGCTGTGTGACATTTGTGCTCCATGATGAAGACCATACTTTGGGCAACTCCCTCAGATATATGATCATGAAGGGGTCAGTGTGTTTTTCTTTTCAACAAACTGTTGCTTTAAACTCAGCATGATGTGGTCATGAGTTTTACCTGTCTCCCTTTTTGTATTTAAAGCATTTAAGACCCCTTCCTCCCATGCAGCACATTTAAAGTACTAAACTCTCACTGATGTGTCATTTGTAATCTGACTAGCTGGAGGGGACTGCTTTCCCCTTACAACTAATAGTGTGAGCAATCAGTCTTTTGACTACTAATAGAACCCATCAAAAAAGGAACACCCTAGTGCAGGGGTCAGCAACCCGCGGCTCCGGAGCTGCATGCGACTCTTTGATCCCTCTGATGCGGCTCCCCATTGCTTTTAAAAATAATAATGAGTCTTCAACCCAACGTCTTTTTTTCGGGTTTCAAAATCTTTTTGTTGCAGGCAGAAATGTAATTTAGTTTTCTCTGCAGTCGTTTATTGATTTCATAAGGCAGGCACATTATAGTTTGTTTATACATAGCATAAAGACAAAAGAAATATGCAGAGTTATTTCATTTTAAATGTCAAAAGGGTTTTGTGGCTCCCAGTGTTTTCTTTACTGTGGGAAACAGGTCCAAATGGCTCTTTGAGTGGTAAAGGTTGCCGACCCCTGCCCTAGCGTGTATGTGATTCCACTTTGTTTCCAATGTTTTTTCTCTCAGTCAGTCTGGGATGAGCTGCTGCTGGAAACATTGTAATAACGCTAACACACCTCCACCCATTTCAAGCAAAACATGGATGATAGTCAAAAAATCGTGCTCTCACTTTCCTGTTTTCTGTCAGTGCGGATGTGGAGTTTTGTGGCTACACCATCACCCATCCATCTGAGAGCAAGATCAACTTTCGCATTCAGACACGAGGTGAGAGAGACAGCCCTTAAATCCCTATCACATTCATCTTCTTTTTCTTCTTCTTTACAATCCAGGTTAGTTTATGTCTGAATACATGTGTGGGACAGCTAGAGTGTAAACATTTTTGGGCCGTGCCGCTGACTAAACGCTTTGGAGTCGGGTGCACTCACTTTGTCCTCTCAGCCGAGCAAGAAAGGCCTGTCCCGGACCTGCACGTACAGCCCCTCTTGTTCTTGTCGGCAGAGAACTACAGCCCTGAAAAAGTCGGTGTACACTGTTCCAGATGTAAACCAGCTGTGTTCCATGTAGTAACATCTTTTATACGATCACAAAGTGGTGAACCTCGCTCCATCCTCGCTTGTGAACGACTGAGCCTTTCCAGGATGCTCCTTTCATACCCAATCATGATACTATCACCTGTTACCAATCAACCTGTTTACCTGTGGAATGATCCAAACAGGTGTTTTTGGAGTCTTTTGTTGCTCCTGTCCCAACTTGTTTGAAACATGCTGCTGCATCAAATTCAGAATAAGCAGCTATTACCAAAAATCAATGAAGTAGATGGTGTAAAGCATTAGATATTTGTATTGTTTTCAGTTGAGTTTATTTAAAAAAGGATTAGCAATTGATCACATTCTGTTTTATTCATGTTTTACACAGTGGGCCAACTTAATTTGGAAATCAGGGTTGGTATAATCACTTGCCTTCATCTGTCAACATCTGTCACCAGCTTCGACCAAAGTGCCTACAGACAACATCAGCCCTGTCACATGAAACGTCTCTGTAAGACTGAGAAAACAACTTGTTTTTGTTGTTGAACTAAATTTCAGGATGCCTGGAAGATCATGGCTTCATCACAGAAAGACACAAATACCCTCCAGACATGAGAAAGACTTGTTTCCACTGTTCTTTCACATATTCAGCTATATTTCTATATTTATTTCTGTCATTATTATTCTCCACCATGACCACAATGAAAATAAGTGGGAAGAAGTATTTCCATGTCAGTGTGGGAGAGGAGGGCAGGACTGCAACTAACAATTCTTTTCATTCATTTTTTTTTTTTCCAGTATTACATTTTTTGATTAATCAATTTGACGAACATAACCAGCACAGGGTGGCGTTTTAAAGTCGCTTGCTTTGTTTAATCGACATTCAACAAAGCTAAAATATTCAGTTTGTAGTCAGAACTCTTTGCACTTGTATGCAATTGTAATCACTTTAGGGCAAATAATTCTTTCATCATCAGATCAGCCGCTGCTATGATAAATTAAATATGCTTTGAAAAACTTCGTTAGCAGGCAGTGTATTAATACACTTTTACTGGGAACAAATCTTTTCTTGTTCAATAAGTCTTAGCATGTCTTCTATATGTTATTATATGTATTTTATATCTTTGCTTATCTACTGAATTCTCTTGCATAGGTTAAAAATATGTTATTTGTTCTGATTAGTGAGCGAGAGAAAATGGTTTTGTGAACTGCAGCTTGCATGTAGCAGTGTGGGTGAAACGGGCCCCTGAGCTGCATGTCCCTCTTGCTTGGTTTCTTGGTGTCTCTAGTAAGTCTGTCAGCCCTCATCGCAGCTGCCTAAGTGTTAATGTGAGCTGGCGGCTGTTTTAGGAGACGGATGAAAATTGATGGTTGACCCAGGAAGTGCAAGCATCACTGGTGGTTGTCGTCACTGTTAGTGGTTTTCTTCAGAGGGGTCTACTGTCTGTTTCAGGGGGACTTCCGGCCACAGAGCCACTGCGGAGGGGCCTGAATGAGCTCAGTGATGTCTGTCAGCATGTTCTCAACACTTTCCAGGTAAGCCCGTGTGTCCGTTCGGGGCGCTGAGCGCCGGTCTCTCGAGCAGCAGTGGCAGTTCCTGCACATGCAGGAACGTGTCTCAGTGTTAGGATCCACGATACAGCCCATATGTAGCAGGTTTACAGATGATTCAAAAGCTCACATTTTCTGCTGACTCGCCACCAAAACTGGATGGGAGTCGATCCTTGGCTCTGTGGAAGGCTTGTGCAGTAAACATCATCAGTCCTCCTGCATCAGCTGCCACCTACGTCTGCCCTGCGAAGGCGTTGTGTCTCTGCACATCACAGGGCTTCTGTTCAGCAGCTGTGCTCTGTCCTCTCTCTACAGAGAAAGGCAAGCAAGAGGTGAATCTTAATTTCCATCTGAGGAATAATATTATCCTTCATTCATGTGGGGAAACTGGAGGAAACCCTGGGTTTTCTGGTTGGCTCTGTATAACAGTCCCACAGTGAAAGGAAAGTCAGCCAGTATGTATCAAATTAACTCTCCACACATACTGTGTCAGCTCCATCTCTGACTCTGTTGTTTTATTTTGTTCCAGGCGAGAGTTAATGAGTTCAAGGAGAGTCAGGAGCAGCCCATGGAATGAAGAGCATCACGTATATGTGTCTGTGAAGCTGTCAGACGCAGCGTCTACTAACATTATCAACATTGCTTTATATGCCTCCTGGTTAGAGTATGAAAAGTTCTTGTCACATTCAAACATTTGTATAGTTTTCATTTTTGTCATGTTACCATTGGTCCAGGCTGTACAAGAAATGTATTTGATATCTGGCCTGTGTTCATCATTCCTGAATTTTTGGAATGATTAGCAAAATAAATTTAAGATGTGAAACAATTACTCTCATTGACTCCCTTTATTTATTTTTTTGAATTTCATGGAGTGAATTGTGACATGATTAACGCTCAGTTTTGACTAGTTGACTTTATTTTCATATCGACTCATGTAGCACTTGTTGAAACATGTCCAAACCTAAAGTCATGTGTCTCCCAAACACCAAATTGTTCTGGTCTGTCCTTCCTTTGAAGCTGTGCTCTGCAAATGACGGACGTGTAGGTAAGATAGAATGGCAGAGGAATGTGGTGTGAGGGACTTCATCCAGTGCCAGGAAGACAGAGAGGGCAAATGAGAGGAGACAAGTGTAAATAATCAGGTTCAAGTTATTTGAGGTTAATCATATTCCTCTGTCAGTCACATGTTCATGCATGGCTGTGTCTGTGGGTACTGACCCTACTTTAAGGAAAAACAGCAGAAATGGGATCTACTCAAGACTACAAAATTAGGCCAGTGCTAGTAGTTTTATTTTTATATATACATACATATATATATATATATATGTATGTATGTATGATAGAAGCGGTCGACCTTTAGTGGCAACACTTTATACAAAGGTCATGCCTTTAATGTATTATAATGATGAATAGAAATGGATTACATTTATATAGTGAAGGGGGAAACTCAACTCAACTCACCTATAAGTTTGTTCATTTACATTATAAAGCAGTTATAAGGCTTTATAAAGCCTGGTTGGCTTTATAAAGCCTTATAACTGCGGTGGACAAGAGTGATGGACATAATGCAGTTATAAAGAAAGAACTGCTGTTAAGTATCGTAATGCATTGTAAACATAATGTATTCTAACCAATAATAATACGCTTTAGCCTGACTTTAATGTGACAGTACTGTATAAAGTTATTAGCAATTGTATAACACCTCAATATAGCACAGTTATGAAGACTTAGGAGCCATTTTTGCTGGCTGCAAGTTAAGTGTAAGACTAAAAAAGAGAGTAAAAAAAAAAAAAGTATATTAAATTGTTAAAAAATTATTAGGAATTGCAGTCGGTGAAACCATCAAAGCAAACGCAGTGGCCAGGGGAACAAGTCTGTGGTAGTACTGGACAACATCCCAGGACAGGTGTGAACGCAGAGCAGAGAGAGAAGCAGGGTGCCGCTGTGAGTCAGCGTGTGAAGTTGTGTGTTTTGGAGGACAAAGACCAGACATGGCTGTCATAATAGTGATTTTTTTTTTCTCTTTACTTGCAGCCAGCAAATACAGCTCATAAGTCGCCATATTGTAATAATTCATGTTATAGCCGATTATTGATGTTTCTAACACATTATTCCTTTTCTGAAACTGTGCTGTGTAAACCAGGACTCAGATTCTTCTTTCTGAGCTGTCAGTTTGGCTTGGAGCAGTAAAGCATTTTGGATGCTGGACTCATAATAGACTTTTATAAAGCCCTATCCCTGCATTATAATGCTTTATGAATGTGCTTATGATTCATTATAGATATGAGCTTCATAAAAATTGTTACATCTTTTTTCTTAAATAGTGGGAGTTATTGGATAGTGGGAAATAAGCTTATTGAATATGAAGCCTAGCCAAGTTTTGTCCCCTGTCAGCACCTCTAACGATCACGATGAGAGCGGTGTCAGTCTTCTCATCTCTTACTCGCAACAAGAACACAAATAACAGATTTCATTGTAAGAGTCAGTTCATAAAGACACCTGGTCTCCACCTTGGAAGGAGGAAACTTGAGTGAAGTGAACCTGCGCAACTTCTGCTGAACAGCAGCCACTGTGACCACAAGCAGCTGTTGTGGGATGATGGTCGGTGCTGTGTAACAGTAGCACAGCTAGAGAAGAGTCATAACCAGTCAGCCGCACGGCTAAATCTAAGGTTTGATAACTTTAACTATCTGCAATGAGTTAGTGGCCAGACCAGAACAAGCAAGGCTATAGCTGCAACACCCTCAAATGGAACCTTTAACCCTCAGCTTTGATTTCCCAGAGAAAGAATGTGTTACATGTGCTATAAAAAACCCCACACACATCAAGTGCAGGCACAAGGCTTAAAATATCGTTTGTGCAGAAAATTGGTTATCCGCAGCAACGGGAAGACTGAAATGCTGCTGTGAATAAACCGCTCTCTGCGAAAACAACACTTTCGGGAGTTTTGCACCACCCTTGATGTGGTTTTGCTCAAAATGTCACACTGTCGTGAAGCTCAGAATTAATTTATTCATGAGGGATGGCTTTATTTGAAACATGGTATGATGACACTTCAGTGTATATTTGGTTCAGCAGTTCAAAGGGAAATTCCTCTGAGCTGAATTATACACTCTTCTTTGTTATTTTTTTCCCCTGTTTTTCAAATATCTATACCACAGTCAAATGGTCTGTTATGTAAATGCTGCCAGAATGATTTCATTTCATGACATTAATGTAGATTTTTGTTTGTCCCACACTGACCTATCACCTATGTGGATTATTGACTGCAGCCAATTCTGAGTGGTTTGTGAGATGTTGAGGGAAAAAGCCAACAAAGTCCTTTTCTCCAGTAATACATTGTTTTCCCTTTAATGAAAACCTCAGAAGTGAGCCTTTATGAAATACTCTCAAGCGAAATATTTAAGGTAACTGCTAAAAAACAAGTGTCCCTGCTTTGTGGAACTTTCTCGGTCTTCAGATCTGTAACATGTGCTGATATAAAAGGTGTAGTCTGAGATGTGACTGCCAATTATCTCAGTGAACCCACCTCTAGGAAGTGGCCCTGGCGCCTGACGTCTAGGTGTCTAAAGCAATCATTTCAAACCAGGGGAGTAAGGCCATTTGTTCCACATTTCACATGTTTTCTTTTGATGATCATCCTGTGAAATTCCACCAAAAAAACAACAAAAGGCACAGACCTGTGACTGCATACTTCACCTTTGACAGTCAGGTAGTAGGACACATGATGTTAATAATGACTGTGTTACACTCCTGTCAAGAGCGTTCCACTCTCTCAACCACAGCTGAGCTCTGACTTTACAGGGGGAGTGGAGGAATTTTTGAGCTTTTGTATAAGTGGCGTTGTACTGGTTGAGACTAATAAAATGAAGGATTTATCCTTTCCACCCCTCTTAAACGCTCGCTGTTTTTCTTTTGACTCTTCTTTTCCTCTTGACAAAAGTCATGTTTTCGTTTAGTGCTTCTCACCGAAACACACTGAGCTCCAACTAATGCTTTAAATGCATTTCCTTCCTGCATTTGCAGAGCCACAGTTTAAGAATTTTAAATCCAGCACATTGTTTATGTCCATGTTTTTTTTTTTTTTGCAAGCATTCTTCTTCTTCCTTGCCTTTGCTGGCGCGTTACCGCCACCTGCCAATCAATGGGGACCCACTCATAGAAAAGCACCTCCATACTATAATACCAGGGATCAGGAACTCCACAGGGAACCTTTATGGCATGCATATATATTGTGCAACATGTGAATATTGTGTCAGCAACTACAGCGCCGCCTGTTAGTTTTAGCACCCCTTAATTTTTTTCACAATCTTTGTAATTTCTCCATAAATAAATGGAAGTGGACACAATTTGAATTGAAGGTCCAAAGCAACTGAAACGTTGTTTTCCCTCAAAATAGGCATTGGAATTTCAAAGACAACAACAACAAAAAAAAAAACAAAAACAAAAATACAGCAGGTGCCTGAGTATTGGCACCCCTCCTTAGTACTCGGTTGCACACCCTTTGGCAGCGATGACGGCCTCCAAACGTCTCCTGTAGCCATCAATGAGCTTCTTGCATTTGTCTTGTGGTATTTTCTCCCACTCCTCCTTCGCTATGTGTTCTAGGTCCTGGATATTTGAAGGGTTCCTCCTGCCAGGGGCAGATTTCAGCTCCCCCCAAAGATTCTCAATTGGGTTGAGATCAGGACTCGTTGCTGGCCATTTCAAAACAGTCCATTTTTTGTTTTCTATTCATTTTTGTGTGCTTTTAGATGTGTGTTTGGGATCTTTGTCTTGCTTTTCTTACACTGGGCAGGACATTTTGTTCCAAAATCTGCTGATAATCTTCAGATTTCATAATCCCTGTGATATGGGCAAGGCCTCCAGTCCCAGACGCAGGAAAGCGGCCCCACAGCATAATGGATCCTCCACCGTGCTTTACTGTTAGTATGGTTTCTTTTCTTTGATTGCTTAATTGCGGCGCCTGTAAACATACTGCTTGTAAGAATTGCCAAAAAGTTCTACTTTTGTCTCATTTGTCCACAACACATTCTCCCAGAAGGACTGTGGCTGGTCCAGGTTCTCTTTTGCAAAATCCAGATGCTCCCTTTTTATGTCTTGTTTTCAACAATGGGGTCTTCCTTGGCCTCCGCCCAAATAGCCCTGCTGTGTTGAGTGTGCGCCTCCTGGTGCTTCTTGAAACAGTTACCCCAGATTGTTCCAGGTGTGCCTGCAGCTCTGTAGATGCTACCTGAGGTGATCTTGCTACCAACTGCAACAACCGCCGCCAACTTCTCTCATTGATTTTTCTCTTAGCCTTACGCCCAGGGAGGTTCTTGACAGTTCCATGCTTCAAATATTTCTTAATAACATTCCGCACTGTTGACAAAGGGATGCCAAGCTCTTTGGAAATGGTTTTATATCCTTTGGAGCGCTTATGTTTGTCAACAACAGCATTTCTTGTTTCTCCAGACAGCTCGTCTTCACCATTGTGAAAAATGGACTGAGCAAACTGTTGGCTTTTCAAAAAACAAATGTCATCATTCATTGGCCATTTCATGTCACATGGGCACAGACAAGTCTTCACAGGTGATTTTCATTTGTAATCTACCATTGCTGAGTCAAATTAGGTTAAGTTTTAGGACAAACAGCAAAGGGTGCCAATACTAGTGATACAGCAAGATTTACCTTTTTATTTTTTTCACTCTTGCTTATTTTTTATATTTTGTTGATACTCCCCTCTTTAATATTAAACACGACCTATCTGTAAAAACAATCTGCATCACTACACCACTTTTATTCAGGAGATGTTTAACATTAAGTACTTAAACTTCATGCGTGCCAATACTAACAGGCGGCGCTGTATGAGGCTGCATCACTAGTAACCAGGAATGACCCTAAACACACGCAATTTCACTGTAATTGTTCAGTAAATCACTCAAAGGACACAGGTGCTATAAAATAATATTTATTGCTGCATACCCTCAGCACATACATACAGTATAAATGTCATTTAAAACATCAGGGCCAATATTCACATTACACTTTATCTTCAACCTCACATTACTTCTACATGTCATAGCTTGGTGGCCCCTCTATGAAGCTGTTCAGACCCTCCAGTACACAGGTGCCTTTAGGTGGAGCTAACAGCACAGCAAAGATGGCATAAATAGAAGTGATGAGTTAATGAGTCACATACTGCATGATCGGCGCCAGAGGAAACATTTTGTCCAGACAACTATATAGATAAATCAAGTTCATTTAAAAATGCTTCAGTGTGAACACACACACAGCTTGTCCAGTTTCTCAGCACAAATTTGGTTTTGAAAGGACACTTTTTGCTCCTTAGTTTGACGTAGCAAATTCAGAACACCATTATCTTATTCATGATGTACTGGGAGCCAAAAAGAGCAGCAGATAAAGTGGCTTTGTCTTGTGTTTGTATCATCAGTACACGCTCTCAGCACTGCCAGTGTTGAAAACTTTGATTCATCTAGGTTTAAAGCAGGCTTGCATTCATTTTCCCACGTGATGATGCAGAGAGCACGCAATCCATTGTTCCCTCTGATGGGGTTAGCCGTCAAATGGTGTACATTATTTTTTTCTTGACAGGTTGCCATCACAAGGTTTGTCACAAGAATGTAATTACCAAGTACTGAACACATTTTTCTTACTGTGTTGTGCATATCCCATCATAGGATCCTTCTTGAGCTTGCATCTCTCTTTCACAAATGATGCTGCTTAAATACATGAAATCAGCCAAAAGTCCTGGATTACATTTAATGGGAAAAATCTAAATAATTTCTAAGGCCATTACATGAAGAAATGCAATCTCCTCTATAAACACCTCTCTGAAAAACATCCATCTGTGCAGGATTTCTGCTTCCTTCCCAAAGCTTTCAAGAGGATTGAGTTTGGAAAATGTTTTCCTCGCACAGCTCTGCGCTCTAAGTAATTTCCAGCTGCAGGAACATTATCTATGTAACATGACCGCTCACTGGAGAAAAAGTTTGGGGAAATAATAAACAAACACCTCGTGTTGAAAGATTAAACAAGCTTCATGTGTTTTTGGGATATTTTCTTATAAAAATAAAGCTACATTGTAAGAGACAGGTTAAGACTTTAAACACAGTGGAAACAGAGACCACTTACAACAGCATGAACACCGCAGTAATAACAGGCCCAATAATGACCTCTTCAGCCTAGCAGGATGGGAATCATCTGGTATTTGTCAGCGCTCTCGGACAACAGCTGCCCTCCACATGACTTGAAGCATTGATGATTTCCAGATAAAATATGTCCGATGTTCGCCTCGCCACATGACTGTCAGCCACACAGTGGGCCTCCTGTTACCCTGGTGTGATGTCAGCAAGGCACACGGTCACTGAAGAGCTCAGTGACAACATGCGGCGGACTGTCAGATAATCAGCTACTGATTGCGTTCATATGCAGGGGCTCAGAAAAGTTGGAAAACAGCTCAGGATCACAGTTTCCCTCTATCTTTCCCCGTGAGGTATCAAAGCTTCAACAGGTAGTACTTATCGGAGCTGCTACTCATACATAAAGCACTGAGGCTACATCTAATCATACGTCTGCAAACTGCATGTAGATAATCCTGTACATAAATTTACATGTGGTTAATAGACATTGTTCATAAATGCATTTACCATGTTGGTCCACTGAGAGACTTTTCGTCTTCTACACAAGCCTCAGTGTGGGAGTATGAACAGATTTATGCAGCCTTGCGTCATTGTTTTTGTAGTTAACATTACAGCCTGGACAGGTACAGTCCTGCTACTTCATTCATCAGTTTGGGTTGATCCTTTTTTATCTCAGTCTTCTACCTCCTCCTTCTACCTCGCTCCAGCTTTCCCTTTCCCGGTCTGTTGGCAGTAACGGCGCTTTTTCTCCGTGATGGGAGCTGATAGGAACATGGGTTTGGCAGAAGCGGTGTGTGATTCGTGTGTGTGTGTGTATGTGTGTGTGTGTGTGTGTGTTTGTGTGTTTATGAAGAGCTTGTGTATTTCTGACTGGAGCGGGAGCTGGAACGGTCTAGTCCGTTCCCGTGACAAGAGCCCTTCCAGCGTCCTCGTTCGTCCAACGAAGACGTTCTGTAGCACCAGCAGCACAGGCAAGACTGCAGGACGAGAACACACACACACACGCACGCACACACACACACACACACACAGAGTCATTGGCTTTTCTCTAGTTTCTAATAATATCCTGTTTTACTGTCAGTGTGTGCTCTCTTACCTGGAAGCAGTTCTTGAACTTCTGGCTGACAAAGTAGAGGGCAATCGGGTTAATGCAGGAGTTTAGGGAGGCCATGTTGATGCCAATGTAATCCATCACTAACAGGAAGCTGGTAGGGAAAAGGATAACTTTTACAGTAAAGACTACAGGAAGTCACAGAGCAGAGAACAATGGACTCTCATGGAATCTGCAGGGCATTTGTGTTGCCTTCTGTATCTGCATGCTTACCTGAGCAGTTCGCAGCGGTTCGGGTCATTTTGGTCATACATTGTTTTCTTCAGAATGCGGCTGAGATGAAGGGGCAGCCAGCAGAGAGCAAAAATTAACACGAGGCAGAACACCGTCTTCGCCACTTCCCTCCGCTGCACACACAAAGACAAATATTGATGCTACAGAGCGCCTCCATCTTTCCAGGCCTTGCGGTTACAGCGGTTCTGAACGTGCGCTGCAGTCATTTGCATGCATACCTGCTTCATGTGGTCGTTGAGTGCGATGCGCATGCCTTTTTTACGGCTGAGCATCTCACAGGACATGAGCGTGTAGAAGATTCCCGTGCAGGCCAGTGGGAAGCAGAAATAGAAGCCGAACAGCCACCAGTCTTTCACATCCTGGTAGAACTGGAAAAAGAAAGAGGCCCAGTCACAAAAAATGCAAGTACAGTGCTACCCATCCAGAACTATACCCTACATGGCAGCACAGATCTGTAGTTGAAACATGTGTTTTCTATAAGTCTTCCCCAAAAACAGATGATTACTTACTTTGAACTGAACAGGACATCCTATAGACAAAACAAAGGTTGAATGTTGTGAAATATATGTCATTATCAATCCCATCTTACTGGGACAACATTTTATCCATAAAGCCAAATCTTTAAAACATGTGGTGTATTTTTTTGCATGTAAGACCTCCATACATTTTTTTTTATGAATGCCACACTACCTTCAAAAGCAAAGAGATGTTCATTCAGGCATGGTGTATGTTATGAGCTTGTTCAGGACCGAATGTGAAAAGGTGTTAGCGCACTTCCAGAACTTGAAATATGTTGCAGATATGTTGAATGAAGTAGTCCGCCAGCTCGCACTGAATTATGCCCTTTAGCTTAATATAAATTACAATTCACAAATATAAAATGACAAACGACACATGAAAAGACACTGCAGCTCTCTGGTTTAAATAACCTGGTTGGTCTTTGCATTTTCTGTCTTGCTTTGTGAATATTATGGGAAACAGTCACATTCAGATGGTTTGCATGCTTTGCACAGTATGTATTGCATTACGTTTGTTTTTCACTAATCACTAATTATTTGTTGGCAGAGCCTAAAAAGGAAATCTTGATTAAAGAAACACACCAATTATATTGTTGCTACCAGGTGCTGCGTGTAAAGGATGTTCTGACCATGCTTTTGGGAGAAAAACAACATAACATGCAATCCCTATCAAACATTTTGAACTGATTTACTACTACAAACTATGCCAAGCTAAAGTTACTCTGATCTGAAGATGAAAGTCCTCAGCTGTTGGAGTTTATTGTGTTGTTAAAGTCATTCAATTTGTTGTTACACTTGCAGATATTTCCGTGTGAATTTTGAGCCTGGCAGGAGTTATTGTTGTTAGCATGTTAGCATAGCATTTAGCTCAAATCAACGCTCAAGCGAGCAGTATTACTATACATGTAACTAACAGGCATGTATGGCATTGAAGTACTTGTACTTTACTTCCATTGTATGCTGGCTTAGACTTCAACATTTCAGAGGCAAATGTTGTACTTTTTACTCCACTAGATATTCTGCAGCTTTGATTTTTACGTACAAAACCTATGATGAGGTTATAAAATCGAATGCACTAGAAGAAAATAATGAGGCTAAGACTAGCTCCACCTCGACTAGCTACAGAAATAATGATTCAGTATAATAATGTGTACTATGACACTGATGGGGCCGTTGTGCTGCATAATAACTACTGTGCCTTTTGATACTTTCAGAACATTTTGCTTTTAATACTTCTGTCATTTTTTATTCTGAATGAGTGACTTCTTGCTTGCAGTGGAGTATTTTCACACTGTGATATTGCTGTTGTTTTACTGTCTGTAAAGAATGTAAGTGCTTCACTAATCAAGTGCCAACCTTCAGGAAGCTGGTGGTCTGCTCTGGATGCAGCATACACACGCGCAGCTTGTTGCCCCTGTACGGTATCTCCAACATGTCGAACGCCAGCGCCTCAGGGACTGCGAGCAGCACGGCGACCAGCCAGATCAGGGTCACCTCCACTGCTTTCCACAGAGGGATCCCCATCCCCTTCACCCTGCTCCATGACGTCACGGCGTGGTAGCTGCACAAACAGCGTGCGCACACAGACATATTCATCAGCTGCTTTCAGCACCAACGTTCGCCGTGTGTGCAGAGTAGGAGTCGGCTTACCGATCAATGCTGAGGGCGCACAGGCTGAGGACAGTGATCCCCACCGAAGCTTTCTGGATGAACGGCATCAGCTTGCAAACATACACGCCGAACGGCCAGTCCTCGGCTATTAGCTGCAAGAGAAAAATAAACGGAGGCAGACAGAGAGGGGAAACATTAGTTGAAAGTGAAGTGTCACCTGTGTAAACACATGGACAGACCTGTTTGAGGTTCATGTAGGGGTCCTGTCCTCGTTGTGTCTTCCATTATTACTGCATCAGCTGAAGCCAAAAGCAACAAGAGCGTGTTCCTCCTCCTCCTCACTGCTACAGTCCTTCTATCTATCCTCCTATAAAATCAGTTCAGCATCAGGACAGCGTCCTCAACAACTCAGGTTACCCTCTTCATTATTGAGGAGGGCTTTGCTACTTATCTCCAGTTTCGTTGCTAGCAACACTATGTTGTGACCTTCCAGTTTTCAAAGCCCGGCCTGTTCATCCTGTACATTTTTACTCTCACCATGTGTAACATTACATTTTTTTTATCATACATACCTGAAATGCAGCCCTGAAGGCAAAGAAAACATGAATCAGGGAGACTCTAGCTCAGTTTGGCTGGATAAACTCCAGCACAGCATGCCAGCTTAGTTAATTCATTCTATGTAAGTACAAATGTAAGTTTCACATATTGTGTCCTGCTTTGTTTTTGCAACCTCTGATTGGTACACAGTTGTGGTTCCAGTATGAGATGCACATCTGGCAGCGACTGCCTTTACACGCAAGCCCAGTGGATGTTTTCTCCCTTCACAAACAACAGGCAAGTGAGGGAAAACAAAGACGCGTCAAATCAAACACTCGAGTCTCCCCTAACTTTTGGCTCGTGTCTGCTTTAATTGAGTGTTTCAGTTTTATTTGTCCCGTGTAGTTTTGTTGAAAAGTCTGCAGGGTGTGTACTGGAAAAGGGAAATGAGGAAAACCACACAAAACACAATGAATGTACAGACCGTAGGAAAAATATCCTAAGTAAACCACAACCAACTGCCAAGAAAGGCGTCGGCTCACTCATAACTGTGAAAGCGCAGTGCAGGGAAATTACTCCCGATTAACTTTGTGCTAAATTACAAACAGACACATGGATGGGTAATAAATTGAATTAACGTGAAGGTATGTTTTTGCATAAAAGGCTGAATTGCTGAAGGGAGATTTTGTCATGTGCAAAAGCTGCTTGTCACCTTGTCACCTTATGTTAAGCAAACAGAGAAATTAATTTGATTTAATGGCCTAATGCAACATTATCACTGGTTGCAAAAAGATGAGTGTCACCAGTCACATGGACCAACCAGAAGACAAACTGGAAACAAATACAGACAGATAATTGTGGTCACCTTAAACACGTTGATGGGGATGGCGATAATAATGTAAAGCAGGTCTCCCAGCGCCAGGCTGCCGATCAGGACATTGGGTCCATTCCTCATACACTTGTTCTTATATATGATCCTGAGCAGCGTTGAGTTGCCGATGATCCCCACCACAAAGATCAGACAGGACACAATGGTGTTGACGTACTTGAAGGCGTACTTGATCTCAAAGGGCTTTATGCACATGGGGGGGGAGGAGCCCCGCGGCCGGGCCGGCTGTAGGGGCGGAAGCGGGACGGAGGCGTTGTTCTTTGAGGGTTCTGAAGCTTCGGAGCTGCCCTGGGAGTCACGGATGAAGCGAGAGGCTCCGACCTCCGCGACCATCAGGAGACACAGCAGAGTGACGGCCCTCATCCTCACACCAGCACTCACACAGCAAGACGTTGGCTCACTCAAAGGCACACGGCAGTCTCAAAACACGCGCTTCGAGGCACTCAGACGTACATATTCACACACATCCACACACTGGGCCTTGCTCCGGGCCTGGCAGCATGGGTCTGAGTCCGAGTTTGTTTGTCCTGCAGAGAAAGCAGACGAACCGTCAGGTAACACAAAGACATTTTCATATATATCTCACCAGCTGTTAGAGGATGGACTCGAAGTCCTGTACAGGGATTAATAGTCTCCAGAGGATGAATCCCACTGGCTTTGGTGATCCCCTGACTTTTCCTATAGTGCCAGCAGCAGAAGTGAAATATCTCATCATCTACTGAGTCAAATGGTACAAACCTCTGTACAGACATTCATGGTTGCAAGAGGATGAATTCTAATGACTGTGGGGATTCATTGGCTTTTTCTCTAGCACCAGCATTGTGCTTTTGTCTGAAATCTCTCCGCAACTACTGAAAAGATTGTCATGAGACTTGGCTCCCTTCATGGCTGCCTCGGGGTGAATCGTCAGTTTGTTACTTTGGCCAATTTCAAGCATCATCATCATCATCATCATCATCATCATCATCAAGTCAAAATTTCAATTTGTCCAATAGGAAGATCAAATACCAACAAAACTGACTGCATTCCCAGCTGCCTCAGGTCTACGCTATATTTAGTGCTGATTACCAAATGCTAGAATGCTAACACACTGAACTAAGATGCCGCTGCATTTACCTCATACCCACAGCCTCACAGAGCCGTATAAGTTCACAGCAACAACAACAAAAACAGTCTCATGTTTGGTGATGAACTAAGGGCAAAAGCATCCACACACACCAGGGAGCTCAACTTACTGATCAAACTCTTTGTCAGGCAAAGTTAACTAATGCCAATCAAGCTTGATCCTGTCCCAGAGCAAAACTGTTTCTGCGTCAACACGTGTTCAAATCATTTGGAGTTGGGTGTTTTATTCAAATCCATTTTCTGTGGAGAAGTCTTACAAACTGAAGAAAATGAGCAGAGACACAGGGCAGACAAGCGGAACAGTGATGGCCAAGGTTATAGGTTAGATGAGGGGCAGTGCGTGTGTGTGTGTGTGTGTGTCGGTGACAGAGATGCTCTCTTCCTCTTACAGATGACACGACACTAGCTTGGCTCTGAGGCTCTTAAAAATCATGTGTATGTCCTCGGGCATCTCTCGGGATAAATGGGCTTATTGATGATGCCGGCAATGTCTGTGGAAACATGCTATCAGGGAATTCCCCCCCCCAGACACACACTCTCTCACGTAGACAAACACACTCAGATGTCACCATCAACCTCCCCATCTCTCAGCAGATGTGGAAACCTCTATGGTGAAATGCTTCGTTCACTTTTCAGCACTTCTTGATCAGATCACCTTGAATTTGCACACACACACACACACACACACACACACACACACACATAGACTCATGCATACAACGCGCCCTCTCAAACACAGCTGGCATTCATTGCTGCATTTGGCTCAAAAACACAGCGGCGTAATCACATGGATGAACTCACACACATATCACAAGAAATCAGTTTTGGGAAATTTGGCCACTGTCCATGCATGTTCTCTCTATCATCTGAATTATGCCCTTGTTTTATATAACACGGTGCCTCGTTAGGCCATGTTAGAGCAGGACTGTCTGATCTAATTAGAAAGCTGCGTTCTCATTGGCCTGATCCTCTTAAGCTAATAGATTTTACTTTAGAAACATCTCTGACCCTCTGCTCTGCTGGCTTCACTTCTCAGTAAGACAGAGGTGAAAAGTTGGCAACCAGCAAAGTGGCGAGGAAGCTGGCGGCAGTCAGAAAATGTGTGTTAGTGTGTGGGCAGTGAGCACGGGAAGAAGTGAGAAAAAAGTGCTAAAGAAGTGCCCAGAAAACAGGAAGAGCATGGCAATACAAGAGGCCAAGATTAAGACAGATGACAGTTTGATCTGCATTGCTGTTTCACAGAACAATGGGAGGAAAAGGAAGGCATAAGAAGGGCAAAGACAGAAGAGGGGAAAGAGTGAAAGCTGAGGCACGCTGAGCGAGAAGACAGGCGTCATGAGCGTGACCTGAGGGCAGGATAGAGACGGTAACAAACATTCATATTGTGTCGGTGATCGTTTCATGAAGTTCATTAACCAGGTATTAACATAAATCAGCATATTGCAATATTATAAAACATGTCTGCACCAAAATGTAACATATTTGTGCATGTGTTTGGTTGCAGTGGCGGAAAAAAAGCACTCAGCTCCAAGATCCAAGTTCTGCATTTAAAATCCTACTCAAGCAAAAGTACAAAAAATGTAATTTCCAAGTAAAAGTACTCAATCTGCAGTAAAACATCTCATGTGACCAATAAATGATTCTCTCTGACATTATTAGAATGCTAATGCTGGTGCATCATTGGGCGGGCAGCGTTCTTCTGTTGCATCTGCTCGAGCTGCTTTTATATACCGTTAGCTGGTTTAGGCCAGCCTGGGGGCCTGGACCCCTCCGAAGAGTCACAAGATTAATCCGAGGGTTTGCGAGATGATTCACAAGAGTGGAGAGAAGACAACACTGCTGCTTTATTTTCAATTTTCACAATTTTTTTCTTTTTTTTTTTTTTTTTGAAATAATGAAATACTTCACCTCTTTGACACTCACGCTAAACTCCTCATGTGGTTTCACTTCAACAGCAATTAAACCATGTGAGAAATGAGGAGGGGAAATACCTCCTTGCTGAAGCTGATAACAACATCCAGACTTCTGAAACAAGACAATGCAAAAGCAGATTCATCATGACCATTTTTGGAAAACTAACTGGTACTAAAGCTGTCAGACAAATGCAGTGGAGTAGAAGCATGCAGTCGAAAACTCAAATTGCACCTAAGTACAGTGCTTGAGTAAATGCACCTGCAAAATGTACAGAGGTCAAATGTACAAATACAACAACTCTTCATTTGTATGATAAACTTTACAAAGACACAACTCAAATATGAGCCTACTGGAAAACTGCAACCCAGGATACAACTGCTCAAACAATCTGTCACAATAGGCTGTGCTCCTGCAACAGCTCCTCATGCTTCAAATGCGTCACAGAGGTATTCATTCAACTCTGAGCTTGTACTTATTGGTGTTACATGAGCATTGCAAGGTGTCCCAGTTAGTCTGAGCCCCCCCTCTCCATTTTGGAATGACACGACCACCCTCTGGTCACAACAGGAATGCTGCATGTGAGCAGACACACCGACACCAAAAACACCAATGCACATGCCTCACGATGTTGTTTATGAGAAAGGATGAAGAGTGAGGACTGACCATGAGAAACACCAGATGAGTTTCTGCTCCACTGCACTTCAACACGCGGACAGCCAGGGTTTATAGCTTCGTTTTAGTGTGTGAAATGCAGGAGTTCTGCCAGTTTCCTGGAGTTTACTGGTCTCCTGGTAGAAAAGGTCCAATAAATTCCCTCTTTGCAGGACAGAACGCCAGTAAATTGAACATAGTTTCATTCTTTTCATTTAGCCTGAATGTGTCACTGACAGGGCAGCAACTGGCTGTGATGACTGGAGCTGCAGAAAGCGGGCCTCCCATATTTATCTGCATGGCCTCATGAAAACGATAATTTCAAAGCAGTCACAGCAGCTATGGGGCCCTCCAGTTTCAACAGTTTTGCTATAAAACTCCCAAGAAGTCCAGAGAGAAAAGGACTACATGCGTGTCAAGACACAAGGCACAGACACCTGGTGCGCAGACGTGCCATTCTGCAACTTCTGGAAGTGTGAAACTGATCATGCAGGCGAAAGAAAAACAGTTCATAAAATCAACAACTCTGCAGCCTAATCTAGCTGAATAACTCCACACACCAGTTACACAGACGGATAGAGGATACAAGGATAGAAATAGAGATATATTGTCTCCGCTGCGCCAGATCAGAAGCCATTCATCAATAGTACCGTAACAGTAATTTAAGTCATGTGGTTGTGGTTAGTTCTGCGCAAAGTGCACAGAGCAAACCCAAATTCAAACTCGACATTCAATTAAATCACGATCAATACCGTTTAACCTTACCGCAGTGCCGTGGTGTGGTCCGAGCCAAAGTTTCCCGATCAATATTCCAGCAGAATTCCACGAACTGCTCGGACGCTTTCTGGATATTTGGGATTTTTTCTGGTGGACTCCAGCAGTGAAAGGTCGCTGTGAGTCCAGTGAGTCCCTCAGCGATCCCGGTCCTCTGCTCCCCGATCCTGCTCCGCTCTCACGCACGGAGGGTCTGTGAGAGGCTTTATAACCTCGAGCCGGGAGGCTGCTGGGACAGCCAATCACATCACAGACACGAGCATCCTTCCCTCTCCGCCGCCCGGACGGCAGCACACATCAAATGTTTTTAAAACTTTTCCTGATTTTTTCCCCCTTTTTTTCCTCAGCAGCTCATTAATCGAACAGAGTTGTGCTCTCTGGCGCTCTGTGAAACGGACTGCGGTCACGGGTATGGCTCATCCTGGCCTGAAGGTTATTCCTTGAAAACACAAGATGCGCACAACCTGTCACCTGCTCCCTCCAAACACTTCGAAAACCTATTCAGGCACTTGTTGGCTCCCAGTCACTTTGGTGAGCTTCAGCACTTTCCCTGAGTTTTACTGGAAAATACTACATTTCTCAACACATTTACGACTAGTTAGGTTGGTAGTTAGGCTGCTGAAAAGGGTTGCACTTATAAAACATTGTGTTGTGATTGATTTATTACTGCTGCTCTGATCCATAAAGTAATAGAAAGACTTGAAAGACAAAAAATAAATCAAACCCTTGTTTCAGGTTGATGCATCCTCATTTAAAGACAGGAGTATTCTTCACGATTATCAACTTAAACACTATGATCAGTGGTGCCTGCAACTTCTCATGGTATAGAGAATTTTAGGACATTACTGGTGACGCGCTTACTTTGTCCAGCAGGACATAAACTGCTCATTTGACTTTTCATCTTCAGTGTTGAATCATGCGTGTGTGTGTGTGTTGTTCCACACATTCAGACCTGTTTCCTTAACCACATGGTGTGAAAATGATAATAAAGATCATCTAGAGATAAGCAATCTTAAACGGTTTGACATACAAAATACACAACACCAGTACAAAACAACTCACAACATTCAGTCTGTCGGTGCTTGTGACACACTCATGCGCAGACACACGGCCGCTCGCACATGCCCTGACACATGTGCTTACAAAGACACCAAACAGACCAAGAGCAGGGGTAATCTGCAGCTCACTCACAGCATCACCCATCAGCCCTGCCGTGAAACCAGTGGGTACACAAGCATGCCCGCACACACACACACACACACACACACACACACACACACACACACACACACACACACACACACACACACACTCAAATCAAACAAAGGGGTCTTTCTGTGGAGTCTGTTTAATGACATCCATCCGCTGCTCTATTTTGGTAGGTGTCTATTCCTGGTGCATCATTATTGTCATTAACAGAGTCTTATTATTCAACCATTAACAGACATCATCACCATTACACAGCACATGGTTACGCCTCCCCACTCCAACATTGCAGTGCTCTGCATGTGTGTGTGTATGGTGTGTGTGTGCGTGGAGAGGATGTGCTGTTGTCCATGTTGCTCTGTAGTCTACGTGGCCTTGGCTGTAAACCTCTTCCTGATTTGTAAACACTCTGCTCATGATGATCCTTTATTAGGCGCAAATGTGTCCGAGGCAAAAACAAAGGCTCACAGAGAGAGGATCCCACGTTGCATCGAGCTGATCGCTGAGGGAGAAGGCAGAGCTCCATCCTCGGGCTGATGTCCAGAGTGAGAAACCTGACATGGCTCCAGGGGCACGCAGATGTCATCCTTGAACTTGTGCAATGTCTGTTTCTAGCTTCCAACGCCCCACAATCCCCATCCCTCAATGTTGCTGTGTAATATAATGTCATTTTGCTGGGAATGTTTAATTAAAAAGCCCCTCTCATTACGGGAACTTTTCTATCAATTCACTTCTTCCTCTGTGATTTAATCATCAGAGCTATTTTTAGCTGGAAACCACACAACCATACAATTCATTCCCCCGACTCGTTGTAATGTGATGAATGAAAGTTCAGCGTACTATGCCGTACAAGACACAGTTAAAGTTACATAAAGAATCTTTCTTGTTTCTGCAGCATTTATTTCCATCAGCTCGACCTCTTGAACTCAAACTTCTTTAAATCAGGAAAAGAAGCCATGCTGTATTTCAGCAGCTGCACTATTTGACCAAATGGAAACACTTCATGTTTTGTGAATCATTTTGCACATTTGATGCCACAGATTTATCCCAAGATGGCAAATACCATCTTTGCATAGTTTAGGTTCTCGAGCAGAATTTGAAATAAATACCTGTGGGCTTGAACAATCCTCAGTTACACAACATTAGTTTTCAACAATTGACCCGCCACTGGGTTCTTCGGAGTCTAAAACAAAGACTTGAGGATATAGTTACACTCAGGTCAAACTAAATATGATGAAAAATAAAGAGCCTTTTGCTTCAGGCACGTTGGGGTACCATCTGGCACCATCTCCAGTAACATTAGGCTTTTTCTATTGTGTCCTTAAATTTAACCACTGTCATGTCGAAATCATGAAACACCAGTTTTGCTGTTTTTCATGTTTTCTAAAGGATTACATGCTCATCAATGCAGTGAAAACAATTCTCTAGATTCTTAAGAGGCTTAAGAAAATCAAGCTAAAAGCAAAACTGGTTTTCTGAGAAAAAGAATACATGACTTTGGAGTTCTGAACAAATCTTAGCAAAGGATCTTAAAATGCTGAAAGGCATGGCTGCCCTCATGATATTGGATTAAGGGAGAAAAGTCAAGAAATTAGCCGAAAGACACTCCCACTAAAGCTAAATCAGGCACTCAAGGGTTTAATAAAAGCTTTGACGTAAATCGGCTGTTTCCTACTGACTCTGGAGAAAGGTGTGAGGAATTGTTTCTGTTGGCTGGAAAGCTGAAAGTTAGTCTAAAACCAATAACTCCGAGTGAATCCCTCAAACACAGCATCTGCAATATGAATGTTTGAAACTACATTCTGTTATTTGAAGCTGCAGGTGCTGGGTGGGTAAGATGATAACTGCATTGTAATCACAGAGGAACAGATATGGAGGATGTTTCTTTTAATCTTCACATGATTGGAGTATATATAGCGAGAGGTGTGAGTCAGGCCAAACTCAAAGGTTCATCTGGCATGCAAGGCCAATGCTTTAACGCTCATAAAGAGGACCGTCTCCTATTGGTTCATGATTTTTCTTGCAGAACTCCTGAACTGTGAAAACAGAGGAATCAACACAGGGGGAAAGAGCCAGCTTATTCACGGGTGTCATGCAGTGGTTTACTTGCATAAACACGCGCACACACAACAGAGGATGATTGAGTTTCACAACAAAAGACTGTACACAGGAAAGAAAAAGAAAAAATTTGCAAAGACATTCAAAAATTCTCTTCATCTGTCCCATGACTCCCAAAACCATCACCACCCTTCCTGCTCTGCCCCTTGAACTGCCCCAGCATTGCAACACAGACACACACGTGGAGTGTTGCAACCTTGCAGCTGTCTGGATCTTGTCCGTGGAAAAAAAAAAAAGACTTGAAGCTGTCATGCGTGCACTGGGTTTACGTTGTGTATCATTCTGTGTGTCTGTGTCTCAAAGCCAAACACAGCTGCTTTAAATATCTGCCTTAATGCAGCTCAGGGGCCTCAAACTCACCCTCGAGCTCATACATTTTGCATAAAAAAAATGTGCGCTGGAAACTCTGAGGGAAGCATTCAATCTTATGTCTTAAAAAAAGGGCAGCATCAACATTAGTTTCTTTAACATCACAAGACTAAATTTGGTTCTGTTTCTGTTTCGGCTCGGTTGCTACCATCTGTTCTCATGCGCAACGAGGACGTCGTGCACCGCCAGCTTTTAAGGATTTTCTCAGTTGGTTGACTGCAGTGAAGTAACGTGTAGCATCACGACCTCCAATCCCTCTGGAAGGCGACCTCACACTGCACGGCTGTAAAGATGAAGTTCTGTCATCGTTTCTGATCAGTGTGTCTGGAAGCTGACGCCAGCAGCGATGGACAAGAGGAGGGGGGAGGCCCGCTGTCGTTGCTGTTTGCTTGATGATGGCTTGCGGTGGGGTGAGTTCCAGGGCGATGCCACAGCTATCCTCGTACCATGACCTGCTCGTGCTACTACTCCAAAATCAGTCATGTTTAAGGTCAGATGTTTGATGCGCTTCTTTCCACGATGTTGCCTCTGATTAACCAAACTACATGATAGATACGCAGCTGTGTCAGCATGTCCCACGATTAACCAACTTTTGTCTCAACAGTCATATGCACTGGCATCACCATCATATAGCAGCTGTAACAGTAAGGAGACACAGTGAGAGTAATGACAGACAGTGTTTGGGAGATGGCTTGTCACTGACGGAGACGACACCGCTGATGCTTGTAGCCAGGTGACTGGAGGTCTTTGTGGCAAAGAGCTGGATGCTGGTCTCCAGGTTATATACGCAGGGGAGCGCCGGGGCAGCTGTGTCCAAATGGAGAGAATGGAGCATATGGTCCAGGTTTGCTGTGTCTCGCCCCCATTTAGGGAGTAATTTTATGTGGTCTCAAGAGAAAATAGCTATGTGGGGGAAATGTGCCTTCAAAAAATTGACATGTGTGTGACGATGGAAAAAAAAGAGGGGAAACAATATGATGTTGGTCCATTTTTTTTTTTAGCGCAGTCTAAATTCCAGTGTCAAGACTCCACATGTGCTGTACGTGCCCCTTTACTCTCAGATCTCCTCACAGCTGAAGAGATTCAGGCATGGTAAGCTACCAGCCATCCATGGTCCAACGGCACTATGACACACATGGACTCACCTGCTTCTGGCACTGCGCTAAGCTGTCACCCGAAACTGCGGAGCATTGTCCTCAGGAGATGACACGATGGGCACGGGGCCCAGTGAAGAGCAAGCTGTCAAGGATTCAACCCTGAACGAAACAGGCTGGTGCACGTGTGGTTATCAGACACTCCGCTCATGGTGAATGTGCAAAATGGTCTTGTTTTGAAAAATGGCATGAGGAAAGAGGAGTCACTCTATCATCTTGTGTGCTCCCTTTACACCTCTGTTTGAGGGAAATGTAATACCTACTCGATTAGGTTTTCTGTTAAAATGATGAGGAAATGTTGTTAATCAATGCACCTGGCATGTCGCCCAAATGTAAATCTTATCAGTAAAATGTTCACTGACAATGTTTTTCATTTGTTTTCTTCAAAATAGACAATCTTGCATTGCACTGTCCACTCAAAGTGATACAGCATTGCTCATCTGTTTTATTGTTATGTTTAGGCCCTGGCAGCACTCAGTTAAGTTTAGGAAAGATTATATGGTCTGTTTTAATACAGAAAAAGTCAGCACTTGACTTGAGACATATGATTTTTTAACATTTAACATTTGAGGTCAGAAATGCCCAAATTTTTGGGGAGCAGGCTGAGTCCCGGTTTCTGCACAGGAAGCTTGTGGGCCAGGTGGTGTCTGGACACCCCAGGTTAGGTTGGCAACCCAATAACCAGGATATCTTGGTCCGAGGTCATTGGAGCAAAGTTTTTTTTTTCTACATTAGCTGTTCGGATTGTGTCTTCAGCGAGCCTGTGCTAAGCGTTAACCAACTATGACTCACTCATTTCACTTGATCAGGACTACGGGGCTCCATGGGTCAAATTTGCACCGTTTGATGCATTGGTAGCGAGAACAGGCTGCCTATAGAAGTCTATCAGACTTCTCTGCACATTGAAAACTAACACTAAAGGGCCACCCAGGGCTTTAAAAAGTGCTGCCAAGGGGTCCTGACCAAGTGTCCTGACGAGTTGGGAGTGAGAACGGGAGGACTATGATAATCTGCAGTTATCCTGCTTTTAATTTCTCTAAAGTACGCACATAAAAATAGCTTTTCTTGGCTCAAGGATGTTTAAGTTAAACAGATTTTCTTTTTTAATGGAGGTCTATGGGGAAAATGCTTTTTGCACCACAGGATTGTTTGGTAACATGGTAGCACACTCCTTAGCCCTTTTGTAGAATGGTAAAGCTGTTCATCTTACACTCTGACTTATGCAAACAATGTTCCTTTGGTTTGCGTCCATCATTGATTTCCTTTCTCCTGCAATGCAGCTGGAATGAGCGGAGAGTGGCATCTCTCTCAGAGCTAACTTAAGGCACAGCTTAACACTATGTTGTTATGGCAGGAAGGACAATTATAAGGCGTCCTCCTGTGTCGAGACAGCCATGATTGACTGCTCCCCCGTGAAGAGTTCAAATATGTAACAGTCATTCTTTCTCGGAGTCCAGCCATAAACCCCTGAAGAAAATTCTACTCTACTCCTTGAAGCTGAGTTTTGGAGCTAAAATACAATGAAAAAAAGGCAAATAAAGGACGTGTTGAGGCAACCTCATCAAAGAAAACATCATTGATGATATTAATTAATAGCTGTGGGCAGAAGCACAGTGGGGACTAGCGCAGTGGAAACCTTTGCATAGTTTTGAATGTGTGAGTACTGTTTGGGTGGATGCCAACACAGAACTGTTGGCATCCACTCAAGGAATTTACTTTTCAATGTGCACATGTAAGCATCCAGTTCTGTGATTACACTTAAAACGGACAATTATTTACTTTTCTGAATAATCTGACCTAAATAGTTTTTTGAGTATGTTGCACTTACTGATGACATGGTGTCTGTGGCAAATGTTTACAGAAAACTACCGTTTATTGAATAAAACTGGATATCATCCTGCAGTGGGTATGGAGCAAAAGGACATCTGGTAGCAATCTATTTCAGCTTGCAATGTACAGTATTAGCGTATAGTTGCATGTGCGTGCCCATTGTGTTGGCTCCATGATACTACCGTTGAGTGAAAGGCCCAAAGGGTTGTTATTAAATGTGTTGCTGAAAAAGGAGAAGCCAGTCTCCCTCCCTGTTCATACCACACTTATCTGGGGTTGTTTCAAATAAATGATTTCAGGTTTGATGGATGCAGTGGCGGATAGGCGCTGCAGTGACTGACGCAGGAGCAAAGTGACCTCACATTGTGTGGAGGGTTTCTTTTTGAGGGTTTTGTTGACAGGCTGTTCCCTCAGCAGTTCTATGATAACCCCAAAGACACAACACATGAACACCAAACATGTGCACACACACACGCACTTCTTATCCCCACACAGTAACAATTCTCACCCGCCCTGCCCGGTTCTACCCTGAGAACAGGAACCGTGACTCCCAGCTGACATCAACAACTAGGAAACCTACTGCACACATCCGGTTTATTATTGGCCTAGCAATGTTCGCAAGGAGCACAATGTTAGGCCAAAAGGTCTTTTTCCCCTCCTGTATAGTAACAATCTGAAAGTAAAAGACACTAGTGTCAGGGTCAGGATAGGTGGGTACTTCCTCTGTGCAGGAAACTGCTGATACACAAAGACAGCAGCAGAGATGGCCAAAGGGAGAATCACGTCTTTGTCAATTTGATTACCTGCGATGAAGTATTATTTTAAGAGCAATATTTAATTCAAACACAATAAAAAAACAGTTGAACAGTCAAATTTTTTTGATTTTTTTTTTTTTTTGCTGTCGAAAGAAAACGTCATTATCAAATACCATGAGCTGAGCGCTACTCTCTTCCTTCTTCGGCACTTGAACTATAAGTCAAAGGTCAGTGGCTGCTGACAAAGGAGAACTAAGACTGTGAAAAGGCCAGACTGAGCCAGACAGAGGAAGAAAGAGAGGGCGACAGGCTGGAGGTAGAAACAGAGACGCTGTTGTACTCCTGTGAGGCGACAGCGAGCTGGACAAAGTGCAGGTGCTGAGCTTTTCTGCCTGTTTCGATGTCTGAAGAGTCAGCGCTGATCAAAAGCTGACAAAGCATCCTCATGGGCTTTTCATATGAACATTTTGCTTGGAGTCGTTCTCTGAATCACGAGTTTATTGGTTCGAATCTGCTGCAGCCTGTCCTCCTCCCGCGCCTGTTAGTCCTCTGAAAAAAGACCATGCAGGCTGAACAGCATGCTTCGTTTGCTACTCGGCCAGTTTCTGTCCATCCGTCTTCTTCTGTCAGCCTCTGCTGTGTTTTTTCATTTAAAAGCCGTTATTTCTTTTAAACTCCAGCCCCGCTGAGGCGGCCTGTGTTGGAATTGCTGAACAGGAAGTTGACCCGATAAATCCTGAACGCTGTCATTGATATTTTGAGCTGTTAGTGCTTTTTGTAAGGTTGACTCGAGCGGATTATCGTATGAATGATACCCTGTGTTTTGAAATATAAAAAAGTAAGAAGAGAAGTCGTTCATTACTGAAAAGGAAATTCCGACATTTTTCAGCCCAAGCAAATGATTCGTGTTGCTAAGATCTGTTGTAGTTGCAAACACACATACATTTGACATCAAAGGTTTGTCTTTGAGTCCAAAAAGTATGTGTCATGGCCCTCTGGATCTGCCACGGCCTGTGGGTTTGAGTCTTCCTCTCAGCTGCTCACTGTGTCTTGTCTCTCCTTCAGGTCCTGGCTGACAGAGGTTGTATCAGTGCAACTGGGTGCATCTGGCCAGTCTGTCCAGAACGCATTTAAGATCAGCTGTCCCCATTCCCTGTGGCTCTCCCCCTCGTACAACATATTTACTTTTTACTTTTCTCTGGTTCGGTTTAGTTGCTCTTTCTTTGACACTATGTAACCCCACAGTTTTATACATCCACTCACTAACACTGCTGACCTGCTGATTGACCATTTCATACTTTTAGTTCAGGAGTTAGCTCCTTCTATGTTAGCTATCGTCTGGACTCTGAGGCAAGCATATGAAATGACTTATGTGAAATGGAAGTTGATTTGGAGAGTTTTAGGAGGCTTGTGCGTGTTCTTTTCCCAGCACACATTATTCCCCCAAACCTCTACAACAGACTTGGTGAGAACAAAGTTAGCATGATGACCCACTCACCTGACCTACAGCAGGTATGTGCTCTGAAGCTACGCCGTAGCTGACCTGCGTACCCTCAGAAATTAAACATGCCTGGGCTGCAATGGAGAAAGAGCTTAGGGACCGCATGTGATTGGCTGCTTGTGTTTTCTCCTACAAAGTTTCTCATGCCCCTGGAGACTGTTGAGGAGGACAAGGTTAAGACAGTATCAGGACTCAAGCCTCTTCTTTTCAGTAATACACATTCAGCAGAGCCCTGTAAAGCCTCTGCTTGCTGTGATCACTGCACTGTATCACTGTCGAGTAGCCCCAATCAGAGTTTGAACCCGTCCAGTCACCGCTGCTCTTCTGTTGAATCATCAATCATTGTTACTTGGGCAACTCAAAAATCAATAAAAAGCAATTACATAAAATAAATCTTCAAGAAAATGTTAAATCTGTCGTTTAAATTTTTCAATCATATGACAGAATAATAACTGGAACAGGAAAAAGTTTCAAATTACAGCTTGTAATAAACTGACGAGACATCTGGTCCACAGTAATCAGTAATTGCGTGTCAATTTCAATCATCTGATTTACTGGAATACAGCCCACCGTTTTGTCATTGGAAACCACCCAAATGATACAAAAAGCATGCCAAATATTCAGAGCAGTCTCAGAACCATTTTGTCCCCCCAATTTAATTAAAAGGAGCTCAGTTTGGTACAAAAATGATGACCCTTTGTGGCATACATAAATCCATTTTGTCAGAGTGTTTCCTTTGAAGGAGTTCTTCTATGCCTGCATGTGTGAAAGGTCACTGTCTTGCATGTAATTGCATGTGTGTGTGGCTGCCCCTGAGGAATCTTGAGTATTTGTCCACTCGTGAGCTGTTTGTCTGCTGGGGCTTCTGGTGTGTTTTGCAGTGTGTTTGTGTAAGCATGTAAATCTTCGGGTCATATCTGGAACTGAGGGGCTCACCGTCTGTCTCGTGTGTCCCATTACTGGTTGGCAGACAGCCTAACTGGGGACACAAAGCTGCTAGTTGTGTTTCAGTCAGATAACTATCTGCAAGCAAAGACGTTTTATTCAATCCTTTTAGTCCTGTACGCTGCTAACCAGGAGGTTAGAGGAAGGAAAGGAATGGAGAGGAGGATGATGGTTAAAAAGCACATCTGTACACGTCTGAGTCTGATTCACACAAAGGCAATGCAAGAGTTTGTTTTGAGATGCTGATTTGACAGCAGAGCGTCCAGATATTGAACACCTGGGGTTCAGTTTTAGGATGTGCCTGCTATGATTGCATCTGAATGTGCTGTACATGCAGGTGAGCTGACCTCAAAGCAAACATGTCAACAAAGCCAGTTGCAAAGGAAATGCCATCTGTTATGAAATTCCCAACCCCGGCTCGTCCAACATCCCGTCAGAATTTATGTTCTCGCTTCTCAAAATGGATGCTGTGGTGGGATTTTTGGCGGTGCTTCCGAACCCAGCGGGACATCTGCTCTACATATTTCTTTCCTCTGCTCGACAGACTGTAGTCCTCTGTAACAGCATAGGCTATCATCGCCACCATCAGGGGCCGTAGAGGCAGAGGCGGAGAAGGCGTAAAGGGAGATTGTGAGTTAGGGGTTTCTCTGCCATAGTTCAGTTCATCTTCTTCCTGCCCACTTCTCAGATTTGTGTAGAAAAATGACTTCCTGTGGTCCTCACAAGCCAAAAACTGCTTATTGTCTGACATCGATTACAGCCTTTAATGTCTCAAGTGTATGAGATTATCTTGTTGAACAAAATGTGAGACACATATCATCAATTCTTTATCCAGTCCTAAATCCTCACAGGGGTTTGCAGTGGGAGCACCGAGCAGTTTGTCTGAAACAACACAATGTCATCAAACTTTCAGACTCAGTGTCTCCAGTTTTTTGAGAAATACTTAAATTCAGCACCCCTAATAGTTAGTCATGATCTACATCTGCACTCCATAAAACTCTGCAGCTGCTTCTCCTAAACTTGTTAGGGGAAAATAAAATTTAAGTAAGCCTTAAACAGCATGTAGATGAACATGTCAGAAGGGAGCCTCATCATATGCTTTTTACTGTATTGATGGTGACAGCTGCTGTCCCCTGTTACAGCAGCATAACTGGTTCAGTTAACTACGCATTTATGTCGAATTATACAGAATTTAACAGAAAAAGTCAGTGACTCATTCTGCGTGACCATATTCTCTGTTTCAGCGTTGACCACACCGCTAATGATAGTGAGTGGTGCTGTTGTCAGTTAATTACAGGAACTGAGCGCAGTATCAAAGACCTATATTGATGAGGATTTGGGGTCAGGGAGGCACTCATGCAGGACCATGCCAACATCATGATTTGGGCCCTCTACAGTCTACTCAGATCTGGAGGGGAGGCTTCCTGCACACTCTGTGGGGACAACAAACGGTCCATTGTGCGTGTCTGTGTGCGTTATTGTGTGTGTGGCCCTCTTTGCGATGGTGGAAGTGGAGGGTCGACGGCCTGATGAGGAGACTGTGACCAGGTGTCATGTGATGGGTGGAAGCGAACACAATGGCCACTTGATGGAGAAAGTAAACAACTTTAAAACCTGTTGGTGTCTTCTCCCGCATGCCGCTGCAGTGACCCCTCGCTCACCCACACGTCCCTCCAGGAGCAGCCACACAATGACGCACAGCGTCACATCTGCATGTGTTTATCTCTTCTTTGAATCCTATCAGCATGCAGGACTCTGACCTGTCACCCTAAATAACACGATGACCCATATAACATAATTTACATACATTGCTGTGATGACTTTTTCCTTTTGATTTTTTTGCTTTGATCCCTTAAAATCAGGTTTTATTAACACCATTGCATGCACCACTTGCACAGAAATATTCCAATGCAATATTCCAGATGTCATCAGCATCATTTTATACAGGCCAGAACTAGAATTTAATATAATGGTTTGTTTCAGCTAAATTTAAATTCAAGGTCTATTTCCTCTCCTTCCTGCCACTGACATAAGCTAACATTAGCATCAGGAGCACCTTTCTCAGAAGAACCCTGTCAGAGAAAGGCGGCGCCCTCCCAACTAGCTACACAACACACTGTCAAGCTAACTGGCGCATTCAATCCCAATAAATGCTTTTGAAATATTCTGTAGTGTTTTTATTCATTCCCTTTTCCTCAAATAGGTACATGATCGTAATTACAGGTTGGACCTGTATGGGTGGATGAGCTTTTTGGGGTGGGGGATGGTGGGAGAAGTGTGGGAGGGTGGGCTGAACTAGCATCAATGTGATGGTATTTTCGTACTTTCTTGTATTGTTCAGCTCAACGGCTGTAACGTTGTAAAACCAATAAAGATATTGAGAAAAGGAAAGAAAGGTCAGTGGGTTTGTACAATGTCTGGCAGTACATCATGAGTGAGGCGTCTGATCTTCTGAAAAATAAATACCCAGCCATCTTTGAAAAAACAGCGGGGTTCTGAAGGTATTTCCAGACCATCTGGATGAAAAACTAAATCTCTTTCATCTGTTTCTCTAGTTGTAACTGTATTTATTAATATTATAAATATTAAAGCTATATTTTTGCCTGACATTATGGAATACTGGAAAGACACATCAGTACATACCCTTGTAGCTGCTCACAAAAAATCACAAAAATCATCACAAAAAAAAATGTAGTTTCACATTCCTGGCTGCCGCCTCTGTTAGGATCGTGAAAAAGAAGCTCAAGATGGGAAACCAGCTCAAGAAGAGGATTAGAAGTGTTTGAGGCTGTAAATATCGTCTGAACAGAGGAAGGTGTTGGTAAATGGCCTCATCTTCTCTATTCATTGATACATATTCATGAACTGTTCGTTCTGGAAATAAGCATTACACAATAATTTTGTGATTGTTTGTCCCTTTTGTCCCTAAATTGATATTTCCTGTACTGATGTACTGTTCAGCTTTTGTCAGTTGTAGGTTGATTTTCTCTCACTTAAATGTGGAAATGCATGAATGATGAGTCTGTTTTTCTGTTTTTCCCATCATTTTAGTTCCACCACAGTAGTGTGTCTTGTGGTGCCTTCAGGAAAGAGCTCCACATGTAAAACAGATAATAGTTGTGCCTTATTCCATAATCCTGCCATAAATCCTGCCAGTGTACACAACACGATGGTCATTTTCTGAGATTTAATGTTCACTGCAAGCAGAATGATTATGATTATGTTGTGGATGTGTTTATCTTGAATATATATATATATATATATCCGACACAGACACAGAACCTGTTCAGGTTTCTGTCAGGTATGAAGTGTCACTTTGCAGCACTGTGCATGATTACAAATACCTGCGCTCGCTATGATCATAGTTAGCTTCAGCTGGATACCTAGCTGTATTAGCCATTAGCTGCAGCTGCACTGTTTGTTATATATTTGACTCATCTGATGACATTATAGCTCATCTTATTTCGTCCATTTTGGGGCTCAGTATAGTTGCTCTCAAGTGAAAACCTAACATCTCTTTATTTGGCGATTGTAATGTGTTCAGAGGATCGAATGCTTCACGGGTTAAAAAATGGCAGCTTTGCCTTTGGCTGCTAAAACCCACTGAAGACACATTAAACAAGAGAACAAATATATGGCCATTACAACAAGGCTCTTTTTCCTATTTCCTAATAATGCAACATTTTAGAAATACGTGGTTTCATTGGGCAATGTCATGCTTGCATGATAAATAATGAATCAGCTAATAACTCATAGCTATCCATAAGAAATAAGACAATAATTCATTGAAATGACTTGTTTGAATACACTAAATGAAGACAAAGTATGCTGTCCAACGTTCTTTCCAACCATGTGGTAGGAGGTTTCTGAGCCAAACCTCAGTTTTACTCCCTCAGGAGCCAGTATTTGTTTACAGCTGTTTGTTTGGTCTGGATAAACCATGACAGCCCCTCAGTCACTGTGCATACATACAGCCCATAACTAATTCATCATGGGACTGGCCTTCAAACGGCCCAATTACTTTTCACTGCAGATGCTGATGAATGTGTGAGAGAAAGACTCACTGGGAGTCTATCTTAATACCAGAATGACCCAGTTTCACTGCACACCACCGACCTTGTTACTATGCTGTGTCACTGCCTCCCTTTCTTTAATTTCCCTCCTCACTGCACCAGTAAACCTCTAAATCTTCTATTTATTCACCTCATTGATTTACAAAGAACTTTTCTCCCTTTGTTGTCAGCGAATGACTCAAACTGAGAGCTCCAAAGTGATTGTTTCTTTTGACCCCGGACAAAGAGCTTTCTGTTTGAATAATCGTTTCCAAACTCAAGTTTTTGCCAAACATCTTTTTGCAGTATTGGCGTTAGACTCGTCTCCTCCCGCCGATCTCGTATCTGGAGATATTAACACCCCAGCTGTGGACTCCCTCTTACTAAGTTTGAAGCGGCTAAGATTATGTGTGCTTGCACGGCTAATTCACGGAGGAAATGAGTGAAACACGGGGAAAGAAGCATGATTCTTTCTTCACAGAACATCTGGAGGTCAATGAGACTCTTGGTCTTTGAAAAGATTTCTGATCTTTGTGGCACTGAACTAGATTCAGTAGATCATAGTTGCTACAGACTGTAGGGCTTTAGCCTTGCATGCGAATTTACACAAAGTGCATATCCAACTCTTCTTGATCACTTTGTTTAGAGAAGAAGAAACGCTTTCCTCTGGTGTGCCTCTAGCAAGATGGCTGAGAAGCGGAATGGCAACTCTGCGGCTGCAGTCCTGAGCGGCCGCAGTGTCACCACCAGATCACATCAACAGCTTTAATTAATTAGAATTAACACATCATGTTCTGGAGAAACAACTGAGTGTGGAGGGAGGGATTAACATTAGCAGGAGACAGATAAAGAGATCAGCGGACTAATGGAGGATAAAAAGATCTTCTGTGCAGAGAAAAATGTGATGATAGTGGAGTTTTATTTTATTTGTGCATGGAGCTTCAAATTGTGATGCTTTTTTGTCAAATTTCAATTCTAAGGAATTGATAAAAAAGCAAACAAGACCTCCGTTTTCAAAAATTTAATAATTCTGAATCTATTAAAAAAAAAAAAAAAAACATGCTCACCTTTATTTGTTGCGGGAAACAGCAGTTTTTATGAATGTCAGAAGGCTTTATGTGATTTGGAGAAGTGATGCAACGAAAACGTTTTGAAAGTCAAACTGAGGGGGCTTTCTGTCCGTGTGCGTCACAAAGCAGACCACAATACACCAGTGGCTCAACACATTTTCTGCGGAATACACGATCACTGTTGTGGACACTGTTCACAAGCTTCCTGTTAGAGCAACGACAATGTCTATAAGCAGGGGGCGAGTCCTCCGCTGCAGGGAGCCGTCAGGTGTTTAAACAGCAGGGAGTCTGACGGCAATGATGTGATAGAGTGGGCAATCTGAGAAGTTTTATTGTCTCTTTTCAAAAGGGAGGCTGAGTAACGGCTTGACATAGCTTGACCCCAGTTGGTCGTCAGGCTCCAGATTGCTATCATCTTGTCTGTAAGCCGTTAGTCCTCGCCTTTTTCCTCCAGCTAAACCTCAAGAGTGATCATTAAACATGAGCTTGGCCCTGCACTGTGGAAGAAAAGAAAATGCCCTCTGCATGTGGCCTTTGATGTGCGTTGAGTGGCCAAATCCACAGTGTGCGTGTCCAGTGTAGATAAGCGCAGGTATGCACACACTGTAAGCATGCGCTCATTTCACAGCAGCGCTCAGCTCGTGCCCTTCAGTGCCCTCGCACATTTTAGAGATATGTCTGAAATGGCAACTCGAGGCAACTTGCAGGAAAATCTGCGCTTCAGTACGCAGGGAGCATGTGATATGACATTAGTAAACTGCACAAGGAAGGCATATGTTTAATGATGTCGAGAACTTAGTGTGCCTTATGCCTAAGGATGTAAGAGCAGACAAAAGATTTAATGTTGGGGATTCTGCTTTCTCTGCTATCAAGCATACAGTTTATACAGTGTCCACAGATGAGCCAGGCCTTTCTAGGCATCCTGCTTCGCTGGCTGCTCGCCAGCAGCAAGATGGGGGGGGCGACCAGGCAAATCAAGTCTGGTTGCGCCTAACTATCAGGTTTCTATCGGTGCTTGTATTGGCCATCCACGAACTGTAGCAAGCATGAAGAAATCAACATATGTTCTGCAATTTTCCACTGTCTTGCATATTTCCACTAATGAGAGAGGAGGTTTCCATAAGTAGCAAATAGGCCTGTAAATAGCAAATGATGTGAGATCATGAGAATAACTGGAGACTTAAACAATAATCATTTATGTACGCTATGTATGTTGTGAAACCAACAGAGAATCAGCAGCCCACCTCAGCTCTGCGGACCTTTTTTATGTCTTTCACATCGTTGTCTTGACTCAGTGGTTGGCTTTTTGGTTTAGTCTCATTAGGGGCGTCCAGCAGCAGGCACAGCGGGCTGTTGTTTCCAAGGCAGTTGTTTCGAAGCCATAAAAAATCCACATTACACTACCTGCCCAGCACCAGCAGGCCACTGCCTGCCAGCACACGTTATTTCCGCTTTATAAGGTGATAATATGTCGGTGTTGTGTGTTCAGCTTGTTTCGCTGTGAATTAATTCCAGTTTCAGGACAGGGTGAACGTGTTGTCTTGATGCACTGTTTTAAAGGGGCACCCCTCTGATTTTACATGTCCTAGTCAATTCAGTTAGCCGCGTAAAGTAGCACACAACCAGTGAGATTACAGTTGAAGCAGCAGCGTGTTTCAAACAAGTTTGGACAGGCGCAACAACAGGCTGGGAAAGTTATGGAACGCTCCAAAAACACCTGTTTGGATCATTCCACAGGTAAACAGGTTGATTGGTAACAGGTGACAGTATCATGATTGGGTATATGAGAGGAGCATCCTGGAAAGGCTCAGTCGTTCACAAGCGAGGATGGAGCGAGGTTCACCACTTTGTGAACACATGATTGGATAAAGGATGTTACGACATGGACTCAGAAACACTTTGTAAAACTGTTTTTTGCAACGCTTACACAGCGTCCCAATAACTTTGGAGTTGGGGTTGCAAAAATATATCGGTGATTTCGTTCAATGTAAAGAAGTGCAGTGTTATCAATAAACTCCTTAAAAACAAATTGGTAGTTATACTAGCAGGGACTATCCTCACTTCCTGCATAGCTTATGTCTCTGCTGCGAGGTACACAACACAGCAACCACAGAGTCCCATCTCTAAGATGGCCCTGCCTCGCCGGCTGAAACAAACATCTTTTTGTGCAAACGGAGGAGCAGCCGATCATGTGCTTGACATAATCTGTTTATGGAGCGGTAATACAGAGGCCTTCTGTCTTCTAATAAGCAAGGTCAAGCTCAGCAGTCTGGTCTGTCATTGATGTTTTGGATTTGTGATCAACAAGGAGGCTAAATTTATGTCTGAATGTGGCCTCATAAGAATGAGAATGTGCTCTTAATCTAGAGATCTAACTTGTTTCTTGGTTTAAGTTAATATGTTTATGCACTGTAAAGACTGTAGAGTTTTATGATTTATACATGTGGTGATAATAAAACAATTGTAAAAGTCTACCACAACTCCTCTTGAAGTGCTGCCCCTTAATCAAAACAGCAAGAAATTGCTTTCGCAAAGAAATAGACATAAATAATCAAAAAGCAATCAAGAAAATGGTCAACTGGCTATTGACTCCGTTAGAGAGGGGCAACAATAAGATGTGCTGGTGTGACACCCAGTGGACAGGGTTCGTAACTCTTCATGCTGGCAGTGTGAAGTGCAGTGGATTTGACAGCGAGGAATTGTCCGAACATACTAAACTGACATGTATTGAAAGATTTATTAATGCAGCCGTCATATGCAACATGAAATATTATTTGCATACAATAGAGATACAGAAGCATATTTTCAGATGTTCAAAGGAATACTTTAACATTTTGTTTCTTGCTAAAAGTTAGAAGACTGTTTTTTAGCTTTAAACTGAGTGTAAAGACTGGAAACAAGGGAAGCAAGTCACAGATTGTGTGGGTTATACAACATGTTCATTAGTGAGCGGCAGGGACACCGGAAAGCTATTTCCCATTGTTTATAGTTCGTGTGCTGAGCTAGCAATCAGCCAGCTGCAGTTTCATATTTACTGTACAGATATGAGACATTGATCTTCTCATTTAACTCTTGGCATAAAAGCAAATGAGTATATTTTCTCAAAATGACAAACTATTCCTTTAAACCTACATTCCCGAACAGATTACAGTACTGAAAATCAAGAAGTTTATCTTTGTAAAGTAAGAATTGAGCAAATAATCATTATCGTCTTACAAAAAAATAATAGCAATTATCAATAGCACAGAAAGAAACTCATTACTCATATTAAAAAGAAAGTTAGAAGAGCATAATGACGGGTAATGAAAGATGGTCATTGCAGCATTTACAGTGGTAGAAGAATAAGGAGAACGATAATAGTGAAGAAAAGTAAAGGTGTACAGTCAGCAAAGTTTAGCCCTTCTTTACAAACATTCATATGCAGGTTGTGCGATATGAGAGTCGAGATTCTGGAAGAAGATCCAGATAAAAACACCATGACGTAATCTACAATACATTCATACACTGATATACTTTTTATTAATGTATTTTTATTTGTAATTCCACAGTTTGAGTAACTTTTTGGGACACAATAGGTTGCTGTGTCACATTGATAAACATCACTTAAATATTGAACAATATGCACTATTTAGAATAATAAATACCAATTTTAATGGAAAACATCCTCCCAAGACTTGTAGCTTAAATGTTTAAATACTCTTTTCACGAGTAACCAGACCTCATTTGTCTAAGCTTTTTTTCTGCCTTTGATCTTCTAATGTGTCTCTCAGCTCCTTCGCTGGTTTATAATGACAGCACAAGACATCCTGGACTCTTTAAAGGTTTCCTACGCAGCTTGTTTAATGGCCCTCTTGCCTGGTGAGCTGGCCTTCAGCTGGTGTTTTTCCCCAGGCTCTGAGCCTGTGACTGGTTGGCTCTACGTTGCGTGTTGCTGCCCACCACCGACTGCCTCAAGGAGGACAAGCGATTGCGGAAACCCTCTCCAGAGAAAAAATAAAGCAACGGATCAAAGCATGAATTGGAAGCCGCCAGGCAGAGTGTCACCACCACAGACTTCTGCATGGCAACCCGCTCTGAGCAGGTGGTGTCAGTTCGGGACAGGAAGCTCAGGTGGATGGTGCGCTGCACGTGGTATGGCATGAAGCTGATCAGGAAGGTCAGCAGGACTATGACAATCATTTGGATGGCTCTGGTGCCGGTGTCCCGCTGGCGTCGGGCAGCGTGGGTGCGGGACAGCAGGGCGCGGACGATGCCACCGTAGCAGAGGAGGATGACCAGGAAGGGCAGGGCAAAGCCCACCACCAGAGACAAATTGTTCAGCACGAGGAGTTTCTGCACACCTTGACCTTGTGGTGGCTCAAAGCACTTGGTTTTATTCGTGATGGGGTCAAAAAGCTGGCCAGTCATCAGGAAGGGTGAGGATGAAACACAGATAAACACCCAGACACCCACACACACCAGGCGAGCACGGTTCACCGTCACCAGGCGCATGTTCTGCACAGGGAAGACAATGGCCAGGAAACGTGTGATGGACATGGCAGCCATGAAGTAAATACTGCAGTAGAGGTTCACGTAGAGGGCGTAGGAGCTGATGCGGCACAGGAAGTCCCCCTGGTTCCACTGACCCTTGTTGACATAGTAGAGAACTCGCAGGGGCAGCGTCATGACACACAGCAGATCAGACACAGCCAGGTTCACCATGTAGACGTGAAAAGGTGAGCTCTGACGGTAGGTCCTGATCAACACCACCAGGGCGAAGCCGTTCCCAAACAGGCCGAACACAGTGATGAGGGAGTAGGATGTGGAGTAAACCTGGTTACGGAAGTCATCGATGGACGGACAGTCAGTAGAGTTGCTCTCTACGCTCTCTGTCACATTCTCTTCATCCATTTGTGGCCACATCTGCAGCTGCTGAGAGAGAAATGGCACGATGATGTGTGCAAAAGAGAGCATGCCAGTGAAAGAAACTGCTAGCGACGACGGGTCACCCACCCAAAACCAGATTTTTAAGAAAAAACACAGCCCTGCAGAGTGCGGTAACTGCACGGCAGATTGTTTCTGAGATTGGCTCTAGTTTCTGCTGCTGCACAGACTCTGGAGGAAACTCAGGAAGAAGATAAGCATTTCTGATTTTTGTCTGTCACATGACAGGTTCTGCTTTTTTCCTGAGTCAACAAGGTAAATAAGCAATTGCTATTTCTGCGACAGCTGACTGCATCAGTGAATAGAATACATTCTGATGAATTCTACCGAACTGAAGGAGACCAGAGCATACTGACTGTTTATATATCTGCACAACAGATCAAAATAAGTAATGAATTTGCATACTTGTTAGATTAACTGACAGCCTCAACTGAAAATACAAAGGCAATTTATAGAAACCTTTTTGTCCTTGTGATTGATGCTATAAAATGCAGTGGATGCACTTTACTGTCAACATGTTGTTTATCTGTGTAGCTCTAATACACTTTGTGTACAGTCTGTGCACAGAGGAACATCAATGAATGTTGTAAAAATCATACATTCATTCATTCAGACATGCTCCATGAAAGATTGTCTGCTGTACAAACTGAAAATGTTTGCTTTTGCTCAAATGATGTAACACACGACATACAGTTACATGTTGTAACTTGAATTATCAGTCAGTTACTTCCCCTTAAAAAAAAAGCGAGAACGCCTCTGAGCAAAAGTAATCCAGCTAGTTTCAATACGATAAAATCAGATTCCAGCAGGTTTTCCTTACCGCTGAATTCCTGTCTGGTGGCAGAACTGTGAAGCCAGTCTGTTGATCTTTCTCTCCTGGTTGATGTGCACAACAGCAGCGCTGCCTCAGAGTGTGTTTCCTCCACCGCCCTGTCTTGCCTGCCAGATGTCACAGCAGTGGTGGGAGGAGGACGCTGCAGCAGGTGACTGCCTCCTCAGACCCTCAGTTATTGGGAAGCTTTTCAAAGTCTTCCACTGCGCAGCGCAACAGCTCAATGATTGATGATTGTCAGCTTTATAGCAAAGAAAAGAAAAGTGAAGGTAAAAAGGAGATGAATCAGCACTAACAGCGGTGCTCGTATTATTTGGTTGCCCTGGACATGATTGACTTAATTTATGACTTAACCATTTGCCTGAATTCCCTTCAGTGTGCAGGCACAGACAGACATGTCTCTGCCCCAGAACTTTTGCCAAAGGCATCAAATTTTTTTTTCTTATCTTATATTTCAGTCTCATTTTCTGATATTTGCTTCTCCCTGCAAATACACAAAGACAGAACCTGTTCTACTCTAACTGCGCTAGTTATACTGTGTACACTGGAACTTGTCAACAATCTTTTGGCATGTGTGTCTGACAACTACACCATTAATTGATTTCATTGAATGTGTCATTAAAGAGGCAGCCTGGGCAATGAATCTATTGAGTTTGGTGCTGCTCTGTATTCTGTAGAATCATAACCTGAGATCAGATGGTGTGTAGATGGTGTAAAGCAAAGACCTATAAAGACACATGGCTCAGTCAACACAGTATGTCTTGGCTGATGATGGAAGACTTCTGTTTATTTCACACTATTTCCTCTGGATGATGCTAATGTGCAGTTAGTAAATGGAGTGCGGATACTGCAGTGGAAATGGGCACACTCATTTTTGCAGTTGAGAGGCCTGTGTGGTAGAAGAGCAGGATCATTTATCTGTAACTCATTTAGTGGTTAGGCCCCAGCAAAGACAAACTTTCAGCCCCACATGCACTCAGGGGCTGTCTGTATCAACACCGCTGATTCTATGATCAGAGACTTATTAACCTATTAGCTTGATGGCGCATTAAGTGCCCCAAGAAGAAGAACTGCTGGAGCAGAAAGCCGCAGGAAATGTTTTGACCCTTCTGAGACATGATGAAAGTGCATTTGTAGTTTCTGAGTAATCCCATTTGAACTTCTCTAAAGTACCAACTTAGGTCACTTTATTGTTTATTGATTGCATCATGATGAGGTCTTATTTTTGGCAAGAGATGCTCTCCAATCCAAAACATGCCAAGGAAACGGCATTCATCAACAGGTTAATCAGCGTTTCAAACATATCCCACGTAGGCAGCAAAGTCAAATGCAGGCGCACAGATTACAGCTACATATACTGTCTGCGTCTGCAGGTGGTCGAAACAAATGGCTGAGTGCAGTTTAATGTGCTGGTGTGGTTACTTTGTGGAGCGTAATTGCAGCGATCTGCAAAATCCAATAATGTGGGTGGGAAGCAGAGATGCTTGTTATACTCAGTGCATGATCGTGTTTTTGATTTGTGAGTGGATTGACTTTCGCAGTAACAAAATGGCCTGTTGACTTGTAATGTTTTTATTACCTCACCTCAGTATTTCCAGGACATTGGTGAGCATGGAAAAGAGGTCAGACGTTAATTTTGGTATTTTCAATTGTAGCAACAGGTAATGGCTCTGTTCCATTTATTTTGCCAGTGAACCAGCACGTAGAATGAGAAGCATTGGCACACTCAAATGGAATGTGTCCTTTCTTCATGTTATAAGTGGCGTGTGTCAAATCAAATATCGGCTGTTGGCAAAAAACGGTGTTGGCGGTGTGGGTGGGAGGCCAGTGAGGGAGCGTTGTTTTAGCTCCTCAAAACCAGAAGCAAATGACTCCGCGAGGCACACGGCCCTGCCATCGCCAAACAAGAATATCATGATTGGAAATCCCGCCTTGTGTTCAATGACAATGTTCTTTAAATTATTTATTCCTGAAGCGTGTGCACATGACAACAGTAGTAAAGTTAAGGTTCGGGAAAGACTGTGGTTATTGCAAATAAATTACAGTTAAGGTGTGTTTAAGGTAAGGCAACTAAAACTCATGGTTGCAGTATAAGGAAAGATCAGGGTTACGGCTGATAAAAAGGCAAACATGAACTGCAGGTCTTTTTCAACTCCCATTTCCTGTATAACAGACTTGCTACATGCCCATCCACCTCCCTGATCTCCACACCCTAACGTTCTGCCTCACTAAGAGCACGCTACATCCTGCACTGGCAATGAGCATCGGCACTGGACATAAAACACAAGGTGCACGATTGGTCACTACGGCTGTAATTCCACAGGTATACTGGGCTGGCCGTGCACTGATCAGGGACCATTCCAAAGTGTGAGAAAAGAAAAAAACATACACATAACAGCATTAGCATTCATGTGGAGTTGTGTGTGCCTGAAGGGTCGCTGTTAATATAAAAATACTGATTAATGCAGCTTTATCAACAGAGGCTAGAAAGCACTCACACTTTATGAGTCATAATGGAAGGTATTAACTAAGCGCCTATGCTCTCAGTTAGTTATAAACAACTTCTGTTTACTTAACACAGACAACCGGCATATTTGAACAGGGCCCAGCGGCTCCTCTGCCTTTGCTGCAGCACCACTCCTTTCATGGAAATGAGAGCAGCTGTTTGCCCTGAGCTAACACACTTCAATTATCACACGTGATTCATTTCATAATTTGTATGTTTTTACTCTGCCGTGAAGCTGTAAAGATCGGCAACACTGTTCACCTCAACAATTACAGTGCAATCTTGTTAATCTATCTTACATTAAAGATGATGCGATGGATTTATGGAGTTTGGATTAGAAAAGTCAAAGACCACTGGTACCTGGGTGGCCTGCTTACTCTGAGATCTGTCATCCAAATGGGCCTCTTTGCTGCTCACATAGAGCTGGCGAGACCCTGCAGACAGGATGTTTTTGTAGGTCACATTATCGCTGAAGTGTGTTGTTCATCTCAGCAGTTTGTTGAAGCATCTCACAAAGAAGGCTCGTGCTCGGAACAACGGTGGGAAACAAACAGCTCGCAAACAATCTAAAAGACCTTTGTGGTTTCCAAGTTGTTGAAATTGTACATGCAGCCTGTACAATATCAACAACTTCAGCATATTTTAAAGACAAGGCGGAGGCCTACCACACCTCTCGTTCAATGTCAGGTGGGATCAGCCCCTGCGACCCTTCAAAGGATAAGTGGTTATAGATAATGGATGGGATGGATGAGGCCCAGGTTTGCTGTAATGCGTCACTTTTCCATTCAGAAAACGAATGGCTTCAGGCATTGTTTAGATAATCTCACACACCTATTCAGCGGAGATGAAACCAAAATAGTTGAGCACGTTTCAACAAACACGCAAAGACAGACGCATCCCACTTAACAGCGTGTAAACGGGAAAAAGGAGAAACGCACTTATGTCCCCTGAGACAACATCCCGAGGAAGCTTCCCATCATTGTTATTGTTATGATGGCCACTTTATGATGCCTTCATCATTTTATGAAGGCTTTCTGGTTTAAGTTACAGAAGTTCATTTTTGTGGAAGTCGTCACTGATTGAGGTCGGGATGTGAGTCATTAGGCGGCCTTTCAATCCTTCAGCGGCATGAAGTCATGTTGTTGCCTGTGAGTCCGCGCAGGAGTAATTTGAGCCATCATGGGCGTATTCCATCGAAATGAACAGGCAGATTCACAAATCATACAAGGAAATCTTCCCTAAATATTATCCTTATTGTCTCTTTTTGTTTGTCATTTCCATACAATTTCCACGTAACATAACTACTACTGCATATTCCAAATAACAATTTTTGTAGTCTTTTCTGCCCACTCCCCCTTTTTTTTTCACCAAGGTTACCGGTACTTGTGGAGGGCACTGCAAGAGGTCCACTGTGGAAAGTGGACGGTAGTTCCTCCTAATCCTTTGTCTAATCTAATCCAAATCATTTTTGAATGAAAATAATCAGAATTTTAATTGAATGACAATCTCATCATTTCAGATTGTTCAACTTCAGTCTGCTAATGGGCAAAGCCGTACTGTTCAGTGTGCTGAATCAATAGAATCCGTTCATTAAAAAGATTCACTCAAAAGATTTGTTCACCGAATCATTCAGTGCTGACACAATAGCTGTACATAATATTTCATTTGCCCCAAAAGCAAGTCAGTCCCCATTGACCCCTTATGACCCCCTGCGTTGATCTGTTTGAATCAGTTTCAGCAACCAGGCTTTATTAGGCCCGTCTCAGCTTCACCCACGCTCCACCTCTTTGCCCAGTTTTGGATTAGCGTTTGGTGAAGTCGGGCGCTGCCAGGATGGTGGCTACCAAAGCCGCTGTCACTGAGCTCCACGATGGCTCTTCACGAACCTGTGGGTGATGCCATGGAGACTACGCTCTGTGGTCTCAGCCAAATGTTTTTTCATATTGCGACATCTTCAGTGAATGATACAACAACACTGACGGAGTCTACCACCACATCAGAGGCTCCGTGTTGAGCTAAAGCAGTTGTGGTTTGAGCTAAATACTCATCAGCGTGCTAAACTGCCACCAATGACAATCAGTGTCAATACTAGCAGGATGTATAATGTTTACCAAAGTTATTACAGTTCGTCCTGAGGGACATTTCATGATAATTTATCCAAGCATTCTCAGACACTTCACTAAAAACCAAAAATGTCAACTTCATGGTTCAGTCGAGGACAAGTTTCCCCTAAACACTAGAAAGAAGGAGAAGAAAATGTTACCAAATCCCACCACACGTAACGTCCTGTTTATGTGCATATTCTTGATATTTGTGAGGAGACCATGAAGCCAGCAAAGCTTTTGATTTTCTGATTTTGGTTTGGATGTAGTTTATATAAAAACAACTTTGCAAACAGTTTAGCAAATGCACTGAATTAACACACACACAGCACATGATTCACGTGCATGCAAGCACGTACACACACCCACACACACACACCCACACCCCCACACACACACACACCTGCCTTCATTCTGACCCTAAACATATTTCAACACTTTTCCTGTTATATTTGGCCAAGACGCTCATTCCATGGCTCACACACAAACACTCACATGCGGTGTGATACACACTTACTCACACACCTGGCCTGTTAAACACTGTCACATGGTCTATGAACGTCAAAACTAAAAACTAAAACAGAAAAACTAAAGCCACCTGCCGTCAGTCAACCATCAGAGAGGTGCAGCAACTCATGAATTAAGCAATGAGTGATTAGTCAGTTTAGAGGAGAGTCACGTTGTGTGTCAGCAATAACAAAGGCCAGTTTTCATGGTGATCACACCCTAGTTGCTATGGATACAGTTATTTGTTTCATCCGTCCTGCCCTAAAACAACACCCAAAACACAAAATGTATAGGTTGTTCCACTGAAGCCGAAACAACAGCGTACAGTAAATCCTTCAAGCAAACATTTCTTACATTTTTTTTCTGTGGCTGTTATCAGTGATTTATTTTTGGAATCTTTGGAATCCTTCCCTGAATGGATGCAAGGCATCTCATCAGCTCACTCCCTGGCACCGGTTTCCCCATATAAAGCTCCTTTTTTGGCTCTGTGTTACATCCATGGAAAAACACAATACAGGTTGACACTGATGCGGTGCAGGGAAACCCCGCGGGCTCCGATTCTGCACCAGCATGAGTCAGGCACAGTCTGGCTCTTCTCCAGACGAGACACGATGACACTAACAGACGGTTGAAGCAGCCAGCGTTGATAAAGAGAAGAGAGAGGGAACTCCTCACAAACGCTCGCTCAGCCTGTGTTACAAGAGGGGCTAAGAATGAAGAAAAACACTATCAGCCCACATCAGCCCAGGTGAAACAGGACAATGACTTTAAATCCCAGCTTCCTGTCAATACACAGGTGAGTCCCGCACAAACAAGACACACTGCTTTGGTTACAGGTAGATACAGCTGTCAGCTCGTCGGTGGAATCAGTTGTTGAACAGTGGGAGTTTTGGATATGAAGAACCCCTTAAGATATTAACACAGGGGCCAACAGGAGGGGCTGAGGAGATGGATGGATTGAATTAAAAAGATGAAATGTATCAAATTCAATGAAATATCCACAGCTTTTCAGACAAAGTCCCTCCTCTGCCTGCTATGGTTAAGGCACTGCAGTCAGTAAATGTTGTACGCCATGCTCCCTGATACAACATGCACTTCCCTGATTGTTTCTGTTCTGTTCTTCCACCTTAATTTTTTTAATGACTGAAGTGTCCCTGTGTTCCATATGCTGCCCTTTTCTTCAGTTAGAATCTGTGCCACATGCTGTTTTAGTGGAGTTCGGAGTGGATGAGCTGGGGGAGGATCAGCCTGTGTCAGATGATACCTGTAACACGATTTATTGATGGCTTGTTTGCTTGTCAGGGCCTCTGCCCACTTGCACAACACTGTGGCAAAGTCATAAAAATGAAGAAGCGTGCAGAGAGAATTACAGAGCGATAACTCATGTGTCTGTGCATGAGTGCGTGTGTGTGCGTGTGTGTGCGTGTGTGTATTTGCACTAATGAACAGGTGAAGCATTGAGAATGTTAATACTGAAGTGAGATGGTCTCATTGAGCTCCACGTGTTGAACTCTCTGCAGATCATATCAGGTTTTAATGTCAGTGTTGGGGATGAACTCCTGGTGCTGGCCCAGCTCAGTGACAGAAGGAGGGCTCTCGGCCTCCAGAGGATGGCTGCGCTGGTTCTTGCTGCTGAAGTTGGTGACGGTGCTGCTGTTCCCGCACAGCGCAGTCCTCCCTCTGCTGGTGAGCTGCATGTACAGCCTGCGGGTCCTGTTGCTGCTCCGCTCCCCGCACGTCTCCACCAAGCCCTCCACTGTGCTGCTGGGCCAGCTGGCTCTCACAGACAGTCTTGTGCTGCTGAACTGGATGCTTCAGCTGGGAGCGACTCTGGCCTGGTGCATGGAGGTGACGGGCTGTGAGGTTAAGATGGGCCCCATGAAGGTGGGGGAAACAGTCTGGTGGAAGGAAGCTGTGAACCCACTCCGTCAGCTGCTGCTTGATGCCCACCACCTGGCCTCTCTGCTCCTGCTGGGGCTGCTGGGACTGGAGGCCACGCTGGTGTCACGCTGGCCTCAGCAGACTCGGAGATTCAGGACTTCTCGCTGGGCTCAGCTGAGCTGCAGCCTGGTCTGGATAATTGTGCTGCTGGAACTATTTTTCTCGCTCCACGTGCCTCTTATTCCTTATTCTTCAACACTACACAACTCTGAAACTTCCTCTCCGGGTCTGGTGCCTTCTCCCTTCCTTCCAGCTCTCTCCTCCTGCGTGAGGAGGACATTATGGCTGGTGAATTTATGTCTGCATTATGCTGTCCGCTACAGCAAACCACAGAAGAGAAAGAGCTCCTTTCATTAAAGGCTTTGGCTGTAAATTGGCATGAATTCAACCTAAATTACTGTCTATCCTTGCCATTATATTTAATTGTTTTTATATAACAAAACTATGTTTTATATGTATAGAAGATATTCTAAATAACATATCTTTATATGGGCCTTAAAGAGAGACTATGAATCTTTATAAGTAATATTTAGAAGTTTGTTAAAATTAGCTACAAGCCACAAGCTACTGGTCATCCCAGACCAGACAAGGCTGTAGCAACCGAAGCCCTGAGTGTATCACAAACATAAAGGGTGCTTTCATTACTTTTGCACTTGACTTTTTTTGTAAAAGGAAGATTGTGTTGTTTCTTCTTTGAAATGTTACACCAGCTCCACTTGAATGAAGAGGGCAATTCATCCTCAGTGTGACACATGAACAGTGTGACAACAGTAAAAACATGTAGTATCATGAATGTGTGGCAGCAGGCCCATAGACACTGTGAAAGGTGGCTTTATGTTGTTTCCTCAGGTTACACTGATGAAGCAAGCTGATCTCACATTTAAACACTGACAGATTATGATCTGGTTCATGTTGTACACTTGCTGTCAGCCTGCAGCCTCTCAGCTGCTCGGTCTGGCAGACAGCCCAGGATAAGATGTTAAGATGAAATGCAACGCAAACATGTCAACACACAGCAACTCGCCAGCTCTCTAATGTGTTTCGAAAAGTGTGTTCTGCTTGTAGCTCATGTTTCTCCTGCAGGCCACTAGCTCACAAATGTCTGCAGTCTGTCACTTGTACAGCAAACACTAAACAGGAGAAGATTTATTTCTGCTAATGCGGCTCCAGCTTAACTTGTTCAACGTCTGCCACCCACCCAGTTATTCAGCCGGCTACTCACATAATACCAACATGTTCTCACTAACAACACGTCAAATACGGCAGCTTGGTCAGTGGCCCAATGCTTCAAACTGTGACACTCTATGTACACAGAGTAGAAAAGCATTTTCTGTCTATCTCAATCAAACGCTGGTACAGCCAATAAGAGACATAGTTTAAGGCTTGAAAAGCAGAACCCAGGCACACTGTGGCTTCAGCTCTGATATCAGGCATGACAATCATCACTGCTCTGCACAAATTTGTCTCTGAGGATGTGAAAGATCAAAGACGTACATCCTGTGTTTGCATCTGTAATGATTGAAGGGTAACTGTGACCACATCACACAGCACAGTCACTGCTGGGAAACATTTGCTTTGACACTGGTACAAAGGTCCCGACTAAGCAGGAGAAAAACTCACACTGGACTTGGTTTAAGGTACAGGTGAGTGAAAATGTGCAGCTTTATTTCAGTGATGAGCCACTCAGGGTTTTATTGGTGTGAGCTGCGTCCAGCAGAGGGAAGCACAGAGCAACTGTAAGTCTGCTATTGAGATGCTCTCTTGACAATGTGCAAAAGGCTGAAGAGGATGGAGCCATACACCAGCTAATTAACATGGCTGCTGCAGTGCATGTTGGTTTGTGTGTGTGTGTGTGTGCGTGCGTACGTGCGTACGTGCGTGCGTGTCTGTAGCAGCAACTTCAAGTGTTCCTGGAACTAATCAATTGAGGCTGAAAACTGAAGAACAACAGGGTGAAGAGGAGTGAGGAACACTGGTGGCAGCTTCCTTCCCATGATGCTCTCTGCTTGGCAGTGGTAGGACCGCACAGTGTACTTTGGCACAGGGGCTGTCAGTCACGAGTAAACAATGTGGGAGGTCAGACTTTTGAAATAACAATAGATCCTGTTTGTCCTCTTCAGCAAGTCAAGGTTCATTTGTTCACTTCAGACTTTAAAAGACCAGCATGTGCCGTGATAATTAGGTACAGAAATACAGGGAGGATTCCTTTATCATGAAATGTGTGTAAAGAAAAAATGTATGAATTAAAAAATATATGAGACGATAGCACAGAACTATTAAATTCATCAATGACATGTTGAATGAAACACTGCCGCCCTTCATTTGGCCCGCCAAGAACATGCCCTGCAGTATGTTCTCTTGCTTTGCCATGCAGCTCTAGCACCTCCTGATGGACCGACAGGATGCATCCATGTCGGCGTGCAGTGGTGACTTTTTACCCAGTCACTGTCTCCAGGTGATGGATGAAGGAAAACCAACTTCTAATATAGATACATATCATATATATATATATATGTATATATGTATATATATATATATATATATATATGTATATATGTATATATATGTATATATATATATATATATGTGTATATATATATACGTATATATGTATATATATGTATATATATATATACGTATATATGTATATATGTATATATATATATATACACATATGTGTATATATATACACACACACATGAATATATATATGTATATATATACACATATGTATATATATGTATATATACATATATATACATATATATACATATATACATATATGTACGTATATACGTATATGTATATATACGTATATATATATACATATATATGTACATATACGTATATGTATATGTATACGTATATATACATATACGTATACATATATGTGTATATATACATATATGTATATATGTATATATGTATACGTATATGTATATGTATATATGTATATGTATATATGCATATACGTATACATATATGTGTATATATACATATATATATATATATATTTTTTTTTTTTTTTACATTTTGAGCTGTCAGAGCCAGAAAAGCACAGCTGTTACTATTAACATTAACAATGTTCTGTTCAGGTGTCCCAGTAAGCCATGGCTTACTGGTGTCAATGAGCCTGCATGAGCAGTACCAGGACTGGATTCATAATGGAATTCAGCCATTGCTCATTATTTAGACCTGAAAATCCCTACAGAGATGTCAAATTAACACAAGAGAACTATAACTATCTGTAGCTCTTGCTTCCTTTATGTCTATCACTCAGACATTTTACCATCAAAACACTGGCAATTTTAAACCTTTTTACATCTGCTTCTTTAATAAAACCAAACATGAGGGAAATCATGAAATAGACTTGTGTAGTTATCAGAAATACACCCACATCCATCTCAGCATAAACTGATATCAGTTCAATGGAATATAAAAAATGTGTCATATACAAAAATGTTAATATGGTTGATTTGTTCTTTGCTGATTTCATGGAGGGCACTGAGGTGAGGAATAGTTGTCGGCTGTTTTTAGGTCAACAAAATAAATTGATAATCAAAAAAGAAATAATAATTGAGTACCTCTCTCTGTCTCTCTCTCAGAGTTTTAAGAAGTTAATAATGAAGTCCCTTGGCCTATTTAAATATGGCTTTTCATCTTGCCTTTATGTCTTGTGTATGTCTTGAATTGTCTGCTTGTTCAAATGTGCTATAAAAATAAACCATGAACTGATCAAGTCTTTATCAGCTGACTTTATACTGTGTGTACCCTGAGGTACGTCAGCCCGTTGTATCTCACAGACATAACAGCAGGCTCTGTCTGCACAGGCCGGGGTCAGTCTGGTCAGCCTGTGCCTCGTCTCTCGGTCTGGAGAGCCAGTGCTCACCCATGGCTGCTCATGCTGCACCTATCAGTGCTGTGGGATAAACAGCCACTCGATCTCTGTGGCTGCAGAGCGTCTGCGGTCTCCCTCTGTGCTCTAGGTCGCATTGATCCGGGCTCTGTTCTGCTGTGGATGAGCTGGCCTCCAGTCAGGTCAGAGCTGAGCGTTGGCTCACAGGGCCAAAGGTCAGTTATAGATGTACACACATACATACTTGGGACACCCCACTGCAGTCATGTTAATATCAGTCCATAAAGCCTATAAAGCGTGAGACTCCTGTGTTGTACTGCCTCGCTGCCTTTGTCCGGCCCTGTTGTCAGGGCAGAGGTATGTATGGCACGACGGGGCTGCCCCTAAACCCTCCTGGAGCCAATGAATGAGAGGATGGACGGAGGCAAGAGGAGGAAATACACTCATCATCGCATTAAAGGAGAGCAGGGCAGAGGGGTCGGAGAGGAGAGGAGATGGAGGGAGGGTGGAGGGAGGTGCAGTAATGGGGTCTTTGTTCTGGTTGGTGTGACTCACAAAGGCTTCGCCAGGGCAGCACAGCTTAGTTACCGTTACCAAACACAGAGAATAAGGAGGGAGGAGTGTATGTGTGTGTGTGTGTGTGTGTAAAGAATGAGGGAAGTTTCTGCAACCCAATCAAACCTCACATGTCCTCTGGATCATCCAATCATGACATTTCAACACAGCTTTTGCTCCTCTGCCTTCGCTTTCATGAGTTTGGCTTCTTGGTCCCAGTTTGCTGCTGTGACAGTGCATCACAGTAGTCGTCAGCTGTAATCACCCTCTCAGACTGTGAGAGTTAATCAAAGTGACGTCATTCTCTGCAGTATCTCCTCCTTTGATTACACAGGAGTCTATTGGCGGGAGTCATCTCAAGAGACAAACTCATCAAAAGATAAGATAAGATAAGATAAGATAAAACTTTATTAATCCCCAGCTGGGGAAATTTGGGCATTACAGCAGCATGTAATAGCAGTTTGAAAGAAAAATAGCAAAACAAGGTAACAAGGAAACAGGTAGCCTACTCAAAGGACATGAAAACCTGTGAATCACATGGTTTGGAGTTGGTGATTAAGTTGTTTGGCCCAACCTTAATTGCTATTATGTCCAAGTTAATGGGAAACTCTTAACTTGCCACCTAATGAAACGGTACCAAGCATACATGAAGGCCAATATTAGAATCATGTTACGAAACCTGATGAAGGAAACATGTTTTTGTCTCAGCGTGTGACTCATACACGTACACTTCAGCAACAACAATAAAGAGGTTGGACATGGTATGTAATGTATTGTGTGTGTGCATGTTAAACGTGTGTGTGTGTGTGTGTGTGTGTGCCTGAGTTCAGCAGTAAGCAGGATGTCCTGTCCTCCCTGCTGCTATTGTGGAGCGGTCAGGCAGCCAGATGTAACCCTCAAAGACTACTTCCCCTCTGTCAAGTGCCTCTCTCTCTATCTCTGTCGCTCACACACCCACACACACACAAACACAGACAGCCCCATGCCAGCCTGAACACAATGGGAACCTGTCCAACACCGCCCTATCACCTGGCTAAAAATACCTCTTTCAGTGGCCCCAGACATGAAGATTGTATTGTAACAACAATGTGGCAGGACTTTGAACAGCCAAAATAGCACTCTGCTGTTATTCTGAAGTATCAAACATCACAGTGTGTTTGGCTGGTGTGAAATTAGCAGAGACTCTGTAGCTTCACCCCATTTTGAACTTAAATTATGGCTCTCTTCTTTAATTGCTCTGCAGGAAGATTATAGTTTGTGGCTTGTTGGTCTCAGGATAGTCTCTCATTATGGGAAGTTCAGCTACTCTGATGTGCGCAAGCACTTAAATCTCACTTTAAACAATTCAATTTGTCCAGCAGAGTTTGTGAAGAATTCAAGGCTGATAAAAGTGTCTGTGTTTACACTACAAAAGGCACTTCAAATAAAATTGAAACTACAGTATAATGATTCTGTTATAAAACAAAAAGACAAGAGAAATTAAATCTGTTATAAACATGTCATAAATACAATGTTGACCTTTTGTTTAAAGTAACGATAAAGTCTAAAGCCAACTGTAAGCCAATATACAGTAAACATAAAAGGCTTTGCCGAGGCTTCATAGCTGATTAGACTTCATCACAGAATATAAAAATCGATATTTGAAGATGTGGGTCTAAGCAAGCAGCAACATAATACATACACACATGTTTCTTTGAATGTTTCACACCTTATTTTCCGCTCATGAAGCTAAAATAAATAAATGACATAGATATAGCATGATATAGCAATGTAATGCCCTGCTACAAGTCTGGCATCTAATATTTACTTCAACTCAAGGACATATCCTCTTACTAACCAAATATAGTACTGATAGTAAAACTAATGCAGAACCTTTCAGACTGTAATAGATTACATTATTGTATTAATATTACAGTTAGTCTACGTATGAATTTGTGTGTAAGCAGAATTTTAATGCGTCTGGTTGAAGTGGAGCTACTACCTGGCACACTGCTTTGTCACTTAATCTATAATAATACCTCATATATCGTTTGGGTTTAGTACTGCATGTTAAATCTCAAAACACAAAACAGCAACTAAGGCTGTCAAATAAATGCAGTGGATTGAGAAGTGGCAGAAGTAGAAACATAATAAAAACAAATAAAAAGACTTGAGGCACACCTCAGATTTGCAGTTACTTTGGACCACTGGCCCCTGACTCAGCAGAAATATCTGCTGTCTCATGAATATTATGACACAGTGAGGTTGATGAAAACAGCTAACAAAGTGATGTCTGTGAGGACTTCCAGACATCCAGCTCCTGCTTATCCAAGGCGGGCTGAGTCAAGGGCGACTGGACTCGTTTGGAGAAACTTGAAACTCGCACCCAGGTCCCGTTGCTCTTGATTCTGCCCCCTTGGACAGCTAACAAAGTATGTTTCTGGCCCTAAAACGCTGCGAGTTCTCCAGCTGATACACCAGCCTATGTCCCCCGCCCCTCCACTCTCTCCCTCCACAATCCCCTATTCACACCCCCCTCCACTACCTCCTCCTCCCCGCTGCCCAGCCGAGGTGCTATTGTCTCGCTTCCTGTGTCCGCGCGAGCGGCCCTCCGCATCCCCGCGCGCTCATGCACGCGCGCGCACAAACTCCCCGGGGTGGATGAGACGCGGTCCCATTTCAAGCGGAGCGAGTCTGAGACTGAGCGAAGAGGTCACCCCCCGCGGGATTTGTTGTCGCTAACTGGCTGAAAAGCGGCTCCGTGACTTCTTGGCGGCGTTCAGGAGCGGTTGGAGTTGGAGCAGCACCGAGAGAATATGGAGTTTTCCCTCTGACAGCTGCGCTGCTGCCGGACTGACAGACCTCAGAGACCCGGAGGTGAGCTGTCACCATCCATTCAGCCGCTGCCAGTAAGTCCTCTCCGCTCTGTCCTCAGACGATCACATGTTCGAGTCTGGCTGCAAAAACACGGTTTCACTCGGGTTGAGGAAAACTTTTGAGTAGCGGACTGTTTTATGCTTTCCCACCGTAAACTGAGCTGACAAACAGAGCTGAGATTTACTGTGCATGACAAGGCTTTGAGCTGCCACTCAGTCCACTCTAATGCTATTTACCACACAGAGTATGCGCTCTCAACAAACTGGTGTTAATTGAGTAGTGAAGTGTAATTAGCCCCTGCAAAAACTGAGATATTTGTTTTTTATAGGAAGTGAAAATTATAAGGGATATTGCAGATTTCATGTTCACAGGCTTAACTAATGAGTTTGGAGGCACAAAACAACACATTTAATTGTAAAGTTAATGCAATTCACTACAACATCTCTACAAATTGCAGTATGGCCTCAAGAATTAGGTGTGGATTGAATCTCAGTCCTGCCAGCACCTAATTTATTTTTTATTAGTATTTGTGTTTAGAAAATTTAAGGCTGCATCATTATTTAAGTATTGTATCTATTGATTTATTACTTTGGTCTACAAAATGTCACATTTTCCCAAGGTGACATTTTTAAACTCTTACCACAACCACCGCCAATTTCAAAGATAATCGAATTGCCACCAATGAATATTAAGAAATTCAGTGAATTAAAGTGACCCAAATGAATAATGAAGAAGTCAGTAATTAACTGTTTCAGCTCATTTTTACTTAACACTGTGGACCTCTCTGATTGAAAGTATGCTCTGTATAAACTCCATCCGCTCTCCTGGCTGTGAGCAGTGAAGATGTCCACTGTAAGCCTGGCTGTCCTCCACCTTCAGCTCTGCCTGCCTTCTCCCTCCTTGCATGTGAGAGAAAGGAACAGCTGGATGTGAGCTGAGCCTGAACTCGATCCGTTCAGACCAGCGGGTCCCAGAGGCCTGTTTCTGTCACTGCCACGGCCAGCCGCGGGGGGAAACCCTTTAACTGTGCAGCTGTCCTCAACATGTACATGAAACACACGCACACACACACACACACGCACATGCTCAGGTCTGAAATCTTTCAGCGGGACTTATAGAAATCCACAACTTGCTTGAATGTGCCTCTGCTCCAGCTCTGGATGTGGTTCTTGTTTATTTTAACATAAACTCTATAGTAGCCAAATTCAGTGTTCTATAGACTGGCCTCCCTGCAGAAACAACATCAGCTGAATATGAAGCCAGCACTGTCAGGGGTCCTGGGACGGAGCCACAGTACACAGAATCCTACAGTGTGTGTGTGTGTGTGTGTGTGGGTACATGGAAGTATTTGCCTGTTTGCGTGTGCACGTGTGGAGAGTTGTGCATATGTAAGTGTGTGTTTGGTGCAGATGGGTACAGTGAGGGCATTGTGAGGGCCGATGGAGACTTAGTGGGAGGCGTGTGAAAACGCAGTAAAGATGTCACTCTGCAGCTGGCACAGGACAGGACTGATGGACTGCCTGCACTCACAGCGTTGCCTTTGTGTCTGTGTGTGTGTGTGTGTGTGTGTGTGTGTGTGTGTGTGGTGAAAAGACATATATAGAGTGAATCTTTTCCAGAGACACTCAGGATTTTTACAGGCCGACAACCTCACTGCTGCTTTAGCTTTGTTTCATAACACAAGATAAGGCCAGTGAAGCTTGTTAAATCTGCTGCTGTAGTGATTTAGAGTTTCTCTCCCGTGAAGCTGGACTGGTGAGGGACATTTAAGTAAAGACAGATAGAAGAATGGTCGAAATCAATAGAGCAGAGGCTGAGATTTCATAAGTAGTCCATAATATAGGTCAGGCTCTATAAACTATGGATCCCACGTAATGCAGCTGGATAGTGTCTTCCCCTCCCTGCCTAACGAACGGCCATCTGTATGCTTCAGTTTTTAATGTTGCATTTCTTTAAATTTTGTAGCCTTATATCTCCAATCCCAAGGCGAGATAACCCTGATTACATGAGTAAGGTTATTTTTGAGGGAGCTTCCTCCAAAGCCACACGAGACTGATGAATCTAATGTGCTAAATTGGTGGAGTTTCCCTTTTAAGATGGAGCAGTGAAGTTAAAGGGGAAGAGGACGCCTGCTTCTGTTTTGTCAGTTAAAACTTCAGCGATTCAGTCCAACACTAGACCATTTTGTCTATTATTTATTTGCCAGGAAAAAACTGCCGTTTACTGTGAGTTACAGTGTGTTTAGTTCTGTCAGCACTAAGTCAGTAAACTAGAAAAGAAGTGTACCGATGTGATTTTGTGGGTCATGAAGAATTGGCTCATTATTCAACATAACACGTACGTTGTCATGGTGGGAGCAATAACTCTTTGGTCATCACATCAATACAGCTGCTGAACATGTAGAATATGAAGTGCGCTCGTATAACAAAGCTCACTGTGAGATAACTCAGCACATTCTCAACAATCCTAGTTCCTGAAGGCACACATTAACACAAATATTGCTTCAAGTAAATGAAGTATTGTCACTGTCTGTCACAGTGTCAGGTCATTCTGATTGTTGGTGTTGGACAACAAAACCGTTGTGTTTGCGGCCTCACTGCTCTGCGGTGGTCGGAGCAGCTCTGTGCTGCTTCTGTGCCAAGCCAACATGTTGACATATTTACTTCCTGCAGTTGGAGCTCAGCCTTGAATACTTTCTGTACTCTACTTTAATGCTGGTTCATGAATGAGTGTGGCTGAAGCAGGTTTTTACGTCCTAATCTGCTATACAAGTTTCTGTCTCTGGCAACCATTTACCTCTCACAGTCCTGATGACAGCCGAGTGCCTCGTGAGACACTGCCATGTGAACTAAAACCCCTGTGGACGGATGAGATTGAATGTATACAGATGTGCATACACACACTGACAAGCATGCAAATAAACTTGAATGTTACAGCAATAACAACACTGAAAGTGTGGAAGTTATGCTGTTGATTTTTAAACATTTTTAAAATGATTTAGATTGTGCGCCATTTATACTTTACTGTGAAGACACATTCACATTGATTAATCTTATGAAAGACAGTGGTATACCTCTGTCAACTGGCTGTGATGGATGCAACCTGTGTTAATGTTGGTCCAAATGGTTGAATGAAATCTAATTTACCTGAGAAAAATGTAACAGGGGTTTGCATGTTGGACATTCAAGATTCTGTTTAATATTCCTGTTTGTGTGACATGGTGTGAATATCTCTCCACATTGGATACAGTAAACACGCTAAATGTGTGCTTGGTGTAAGGCTAAAGGCGTACAGGTCTACCATATGCTTTGTCTTATAGAGAGAGTTGTTTGCTTCTCAGTCTGTAACTTTTATAGCGAGGAAGTGACCGTGTGCTTTTCCTTTTCTCTCCACAGGATGACTGGCCAGCCCTGCAGGCGTGCATCCTGACTGTCTCTCAGCCTCCATTTCTGTCTAAATGTCCACGATGACTAGGACGGGACTTGACTGGTGGATCGCCTGCTGACACCTCCGATCCCCAGATATCCGCCGCGACCCTCCCCCCTCCCCTTTCCTGAGGGCTTTGGTGTACCGTTTTCTGTGGAGGCCCCTCTCCTTGTTTAAGCTGTCGCCATGGCTAGCCTGGTGCTCAACGAGACTGGAATGGAGGACTGCGGCATTGACGACTCCTTCAAGTACAACTTGTATTCAGTGGTTTACAGTGTGGTCTTCGTCTTAGGCCTGATCACCAACTGTGCTGCCCTCTTCGTCTTCTGCTTCCGGATGAAGATGCGCAATGAGACCACAATGTTTATGACTAATTTAGCGTTATCCGATTTAGTATTTGTTTTTACGCTGCCATTCAAGGTCTTCTACAATGTTAACCGCCATTGGCCATTTGGAGATGGTCTGTGTAAGGTGTCAGGAACAGCCTTCATCACCAACATCTACGGCAGCATGCTCTTCCTCACCTGCATCAGCGTAGACCGCTTCCTGGCGATAGTCTACCCTTTCCGCTCCCGCTCCATCCGGACGCGCAGGAACGCGGCGCTGGTGTGCGCTGCCGTGTGGCTGACCATCGTGGGCGGAGGAATATCAGTGACCTTCTTCTCCACCATCAACAGCACAAACAGAGCCACCACGTGCTTTGAGGGCTTCTCCAAGAGCACCTGGAGGACGTACCTGTCCAAAATCACCATCTTCATCGAGGTGAGGAAGGACAGGCTCTCATAGTCACACACAATACACGCGATTTATACACTCTTTATGATGCTAACGAGTGAATGTTTCTTATTTATTTCCCAGATCGTGGGCTTCCTTCTCCCCCTCCTGGCTAACTTGGTATGTTCCTCACTTGTCCTGCGGACGCTGCGGCGTCCAGTAACTGTTGGTCATGGCTGTGACAGCAAGAGACGTGTCCTACGGATGATTTTGGTCCATCTGGGCATCTTCATCATCTGCTTTGTGCCTTATAACTCTATCCTCTTCCTGTACGCCCTGGTGCGAACCCAGGCCCTGGCTAACTGTGCTGTGGAGCGCTTTGCCCGAACTCTTTACCCCATCACTCTGTGCCTGGCCAGCCTCAACTGCTGTCTGGACCCTGTGGTCTACTACTTCACCTCAGAGAGCTTCCAGAAAAGCTTGACCATGGGAGGCAAAGGGTCCGGCTCCCGGCCCGAGAGTATCCCTCGCAGCGACACAGAGACCCAGGACACAGCAAACAGTCTTCCCAGAGACACACACACTCTGGCCAGCAATGGAAAAGACTCAAAGATGTCTGAGAGTCAGTTCTGACTCTGCAGGAAGAAGGAAGGCAAAGAAGGACAGGTTGGGTTCGACAGGAGCCCTGAATTTGAAAAATTAAGCAATCAGCTGTTTGGTCCTGGAAGTGACAAACGCATAACTCAGCAGATTAGTTCAGTCCTGAGGTAAGTCCTGAGGTATGGCCTGGGCTTTACGGATTAATCCACCACTGGAGAGCAGAGGAATGTATCTATGTGCTAATTATGAGACACTACAGGGACCAGAGCGCCAGCCACACCGGGACTGATGTCCGGAGACTCCAACACATCATCACTCAGGCTTAACACACACAAACACTCACAAATGCACTGGATTGTGGATAAGATGGAGATTTCCGTCCACATTGTTGAAATATGCTGTTTAGTACTTTTGTAACACACTGAGCCCTTACATGTTATTGATATAAGGTTGAAGCTTTCACAGTACATTATATCACTGTAGACATTAATGTTATGACACTCTTTAGTGTGGTGGGACCCATTGTTATTATAACACAGCAGCGCGCTGACATGCTGAGTTAAATGTGTCTCATGTTGAAGTTTGAGGCCATTAAATGTCTGTTTTGAATTGCGTTCGTGGCTGCATTTATTATTTCTGTCCCCCGCCTCGTGCCTTTTGGTTCATTCAAACATGTTCTGAACCGGCCTTTGTCAGCATGACTGTAGGTTTGAACTCATGGGGGAGTTTTTTGACCCTACTCTCCCCGTTTTCATCAAGCAGCCCGAGCGATCTTGTTGTCGGAGCAGAGGGCAGTTCTGATCCAGTCGAGGACCTTGGCCTGCGTGCTGTGTCACAGGCCAAATGCTTATTACGACTGGAGCAATGGTCCATTGTTTGCTTCTGAATGAGGTCTCTCTGTCTTAATCTGGCCTTAGCCTGCAGATCTGCTCAAAGTCTCCTACACACAGCAATGTGCACACACTCCAAAGTACGAGTGAACACTGTTGACTAAATACCCAAAATCATCGCGTCACACTGCACAAAGTGCAAAACAGCGATGTCAGCAGGTCCAGTTTTGCTAGATTTGAGGGCCGTTTGGTGAATCTCTTATCCAAAAGGTCAGGAGTATGCCATCAGGGCATGAACTTTATCATGCAGGACCTAAGGGGACTAAAGGCCCAGTCAAACCAGCATTTCAAATGGCAAAAAAACAGTGAAATCAAATTCATTGTAAAGGGGAAAGTAAATGTCTTTGCTTTCACATCTGTGTGGGACATTATACGAGATGTCAGTACAAGTTGTTTATCCATTCTTTCGTAGAGCCATGCACAGTTAGAGATTAATGGCCATGCCTGGAAATGAATAGGCCTCTATACCTGCAACAGAAGTATGCACAGAGTGCAAGAGAAAGACAACAAGACCTAGTAATCCTGGTAGGCCTCTCTGTTGGAGTGAGTGATGTGACCATGTGCATCCAGCAGCAGAGACAAAGAAAAAGTAGATGCAATCAGGGATTTGAGGCCAAGGGAAGCAGAGGACAAGATTAATATACTGGAGTGGAGAGAGGTGCTGTAGAGCAAGAAATAAGAAGAGTGGGAGTGTGGAAAAATATGTAAGAACCATCTTTCACCCCTCGATTGGTTCATGCCAAAGATGTGCAGAAATGTTGCAACAGAAGACACTCAGAAGAAGAAGAAGAAGAAAAGTGTGTGCTGTAGCTCAGCTGAGAGTATTGGCCTGTCCTGACCTCTAGTGGGTATAAGTTAGAACACACATTTTAGTGAAAATACCAGAAAGGACACCACTGACCACTAACTGCTGTGCATTTCTTTGTGTTCTACATGTTTGAGGACCATCAGCCTGTACATTAAACTGCGTGTATGAACTGAAACTGCACTGCAGCGGCACAGGAAGCTTCACACAGGCCTGGCACACGCTGGGAACATGTCAGTAAGCCATTTCTCTGGGTTTGGCTTCAGGTGCAGTCAGTGGTGTGAAACTTACACGATAGATAAAACTGCTGCCCTTCTGCTGAACTGTGGCTTTGCATTGTGGAGGCATGAGAAGACTTTTTTTTGTCACAGAACTGAAACCGAGTAGCAAAAGTGTTAATAACCACTCCTTGCAAACAGTAACCGCAGAAGAAATAGCATCACAGGACTTTGTTACAGAGGACAGATGAAAAGTCGACATACATCAACTCACAAATCTACCATCCAGAATGAATGCTTTGATTTACAACAGCTTTAAAAAAGGAAGTGTAGCACTGATAGGGGAAGTGGATGGACGCTAGCATTTTTGTCACAAAGCCTAAACATTACAGGATACAAATTGAGACATTTGCCGCACAGCACTGTACAGCGTGGACATGTAACTGCATGAAAAGCAGCAGGTGATCTAAGGCTGTGCTGTGTCGTCGGACCAGATCATCTGCTGTAGACAAATTTCAGAGGTGACAGTAACTAACATCTTTTAGATGAATCTCTTTTTCATGTAAGTGCCTCATTTTGGTTTCTTAACCACACGCTCGCCCTCTCTGTGTACTTGTCACTGTGTGCGTCTTCAGGTTTGGCTGTGTTGTTAGGCACTCTGACGCAGCAAACGGTAAGAAAAAAACACTCACATGCATGAGGGCAGCTTCCCCTTCCCCTCATGAAAACACTGAGTGTGAGACCAGCCCACACCAGACACCATCACCTCACGCAGCTACGCTTTCAAACAGAAACCGCATCACTGGCGGCTGAAGGCTGACTTGTCCGCATGCACACGGGGAGGCGTTTTCTGTCTGCTGCTGTAGTGCTTCAAGACGGTTTGCTGTTGACCTCGTCTGCGGCTGTACAGCTCGGGGAACCAGGGTGTCTGTGCTGTTCACAGAGGAGTGTGAAGCTGCTGGAGCATGTGGTCGCTGGTGGTCACTCCTGGCTCTGACCTCTCCCCTCCGTGCTGATCATATAGGAAGAAACAAGGTAATCTGACAGTTTTCATTAAGAGAAATAATGTCTGCAGTGTGGTCACACGGCTGCGCCGTGTCTGAACGTTTGTGGTCAAAGTCATGCATCGTATTTTGCTGATCATAGAGGCTTTGCTGTTAAATCCGCTTTCAATTAGCACCTCATGACACATCAAAATGTGTCAGTCAGAGGAATTATTAATGTCAAATTAGTTGCAAAATGAAAAAAAAAAAACCCCTGTAACTTTTTTTTTGTCTCTGTTGTGTCATGCATGCGAAATGATGCCGCTGCAGCACTCTTTGATGCAGCTGTTATGAAATGTAATGACTGATTTAATTCTAAACTGGAACATAAGTCATGGAGTTGGAGAAACTGTTCAAACGTGATTTCAAAATGTTTTTTTACTCTGAAGTCCCCACAAAAGGTGGCTCGTGTATGACTTCCTCAAACTCAAGTATTAAGACATACGGTTGCACAACTCTTAACTGTGCAGGTAATATGAGGGGATCTGCTGGCTGACTGGGGGCAGACTGATACCCCCAACAGCCAGTAGGAGCAAAACACAAAACTGGTCAGAATTACAGTAAAGTAGCAAAAAAACTGTCGCTAGTTGTCTGTTGCCTCTCTGGGGCTGGCAGAGGAAGGGTGTGGTCTCGTCTTGATGGCAAAAGGAAGAGTGGTGCGTCACTGATAAGCAGAGTTAATCTCTTTCTCCTGCATGTTTCCTGCTGCAATCTAAGGCCACACAGAATCCTCTCTGATTTGTTAGACTTTTTAATCCGTGCTTTTCGCAAACCTGTTTAATTTGGCATCTAGCAAATCAACTGCAAAAAAACTCCAAAGATTTTCATATCTTACGACAGCTATGATGGATGATGCGTACAAGAACGGGGGAAATCATTTTTTTGCAGGTCGCTGCACGTTTCCTGTGACATTCATGAATTACAGAAATTTAATATCTAATTTTTTTTCTGTGATATATTTCAAGTTATATTTTTCTCTTGAATCTTTTTAAATTGTATTTTATTGCTCTTCTTATTTTTTTCTAAAATTCTATGTTTGTTTTTTTACTTTTTTGTAAGGTGACCTTGAGTGTCCAGAAATCACCCATAAATGCATTATTATTATTATTAATATTATTATTATTACCACTTTCTAATAAGGCAAAATGTTGTAAATAAATAACTTTATTAATATTAAGAATTGTCATTAATATTTGACAAATCATTCAGCTATAAGCCATTACTGAGAGCAATTTTTGGGTTGCCAGGTTGTGAAAAATCTCATTGGCCGCTGTTTATCCTCCATCAGCATGACTGCTGAAGGAAAATTAAAAGACCATGAAGTGGATTGTTTTGCCAACCACCAGCCAAAGAGATTTTTTACAACCCGGCAACCCAAGTTTTGTCCTTAATAGTAATATATTAGATCTATTAAGCATCACTCAACCATTTATCAGTGTTTAAAAAGCCATTAGTTAGGACCTACAGGCTGTTTAAAGGCTGCCTTATTACATTAAAAGTGGTCCCAAAAATGGTAACAAATAATTTTAGAAACGTATCACACATTGTTTGGGGCAGTAGTTCCATAACTCTTTTTTCTCTCTCAGGTGTTATGGGTGTCTGAGTAACTTCAAATGTCTCTGAATACGTCTGAGAGTTGGGAGGAGTCCCTGGCCAACTCCTCCTCACAATGTGGTCACAATATGAGCAGCTGGGAGCAGCGCATGGATACGATGTACACCTACTTCTACCTGCTGCTCTTCATCCCCGGGCTGCTGCTCAACACCACTGCTCTCTGGGTCCTCCTCAGACATATTAGGTACACATTCAAACACGCACACGCAGAGCCTCAGACACACTCTGCACGTGGCTAACTCTCCTGCATGTCGCTCCACAGTAAGAAGACCAAGGCGGTGATCTTCATGATAAACCTCTCATTAGCAGACCTGGCCCACATCCTCTCTCTGCCCCTCAGGATTTACTATTACTTCACACACGCCTGGCCCTTTGGACGAGGCATCTGCTTGTTCTGCTTCTATCTCAAATACCTCAACATGTACGCTGCTATAGTGTTCCTGGTAAGCTGGAATATGGTGAAGGAGCAGTTCAAATGACAGCTTAGCATCTCCTCATCTGTTTAAAAGGAGTCACTGCAAGAACAGGAAGTAAATCCAGTCTAAGCTAGTGACTCCGTTCTCCTCAGATTTGGAGCAAGTGGCTCGAAATCTGCTTGATATTTTTCATGTCACTGTTTTTCAGGTGTGCATCAGTGTGCAGAGGTGTGTCTTCTTGCTCGACCCGTTCTCCGCCCGCCGGTGGAGGCGGCGCTACGACCTGTTGATCAGTATCATAGTGTGGGTGGTGGTCGGCCTGGCCTGCTCGCCTTTCATTCTCATGCGGAGCAGCAGCAGCAATCCCAGTATTGGTGCACAGACAGTCTATAACATGTCCTTCTCTCCAGACGCCACTTCTACCCAGCATCCCTCAGGTTACACCAGGCTTTATGCAACAAGCCCCAGTGGAGTCAGTTCAGTTAGTCCCAGCTCCGCAAAAGGCAGCTGCTTTAAGGACTTGCCCATGCGCCGTCTGTCCGTCTCTCTGGCGGCCACCATGATGGCTCTCGCCGAGCTGTTTGGTTTCGTGATTCCTCTCGCCTGCATCGTTTACAGCTCCGTCCGCATCGTCCGCTCCCTTCACCAAAACCAGACCCAGGACCAACAAAACTCTGCTGTGCTCAACTCCTCGGCACGCAGCCGTCTCCAGTCCGTCACCTCCAACTGTCAGACGGATCACGAAAAGCAGACAAACGGTGAGAAGCGGCGCGCTCTGCGGATGGTGCTGAGCTGCTCTGCCCTCTTCTTGGTCTGCTTTGCCCCCTACCACATCAACTTCCTACTCTACCTGATGGTGTCGCAGGGCATAGTGTCCAACTGTGCGACCAGGCTGGCTGTGCGTCAGTTCCACCCGGTGTCTCTGTGCCTGGCGAGCATGAGCTGCTGCCTCAACCCTCTGCTTTATTACTTTCTGACAGCCGAATTCAGATCACACCTCACCAGGCGCACCTCCTCCTTCACCTCCTCGCTGCTCTCCTCCCCGATCAGCTCCCCGACCCAGCGTCCTCTACAGCAAAGACTGATGAGCATGGAGAGTAGCTGCTCAGACAGGGATTAGCATTATTCAGATTCAGTGTTTTTTCCTCAGGGAATGACACAGCTGAACACGACAGACAGACGTGTCTCTGATGCGCTCTGTGGAACTTGAAAACAGACGAACAAGATCCAAGCTGGACAAAGATGATTTCACATGTCACAGCTGTCTTAATACAAACTGACTCGAAGAGCTTTGCCCTCAATGTGAAGAACGTCCCGGAGGACATTCACATGAGAACAAACAAATCTCAAATCCAGCTGAAATGATTCCTGTGTAGCACACAAGATCAATGTGAATATCATCAGAGTTGTACCAAACATGTTAACTTCAATGAAAATGCATCAATTTAAAATAAGCTACATCATAAAGGTCAAAGCTGTATGCATGTGCATGTGAATGTACTGTAAATAAAAGCAAGTCTGCGCTTTTTCTCCTGCCTCGCAGTGCGATGTTTCTACATGGTATCTAATGTTTGTTTAAGATGAGGTTTCCTCTGGGTGAAAACGAAAACAGGTGCCAGCTCATTTTTGCTGTACTTCCTCTCACAATGCAAAGTGGTGAAGACAGTTGGCAGCAGTTGCTGCGGCTCTGCAAACCGATAACTGCCATGCTCTGAGGTTGGCTTTTAAACTGACAGTCGGCCCGCCGCCCACCTCCTCTGGCATCCGCTAAACCAAAGTGTGACTCTGTGGATACTCCCACCCCCAGGCAGATGCAGCCCACCATAGGAAACTGTCTGATTCACCCACCAAAATGCACCCACACCTTGCTGTTGTCGTGCTGCATCACACCTTATCTACTGTTTAGTAAGTGAAACCATCATGTTGTGAAATATGTGAAACCAAAAGCTGCTAAGAAGGCCCCAAAAGTCCCTGTCTGTCCCTAGTTTTAGTATTGATTCTATGAAATTCCTGTGTTTTTATCTGCCATCAAGAGGACACACACGCCAGATAGAAATCGTCCACAAGGGAAAAAAGCAGCCACAATAGCAGAAGTCATGGTGTCAAAAATTCTGATAAACCACACCCCCACACACTCACAGGAAGCCCTATGTGTGCTAAAACCTCCGGCACAGCAGACACACAGAGAGAGCAAAGACAGACATATAGAAGAGATGTTGAGAAATCAAAACAGGAAATCGAGCAACGTCTGATGAGAGAAGGACGAGACGGTAGGACTTGGATACAAACAAGTGACAAAAGAGAGAGCAGAGTGAGAGAAAGTCAGACGGCGGGACAGAGAAAGTGAATAGCATCAGAGAGGGAGGAGGGAGGGGATGGCATGCGTGTTGGCTGATGCTCTGCCGTTCTGCTTTTTGATGTGACGCAGCTTCAAGTTGGAAGAGAGAGGTGAGATATTCACTGGCAATCTTATGGGTTCCTTTAAAAAAGGAGAGGCTGTAACAGCTGGATGCTTTCAGCATGGAGTCATGCCTCATGGGGGATCTCGCATGTTTCTCCAGTGTGAGGAATGTCTGTTATGTTGAGGGTGTGAATGTGTGTCTGTAGGCCAGTGGCAGAGCGTGTGTTCCTTTATCTGTGAGCAGCCCACAGCGTATATCTGTGGATGGGGTTCATGACGTGTTTTGTGTGTTGGAGCAGCGCACGTGGAGGGACCTGGGCGCTCGATGGCAACGTTTTGGATGCTGACACACGAGGCCAGATGTCGCGTCTGAGTGGAAACGCGCCAACAGCCCACAGAGAGATGAATCACTCTTGATCAAATGATGCGTTTCCATTGGCAAGATTGGAGGAATAAAACTGCTCAATCCTAAGGTAAGGGTGCTGCTCCTTTTTAAAAAATAAATAAATGATATTCCCCTAGCCAGGTTTCCTTTGTGGGTCTAAAGATAAGTCAGATCTAAAGACATACAGGGATGTTTCTGCCACAGAAAGATGACATGTAGCTACCGGATATCACATATGTGCTTTCTTGGGAGGGTCATCATCGTACACACGATACAACTGCCATAAACTCCAAGGAGGAAGTGAAATAAAAGTGATTGGTCATCAAAGAGAAGTCCTTTGAGGTCATATTAACAGTCTCCGACAGAGGTATACTGTACTGTACATGCAAAGAGTGACAGCCATGAGAGATGAATCACACTAAAACAGTCTCACATGGGTCGAAGGTTAGTGAAGCTAAAAGGAAGATGGGGACTGAGGGTCCGCTGGGAGATCTTTGTGAGTGCTGCGAAGTGGGATAAGAGGCAGTCAGAGAGCAGAGGCCTGAGTGCTGCGGAGGAGTTTGTATCTCTTAAATCAAATCCCTGCTCAGCTTATCCCAAATTCCTCTGCGCTCTAACGTCCTCGCTGGGAGAGGAAAGAACAGTGCTGTCCTGAGGAGCTTGGTTGTTTGCACTTTATGCTACTTTATGCTTCTATTCCACAATATTTTGGAGGTAAATATTGTCCTTTTTGTTCCACGACATGTATCTGATAGCTATAGTAACCTTTCAGATTAAGAGTTGACATTAAGAACATATGAAGGTAAATGGACTGTACTGTTTACACAGTGTGCTTTTCTAGTTTCATCACCACTTTACAACCATGCCTCTAAAACACAAGTCTGCATTCACCGTTTGACACACATTCATACAATGGCTTGGCCTCCGGCTCATTGCAAGCCTGCAAGCCTTTTAACCATTCACACACACACACACACACACTCAGTATCTTGCCCAAGAATACTTTGACATGTAGACATCACTGACCTTCCTATAAGTGGACACCCGCTAAACCTCCTGAGCCACAGCCACCCCAACTGATAAGCTTATAAAACACACAATGCTGAAGATTAAACAAGTCTCTACATGGGGCTCCTTGTCATTTCAGAAGTTAAAAAAATCATCTAATGGCCCTTCAGACTCATCTTGTGACCCTAAGGTTGAGAACTAATGGACTTAACTACCTACAAGTGAGGCAGTTGCAACAGCTACAACAGTACAATGCTACTTACTGTGCAAAATGATTACTGTTACTGCGAAGTACACTGTGCTGATGAGACTGCTGTGCTTCATCTTAAGGAAGATACTGATAGCAGAGTATTGTTCCACTGTGTTGGTACTTTTACTGAAATGAAGGAGAAGCTGCTGAGAAGTGCTCACACTCCGTTTAGAATACATGTAGAAAAGGTGAAGGTAGACATAAAACAGATGTGTGTTATCAGTATTATTTATGTCACATTGTTTCCTTGCAGGCTTCCTTGAGTAACGATGCTCTGAAGAGATAAAGTAGCTGCAGTAGCTTTCATGTTAGAAACAGACATTTAAAGGCATTCAGTGGGTGTAAAAATCAAAGTGAGATGAAATATCTTAAATCAAGACTATATATGGTTGCTTAGATTAAATTTATCTTCTTATCAGGCAGTTTTTATGGAAGAGCACTTCACTTGTTTCAAGCTTTTTGTGCGTCATTGTCCTAATACGATTTCATAACTTCTTACTGACATTTTATCACTGGTTCTGTGCAGCTTAATGCTTTAAACTAGAGTTCCCAGAATTATGAAGCTGTTGAAAAATGACAAGAACAAAACTGCTTTCTCAAAGTCAGAATGTCTTTGTATGCAGACAAATGTACTCTTTATTAGTCTGGCTAAACTACTTTTAAGATAACTGTGGGTTTTTAAGATTAGATATTTTACTTGGTTTAATAATAAGTGAAATTTTCCCAATCTGTCGGCAGACAATTTTGCTTGTTTAAAGTAACTTTTACCCCAATTTATCAGTTTATTTCTTGTGTTCGAGAGCTAAGGTTCTTCAGTGTGGAAATGCATGTCATATGCAGTAAGCCTGATTGTCCAGTTTGAACAATGTGATCAATGAAATCATGAATTCAGATGTCTCATCTGTGAAAATACTGCATGTGTGAAAGACGTGCAACAAAGAAAACAAAACAACTTCTCCTTTTCGTTTCCATAATTAGCCGGGATCATTTCGTCCAAGTCAAATCAGAAAATGAAAGAGGCAGAACAGGATGAGTCCTCATAGGTCACACTGCGCGTTCTTAAACAGTTTACACGGGCTAAGCAAACAGAGAGGCAGCCCATGCTGAACCAGCATACACCTACTGATGTTTACAGCCTGGGTGGATGGATCAGGCCTACAAAGATCAGAAGCTCGGTTCCTGATATGACTGGACATTTCTCCTTTATCATGTTCAAATCTGCGTCTGAAGTTCATGAGGGTTCAAAGTTGCCTACAAGTTTCTCAACTCTTGCAAAGTGACTTTCATTGTGTGCTGCTGGGGATGTGAAAACTCAACAGAGAAACAAATTTTTCTCACCTGTAAGTAAGAGAGAGCCGGTGTGTTTGGCCTGGCTGTTAACCACATGTTGGTCTCACTGCTACAGTCACCACGCCAGTTTCACTGATGCCTCGCTGCGAGGCGTTTCGCACAGGCCTGTTGTAGGCTTCCCTGCAGCGGAGACGCTCGGTGCTGAGCACTCCGTGGGAGACTGTTGCATCAACTTCTCTGTGGGTTTGCATATTTACTGTAAATGGCACTGCAAAAGCTGTGATCACATAGATAATGTACTGTATCAGGCACTGCTGAGTGTGTGTGTGTGTGTGTGTGTGTGTGTGTGTATGTGTGTGTGTGTGTGATATGCCTGATGGAGAAAGGCTCTCTCTCAAAGCCTGAGAGCTTTTCTGTGCAACATGCAAAACATGCTGCCATCATAAACTAATTAACCATGGCACAAATATCACCCTGTCTTCTACAGATACCTGCTTTCACCTATCCCAGCATGCACAGGGCAAGACAGTGGGCACTGGGATTGAGTGCGGTCTGAAATACCAACAGTTTATCAGCGCTGGACACACACTCTACCTTCACTGAAAGAAGCGTGGACCCCCGCCCTCCTCGCCATAACAGACAGCATGGACGCTCGAATACGTCCGTCACCAGACTACAAGCAGATTCCCTGATAAAAGCTTCCTGCTGGCTCACAGGGCTCCTCGTGTTAACAGTAAACAGTATAACAGCCCCCGGTTTAAGATGAGCTACAACCACAGCTGTGAAAGCAGTGTAGACCTCCGCACCTACCAGCACTACGTGTATGCAGTGGTGTACAGTGTGATCCTAGCGCCGGGCCTGCTGGGTAATGTGCTGGCGATCTGGGTGTTCAGGGTCTATGTCAGAGAAACCAAGAAGGCAGTGGTGTTCATGATGAACCTGGCTGTGGCCGACCTGCTGCAGGTAAAAGTCTTTGCTGCTTCATATGTGATTATTCTGTTATTCGTGGAATTCCTCATATATGTACGTATGTTTATGCATCGATTTATGTGTCAGATCCTATTTGTTTCACCTCATCTATGATAATCTGACTAAAGATCGCTTTTCATCATTGATGTTTCCTGTTCAGATGATTTCTGAGAGGACAGTAGAACTAATCTATGAAGTCATTAATTAATGATTTATTGATTGATAACTCACTATATAACACCCATAATGACATTTAATGACAGATGAACAAACTGTGTCATAAGGCACCTTGATTAGTTGTTCATACACTTGTGCAAACCAAGAAATGCTGAGCTTGCACATTCATTCTTGACCTCAGTTTGACAAACAAACCCAGAGTCCACATGTTGGACCTTTGGCAGCGCTTTCAGCCACTGCTCATGGCCTTCAGTGGAGGATGCAATTTGTTCAGCTGCTATAGAAAAAAAGAAGCATGTACGAATAAATCAATGCTAGATTAATAAATATACAAATTTACAAAACTGCATCTACAATGTGATTTCAACAAGACTTGAAACAATGTGAATCAATCCTTTGTTTTAATCAAAGTCATCACAATAAGAGAATATTATGCACAGATAGGAGGGGTTTGCTTGTTTTTTGGCTGCTGTGTTTGTAGTTCTACATCTTGAAACTCTTGACTCTCCTCAGGTGCTCTCCCTGCCTCTGCGGATCTACTATTACCTGTACAACAACTGGCCCTTTGGTCATTCGCTCTGCATGATCTGCTTCTATCTCAAGTATGTCAACATGTACGCGTCCATCTACTTCCTGGTGTGCGTCAGCATGCGCCGCTGTGAGCTCATCATGCGCCCGCTGAGGTACAGCTCATCCAGGCGAAAACGAGACTTGTTAATCTGTGCCCTGGGCTGGCTGCTGGTCTTCCTGGGCTGCCTGCCCTTCCCTCTGCTGAGGAACCCCAGCAGCGATCTAAACTCTAACTCCAGTGACCGGCGCCTCGGCTCGGAGGCCAGCGCCCACCTCACTGTGCCTGACTCAGTGTGTTTCTCAGAGCTGCCCATGAGGACCGTCAGCATTCCCGCAGCCGGGGTCCTCCTCATCATAGCCGAGCTGTTGGGCTTCATCATCCCCCTCATCCTGGTGTTAGCCTGCACCTGTCTGACTGCCGGGAGCCTCCGGGAAAAGACGGCAGGCGCAATTCCTGACCGAGGGGAGAAGAGGAGGGCGTTAAGGATGGTGCTAAGCTGTGCTGTGGTCTTCCTGGTGTGCTTTGTTCCTTACCATGTCACAATGCCCCTGGACTTTCTGGTAAAAGCAAACGTCGTAAGCAGCTGCGCCCTGAGGGACCTGATTCTGCGATGCCACCCCGTCACGCTCTGCCTGGCCAGCCTGAACTGCAGCCTGGACCCACTCATGTACTATTTCACAACTGATGAATTCTGGAGGCGACTGAGCAAGCCGGAGATACCAGAGAGCATAACTTTCAGCAGGCGCCTGTCCTGTATAGCCGGAGGGGAAGACTTAGAGGACGACTAGACTACAGTGAGTCTCTCTGAGGGGCAGAAGTTCAATCTCAACCACTAAACCATGAGATAAAATCTATATGTTCCTGAAAACTAATGTGATTTACATGCAAACAGTATGTGAAAACATGCGAGCAAGTTTCACAATGTTTTTTCTATTTATAGTTCAATAAAGGGTGTGTCTGCTCTTTCTAAATTTGCATGGTGAAGAGTGAGCTGTTCCTGTCATAAAGGATGACCATCAGCCATCATCGCTAATCAGGATCAGGAAATACAGAGTACAGGCAAGGCCATAAACCCGCCAACAGAGCTAGCAGCTTGCAGAGGATCATAAAGGGGTTAGTGCTGGCTTTCCAAAGCTTTCGTCGGCGCTGTAATAATAAGCAAACAGTCAAACTATTCAGTAGGTAAAGAAATGCAACTTTATTCAGCAACAAAGTGAAGTTCATTTCAATAGCTGCGGACAACATTGTTTTTTTTTTTTTTATCTAATCTAGTATTGTTAAAAAGCTGAGACAGAAACACAGTTTTACAAGCACATTTCCTGTCTGATTGTCTTTCTGTGCAGGCGTCGAGTGGTAAACCACTGAAAATCACTAGAAGTTATTTGGCTAAAGGACATTTTTTTCCACACTTTCAAGCTTGTTCTTCAGGGTTTTCAAAAAAGTGTTTTGTGCGGACTGACTGAAACGTGCTGCTCCTATGACAATTTTAAACACGCAGTGCTCTGCAAAAACGTGCAGCCACTTATAGTTGGCCGTTTACCGCAGTAAAGGTCATCTCATGTCACATGGGACAACAGACTCATAAATAAGAATTCAAAAACTGACAGAAAGTGTTTTCAGATTCGGTGAAATTTCCCTTTAGTTTATTCACTCATCAACCATCCTTCAAGTTTATTGTCACAGATGAGGTTTCTACACAAACACAAACACTGGTCATATAGGGTGCTGGACTGCTCACCATCAGGTTCGACACCACCAATTACATAAAGTCATCACGCGGCGGGACAGCAGAGGGCTCTGGGAGCAGCAGGGCACTCTGGGAAATATCTACAAAAATGGTGACTGAGAGCTCTGAGCTTGTGCCATCCATTAGGGGACACTGACAGCCACGTTACGTGTGCACTGTAACTGTACTGTACCATACGTCTGCATGGCGACTTGTGCTATATCACACTATAACATATGGTAGATCTTGTCAAGGCTGCTCTAGTGGGAACAGTAAGCTGACAAACACACACACACACACACACAGGTCTGATATGAATGACTTCTCAGTATCGTTAGGATATTCAGTAGAAGGACTAACAACTCTGGTCTGGAGGCGATCGGCTGTTGTAACACAGAAACAACAATAATCTGCAGGAAGCTACAGCAACAGAACAAAAACCAACATAACAAATGGAAACTTAGTATATTCTTAGTAAGCAGGCTGACGCTGGTTATCAGTACAAGACTAACTAGTGAATATTTGAGCAAGAGAGCTAAGACTTATACAGGGAAATACAGCAGAGGAGGGGGTTAGGTTTTATAACACTAACTTAAATTCACTTATCACTGGGGTTAAAGCAGGGGAGGCAAAAACTGGAGATTTGTACAAAAGTAACTTTCTGCTAAAAGTTGTTCCCTCCTTCGCCTACTCCCTCCTACTCTCTCTCTACCTGTCACTGTCTGTCACTCTGGCTCTCTCCATCACTCGCTCTCTGACCTATGCTCACGCTTTCCCATCAAGCCTTGCAGATCGTGGTCTCCGTCACAAACTTGTTCTCAAAGTGGCGGATGGTGAAACATTCGTCAGCAGAGCGCTTCTGGATGCCTCCACCTGAGGGAGGGACACAAAGACGCACACAAACCATGAAATGCTGAGGAGGCAAGAGTCAGAGTGGAATTACAATTCGGTCTCTGCAGAAATCAGTCTATATACTCTCAGTGTTTGCTTTGAGTTGTGCACTTTGGAGTCAAAACTGGACTGTAATTACAAAAAAGAACCTTATGCATGCATGAAAAACAGCTGACGTTGACTAGCTAGAGTTCCCTCCTTTCTATGATGTGGGACAAACACAACACTGAGTGAGCAGGAGCTGCCAATGACCCGGTAAGTCTGCGAACTGCAGCAAGGTGAGCAAATAAACTTCTACTTTCAAAATTAACAGCATGGCTGGTCCACTTTAATGCTGAATGTGAAAAAGGGACAGACATATTCAATGATGGTACATAACTAACACCATGTGGGCTTGCTGAAGAAGGGAGACAACATCTTGTGCAGAATGTGGACAGAATGAGAACTACTGGGGGCGTTCCTGGTGTGGTGTCACGTAGGAGGAGCGGTTTTTAACATGGGAAGCAGATACAAAAATTCAGAAACAGTTTAGCTTATTTAGAAAATAAAGAAATGAAAATGCATGCTGCTGCGGGCGTCAGCTGAACAGTGAGTCCACACCTGGCAGGCTGGAGCGGCGCTGCATTCTGTATGTTTCCTTCCCATCGCACAGTCGGCGGATGTAGAAGCCCAGAGGCTTGATATCATCGATGCGCTCCGTCACCACCAGGTCCTCGTGCACCAAGTAGCTGCGGTAAGAGCCGGACTGCGACAGACAGAAGGGATCGTGGGTCATGGAGGAACCATAATACATGTTCAAACCACTTTAAAACGTCTCCCCAAAATGAAACGCAGCTCGGTGAACACAACTGAAGTGTGAAAACACAGCGTGGGAAGTAAACTGCCTAATTAATGAATCATCCCCAAACTTCTGCATTTTGCGAGACAGTTTCAGAACGGATAATGAAATTCGCCGATTGCACCACCACCCACCAAACACCAAATGCTGTACAACCTGTCATGGAGGAGAACTCAGAGACGCCAATTCAACTCTCAGTGCCTACATCCAGGAGGACTGACTGTTCTCAAACCTGCTCTGCTGACCACGCTCCATTGTCACTAAAATTCAGAGATCTGGTTTTCTACAGGATCCTGAAACCTAAACCAGGACAACACTACTGGAATGGAAAATACACACTGTTTCAGATATTTTACCATCAAAACAACACCCTTTGTATTCGTAATGAAATAGCTTTCTGATACCAAGAAATACCTGTGATCTAAATGTGATCATTTGTGGCCACGCTAACATCACGGCGCGAGGAACAGCAGTGACTGATCCTTTGACTTTTCATCTGGTGCCATCATCAGGTCAATGTTTTCATTTGCAAACAAATACTTATTCTTAATGACTAAAACCCTGCAAAACTAACCACCTTCCCATCAGCCTCAGCTGTGCTTTGTGTTTAGCGCCAACTAGCAAATGTTAGCATGCTAACCCGCTAAAATAAGTCGGTAAACATACTAAACATTACATCTATGGCATGTTAGCGTACCGATGCTAGCATTTAGCTCAAAGCACAGCTGTGGCTGAGTGGCCCCACTGAGCTGCTAGCACGGCTGAGGAATATGCATTTAAAACATGTTAAACATGGATTACATTTAATGTTCCGCTGACACCCTTTACCGCACCACAAATCTATAGACACTGAGAGAGGAAAGAAATACACAAGCTCTAAATTCTGGTGGAGATTACTCATCCTGATTCATGCAGAGTTACTAATATCCCAGACTGTCTGGAATAGGGGAAGGTGGCATGTGCTGGAAATTATTACTTTACAAATGACAGAAATGTCAGATTTGCACAGGATTAAAGCGCAGACAATCTCTGGAATTATTATAAATCCCTGGATTTCATCAGGTAATATTTAGTCCGTAATATCAGAGCTTACGCAGGAGCTCGAGTGAGAGTGCTGTGTCAGTACATTGTGTTTCCTCTCGGCCTCTTCTACTGGCAGCTGCATCCTGAGGACGTGCGCTGGTGACCACTCACCATCAGCTGGGAGAAGAGGTCGATGAGGTCCTGAGGGGGGAGCACCACCGAGGTGTTCAGAGGAATCACGAAGCAGGTCCTCAGGGTCAGGTCCAGGTACGCCGTCAGCTTCTGCTCGCACACAAAGCGATCAGGGTAGAATTTCAACCACATTAACGGGAGCATTCAGGGGTAATCTGTGTGTGAGTGTTACCCTGTTGAAGTCGTGGAGGATGTAAGCAGGGTCTCCGGGTCTGAAGCGGGGCGGCGGGACGCTGATGACGGCCATGCTGTCAGTGATCTCCATCTCCTCCTCCACCCGCGGCAGGTAGTATGGCTGGCTCTCTCCTCCAGCTCCGGGTGACACATCACTGAACTGCATCGCTCCGTGATACAGCCTCTGGAGGCCCGAGGAAGAGCACAATAAATCACTTTCATGCACACAAAGACAAATAATACGTTTGGTGCCCAAATATAGTTGGTTAGTTGACAAATCTTTGCTTTTTTAGACATCAGGAGTTTGTGGCTGACAAATGCATGGTGCTCATTTGTGATGAAATGCTTGGTCTGAAAAGACGTACTCCAGCTGCTTGCTAGGTATTGAGCTCAACCAGCCACTCACTCACATGTCTCTCGACTACGTGGGTCTGTGTGTGTGTGTTACGTGACAGTGTGAACTTGTAAAGGAAACAACATACAGAGTGTTAATTCTCAGTGCAAACTGTACGATCTGTATCCGATTCAAGGGACTGATGTGATATGAAATGTGTTGCTTAAAGGAAATGTACTTCTTGATGTCACACCGTGGTGAGGTTTGTCTTGTCTTGGGTTTTGTCTCGTTATTTCCTGTTTTATTTTGAAAACCTAACTCTCCTGTCGTTTTAGAGCACTTGCCCAGTGTGTCTTAGTCTGAGGGCCGATTCACCCGTGCCTGTCTTTGTCCCGTGTTCTGTAGTCCTCTTCGTGTTTTTGTTTGTAATTTAAATAGTTCAGATTTAGTCATTTTGCTTTTGTCTTTGCTAAGCCGTTTTGTAGTCCTCATTAAGAGAGTTTTTAATTTGTTAGACTTTTCTTATTTAGTATTAGTTCTGTTTGTAGCGTTTCATAGTGTTTCAGTTACTTAGATATTATCCTCTGTTAGGGCATCTTCTGTTTCTTTTCCTTTCTTAGATAATTCCGTATTATTGTGAATATAGTTAATATTATATATACCTTAGGTAATTTCATAGCCCTAGATTGCTTTGCTCAGTGAAGAGGTCTGGCATTACGTGCTCAATAAAGCTGTGTTTCGAGTCTCCGCATCTGAGTCCTAATTGTGTACCGGCCTGACACTTCAACAACAAGAGAGGAATAAAGCAGAACAAGTCTTTCATATTGCAGGTGGTACCTGGGATGAGTCTCTTGAACAAAAGCAGAATTTCATATGAGCCAAGAAGTGTTTACGTATGGTATTAATAGTTTTAATGAGACGTTTTGGTCTCTGCTTCATTTGCACAACAGAAGAAGCCCTGTGGGCGCAGACACACTTTTATTAAATGTGAGACCCTCACGCTGACGCTTTCAAAACGTTGAAGTCCGCACTTTCTCTGAAGGTGGAAGTGAGCGAGAGTCAGCATTCTGGTTTCCCACCAAGGAAACAGCGTCCCATCAGCAGCCGAGAGCAGCGTTAATAATTCTCCAAAAACTCCAATAACACTCCCCCACGCCCCCTCCCACACGAGTCCAGTCACAGTGACAGAGAATTAAAGGATAACATCTGATACTGTTTCATTCCGGACGCACCCTGTATATATAAGCATCCTCAGGGGTTTGCATGTGTAATCTGAATTTTTGCTTCACTTCCACTGGATGCTGCCTTATTCATGATTATTCTTTTGCAACAGGAACCATGAGAAACACAGCTGACAAATGTCAGAAAAAAAGTCTCTTGTTTCTAATCTTTATAAGAAAAGGCTAAAGGATGATTCATGGAAGCATTCATTATTATCATTATTTTATCATTACTTCCTAAAATAGGATTATTTTTTGGCATTTTGCCTTTATTAGACAGTGACAGTGTAGATACAGACAAGAGACACACGGCCATAGACTACACATTGCAGTGACTGTAACCTCATCACTACACCACCCAATGGTCCTGACCTGCAGTTACTTCTGTGGAAAATGAATCGGCCACATATTACATGATTATCCATCTGGTTGCACTCTGATGCTGACTGAAATGTAGATTAACCATTTTAAACCTCTATGCAGCCTGGACTGGTGCTGTGTGGTTGCATAAGTAGTACACTTCTACCAATAGAACGCATATAAAAACATAAAAGAAAACTCTAATAACAATATTACATACTAATATGCCTTATGATAACGACATACAGAACCACACACACAGGCACAGACGCGCACATTTACCTTCGGGGTGAAGTATCGATAGAGACACGCTCCCCCCACGATGAGCCCACTGAGGATGAAGGCGATGCCCAGCAGGGTGAGCAGGCAGCGACCTGTGGAGCCCTCGTTGCCCGCTGGAGCAGAGGCCAGCTCAGGATCCTAAACACACACACACACACACACACACACACACGTAGGCAATACTGTACACTGCAATCCCATAATGATAAATAATATCGCAGATACTGATTATCAACATTCAATGCGCACAGCTTCGACTCGACTGTCTCTGAGCACGCTGGCTGCTTGGCCTCTGCAGAACAGCTGTGCAGAAGATGGGCGGTCCCACTGTGCGCTGCATTAGGTGCAATATGCATCTCCGTGCATTTTGAGAAAACCACTGCAAACCTCTTAATATCAAACTTGCAAAACGCAAGATGCTACACGAGTTCACTGCATGTGCTCAGATGAAGTCCACGGTCACAGGCGGCTGGCCGCGGCCGGCGCAGGCCTGCCGCCAGACTACAGACAGACACCGGGCTCAGGCACCGCGCCGAAGCACCGTTAGCTCACCATCGCTGCGGCTGGCACCTCTTTGCCCAGCGCCTTCTGCGCCAGGGCCGAGTTAAAGGCGATCTTCACCATGCTGGAGAGGAGACGTCGGCTCGGGCTTCGTGTGCAAACAGAAGAGGGAAGACTGTGCCGGACCGCAGGCTGCGTTTACTCTCGGCTGCTCCGCGATGTGACGCACTTTGCAACCTCGGCTTTATCTAGCGCTTCCGGTGGCTGCAGGGGATTAAGATGAGATCCGAAACGGAAGCGAGAGAAACTCCTTCAAATTCAAGGTACGCAACATATGCAAACACCTGACGCCTGGGATCATTTAGACGACTGTTACTGCTGGTTTGACAGCGACCACTGAAACCGCTTATTGTCTCATTTATTGCCACCAGTATCCCATCCAGAGAGTTAGTTTGTGTAGCTTTGATGCCATCTAGTGGCTGCAGGTGGAATCTACCAACATTTTCCCTAATGAACACGCTCCCCATCAGGAAAAATCAGCTTCCATTCATTAAACTGAACCCAAAAGCACTAAAGACTGGCACTGTTTACACTTTCACTTAAACTAGTCTCCCTCTACCTGCTCCATTCTGTGCAGTACATGACACAAAAATAACTCCATTTTGTAAAGTAATGAAGGTCCTATTTTGAGTGCATAAAGTGGCCTATTCATCTCTGTGAATATTCCACTCTGTAAACTGACTCTGTAAATATATTCCCTCCTACAGACTGGGCACTACCTGCCAGTGTGTCTGCCCACTCACACTGACACACTCAGTACACAGCCTTCACTGCGCTGTGTGGAAACACAGGCCGGTGCCAAGGCTGTACTGTACGTCTGACACATATCCCCAGTCCTCTGGTCTGTGGTGGTCCTGTGCTTCCTCTGCTTTCACTCTCCTGACTCAGTTAAGTTTGAATGTATGAGTAAATAAACACTTACTGCTGCACCGGCGCTCTAATTCCACGCAACTCCGTGGCACCCCTCCAGCCCTCTGCGCTACAACTGTACCATACGCATCTCCCGGTCTCACAAACACACACATACGCACACACGCTATGATACTTCCTCTGTTAAACAGACAGATTGGACCGGTAATCACCACTGAAAGGTACATAAACAGAGCAGCTGATTTCTGTACCTAACCCTCCCTCCACGTACCCCCCTAAACTGGCTCTCCCTAAAAATCCTAAGTGGTCCTGAAGGCTTGTTTATGGGCTCGTCTTACGCTGTGTTTGATCTGAGAGCTTGCCCACACATGCATGCGTGGACACACACACACACATACACACACACATGCACACAGCAAGAAAGAGGGAGAGCCAGCATTAGCAGTAATAGCTGAGATGATAAACAAAAGACTTAGATTTAATCCTGAGGGCTTCTCAGCATCACACACAACAGAGGAAGGGGAAAAAGCAGAGGAGGCGACCGCACTCTTGTTCCAGAGGGAAACGAGGGATGATTTTGGGGGGGGAGAAGCGTCGGGACAGATGGGGGTGAAATGGAGTGATTCCGGGGGAGAGGAAAGTGATGACTGGGAAAAACACAGAGGGAGTTACAGGGCGAGGGAGAGCAATCTGCAGTGTCTGATGCTTGAGTGAGTTTTCCGAGGAGCTGATTAACGGCAGATTAAACTTGCCGTCCATCCAGTTTACATCTCAAACTTTCTAACGCGCCTGCTAGGTACAATTTCTGTGCCTCTCAGACTGAAAAGAGCAAAACATACACAACTGGACACCCATGTTTTTGTGCACAGGCATACAGAGGCGGCGGGCGTCATAATGGTGGATGGCAGGCGTGTATGATCGAGTTTGAATGCCAGTGTTTGCCTGTGGTCTGCAGCAGACGTCCAATGAAAGCAATAAAATCGCACGCACTACACGCATGCACATGTATACACAAACACACAGCTCCTTGCCTACAATGTCAGCAAACTGTGAAAGTCTGCAGGGGCAAAGCTGGCTTCATCAAGTGTGAGAAAAAGAAGCTCTCATGCATGACATCACCCGCATGCAAGCCAACAAATATGAACACACACACACACACACGCACACCTCGTAGATTTGTCATCAATTTCAATACCAGACATGTGAAGCCGCAAGTGACAAATGACTTTGTCCCTCTCGCTGCTCCAAAGACATACGTCTAGCACACACACACACACACACGCACACACACACATACACACAGTTCCAAAGCAGCTGGCCACAGAGCTGCCTTGAACCGAAAAGTTCGACGGTGCTCAGCGCCTCATAACGTCACTGACATGTGTTCATGTGGACCCACCATAATCACCATGTGCCTCTAGTGGGAGAACATTTAGTGGTCAAACAGAGAGAGAGAGAGAGAAAGAGAGAGAGAGAAAATGTAAGAGAGAAACACAAAAGCAGATCTCATGAGTAGACATGTGGTGGAGAGCGGTGATGCTACTTCAAAGCAGCCGTCGGATTTCCCCCCCTCCTCAAAATCAGCGTGCATCACAGTCTCATGATCCTTGGCCCACCACACACACACTTTTGGCAATCACATGTGGCTTTGAGACAAGGGTGACAAATGAGTCTTTCCTGTGAGTATCAGCTTCTAAAGCTACCTTCTTTCTCCCAGAGCACTGCCTGTCGGCCTGTCTTCATCCTCTCAGCTCGGCTCACCTCAGGGAAATGTAATAATTTCACGCCGAAGGAGCTCTGGTGGGCTGGTTGGGGAGGGGGGGCACGTCAAAATAAAGATCAGGACTGGGTTGCACCAGCTATTCATAAGTTTGTGTCTAAAGCCTTAACGTACTGCAAGTTCCTGGTTAGCTAGTTTTAGCTAGCTAGTGTCTGACGCGCCATTAAAACCTATGAAAAGTCGTAGCTACAAAAGACCTTTTTAGCTAGGAAACATTCGTAGCACGAAAATCAGTCAATGATGTAAACAGAAAGTCAGTATAGTCTATAGCAGCCTCACAAGTTGTAGCACACCATCCAAAAACGACAGTGTAAAGATATACTAAACTTAAAGTGTGTTAGCGATTATGCTAACCTAGCTGACATTAGTTGGTTACTGAGCAAAATGTTGCCGCCACAGCTTTTTGTAATTTGAGGTATGTCGTGTTATTTTTGTGAATGGTAATTTAAAAGCGTCCAATTAAAGATATTATTAAACCACATTTGAAGTGCTGAGTTCCAGTTTATCAGCCATATTTCATATCTGCTCACCTCATCAACTCTAAAGGGTCATATATCAGCAAGCTAACGTTAGCTTTAGCTTCAATTATCTACGTAGCTAACAGTCACGTACGGCTCTTAAATAATTACTAATCTCGTCGCCTCATTTAATTTAGTAATAACTGTGATCAGTTTGAATTCATGAAAAGCTCATAAGTAAATCTTGATGGAAACTATTCTTTCACTTCTTACAAACATGTTGAATTTGAAAGCACGTTTGTTAGAGCTGTTGGAGTCATTTATTAAGGCTAAAATAATATATGATGTAACACGGACTACAAGTTTTCAGGAGGAATGGGTGTTTTTCTCTAAACATGTGACCTAATGTTGAAGCCTGTCTGTTTGGTGACAAAGAAAGACGAAGGAATGAAAGGATTTATGTTGCAGAAGAGTGAAGGAAAGGACGAAACGTCTGCCTGGAAGAAAGGAAGAGTGCGGGTCACACATGTATGTGATGAAAGACAAGTCAAGGTAAGAAACTGGCACAGGTAGAAAGAGACAAGTCGAAGAGTAAAAGAGGATGAAAAGGGATGAAATGAAGAGAGCGATGGAAATGGACACGTCTGTTAGTTCCCAGGGGTTAAACTCTGGGGAAATGACCTCATCATCAAGAGACTGCTCCAGAGCGCTGCATGTACACTTCAGCCATGTTGACTTAGTGCTGGTGGAGCACGCACACACACACACACACACACACACATCCACACACATGTTTCCATCACTTTTGGGGACATTACGTAGACTTTAATTCATTTTATGGAGACTTACCCTGATCATAGCCATAACCACTACTTGCCTAACTCTTACCCTTACCCCAATCCTAACCTAACCTACCTAACCATAACCGACACCTAACCGTGACCCAAGTCTTCACCCTAAAATGTAATGATTTCCATTATGGTGGTTTGTCCCCATAATTAAGGCGAATCCCCACAGTGTGACTGTAAACACATTTATGTCCCCACAACATGAGTAATACATGTCCACACACACACACACACACACACACACACACACACACACACACACACCCTCTTCTGAATCATGGCCAATAGTATCATAGTCTGGTCGAATCACTTCCAGATTCAGTGACGTCACCTCTGTCAGGTTCACGGGAGGAGCAGCAAGCACGCACACACACACACACACACACGCACACACACACACACACACACACACACAGCACCTTTCCACGGGAGAACGATACTCTCATCAGTATTTTCCTTCAGTTGTGCTGTATTTCAAAGCTTTGTATTCCAGCTTCTTCACTGAAGTCAGAGAGAAACTCTCCTCGCATCACACAGTGGGTACAGCACAGAGCTGACAAACTCTTATGGCTGGAGGCCACGATGCTACAGTCCCACCTGGACTCGAAAAAGCCTGCAATAAGGTTTTAGTAGACGTCAGAGATTAGGAAAGAGGCCTTCGTGAGGCTGGTGGGTCAAATCCCAGGACGGGATAATACGAGAAAACTGACGCTCCTCTTTCTTTCATCAAATGCTGCTGACGTACCAAAGAGCAAAACACTTTACTACCAACTGCTCCTGGTGACCAAGAAGACTGTGAGCAGTGAATTACAGCAAGGGTCAATATTCTGTGGATTAAAGTGAAAACTCTAGAAGGAAGGCAGAGAGAAAACATCTGCTAATGCAGAACAAGTCTTCATTACTCCCACTTCAACTTGATTGTTCTACCAAAATTTGACAAAAACACATGAAGGGTGTATTGGTTTTATTCATGGTTAATAAGTCATCCATGAAGGCTTTAGTGATAAGCCATTAAAAACACGTAAGTAACAGCTGAGGAGAATATACATCAGCTGAAGGAAACCTGGAAACCAAACATTTGACTTTAATAAATCTCTATTAATGATTAATAAATCTTATTTATTAATCATTAATTGAGATATTAGTTATCATTTTAAACTTCATAGTTTCACTTGTCGTTTTATAATTTGCCTTTCTGCAATTTGTTTTATTTTTTCCTGTGAAGCACTTGTAATACTTGGCTTTTGTGAATTGTACATAAATAAACATTACATACTAACTTAAAAATAAACTAACTTGAGGTCAGTCAAACAAAAAAAGTGTGGATTGTGCATACGTATCTGTTTACGGTTGCTTGGTTGCTATGATGAATGTGTGGTCCTTTATGGGGCTGGATGGATACCTAAAAGCATCATTGTGTAGTAATGTGTGTGTGAGGGTTTGTGTGTGTGCGTGTGTGTGTGTGTGTGTGTGCTTGTCAGAGGGGGAGGGTTGGAGGATATAAGAGTAAGCTGCTAAAATTGATGACATCCCCAACACCACCCCCGTTTCTCACCATGTCAAAGTTCACCATGCTAGAAAGAAGGCAAACGTGATGTGATATACTGTGGATGAAAGTGATAGCCTGTGTGTGTGTGTGTGTGTGTGTGTGTGTGTGTGTGTGTGTGTGTGTGTGTGTGTCTGATTGTCTGGAAGGATTTTCCTGTGCTTCAAAAGTCTAAGCTTTGGTCAGGATGTAGTTATGGAGCGCTAATTTGAGAGTTGTCTGATTGCGGGCTTTCTGTGGGCCCCTACCAAGCACACACACACACACACACACACACACACACATGGACACACACACGCTCTTTATCAGTCATTAATCTATCAGGTGTCATTAACAGGGGGAGGATGGGCTGATTGGAACCAGAGGCAGACAGAATGATGTCACGCAAACACACTTCACTGCCAGAGCGCTCATGTGTCTCCGTGTCTCCGTTTCATCCTCGTCACACACACACACTCGTAATGTGACTGACACATAGACAGATAAAAGTGCGAAAGAAAGCCTACAAGGGAAACACTTATTCACGCTGCCTCAGTCTCCTCCAACATCTGAGCCGCAGCAAACGAGCGGTGGTCACTGCCAACACCAGCTTCTATAAAAACAGAGCAGCGGCGAGCCCGAAGACAAGCGACTGCACAGCTTCGGCTCGAAATGTTTGAATATTTAACAGGGAAGTTATTTTGTGTGAGGAGCAATGTGTATCTTTAATGAACGGGCCTGTGTTAAGAAGGACGAGGGATTGATTCTCCTGCTGCGGCCTGTCGCTATTTTAACCTCCCTCCCACAACACACATGACCATACTTTTTACACGCCGCTCAGCGTGCACGCTACAGGCTATCTTTGGAGGAGAAGCCATTGTTTAGCAGTGACAGTAATCTCCTAAGGAGGTGCTGCGTTTCCAGGCTGAGAATGGATCTCTTTATTAACACTGACGGAGGGGCATTATCTATAAATACAGGCGGGAGCCACTAATAAATCATTTCTCATGGCCCTGATAGAGCGCTGACCACAAGGCATTAAGGCATCGTGAATGCAAACCACACGTTGGCAGGCGAGCTCTCTGCGCGCGCGTGTGTTTGTGTGTGCGAGCTACACCACGCTTTGGCAGGCGGGACGATGGGGCTCGAGCTGGGCTTTTGATTGAAATAGCATGTTGTCTTTTGAGTTCCCATTTCGGCAGCCTTTAAATTATAGTGTCTCCACGGGGCTGCAGAAAATCTCTCGGGGTGGGAGCGAAGTCAGGGAAGGGAAGAGGCTTTTCTATAGGCTACACGTGACGACAATCTGAACACGGCTGAAGAGATGTTGAATGACTGTGATTTTTCTCCTGACATCAGCGGCGCGGGAGCAGGATTAATTAGTTTCTCCTGTTTCAGAGTCAGAACCATTAACATGTATGTGGATATTCGTGTCCGCAGGTGTCGTGTCACGGTGGATCACTGGTGATGCGTTCAGGGGCCTGGCTTTCACCAGCTACTAATTTTGTGTGTAAACTTCTTAGTAACTGCTAGCCTACTAGCTAGTTTCAAACTAGAGATTTACTAAATTGTAGTGCACCATTAAAACTTAAGCACTTTCTGAAAAGTAGTTTTAGGGGGGAAACAATGCATCAAAACTTACTGCCAATCCTTTAATAATGTAGGCAGGCCTGTTAGCATGATTTATTTATAAATGGACAGATGGAGAATTATATGTGCTTTAGAGTTAATAGTATTCAAGCTTATTCTCAGGTTTAGAATATTGTGGACATGGACTTTCAATGTTGACTTATTTTAATAAATACAACATACTTTTTCAGCCTTTCAGGTAAAGTTAGGTGTTGACCAATAAAGATGATGATTCCTCACCAGCAGAGCACTGATGGCCAGATTTTTGCGTTGAGATTGTTGCAATGAAGGTAGATGCATATCGTTTTAAATGTTTGCCTGAAACTCGTCCCCCAACCTGAGAAAGAATGTCGAGAGACGCAAACGTCTAAGTTTAATTCCAGATTTGAAATGAAGTTGTCTTTGCTCGTAGCTGCAGTTTTTATGCGATAGTTGGTCAAATCAAAATAACTTTGCTTGGTTTTTTAGGGATTTGCCTGCTGGCACTGGGTCCTGTGTGAATCTTTTCCTGATACTTAGCCAGTAAGAAAGCCAAGTTAACATTACTGACTGTTTTTTCACCACTTTGTTTTGTGTTTTCTTCTTCATAAATGCACGAATATAATTCAGAATAGGTGAATCCTTTTATACTAACGTGATCATTTGAAAACCATTCTTGCCTTAACTTTTTGTAATTTTAAGGAATGTTGTGTTATTATGTGAATCGGGCGGTCAGAAGTGTTGACTTGATGCGACAAGACTCTTCACACCAGAATCAAGTTCTTATTCAAACCATTTGCAGTGAAAACTCATCGCCCAATCTATGCACACACAGTATGACCAACTGTTCCCCAGCCTGAAACGACTTCTTCGTCTTCGTGACCGTTGGCTTAAAAACGCAGGATTCTTGCTAGATCACCGCCGTTTCCTCTCTTCCAATTCTTCGCTCGGTTCATCCTGTCTACCTCTGCTACAGTCTAACTCGAGCCAGGAGAGACTGGCTAAAATCTGACAGTTTAACCTTCCTCAGGGGTCACTCCCGTCCTTACAGCAGCCAGTCCAGCACAGCCTCCTGCTTCAGTTCAGGCCAGCCCTGTATAACCAATCATACCCCTATCCAGGCCCATTTTGCAGAGATGAGGGATGAAAGGTCCGATTAGGCCCTGCTGGAAGTATTCAGCGTGCAGCCCCCACCTCGCCTGGCCCATCACCCCAGTCGGCGGCCCCTTCTAACCAGCCCCTCTCCCCTCAGCCTTGCACTGCTCCGGGCTTTGATTGACATGTGAATTACAGTGTGTGGTGATGATAATAAGAGTGCTACCCGGGGCCAGGCCTGCGCCTTCCAGCCAGCAGCCAATCCCAGCTGGCACTGCCTGAAAGACGACCGCTGCCACCATCTGAAGAGGCAAATAAAAATGACAAGCTAACTGTTAAAGAACTGCAGATTTTTTCGCATGTTGTTTTAAAAGCTTTTGTGACTCTGCCAGATCTTTTTTCCCAACTCCCTTTTCTCCTACATTTTCACTCTTCCCCCCCCGACCACATCCAGATATATGAAACCCCTCATTTATCAGGGCAATCTAAAAATAATTCCCCTCCACTGTGGCGAGGCTTTGATAAAAAATATTTGTGTTCAGAGTGATTGCGCTCAGTGGGACAAAAACAGATAAAGACGTGTGTGACTGTGGGGTCCCTCAACAACCTCCCACCACATACACGCACAAAACGACGGTTTTCCCCTGAATAATTACTACTTCCCTTCACCCTGCTTGTTAACAACACCGAGAGGAGCCCTCAACAGACTGCAAACTCTAAACAGTCTGAAAGTGTGTTTTTGTTTCAGCGCTGGCATCGTTCAGGTTAATGCATTATTTTATCCATACCGTCCAACATAATGTGCTAGATACACATTATGGTATTAGGAAATAATACTCTAACACCCTGTGGATTAGTTTTCCATCCCTTGACATCCTCCTGGGAAGAGCCCTGCTTGGCACAGCTGCCCGTCTGAGCTGTCACTTCGAGGAGCTGATGAGACGGAGAGGAGAGAAAAGGCGCTCGACTGAGATCCTCACATGCAGAGTCTGACTCTCATTACCAATTACGCCTGTTTTTGTTTCTTTTTACCGCAGCCATTAACCACACGGTTACTGGCAGTCGAGGAGCGAGAGAATGGGAGAGAGGAGAAAAGGCAATTTTCATCAAAAAGAATTAGCTATCCAAACAAGAGAGATGAATGTGCTGTGGAGCCGGACTCACAGCGGGCCTCATGAAAGCGTTGTGGACAGATGAAGATCTATATGTGTTTAATAGGAAGAGGGTGAGTAGCTAGGGATAACCAAAGGCTTAGGGAGAGAAAAAGAGACGGGGGGGGGGGGGGGGGGAGAAGATAATTCACAACACACTTGTGGTGAGAGGAGGAGGCTTGGCACAGATGCCTCCTCTCCTCTTTCCCTTTTGCCCTCATCCCTCGTTACCCACCCGGCCTGGCTGAGGCTGTAGGAGCCAGTAAAGGCTGGATGCCGTGGCACATGAGCCATTAAATCTTCCTACACTGTGGGCAGGGGGAAGGCGGTAGTACCAGGCCTCATGCCCGGGCTCCTCAAATGCTGCCAGGCCCGAGAGCAGAGTGCAGAGGTGCTGCACAGGAGGAGAGGAAAGCAACGCCGAAAAACATTTTTTATCTCTTTCAACCATGACTACTTTAACGCTCATCAAGTTAGAAACTGCCTTCATAGAATTCAGAAACGTGTTGCCTGAGTGCTGACTAGGACCGGAGGGAGATGACACATTACACCTAATTCACAGTGGAGGGGCCTGCCCGAGGATCTGAGAGCAGCTGAGTGTTGATATCTTTAAAGCATAAGAGTGGCAGCATTATTCAGCGTTCATACTGTCAACAAATCCTACAAAAAGACCAAAACTAACAGCGCCTCAGTCTCTCTCTCCCCCTGTCTGTGCAACTCCAAGCCCACTGGCTCCTACCAAAGATGTAAATGCCGCTTTTTAAGGCGGTATGACTCAAAAGTGCTTTTGTCGGGGCTGATTTTCAGCCGCTGGTTCGCTGCTGTATTCTGGCAGCAGGACGCCGTGTGAGGGACTGAATCAAAAAGAACAACAATGGCCGTGTGAGGAATATGTCAGCCAGAGCAACAGTGTGACTCACTGATACGTCTTGAAAGGAAAGGAACAGGACAGGTCACATGCAGGCACAGAATATACTGGTGAGTGGGATCAATGTGATGTTGGTTTTAGGTGTTTTATGGAGGTTTCGTAGGAATTGTTTATATATAAGAAAAGGATAGAATATCACCAGCCTTATCCTTAAGTGTGCTATTAGCTTAAAAACTAGCTTTAACATTTGTTTTAAGTCTCTTGTAATGTTTTTGTCTTTTTGAAATTATTTGTCTTCTTCATATTTTGACCTTACACCTATAAATTCTTGTTGTTTTAGTGTTTTTATTTGAACTGTCTCATTTGCCATTCACCTGTAAAGCACTTTGAACTGCACTTACCCACATTACTGATTGTAGGCCGGTGAGAAGATCGTGTAATTCACAAGGTGAGATTTTGTCATCAGGATCTAAACCAGATTAAACATAAATTTCTCTCAGTAACAGCTGATTGGATGAGAGAATCTGGATGCTTTTGAATAGCAAATGAAGGAGCAGGATGAAAGTGTGCTGGCAGACACAATCAGTTAACTTTAAACGTAAAAACATGTGATCAGAGTCGCACTGACTCTCCCATTAGTGCTGCTGCAGAAGCCGCGAGGAGGCTCTAAGAGGATCCCTGCAGGGACTCGACAGTCTGAGAGACGCTCTGGACCTCAGACAACTTTACCCCCAGAGTAAGGAACAAGAAAGAGGTTATGAGTAGCAGATGTGACACTACATAAACACACACATCCACACACATACACAGCATGGAGCTGATGACATGTCAGGGTCGAAAGAATTTGTCACTCTCTAATCGGTCATGTTGTAAAAAGCTTTGACTGGTCGCCTTCGTTCCCTTTCTGCTCTCATCTTCTCCTTCGTCGTCTCCCTTTCGCAGCAGCTCGGGATGTTTTGGCGCTGTCTATTTCAAGTAGAAGTGTCAGAGGCAGCCAGTAATAACTTGGGTAAATAACAAACAGCCCATATGCTACTTGAAATCCTCACTGAAGATGAGGTTTTCAACATCAACTTTATGTAGCCAGTGTTGGAAACAATTAGCACATCATTGTCTCCGTGGAGAGTGTGTTTTCCAGGTGAGCCTTCATTCGTGCCCAAGAACTCACATCCCATTAGTGCCACAACACGCTAAGTGTGTACAGCATTCTATATTCAAACACTCGGCGTGTGTCACGGCGGACGAGTGGTGGAAGTTTGACATTTGGCAGTGTGTGGGCATCCGCTCCAGCAGCCCATGCCCAGAATATCCCTCGCACACACACACACACACACACACACACGGTCATGTTTCCATCATTTTGAGGACATTACATTGACTTACAATCATTCATCTTATCATGCAACTTATCACCCTAAAATTTAATTAGTTACATTATGAGGGATTTTGTCCCCATAAGGTACATGAGTCCCCACAATGTGACTGTAAACAGATTTATGTACATACAACATGAGTAATACATGTCCACACACGCACGCACACACACACACACACACACACACACACACACACACACTCTCTCTCTCTCTAACTGCTCAGCATCAGGATCCAACTTAAAACAAACCATCAGGGGGCCCTGTCACATCCACTCAGCACTGAGCAACAGACAGACAGGCCTGTTTATAAACACACACACGCACACACACACACACACACACACACACACACATGCATGCATGCATGCATTAATGTTTGAGCATGTGCACATATACAGTACAGACAGATGCCTACCATGAGTGTAAGGCTGGTCATGATTACTCTTTGGGCACAGGGCCCTCAGCTGCAGCACACACTCTCACACACTTCAGCTTACGTGTCAGTCATCAGGTCATAGTGAAAACATTACACAGTGAATATCATAAAACAAAGCATTTGTATTGAAGTCGAGAAAAAACAATTCAGTAAAGCCATATTTTATAAACAGGAAAATTTCCCCTTAACCAACTCAAGTTTAAGTTACCTTCATGATTAATGTGTTGCACCAGAGCCTGTGAGGCCTGCCACAAAGTTTCAATTGCTTACCAATTACTCACCAATGAGTATTAATTAGGTCGTGGACACGCAAATCAGCAGCATGCGAGCGGGCCTGCAGGCGCAAAATGATCGGAAGGCCTAATTGCAGTTGGTCATCAAACTTCCGCATTAATGGAAACCCGAGGCCCGCGCTAAATTGGATTTGAGTGTCTTGTTTCCGCCAAGCGTGCGTATTGTGCTTAATAAGAGGAAACACGTGTGCCAAACATCCCCGAATGGCGCAAACGCAGATTTGCACCGGATTAAGAATCATAAAACATCGGAGAAGCAGCTTCCTGTTGTGCTCAGCAGAGCCAGGCATCACTTGCCCGCACGCCCCGTCATCACTCGTCTGACATCCCATAATCCCATGACGAAGATTTATGAGCTGACTGCTGAAGACAACATGGAAAAATAATCTCTCAGACTTGACTGGAAGGAAACTGCGCAGGCTATTTCTATCGCGGCAGCAGCAGCAGACCTGCGCGCACACGAACAGACAGCCCGCGGTTATTTCTGCTGCGCTCCTTCCTCCAGGCCGCGCGCTCGGGATGCACTTTATACAGTATTGAGAGAAAACGACAAGTTGGGAAAGAGTAAACATGAATCCAGGCCGCAGTCCTGAAAAAGGTTATGATGACAGAGAGCATGTGATTCCGGTTGGTCATAGTTCTCCATTTCCCGGCTGTTGTCAGAGATTTCCATCACCAACCAAACCAACCGTGCCGTAAACACAGCCCTCATTTGTTTTCTCCTCACAGCAATTATATCATGTGATTAAAAAACATTTTAAATAGAGCCTCGGTTGACTTTTATTTGTGTAAAGCGGATCTATTTCATGTTGAGCAGTAATGTAATAATCCCGAGCTGTCATTACGGCCCAGTTTTCCCTTGTGCGCCGAACTCAATCTGATCTCCGCACTTATGAGAACCAGACTGACGCACACCCTCACCGGGCACCGCAAAGACGGGAGGAAAAAAAAAAATCCCACTTCTACACCGGAGGGACGGGAGACAAGAGACCGCTTTAAGGAAAGCCTTCAAATTAATATAGGAAACGTTAGCTTCAACAGAAATGCAGCGAGTTTCATGGAGATATTTTACTTCCAGATGGTCTAAATTAAAAGACTTAAATATTTGTGCCTGGGCTCGCCCTCCAGTGCTCGAAAATGTTCATTCTATTTATCTATCGGATGTCTAAATGGGGGGAAGCACCATGGAAAACACGCAGGTCAATCAAAAAGCTTGATTGTGCGCAAAAATGAGAGAGAATGTGTTTCACAAATTTGAAGTAAATCACACTGGATACTTTAATGCCTTTATTAAAGGTATTACTGTGATTACGCATCAGTTAGTTGTCATTTTGCGGCTTTTAGTCACATTTCATTTTTGAATCCATTGAGTCTGCATCATATTACAAAATGCCACAAACCCAAAATAATAGTATTAAAAAATAAATTAATAATAATACGAAATAAGTTCAACTTTTACCGTTCAGTCTCAACGATTATCATCATCCGAGCAACGCGCGTAAAGATGCTGCTGCTGGTTGCCCTGGACGCTCAAAGGCCACTGAGACCAAGCAACCACTGTAAAAAAAAAAATCACACACACGCACACACACGCACACACACACACACACACAGATATGTGTGTGTGTGTGTGTGTGTGTGTGTGTGTGTATATATATGTGTGTGTGTGTGTGTGCGTGCGTGTGTTAATTGCAAGGGAATTAGTTAAATCATCCCATCAATTGCCATTGGTCTAATTAAACTCAGCAAATAACACACACACACACATATATATAAATAAATACCTTTACCTTAAATACCTATACACACACGTGTGTGTGTGTGTGTGTGTGTGTGTGTGTGTGTGTTATTTGATGAGTTTAATTAGACCAATGGCAATTGATGGGATGATTTAACTAATTACCTTGCAATTAAAAGAATCTAATTACACCTGTAGATGCTGAGAAAGTAATCTGCCTCATCGTGCATCCTTTCAAAGAACCGACAGTTCCAAAAGGAAGGAAAGCAATTGATTTCGACAGAAACGTTTTTGCAGTAACATTCAGATTTCTCATTTGTCTCAGGAAGTCAAGATTTAAGGCTTGAGAAGTATTAGTGCGGATATTTTTTGCAGCGCAGGGCCATGTGGAGGAATGCACGCTGCGCTCTTCCCTCCCCCTCTGTGACGCGCAGAGGGTAACCAGAGGTACGAGCCCTCTGCGGGACAGAAAGGGAAGGGGAGACGCAGAAACGGATAAAGGGGGAGAGAGGGAATTATTGTAGTTGAGAGGAGAGGCGTGCCAGTAATCAAGGATTTTGGATGAGAGCGAGCGTGTCGGAGAACACATGGGAACGCACTGGATCAATTACGCAGCGTCACGGAGCCGCCGTGAGAGAAGAGGGGCTCCCTGAGGTGCCGCTGCTGCTGCCTGTTCTGCGCCGTCCTGTCCTGAATGAGCTCGGACGCAGAACCCTGTGCGGGACAAAGTCAAAGTTCAGACGGATATACGAGTCGCAGGAGGACGGGATCTTTCGCTAAGATGCAGGGTCTGAGTTCCCGGGCTCACGCGTTTTCGGTGGAAGCGCTAGTCGGGAAACCATGTAAGAGGATGAAAGTGTCGGAGGGACACGAGTCAAGTTCAGCTGCAGACACCGGCAGCGATACGAGCATCTTCACCGGTGAGGCAGAGGGGTCCATGGATTTTCGAGAACATCTCTTTGTTGATACACGCATTTTACGCACGAGATGGAGCAGCAAAAGCCGTTACACCACTGCCAGTTTGCTACATCAGACCTTTATTTCATTCATTTATTACATTTTCACAATTTAACTTGCCTTGATATTCAATCACTTAACAAACAAAAGGATCACATAAAATTAATTTCGAGGGAAAAGGGTTTTGCAAATATTCTCCATGTTAGTTGACAAACTGGAGCAACTTTCTGCGCGTTGCAATTATACATCGGAAACATCCAGCTTCTTTAAGTCAAAAAGTTACATTTACAGCTAACTTGTTAATGATTTTGGAAAACAAAATGTTGCATAATTGAATATATTACTGACTGGCCTTCTTTTCTCATCCCCGTCTTTGCCCGTCTACAGGCCTGAACGAACATCCAGTCAGCCAGATGAAGAAAGCAGGTTCAACACCTCGGATTACGGAGGACACCTCCCGTGACCCGGAGAGACAGAGTGTCAGGGCGAGCGCTGAGGAGGCTGACCCCAGCGGGGAGGAGAGCAAGCCGAAGGAGAGCGACTGCCGCCCGGATAGAGAGGTCCGTGTAGAGCTGCAGGGCTCCGAGCTGTGGAAGAGATTCTATGAGATCGGCACCGAGATGATCATCACTAAAGCTGGCAGGTACAAAATGTGGTTACAGCGATCTGTGGCAAATACAGAGAGGGCTTGCACTACTGCAAACCCGGGCCTTTGCGTGCCTTTTACCGACTGTATGGATTGTTCCTGCAAAACTTTGAAACTTCTGTGGCCTACGTGTCCTGTGATAAGAGGAACAATAAGCACTTGGCATTTGGTTTATTCATAATATTTAGACTGGTCTGTATGTATGTAATTATTCTAAGCGTAAAAACCAGACACATCAGCTGAAACGAAACAAAGGTCCTGTAGAATTTGCTGAGATTTAGGACCGGACCCTGGCTTTACTCTTCCAAAAAATCCCGGTACTTTCTCTCAACATGATAGATTAAACAAAAGTGAGAATAGGCACACAGAAAAAAAGCAGGCCTCGCACTCTGCAGCCCGGGCCTCGCTGCTTGAGCAGGGATGACCTAAGAGCGTTTCAATGCAAAAATTAGAGTCCAAGAGGGTCTTTCGATCACGGTCCATTACAATTGCGCGTTAGTTTCCGCGTTAGAGTGTCTGTTCTAAATAAAATACCAGCCGCAGAGGTGATTATCAAAGATGTGACACATGATATATTTACATAAACCGTTGCGCGGTCACAGGTGCGCGTTTATCAGGTGTAAAACGGCTCTGGGCGCGCGGCAGCTGAGCAGACGTTAGCAGCACAACTCAGTTTTATCACTTTTAAACAAATGAGATGAACTCAGGAGTGATCGGTTCATATATAGACTGTTCACCAGAAACTGTCCGTTTTTACTGTTATATTTCCGTATGCTTCTATTTACGGTTAAAATGTAGAAATGTCATTAAACTTTCTGATTTTGGATCATGGGAGAAAAGTTTATAGGTTTTGTTTAAAGTCACTGAAGTTTAGGAAATTCTGAAATTTTGTCAAGCCGAGTTGAATTATTTTTTATGTGGTCCAGGACTATTAATTAAATAATGGCACCGAGAAATATGAAATATATATGTCTCAAATTTTATTTTTCAATTTAAAAGAAATCAATTTGTGGTGCGACAAATAGCCACGTGCGTCTTCTTCTGTTTTTTTCGTTTTGTTTTTCTTTCCAGAAATGAGTTATTGAGCCATAACTACCTGCTGAAATCTAAGTTCCGTTTACTCAATTACAGAGAAGACACGCTATAAATCTCGGCAGGACGATGCCCTCATGGCCCCTCGGGGTTCCTGAACTTTCCTCTGAACTGGGCCGCTGCAGGCACGAAAGTCTCTGCCTCAAGTTGTGGTTCCTGATCTCTTTCTCTGTGTTTTCAAGATGTAAAATCCGCGACAGTTAAACACGCTTTCACCTGTTTTAAGAAAGGTTTCAAACGGATAAAAGACGAGTCATGTCCAGATCCTGATGAAGGCGCTGCGCCTCTTCTCTCTCCTCCCGTTAGGAGAATGTTTCCCTCCGTGCGCGTCAAAGTGCGCAACCTGGACCCGTGCCAGCAGTATTACATCGCAATGGACGTCATGCCCGTGGACTCAAAACGCTACAGGTGTGTGTGTGCGCGCGCGCGTGCGTTCGCATTAATTAAAAAGTCACTGCATGTTGCTTTATTTACTTTACTTGCATAAACCCCCGCAGGTACGTGTACCACAGCTCGCAGTGGATGGTGGCTGGAAACACGGACCACTCCTGCATCTCTCCCCGGCTCTACGTGCACCCGGACTCGCCGAGCGCAGGAGAGACGTGGATGCGTCAGGTGATCAGCTTTGATCGGGTCAAGCTCACCAACAACGAGATGGACGATAAGGGACATGTAGGTAACCCATCTGAGCATGCGCTGCTTCCTCTCTCTGTGCAGCTCACAGACAGCACCACGATAGTGGGAGGTGAATCTGTTGCTTCTTATTCTGGTTTATTATTCTGGTGTGTTTTTAATGTCTTGGCTCATAATAACAAAGAAACCTCATTATTTCTATATATGTTTTAGTGTGACTGTAATTTGAGAGGCTCACATCAGCCTTTAAAGGAGCGGCAGAGTCAGCCTTTAACTGCTTTGGCAGCTTCAGTCTTGGACTGCTGTCACACGCGCGCGCGCGCGCGCACACACACACACACACACACACACACACACACACACACACACACACACACAAATATTGAACCATATCTGCTGGGAGGAAAGTCAGTCTGTCTTTTAGGGATAGTGGAAGTGGAAATCCTCCTCAGCTCCAGAGTTTCCTTTAAAAAGGTTCAGTGATGCACAGATGTGACAGATGTGGTGACTGGGGAGGCTGCAGGGGGCTTTTCACTTGATCCCCGTGTTTAGAAAACCACCGTAGAATTTGTGTGTTTGGAGGATTCATCATTATGTATATGATGAAGGAATGTAGAGACTGTGTATCCACTGCAGCTGAAGCCAGGCTCTCTGAAACAGCCTGATAATCCCTGATGCTGCTGTGGTCACTTTTCACATTAAATGGCCTCTCTGGACTGTTTATTAAATATTTCAGTCAAGGTGCTCTGTGTAGTTTAGAAGAAAATCTGCTTTCTTCTGTGAAATCTTCTGTATATTTTCATTTGGCTTCTAACTTAACGACAGAAAAGCCACAGCGGCCAAACTGTTCATTTATTATTCTGTTTCACTTTTGCTGTTTATTTGAAAAAATACTTCACCAAATATGCAAAAGGAGAATAATAATAACGTAGCACAAAAGCCACACTACAAAATGCAAGATGAATTTTGGGATATCAGTTGTACTCAGATGAACTTCTTTTAGCAGTATTAAGACCCCTCAAGCAAACAGAAGCGCACCTGAAACACAATTGTTTTTATTTTTTGTTAATTTTAGAGATATCCAATTAAAATCAAGTCAAGTTCAAGAGGTTTTGTCAGTTTAATTTGCTGAATAGCACATCTGAGCTAAACCTGGACCAGTTTTCGTGTATGTAAAAGCAATTGTTTTTTACAGTGTATTATTGTGTTTTCATAGATTTTGAAGACTGCGTCTGTGACATTGTTGTAAAATTATATTTTGTTCTATTAGCGTGATGTTAAAATATCACCAAATAAAAGTTTCTTTGTGCAACTGAAATAATTTGCCGACAGAACAATTACTTAGTCGACCAAAATATGAAGTGCAGCCCTCAGGTCATTTCATTTTGATAGAGTTTATAGTTGTAAACATTGTTTAATTTTTCAGTCAGAAAAGCCAAACACTGTCTGATTCCAGCTTGTCAGCTAGGAGGGTTTGCTTTCTCTCTATGTCTTCAGTGGTAGTAAATTTGGTATCTTTGGGCTTTGGATGAAAACATCTTGAGCTGTAGGAAACAGACGGGATAATTTTCACTATTGTCTGCAGTCAGTTAATGAAGATGATCTTCAGATGAACCGATATTAAACCTTAGTTTCAGGCCCATGTTGCTGCCCCATGTTTGTCTCTGCGGTTCAGATCATAGATAATGATATAAGTGAGGTTCAGCTCAGAAAATTTGAAAGATCCTCTTCATCTCTTCATCCAGATTATCCTCCAGTCGATGCATAAATACAAGCCTCGTGTGCACATCATCCGGCACGACCCTCGGATGGACTTGTCACAGATCCAGTCTCTGCCTGCTGAAGGAGTGCACAGCTTCTCCTTCTCAGAAACCGAGTTCACCACAGTCACAGCCTATCAGAACCAGCAGGTAAAAACCTCTAACTGATCCTATAGAACAGGAAAAAAATGGAAAATAAGCACAAACAATGGATTTTGACTGACAGGGTTTAGAAATGACTGCATTTTATGAAACCGAAAGATGAAATGAAAATGTTTGCTTATTTGCTGCTTTAAATAACTGATGTGTATATCCATTCCTTTATTTGCCAGAAATAGTTTTTTCTATGGTTGTGCATTAATAATAATATTCCTCAATGATGCAATCAACAGCTCCAATCTGCCTGACCACACAGGACAATTCTTTAATGTGAACATCATGAATGTGATGGGGCACACTACCCTGCAGTCTCGGTAAAGTCGTGCAGTGTCCTGATTTTGTGCCGGGCCACTTGCTCGGAGCTGGTGTGTGTGTTCCTGTGCAGGGGAGCTGACCCCGCTGCTGGCTACCATTCATCCAGTAACAGAGCCGTTCGCGGGGGCTGCCAGCTCTTTTCATCAGGGCTCATTTTACGATCAGCCAACGTATTATTACAGAAACTCAATAACGAGCTGTGACTGGGCCCGCTGCTGGAGTCCACAGCCCATTAATGCACCAAATAAAACTATACAACCGCCAAGAACCCTGTTTGACATGGCTGATCGCCCTGGGTGCTGCTGGGAGATGCAGTCCCAGAGGGAGGGCTCTGCCGCTCTCCGCGCTGTTGTAAAGCTGAGCTCATTGTTAGCTTAACACATCAGCGGCTGACACGTCCACTCTAACCCATGTCTGTTCCTCTCTCCTGGGCAAGATCACAAAACTAAAGATCGACAGGAACCCGTTCGCCAAGGGCTTCAGAGATCCAGGAAGAAATAGGTACAGAAAACCTTACCAAACATCGACACTTGTTTGAGCTCAGAGAGTACTCCGTGAAAGGACCCAAGAGGGATTTAAGCTCCAACCGCTCACTTTTGACACCACATAAAGCCTTCAAATGAAGTTGAACTGCGTAGTGCAGAATTTCACACCTCTCAGAAACAATATTCAAATACCCAGAATAACATTTTACAGCGCTATTACATGTGTGTGTGTGTGTGTGTTTGTGTGTGTGTGTGTGTGTAGGGGGGTGTTGGATGGCTTGTTGGAGTCATATCCCTGGAGAGGCCCTCTCAGCTTAGACTTCAAGCCTTTCACCATACAGCTCCAAGGTACCGTGCCGCGGCTCTTATTACTTTTCTGCTGCCGTCTTTGTCTATGTGATTCAAGTGTCTGACGTCTTTTCCGACAGGGGGCTCGGGGTCTCCGACCAGCAGCGTGAAGAGTCTGCTCCCTCTCTCCTCATCTTCATCCCTCCACCCGTTCTCCATCTCCTCCTGCCCGGACGCCGCTCTCCAGACCCTTGCGCTCCCTCTCTACGGCAAGGCCTCCAGCCCCTCGCCCAGCTCCCCGCTGCCCAGCAGAGCCTTCTCTTCCCTGGGAGCAGACAGACTGGGAAGCCTGCCCCCGCTGATGGACCTTCCGCTCCTCTCAGCGCTACAGGCAAAGAAACCTCCCCACTGTAGGGACCCATGCCTTCACGGGTCTCCGGGGAGCTCCCCCTGCCTCTTCCCCTTCCACAGCCCCCTCAGCCCTCAGGGGCCCTCACTCCTCCCTCATCTCTCTGACACTGCGGGCCCCTACTGTCTCTACCGCTACAGCTTCCCCCTGAACCCCCAACTCGCAGCTATTTCCCGGCACGCCAAACTAGCCGAAGACACCACAGACTGTCTGCTGCGCCAGGCTCCGTGGCACCCGACCACCAACCACTGCCTCTGACAGCTGGACCGCACTTTTAAGCTCCGGCCCATTGAGTGTAACAAGCCAAAGCTTATTGCAACAAAACAGAGAGGGCTGATTCTCTGTTTGAGCAAGACTCAAAGGAGCAATAAAAACAGAGCTGTGGCTGTGGGGACTTTTTTTTTTCTTGTATTTAAAAACTGTTGTTGTGTTGGATTTACCAGCACAAAAACTGATCCTGAAGCAGATCACAGGCTGCTGCTCCTCCACACTGTGCACGCTCTGCTAGAGCCAAAAAGCCCAACATTGGAGTGAAGAGAAACGTAGAGAAAAAAGCAGATTTTTATTTGGGACAGAAAGCACAGTTTCTTTACCGCAGGGCAGAACATGTTTTCCGCCTTAACTACTTCACACGCTGTAACGGTGTTACCAAAGAGCGTCAGCAATAGGACCTGAGGTATGTAATATAAATGTTAATGAACATGAGAATGACTGTTAAACTGACCACAAGTGCCCATTAAAGTATTTTTCATACTTTTTGTTCAGATCATATCCCAGCATTCAAAATGTTCTTTTCCCACCCGTACAGTGTGTATAAAAGAAGTGAGACAGTTTTCCACTTGTATTGCATGAATATACAGTGAATTTCACAGGAAAACAGAAAGCAGACGTGCTATTGTGCAACAGGAAGTTATTTTGAATAAGAAATTCTGCAAAAATCTCCTCTTGAGGTACTTCAGTGTTTCTCACCATGGCACAGACATTATGTTGTAATTACATGACGCTGAACAAAAGCTTGTGTTGTGTTTCTCGAGCTCTAAACTCAGCTGAATCTCAGAGTCAAGCTTGGCCACCCCTGACTAATAACATGAGCTCATCAGGTCTTTCTGTGATTTTAGAGGAAGAACAACAGCTGCCAGGATTCAGGCGGCCAGTTTCCATCCTGTACTTTATTACCAATAACAGGACTAATCAGAGACGCATGGGGGTGAAAGGGTTATTCTATAGAGGCCCTCATAAGGCCCAGTCAATAACAAGATTGGAAATAAGGCTCTTCGCCCTCTAAAATGTGTTAAAGCAGCCCTGTCATCATTCTTGTAGTCGTTGCCGTCACTGTTCCAGGATCGGCAGTAAATCAATACTGCTGTGTGAAGACTTTCTTTCGGAAACATGTGGAGGGTTTGCAGAAAAGTGAATTCTAGCGTGCTGAATGAAAACCTCTCACTACTGTGGGCCAACATAATGCTGTGTTTTTTTGTCCCTACCAAAGGGGGCACGCCCGTTCAGCCGCTGATGTGATAATTCCTGCTTTCAGCTCAGACTCAAAACCCCGCACCATCCCTCCCTCCCTCCCCCCCTCCCTCTCAGCAGAGCTAGGAACAGCGGTTTAGGCAAAGCGGGGGAAATGGCCTGTTTCCCGACAAACGGTCATAACCAAACAGCAATTTTCTTGTCACGGCCAAGCATGGCAGTGAGCTAATGCGCGCTGGACGTGGAAATAGCAGGAAGGAGTTAATTGAGGAACTCAGGCTGGGGATGGCCCGTGTTTCAGCGTGCGCTGCTATCAAACAGCCTGCCCTTTGTCTGCAGACAGACATAATCTGTGCTGGTTATTTGATACTGTCTGTCATTTCCATGTTTGGCTATGTAGGACAATCATTTTAAACTTCCAACTAATTCCTGATCTTTCAATTAGACAAATTGCTTTCATACCAGGAGAGCTGAACTCTGCACCTGCTGCTCTCTGATAGAGTAATACAGAAACACACATTACAGAGAGGAAGACGCAAGCACCTGCCAGTTATTAGTGTCATAATACTGCTATGCTATTGCAAGCAGAAAATAACATAAAGTTTAGATAATTAGCTTTGATTAGAGTGTCTGTGCATGCACTTTGCAACAGCAAAAATTGATGAAAAAATCAGTTACACCATATGTGGCACTCAATTCACAACAGCCTGTATCGTAAAAGAAATACTACTGTGGAAAATACCTTTTTTCGCTTTCTTGGTGAGCGGTACATGATAGCACTCACATGTCTGTACGATAAATATGAAGCTAGCCTACCGCCAGTTAGCGGTGAGCAGCAGTGAGCTTAACTTAGCATAAAGACTGGAAGCAGGGCTCCGTACACTATAGCTGACATTTAATTCATCTAAAACGAAACATTAAACAGACAGGTTGTGGTTTTACGTTAGGTGGCAAGCTATTTCTTAGCTAGGCGCAGTGCGAGCCGACCTACATTTCTACTCTTCGGCGTCTGCATGGACTAAAGAAACAAGATGTACCGTGTTAATCAGTGAGCTTTAGAGGTAGCCTACTGTTTGGTGGTTTCTGGATTTGCTGGACAAAGCTAGGCCTGTTTTTTCAAATTTTTATGCTAGGCTAAGCTAACCGGCTACTGGCTGTAGCTTCATACTTGACAATCAGGTATGAGTGTCTAACTCTGTGCAAGAATGCGAATAAGAATTTTTCTAAAACTATTCCTTTTAAATGAGTTTATTTTGTGAATTCAGAAAAATTCAGTTTGAAAAACAATATTTATTTATACCGTACCTATTAAGCGATATTACAAGCTTCTATATTTTTCATGCTGGTCTTTCTTGTCTTATTAAACACTCTTGTTTAGGAACTTGTCAGACCTTAAGTTGGTTGAAAACATCTGTTGCGTTTGCCTTTTATCAGGCGATCAGATGATTAACCGCGCTGTCCGCCCCACCACTTTGTTAATTTGCTTGATAATGCGTCAACATAATCCTCTTGAAGCTGGTGGCTGAAACAACATGGAAACTGTGCTGATTCGACTTTGTCATAACACAAGGAGGGAAGTTTCTGGGCCGTTCCAGAGTGATTGACGGGCAGTAAAGGGAAAGAAATTTGACCCTGAAGTCATTTGTTTCCAATCATGTGAAATGGCATCCTGAAACAGGAGAGAAGCTCGGCAGAGAGTCTGGATGTGAAAATATACTCTGCCTTCATTAGATTAAAACACACGCCGCACACACACACACACACACACACACACGGCACACACACGCTGCACAAGCACACATGCATCAGTTATCTCCTAATAATAGCTGCCATACACCCGTTTGCAAGGACCTCAGATGTACACACACACACCCACACCCACACACACACTCAGGCCTTTGCCCAGTCAGCTTCGTGCCCTGCAGCCTTCACTCGTATTTGGCTCTGTGAGTCTCTTATGAAGGTTTATACTGGACGCTATTTTCTCTGCAAACTCAATAAAAGCTGGTTATTTATCAGGTCAGATTATGGGACGTGACTGAACTCAGCTGTAAAGTCGAAAGTGAAACCAGCTGTGGCTGAAATTGAATTACACTGAGTGAGTAATGTGAAAAGCAAGGGCAGTTTAACAGTTATTAAGCGCTCTTCTGCTGCCCCATGAAGCAGGCATACACTGCTCAAACTATATTTGCCTCGAGGACAGCGAAGTCCCTCTGCTCTGCTCTCCTCTCCTGCCATCCCATCACTCTCTCCTGCGGATCAAAAGACATCCTCGGTTGCGGGAAACACGGACAAGTTCATTTTAAACGAGGGCTAAAACTCTGAGGTCTCGCGGCTGTAGATCACAGGAGCTGACAGAACCTGGAGTTTGCGTGGATTTGCATGTCGCTTTGTTTGTGTGTGTGCGTTTTCTGTATGCACACTGCTTGCAAGTGTGTAGACACATGTGTGTGTAGATACGGGTCACTGGGGCATTGCACAGGCATGCGCTCCCTGACAGGCCTCAGGAGCAGAGGTTAGATGAGTGGAGGACAAACTACTTTAACATGTGGCCTGGCACCTGGCCTGCATGTTTGTGTGTGTTTTGGGGTTTCCTCTGGGCCTCACACTCATACCGTTGTCAGAGAAAGTGTTAATGATCCAAACAGTTTGCCTCACACCTCACTTTCTTTTTCACCTTTTCTCCCTCATTTTTGTGAACACCTCGTTAGGCTGCGTGTTCGTTAATTACAAACATGTGACTGATTTGTTCCCAATTCCCAACAAAGCACTACTGTACTACAGTAACTATGTATATTCACTCAGTTGCAGATTCAGCAGTACTGTGCGTACCTTATATACTTCTACATCACTACATGTCAGAGGGAAATATTACACTTTTTACTCCACTACATTTAATTCACAGATAAAGTTACTAAGATTTCACATACAAAACATATGATTGGTTTCAAATGCACTCATCCAAAATCATAGAGATCAGTAACAATGGCATCCACTTCGACCAACTACAGTATTTAAGTGTTGCTTACATGTTAATGACATGATAATTCAACTGGTTTTTAAATGGTTTTCTTCATGAAGAAGCAGGTTCTAAATCCACGAGGGGACATTTAATCACCAGATTTCTTTGGGCAGCAACATTCTGATCATTGACGTGCACTATGTCGCATAAGCAGTTGTTTCTTTGAAGAAAAAGATTTTAAAACATATATGAACATAAAAAAAAATCTAGTGCATTGTTAATAAATAAACGTACCCAGCATTATATAAAATGAGCTCCACTTGGACCAGCTACAGCATTAAAATGATGTTTACCAGCAGTAATAATGTGATTATATAATGTATGCTAATATACGTAGCAGTGACTGAGTGTCTACTTGATGTGTACATTTTTGCTGATAATACACACATGTACATATTTTACACGGTGCTGTTGCTACTTCGACCGGATTATTGGATCTGATTGCTTCCTCCATCACCGCCGCACTAACATGAGCGTTGAGTGCTGCGTGTGTGTTCCTGTGCGAGCTAAACGCACCTTAAGTTTGACTTTAAAGTCACATGAATGATTACGCTTTACCACGGCGTCTTGTTGTATTCGCTTTCCTGTTCAGCTGATTCTCCCGTCATCAATGGAGCTGTGTGTTGGAGGGCAGGGTGGCTGGAAGAGGCCTGTCAGCACTCAGCTCATGACCAACAAACACAACGCACACTCTGACCCTGGCTGTCCATCATCCAGGGCCACCCCTCCCCCTCGAAGAGAGTGTGTTTGCTAATTCCTTCCGCTGTCTGATGGAGCTGAGGGGGATTCTACAGGTGCATGTGTGTGTGTATGAGAGAGAGAGAGAGAGAGAGAGAGAGAGAGAGAGAGAAAGAGAGGCACTCTCTGGCATTGGTTTTATTTAATACAGACCTATAAATCAACCCTTTTGGAACAAGAGATGTGAGATATTCTTTTTCTCTTTGCCCCGATCTCTGACAGAGGGATAGATCGTTCTTACCTCTTTTTGCTTCCTGTGTATGACAGGTTATCACTCCTGAGACAGATACAGCTGAGAGAGGGGGAAATAAGGAAAGGGCCGAGTGAGGAGAAAGAGAAAGAGAGTGATTGAGTGAGAATGATGCTCCGTGGCTGATGTATCGGATGGCAGATGAGGGGCTGGGGTGAGGGTACGGGGTGCGCAGAAAAGAGTGATTTAAGGCTGGCCTGTACTCTCCTCTCCTCTTATCCCTGCCCTGCTTCTTTCATGTCTCAACCCCGGGTCGACCCGCCTGCTGCCCCAGATGGTGCTGTCTGTCTGCGCTGCCCTCTACAGGATGTGCCCCCCTCAAACCCCCAACTACAAACCTATACTCGCTTAATTGATTTCAGGGAGGGAAGGCCCTCTTTCTCCTCTGTTTCACCCACACACCCACACACACACACACACACACACACACACACACACACAAAGACAGCTTGCCAACAGCTAGTGCCCTCGGTGCACACACACATACACGCGGCTGGCGCTGTGCGCTGTCAACGCTAATTCAATTTGAGACGCGGGAGTGTGACTAACGGCAGACCTGCAGAGTGTTTTACCATATGCACCACACACACACACACACACACACACACACACACACACACACACACACATCCACTGGTATAATAATAATGTAATTCCAGAGGTATAAATCCTATTAATAGATGTGCTCTCTTCCTGTTTCTCTCAATATTGTCAGGAGACAGTCATGTAGTCAACAACTACAGAGCAACACCTTATTAACCCCTTCGACTCCACTGTTACTCCACAGTCAATTAACATGACCAGCCAAGTGAGACACAACATTGCATTTGTAATTAGCACATTAAATCAGAAATAAGTGGGTGAAAGTTTGCAGGTAAGAGAGAAAATAGAACCACAAGTGATTTACTGTGATTACGTCTCATTTAAAATGCATTTGAGCATACTGTGTACTTCTTTATAAGAAAAATAAATGAAGATATCACATGTTAAAGATTAATTTTATAATTTTAAAGTCACAGAGTTCTGTGAGACTGTACTCACAGTAAATGCTAATGTCGGCATGCTAACATGCACACAGCTGGCATTCTGACGTTTACCCTGTGGGCTCCAGTTCAGGCTGATGGGAATAAACCCAAGTGTTGGACAAATTCAAAGTTTGACCTGAAGATGGTGGAAGATGAATCACTAAGGGATCACCAAAGCTATTACAGTTCATCCCGGCAGGAGCATGAATGCCAGAACCAAATTGACAATCCATCCCATAATTGTTGAGACAACTCTTTCTAGCTGAGCTGCTAGCTTTGCTGGTTTTAGGCACTCCAGAGAGCCAAACCAGGAAAAGCAAAAAAGGCATGAAGTGTTTTTGCAGTTTTGAAGCACGTGGTGTAAATGAGAACTCCTGTGGGTTTGGCCACAGTTGCCAATGTGAGGTGATGAACTATAAATTAATAAAGAAGCGTGGCACATACTCCATACTACTGCCATTCATGTGTGCAGACACAAAGACTGGCAGACAGCCTCAATAAAGAGTAAACGACAAGGCTACATGTCCATGTTCACGGGTTGTTTGACGGTAAGAGATACCAGGGTGGGTGATGGGGTGAGGTGAAATCTTAATGAGGCGTGCTCTGCAGAGCAGGGATGGATAGGGCCAGCTGTAGCGGCGCGTGTGCGTATGTGTGTGCACGAGACAGTAAAACTGATTAAAAGCAGCGTTAACACATCTGACAGGAAGCAATGGTCAAGAGGTGAGTGGAAACTGTGGAGAGCCTTGGGCTGGAACGATTAGACACACACTTATCAGCAGCAGCAGCAGCAGATGGAGACTGAGGAAAGCCCTGGGCAGCAGCGATTGGTCACACATGCTCATCGATATCCGAGTAGAACCAATCAGCTCGGCTTCCTGTGTTTGACCTGACCCTTCACACATAGTAATAGAATATTTCAAATAGGAGGCTGAGGAGGAGGGAGAAAGACAAAGAGAGGAAAAGAGGGAAAGAGCCTGTGCAACCTCATCATGTGAAGCATTTCCATCTCAAACTCCACCTTAAATAGATGTTGAGTCTCTTTACTGTCTACACTCACTCAACTGATGATACACTGGAACTAAATGGGGGTTGAACTGTAACCATAAAAACAACTTTGAACTGTGTATCACAAAGAATATAAGCAACAAAAAAAGCAATATACACATTTTTTGTAAAATACGATATATACTATTTATAAAATAGTCTTCTATATATACCAGGTTGTCTCTCTTGTGTAAGGCCTGTATCAGATGAAACCACTTGTATACACTATAAATATGCAGCAGAGATTTTTGTGAGCTCATATAAGTACATCTGGTAGTGCTATATTTTGTTATGAGTAATGTTCTAAAAATATATTCATCATTTCCGAAAATTTGCTGGAAAGAACTATGTAATTTGGTACTAATTATAGGGAAAATGGGAATTTTCAAGAAAGAACTTCACCATTTAAGTGCAAGGAAGACTATGAGTTATCATCAAATTGTTTTGATGATTGATTAATCCTTCAGTCTATGAAATGTCAAGAAATAGTAAGAAAATGCTTATCAAAAGCTCACAACTTGTCCGAATTTGTGTGACCAAAAGTCCAAAACATTCAGACTTCAATGACGTATAACAAATCAAATGCAAGTAATTGTTTTTACAGAAAATGTCATTCTTGAGATAAAATACTGGGCTTTAGCAGCCTGTATCCTCTCCTGCTCCCAGCGCGTGACTTACTGTCTGGACAGTTTCACATCCTGCGTGTGAATCATGTAAAAGTCTAACCAATCTCCCTTCTTGTAATTAGAGCTGTTTCATCGAGCCAGTGTGTGTGTGTGTGTGTGTGTGTGTGTGTGTGTCTCTGAGCAGCTCCCCCATCCCTGCAGAAGCAGACAGGTTGGCCATGGGGACAGGGACAGGACCACCGACCTACCGGATCTCTGCTTGTCAGCAAGTAACACTCCTGTGGAAGAACGCCACTAGGTATCAACACCTGACACACACACACACACACACACACACACACACACACATGCACGTATACAAACACAGGTTTCAGCCACAGGGCAGTGCTCATACAGGAGCTGTCTCCAGCACATCTGGAAGAAGCATCCCTGCACATGTTGAGATGCACAAAGCGGAGAGAAAAACAGACCACGAAAGACTCCCCTGGCTTTAATCATACTTAAAGAGATGACCGCTGAAGGTTAAAAATAGATTTAAAACGAAACTTACCAAATAGATTGTGTGGCTCTGACAGCAAAGAGACATGGAATTTTAATTTCAGGTGATCTAACTCCTGGCAGAAATGACTGACAGCTGTTGGATCGCCGGGGTCAGTGTTTCTTGGATAACTAAAACGTCTGAGAACTTGAAGAAGTATGTGTGTAATAGGCAAAATAGAGACTTGTGTCAGTCTAGGGGCACTGATGATGATTGTGAATGTAGTTAAGTGTGTGCTGATGATGATTAGGAAGGACGCAAAAAGGGTCAGAGGTGGCCGAGTGTCACTCTGGAAGACTCCCATCAGCTACAGGGCTGCGGCTGTGCTCATGTATAGATATTTGTGTGTGCTTGGACAGCACCTGTAATGGCTCCCAGCTGAGTCTCGCCTACCCCTTGGGATATGGTGAATTCAACGTGTGTGTGTGTGTGTGTGAGTGTGTGTGTATGTGTGTAATGAGGTAGTGGCATGCGAGCGGCAGAGGGCCGCTTCCTCTACAGGTGACACCTTTGACCTCTCATCTGTTCCCTGTTGGAGGAGAGAAACAGGAGGGGTAAGATGGAAAAAGGAGGGACAGAGAAGTATGCAGGAATGCATACGTTGGCCGAGACACAGCACCGAACTGACTGAAAAAATGTGACAAGTAAAACGTGTTAAAAACCCTTTTAATGACTCTCTCTTTGCATATAAGTGCATGATGAGCCAGTAGAGTGGTCACTGCTACATGCAGAAAATTAAAAATATTCCATATATTCCAAATATAGTTGCAATACAAGCATGCTCTTCACAACACCCATTCAGTCAGTCAGTAAATAAATACATACACAATAATTAAATATATTGCTCTTTGCATTTTATACATAGTATATATTGAAATGAGGTATTAGCGATTCAACAACACACAATTGTTCCTTTTTCAAGGTGTGCCACCTTAAAATAAAGAAACATAACAGCACAGTAGTGTCCTATTTATAAAAAATAAATAATTAGAATATATGTTGAATATGAGAGTGCAAATTAACATTAATATGTTAGGGCTGCGTGGGATACGGTTTGGACCAGCATGTAAATATTCCATTTCTTCCAGAAAAGAACAAACCTGGAACACAGAGGAGGGCACAGAGCTTGCAGGCACATGGCACCTTATTTGTTTACTTTCTACTTTTTCTCTCCCCGTTTCTTCTCCCTCCTCCCGATCGCGTCATCTTCTGCATCATTATGACACCTGGTCTCGCAGCCTGGACAGCCTCTGGGAGAGCTCATCCTGGTGACAACGCACAGCAGGTAAATCGGTCAGGGGAAGCTCTAGCCAAAGATGAAATCGTTCTGCTCTTGCAAACGCCAGCCGTGCAGTGTTTTGAGACAAATATTTCCTCTCAGATTGAGTCAGTTTTACAACCCAAAACATCTTTCTTTTATTACATGTACTATTAGCTGCTATGAACTTGCAAAACATAGAAACCCTGTTTCGGTTTAGGTGCCTCAAGTAAAAAAAAAAAAAAAAAAGGACCATTTATCAATGGGGCAGCTTGAGAAATTGGACTTCCAGTGATACTTCTCAGAGTATCACTCAACTCTTGTAGGCTTGAGAGATGAAGCAATAAAGTTTGTATTTATTTCCCTCACAAATAGCAGCCGTGGTCAGCTTGAATTATGCTCCTAACAATGGATTCCGCTGGTGAGTTAATGGAAAATGTACGAAATCATCTTCGGGAACGACTCAGACATTTCCTGCCACATAATCCGCCTTTCCGCTGTCGATGTGTATGATCACAAAGTTCCACACAGTCATTGTTTAGGTGAAAGAGGCTAAATATACTGCTTCTGTGTCACACTATCACTCTCCATTCCGTTCCAAAGCTCCACCAAAGGCTGTGTCTCCCTGAAGCAATTACTATTTGAACATGCTGAGAATGTAAATTGACTGGAAAAATAGATTGAGCTGTGTGTTTTCAGAGCTTTCTGTGGATATTTTAATATTTTTGTTCACTGTGAAAACTTGTCAATAGTAGAATCTACATACTGTGCATAATTCAAGCTACTCACAGCCACCGTTCCAAACAACACCGCCTCTCAATCGTACAGGAGGTGAATTTGTCGGTGGAGTATCACTTTTAATTTCCATTTGGGTGACACTAGCTCATGTGTACCAATGAAACTGCCAAAGACAAGACAGATACTGTGTGAATTCTGTTTCTGGGATGTAAAACACCAAAAATAACAGCAGAATAATAAGAGCGGATGTGTTACCTGCTCTGTTGATGCCACAGATGAAGCCAGCGAGGAAGTCTGGCCTGCAGGGAGCTCCAGGTTAAGATCCAACCTAAACAAAGGTAAAAATGGAAAACATTTTCACCATGTTTTCTGCTTGGCAGCTTAGCTGTTAAAGAAAACCAAGAGAATGGGGGATGATTAAGTCGCTCTGACCTTGCAACACAGCTTCCTTAAAATTGTCGCATTAATCTTAATGGGCTTTTTGCATTACAAGGAGGTTTTTCTTTTGAGATTTCCATACAAAAGTGACAGTCAATTAAATAAAGCTTTTAGTACAATTTGTTTTGTGAGTCTTGTTTTTTTAAGGTTGGTCTATTTTTTAAAATGTGCAAGTATGTTTTTTAATTCCCTGCATTTATAATCACCCTTTATCAGTGCTTTTGCTGCTGTCATTGCTATTTTCAACTTGTTTGGTGATATGGGTCATACTCACCCTGCTTCATCAGCCATCTCATGCAACAGCATATCCACTTCATTCTAGAGACCAAAACAAAACAGGCAAGCATTTCAAAAACATGTGATGATTCAGGGTTGGAATCATTACTGGGGTTAAGACTGCCTTCAGAAGTAGCCACAGGAGCACAGTCTGCCCTGGTTGTGAGACGACAGTGCTTATTACCTGAGGTGTTGTCAGAGTGGTGGTGTTGCCCATTGTGTCTTCCATCTGAGCTGTCTGCACATCAAGAGTTTCAAACTGGTTTTCAAACTTGTCCATTAACGCAGAGATCTGTAGAGAAAGACAGAAAACAACATTACTATTTTATTAAAACTTTATTGACATATTTTGTTTCACTTTGTTTGTGTATGTGTCTGTCTACGCTACCTTTTCCAAGTTCATGCTTTTGAGTGTAGCATCCATAGACTTGACCACTCCTGACATGGACTTAGACACCTGGACATAAAAAAAACACATAGAATAAAGAGCTGAAGCCTCGGTAGTCCTCTCACTTTTTACTGGTCTAACTTGTTGTGACTGAAAGCTGGATCAGGGCAGTGGAAGTCAGACAGGGAGATAGCTCTTGACATGGCCAAGCTTAGAGTGCTATATCCATACTGTTCCACTAGGTGTCACTTTTACCTTTTTAAACCAGATATTTGCCATGACTGCCTCTCAGCCTAAAACCAGAATTTTCAGGGATGCTGCTTATTAGGGATAAAGCTCTTCAAAACCAACCAATCAATAGTCGACCAAATTGTCATAAAGGTGTTAATTATGAATGTAATGTGTTAATGTTTTATGAGACAGGCAGCAGAGGCTCCAAGAGGTGTTTCTCAGTCTCTCTCAATAAGATCTCACACCATGCTTCCATTTCTATAGACGCTATTAACTTCTATTCTATGAAATATCTCCTGTCCTACAGCGAACCTGAATTAAAGCAATTTACAGGGGCTGTTACTCTCACAAGAGCGAGCAGCTAAAGTCTAAAGCCTTAAGTCCGAGGCACATCTAATGACATTACATAATTGCCGGCTTTTTGTTTGTGTGTCTGCTAGCCTTTTTTGCTCACTCTCACTCCCTGTGTCTCCTTTGTGTAGGACTCTTGACTGAGTGTATCTTAAGGAAAGACTACTTTGGACTTTTTAGCCTAAAATAGTTGCCTCTGCAGCTACCCGCCTTCTGAAAAAAGATGTTTTCAAAGTGTTCAAAACATACACTTTGAAAAATAGCTGCACAGTGTAAATATCTGGTAGGCTGATGACTGACTACTGGGTCTGCTGTTTCACAGGAAGTTACAATGTTGGGTTGTCCCTATGGCTTAGGGGATAAAATGCTGACCATGGATCACAAGGTCCCTGCACAAAAAGCCAGCTGGGAACCAGTTTGTTGCCCATCTCTCATCCTCAATTCTGTTAATCTCTTCCTACTATTGCTATCCAATTACGGCTGAAAATATTCCAAGAATAATAACAACAACACTAAGAAAAGAAGTTGCAATGCTGACCAGGCATGCTGTTTGACACGATGGAATAATCATTTGTGGTGGAGTTGATTTTTCACAACGGCAGACAGTACAAACCCCTGCACACTTTCTCCAATCGAAATGATCAGGTAATTCTTTGAATACAAGGTTATCTTGAAAAATGGATCTGTGCTTGCAGTAAATATGTTAGGTATGTTTATCACAGGTTGGCATTTACCTGCTATACGTAGCATCAGAAAGCAAGGCAAGTCTTCTACAAACCATGCACCTGCAGTCCTGACCTGGTTCATTGTGACAGCAGTCTGGACCCGAGAAGCCACAGCATCCACACGAGCACTCATCCTCAGGAAGTTAATGGACTGATGCTTCTGACGGATGGCATTTTCTGCATGGATCCTAGCTGCCTCCATATTACCCTTCTGGATAGCCTGAGAAACAAAGAAAGGGGGTACATGCACAAAAATTACGCAACCTCTCTCTCTGGATCCTGGTCTTTGGTAAATTCACAATTTAACAAGCCAACCTGCTTCACTTTTGCCTTTTCTGCCTTTTCTTCTTTGTCACATTTCTTGGAGTTGCGCTGTAGATCCTTGGCAGCAAACTTGAGGTTGAACAAGTGTTCTGTATGGCTAGTCAGGGGATGGTTTATTTTAGTAATGGTAATACGTTGTTATTGTAAAATATATACTGAATATAAACTGAGGCACCCAAAAGTTATCACCTAACTGCAACCAAGTAGCTGTAAGCAAGACAAATGTTTTTTCCGTGACAAGTGAATACTTAGCCAAAGAATGATCAGATTAGCTAGGCAAGCTAGCTAGCGGACCATTCTTTTCCCTCATTATTGAATGACTGGGCAGAAGTTACAAGCTAGTGCACATCAGGACTAGCTACCAAACCCATCTTACATTTGACCAGTTACTGCCACTGCTCGTATCTACCGTTATGTCTGTTAGCCTAAACAGGAAAGGATACTCTCCATATTCGACATGGTGGCCTCTTTCTGAGACAAATACTCAGTCTGGTGATACACTGCTACGAAGGAGCAGCCAGCCACTCACAGCTGTTTGTTTTGATTTACTCGAGCTAGCGTACATTCGTCACTGCAGCGAGGCGAGAGGCTTCACTGATGTTTACTTCCGCATTTGTTTAACATCAGCTAAGAAGAAGGGCAGTTTCGCATTTGCCTTGGTGTCAAAACGGCAGTCTTGTAATCTTTTAACATTTTTTTTCCTTCGGGAGTGAATCTGTAATTGTTCAGGTAAGAAAGACTTTGTAAACATCCTATAAAACGTTTAAAAATGTTCGCTCATGTTACGCATGCGCAGCATAGTGACGTTAAGAAGTACGAAATTCACAAAATTTAAGCTTTTTTAAGCTGTTTTGTGTTTAATAACGAACCTATTTGTTGATTATAAACAAATATCATAATTTTAGACGGATGGATGCATGTGCAATATGATTTGTCGTCCCTTCTGGATAAATACATAGATTCGCTAAAAACCATTGCGGGGCTCATACATACGTGGCTAAACCATTACATGTGAACGATCTTGACGTATCTTTATCTTTGAATACAGTAGCAACTTCAGTCCACCTTTCACCGTCGTCACACAGTCACGATTTTGCATGGCGTGCTCGCGCCTCCTACGTCACGGCTGCTGGAGAAGTGGACGGGCGCGCGTGTCCAAAGCAGACAAGTTCCATCCAGGCTAAAAATAGTTTGTACCCGGTATCGGTAGGTTGTGGTACACGTCTAGTGACGTCATTTGTGCTTTTTTAGTGAAGGAGTAAATTGACCTTTTCTGCTGAACCACTCGCTGTTTGCCTTAACGCTTTCAGTCATTTCTCTCACTTGATTTCTGATGCATCAACGAGTATGGAACATCTGTAAACGGTTTTTGTTGGGTTCTGCATGGAGAGAATGACAGTCGGGACGGGTTTGTGATCTGACGGGAACATAGAGGGGTTTAGGCTAGTTGTTGTCGAAGAGATGGGATAGAAAGCTTGAAAATGCAGCACGAGGAATAACAGGATCATCGGTTGTTCAGAAGAAAAAAAAAGATTTCCGGTGTGTGCGTTCACCGGCCAGCCGAAGGGGGCTGGGGTTGTGGGGATTAACGGCTGGGTCAGGGGGAGGGAGCAGCACGGATGACTCATGCTGTATCTGCTGATAGTCTGTCCGGACACAGCACCAAATAAAATGATGTGTGCTTGACAGTAAAGAAGTGAATGAGAAGTGTTTAAGAAATGTCCCCCCAAAGTAGCCGATGAGCGCATCCGGCGGTTTAACGGCAATTTAACAGTTTAACAGTCGAGCTTGTCTGCCTGGGGTTGGAGCTAGCTCCATAACCTTAACACAGAAGTCCTGGCCTTAACACCAGTACAGCCATGGGCTAACATTTGGGATTTTAGTCCATTTTAATACCCACTTATACGACAAACACAGCAGGGCAGGTACACTATAAAGTGCTTCCTCATCCAGCCGGTTTAATAATGAGTTTAGACAGCCATTCATTCAGTACAAGGCCCAGACTTTAATGGTTCCTCCTCAAAATTTAGCTCTTGAACCTCTATTTTTAAGGAGGCACATATTAGAACTATATTACACCTGTTAACGCCCTACGCGCCACCACCACAACACACTACTCCACCGTCATTGTTGTGACCGTAGACGGCTGTACACACGCACGCACGCACACACACGCGCGCGCGCACACTCCCCAGTCATAACTGAATGACGGCAGGTCGCTATGGAAACTGCGTTACGCTCCGGGCGGCCGGAGGAGAAAACAAGAGCGCGAGGACTCATTTCAGTCCTCATTTCAGCACCACGCGAGCTCCTGGACAGCGCCCGGATGAACTCGCGCACAGATTCTAGCCTCGTATGCCTTGTAAGGGACAGAGCAGCGTCAGCACCGAGCATAGCCGGAGTAGGTAGCGACTTTAAAAGAAAAACAAACCCACGTACAAGAGACACAAGACTCTCCGGACCTGAAGCTCGGTGGATACTCAAGGTTTAATTCCGCTGACAAGGAGCCAGTCGCTCCCTCAAATGCCACAGCAACAGGTAAGAACCTTCAGCTCTTTTTGTGCGGCTGCATGGAGCAGACGCGCTGGTGTCTAACGTGTTTTTAATCCTGGCACAGAGAAGAGCATCTGCCCTTTACCCTGACAGGCACTTAATTGCGGTTAATTACCCTCACCTGGTATCTCAGGAGTAAGTAAGTGCGTGATTAGGCGATTAGAGCGAAGACCAGCAGGGCACAGTGAAATTCGGCAGGGCTCTGGATCAGTTCCAGGAAATGTTAAGTAGTGATGGGCTGTGAAGCAGTACAGAAGATAAACTGTCACCTTTAGTTAGTGGGAAACAACTCTAATGATTTTTTTCTTTCATTGTCAGGGCAAGTTTGGCAGTAACATTTTTAAGATCCTATACTCTGTATATTCTATACATAATATCTGACCAGTAGACACTGAAATTACATTTTGTAGGGTAATTCAACAAATAGTGAGTTGTTTAACTGCAATTCATGGAATCATAATTGTTTCAGTAAGTGGAAGAGAAAGAGGATATTTTAGATATATAGAAGACCTCTGTATAATTAAATTATATTCCTGGACACATAGGGCTGCTGTGGGTTTTATGAAGAGTTTTCTACCCACAGGACAGAATTCTTTTATTTGATTTTATGTGTTTTATACTGGAGTGGCAAACTGAGTTTACAGAGCGTTATTGTTTGTGTGTGGTTTGGGTTTTGCCCAGTGTATATGAGACCCTGTGGTTTGCTGGGTTTTCAGTGGCCATAGATTATGTGTGAGCTGAGCCGATACGCCTGGATGAGTCACTCAGGCTGCAAGTTTGCAGAAAAGCGCGAAAAGGGAGGGGGGGGGGGGATACAGGGGCTAGCTGGAAAACAGTCCCGCAGTGCCGCTCTGCTCTTCAACACATTGTTTCATTGTCTATATGATCCGTGTCAACGTGTGGAACTGTATTTATCACCTATGGATGTATGATTGCTCTTTTTTTGCACTTGAAGCTCACCTTGTGAAAGTGGGCTCAGACAGATGTCTCATCCACAGCGTTTTTTTTTTCTGAGCATTGTGTTCTCAAACTCAACTTCTTTGTCTTCTGGTGAGCATACTCAGTTCTTTCTGAATGAGCAGCGAGGTTACCTTTTATAGCTTTACAGATGCTATGGAGTAAAGCGTTCTTTAGATTTCGTTGAAATGTGAATTGGAAGATTTATAAACACTCCCTATAATAGATTGTTTGTGGCTGTTACAGACTGTAGCCCTCTGATGTCTGACAAACGGCTCACAGAAAGCATCCCATTACTGCTCATTAGTATCCCAATGTTTACCCTGCTAGTATTGACAAATCATAGCAATCAGCAGCATTCAGCTGTAGCACTGAGTGACATCTATTGATTAAAGCAAACAATGGTTCATAATGGGCTGCTATGAACCACAGTTACACACTCAAACATGAGCACTCGCTCCCTGAAACACTTTTATACGCACCCACAATCACACACTCAATCACATAGCAGAGACTCTTCTGACAGACTTGGTTAGGCAAATGCTGTTTGGTTTATTGAAAAATATGTCTAGTTTGTAGACATTGATTGATGGAGCCTGGATGCAGAGGCTGCTGTGTGTGTAGCTGCCAAGAGGATTAAACATGTGAAAGCCAAACAAAAATAATTGGCTGATATTAAATCCCGCTTTGTTCCAATTTGTGTTACAGTTTACAAAAGTGTTATATAAAAGCCTGTGTGCACTCACATGAATGTGCGTGGGAGTCATTGTTTGTAATGTATACACATCATGTGCTGCACACACGGACACAAAAACAGATGTGTGTCTTTAATTAGTGACGTTGGTGTGATTAATGCAGTCTGCTGGTGATGACTCATTCATCTTAACCCTTGCTCCTCTGGTGGAAACAAGCAATAAACAAAGATTAAGTCTACCTTTAAATGTTATTATTATTATTGTTACACATCATACATTTACACAATAATTGAGTATAAGTACTTTTTTGTTTTCAAAAGAGCTGAACCAGATGTTGTATCTGACTGAGGTTGGAGTGTAAATAAAGGGACTAATTGATGTGAGTTTGGGTGGTGAGTGTGTTTCCGATTCTGTGATTCCAGTCAAATATGTCCTCTTAATTTGTTGTGATCTGGTTGATTGAGTGGAAGAATATTTATGCAAAGCACATCTATGTGGATCGCTCCATGTGTCAGCTTGTCAACACAGCAGTTACATTAGCATTGTGGAGAATCTGTCAGCCAAGCTGTGACTTGCAGACAGCAGGCCGGCAGGGAGTGTGCATATGACTGTGAGTGAGTGCTAAGTGTGTGTGTGTGTGTGTGAGAGAGAGAGAGAGAGAGAGAGAGAGAGAGAGAGAGAGAGAGAGAGAGAGAGAGAGAGAGAGAGAGAGAGTTATAAACATAGCACATATTGTTGGGGAGTTATAATGAACTCTCATTGTCATCCTCCATCTCTCCTTTCAGGGCAACAGCATGACTGAAACCAAATCCAGTCAGCGGTTCCACAGCCTGAACGCTGAGCAGGTGGAGGTTCTCCATCAGGTTTTGTCAGAGGTGGTTCCAATCCACGGCCGAGGGAACTTTCCCACGTTGGAGCTGCGTCCTCGAGACATCATCATAGCTGTGCGGGCCAGGCTGCAGAAGCAGGGAATCACCGTAAGAGATGTTCGTCTGAATGGCTCCACGGCTAGCCACGTCCTCGTCCGAGACAACGGAACAAGCTACAAGGACCTGGACATCATCTTTGGAGTGGAGCTGCCCAGTCAGGAGGAGTTCCAGGTATGATTACTGTACAGCTTTGGATAGGAAAAGGAAGCAGGTCAATGTAATAAGAGTTAAAAGAGAGAAAAGTGGGGCTCAATCCCCTCTGTCTGAATCTCTAATATCTCAAGGCTGTTGTAGTATTTATTATAGTATGTATTTATTTTTTGAGATGCTATGTTGATTATAATGTTATTGTAGTCCTACCCATAATTTAATTTCAGGACGTTATACTATGAGGCTGAATCAGTAGTATTGATATTAATATTCTTAATTGTATTACAGAGAAAACGAAACCACAAGAGCATCACAACATTCTGTTCAAAGATGCAAGCAATATTACACTTAGATTGCAGTCATTAGTTTTAGCTGTCACATTGTTGACCTCTTCTCCTCCCAGGTGATCAAGGAGTCAGTGCTGGGCTGCTTGCTGGACTGCCTGCCTGCTGGGGTCAACAGGGAGCGTATCAGCAGTGCTACAATGAAGGAGGCCTACGTCCAGAAAATGGTCAAGGTCTTTAATGAGCATGACCGCTGGAGCCTCATCTCACTCTCAAACAACAGTGGCAAAAACCTGGAGCTCAAATTTGTGAGCGTGCTGAGGCGACAGTTTGAGTTCAGCGTCGACTCCTTCCAGATCATTCTGGATCGTCTCTTGGAGTCCTACATGCAGCAAGAATCACAGCACAAAAATAATACTGTTGATCTTAAGGAGCAGCCAGCAGAGAATCAGAATAAAGACTCTCCCTCTCTGCTCAAACAGGCCACTGCTGCAGAAACAGAGAAGAGTGCTGCTACAGATGTTTCCAGTGAAGAGGGGGCCCAGGTCAGCCAGACACAACAGAGAGATGAGGTGCATGAGATGGAGTCCCAGACAGAACTCTCACACCAAACTGAACACTCAAACCAGACAAAACTGGACGAAGTTGAAAAAGATGACGATGAGAAAACACCTGCAGAGTTGAACGAAGTGTCAGAACACTTTGATGAGACACACTTCTCTGACCAGACATCTCTAGACCTTTCGTCAGTAAAGAAACAAACGTCTGAGGAAGCCGAACCGCCAACTCAGATTGAGCTCAGACACGAGCCAGAGCTCTCAGACGAAACCAACAGCTCAACGAAGGTAGAACAGTCAGAGCAAACCCAGCCCCGTGATGGCCAGCAACCAGCACACTCAAATCACAAAGAACCCTCTGCCCAGAGAGAACAATCTGACCACACAAAGCCCCCCGATGAACAGAACGAACTCACAGAGCAGATGGGACACTCCGAGCCGCCAAAAACCTCAAACAAATCCCAGACGGAGTCTCTGAACCTGGCAGAAGAACGGCACAGTGCAGATAAGTGTTTCAGTGAGGATCAGAGAAGTGATGAGGAAGATAACACACAACATGTGTCTGCTCCAGACTCCAGCACATCTTCACATGCACAGATAGAGACACACTTAGCAGATGAAAGAGAAGTAGAAACAGAGACGGGAGAGCAGGCAGAGAAGGAAAATGACACGGAAATAAGTGAAGTGACAGAAGAGGTTGCATCAGAAGCAAAAAACATAGAAGACACACAGGGTATCGATTGTTCCAGCTCCAGCTCTTCCATATCTCTGACGCTTCACAACACACAGCCTGCTGGCACACAGGATGCACCGGAGATTCACAGCACACTACACAAAGATCACTCAGATAAAACACTGAACACACTTGATACCGTCAGCCCTCCAGATTCTCAGGATATTTTACCTGCACCACCCAGCCTTGTTTCCGACAAAAAGACCTCCTCTTCTCCCTCTTGTAAGGCCTCAGATAGACTGTCTCACATGGTGGTGCTCAAACACTCCTCTCCCAAGCCCCCCCGGAGGATGTGCAGGAAGGTTACCCCCAATCATTACCCCGGTCCAGTTTCTGAAAGCGAACCTGTCATAGCACCCTGTCCAGATCCAAACCCCTGCCCCAGCACTGAACATGAGATAGCCTTTAACCCAAAGCCAACAGCTCCCAGTTCAGACCCTGGAAGTGCTCCATCAACCAGTGTCCCTACTATAACAACCCCTGGGCCTGAACCCAACCCTTCCAGTAACCTAGCTTCGAACCTAGACCTTACCTCAGCTCCCGATCCAGCCCCTGATATAATCTCCCCCTCTGCTGCAGATCCCGTGTCTGTTATACCTCAAGAGCCATCATCCCCTCAGCTCGTCACAGAGAGTTCATGTGAGACAAGGATTCAGACCCTAAAAGAGACACCGCTTACCCATGTGGCTATCGATGAGCAAAGCCAGTCCTCCGCCAGAGAAACTGTCCCTGCACCCAAACAATCAGAGCATCTCGACTCAGTGGACGTGTTAGTTTCACACACTGATACGTCCAGCTCACACACCCAAGAACCTGCACATACCTCAGAGGTTGAGCTCAGTGATGAAGATGAAAACAGAGAACTAGGGACCAAAAACACAGACTTGAATCAGCCAAACAGCAGCCCACAAGAGACCACGCTTAGTTCACCCTCCCCTTCCCACTGTGTCACCCCTCCTGTTTCCTGTCTCACCCCTCCCGTCCTCAGTCTTTCTCCTCCCTGCTTCACTCCCTCGCCACCCAGCCTCAGTCCTCCCCCATGTCTGACCCCTCCGTCTCACTGCCTCCCATCTCCGATGCTCGGCACCGTCAGCCCTGCCACCAGCTTTAGCTCTCCGCCCCTGAGTTTCAGCCCTACCTCATCCTGCCTCAGCTCATCTCCTTACCTGACGCCGCCTATGCTTAGCCTCAGCCCTCCTCCGCTCTGTCTTAGCCCCCCATCCCCCTGCCTCAGCCCTCCCCTCCTCTGCCTCACTCCGCCGGTGGAGTCAGAGGACCTTGTACCTCAGGTATCTTCAGACATGGAGCCTTTGATACTGAACACAGACAGCGAGGAACAGATTAAAGAGTCCTCCCCTCAGCCAGGAATTCCTCTCCTACAGTTGGAGGATAAAAAAGAAGAAGATTATATCTCATCGTTGCCTCGGGTTGCAGAGCCTGTTTCTTTTCCAATCACAATCCCGAGCTCCACCTCACATGTGCTGCCTCCATCTCAGTCTGCAGGCCCAGGAGATTCTGCCCCTCCGAAAGCCAACGAGGCATCCAGCTCTGTGCCTGAGAACAAAGACGTCCCCGAGGCAAACGCAGACATGCCTGAACAGAGCAACGGTCCTCAGGCATGTGGCTCAGTCCCTGCTGTCGAGGTCCTGGCAGAGAGCATGTATGGTGACTTTGAGGCAGCCATGGACCACCTGCGCTACCGCCTGATCGCTACCAGGAACCCAGAGGAGATTCGAGGTGGTGGCTTGTTGAAATACAGCAACCTGTTGGTCAGGGACTACCGACCGGCCAGCGAGACTCAGATAAAGACCCTGGAGCGCTACATGTGCTCCCGCTTTTTCATCGATTTCCCTGACGTGCAGGAGCAGCAGAGGAAGATCCTGTCCTACTTGAAGAACCACTTTATCGGCGAGGAGAGAAGCAAGTACCAGTACCTGATGACGCTGCGTCGTGTGGTAGACGACAGCACAGTGTGTCTGATGGGACACGAGAGGCGTCAGACACTGAACATGATCACAGTGCTGGCACTGAAGGTTCTAGGAGAGCAAAACATTATCCCCAACACAGACCACGTGACCTGCTTCTACCAGCCCGCCCCATACCTTGCCGAGCACAGTGCCCCCTATTTAGCAGAACCCAGCTACTGCAGCTACTATATACCCCAAGGGGGATCAACTCTGCTTTACCAGCCGTACCCCTTACACCTCCACACGCAGACTGGACTAGTCTAAAACACACACAAACACATACGTAATTACACAAAACACACAGTGGAGCAAGGGTGCTTGCCGTGAAGAAAGAGCTGGAGAATGGAAATATAATCCAGGGATAAACTGTTTGGTCTATAATAGACCTATGGGGGTGGGGTTGAGTGGGTTTTTACAGTAAACTCCCAGAGTACTCTGTAACGTTCTAACATGATTATATTTAATTATCTGGGCTTTGTGGGGAAAATAATAATTCTTCCGATATTGTTAAAATTCCAGAAAATGCTGTATGCATTGCATGAGTCATAGCCCTTTGGTCTCCCTAGGAAACCAACTGTGCTGACATTCACACACACACACACACACACACATTAAACACACTTCCAGGTTCTTGAATTCTTGTACACTCTTTTCATGTTCTTACTGTGTTGTTCTTAATGGGTTTGTTCAGAATGTGGACCTTGCCTGTGGTTGATATTGTGCATGGATAAATTAGGACTGTTCTCTCACTGCCAAATACTGTGTGACTACTATGCTTCTTAAACAGTTAAATGTAACTCTGTTAATCCGTTGCTGAAGGGGTGTATTCTGAAAAAAAGGACACAAGTCTACAGAGGGACAAGTCTACCAGTGTGTACAGTGCGTTCATCAGAACACACACATGCATGCACAACACATACACACAAATGCACACACACAAACAAACATACAGTATACTGTACGCACACAAAGTTGGACAGGCATGAGTAGCTACATATACAGTATATCACATTCTGAAGTTAAAGCAAAGGCTTTTAATTTAATAAAAATTGATCTATTTTTGCAAGACTTTCCAAGATAATACTCAGTGGTAAACAGACTGGTTAGTTCTTACAGAAAAATGCCAACAACAATGCCTTTGCAATAGACTGTACAGCGTATTGATTACAGTATATCGTGTGCAGATACACTGCATTGTTTTCAGGTAAATTGTGTTAAGATGTAGTGCTTGATTCCTTTCCCTTGTGGAGTCCTTTCTGTAATCATGTGAAGTACTGTACCATCTAGTGTTGATTTATTTACTGCTAAAGTTTACTCTTTGGAGGTGGTCAGGTGATAACCATCTTTGGGTCATCTCTAAACATAGCAGACGCAGATCCGTCTAAACCGAAGGAGTTACATTTAAACTGGTGTGACTCCTGTCAGCATGAATCAACATCCTCTAATTCACGCAGTCGACATGAAACAAGTTCAAATCCACCTCAAACCTGTTTCAATCTAAGTTCAAAGCCGTGCAACAGCAACTATGACCAAAGATGGTTCGGTAGGGAAAATCAAGTGCCTAAATGTGAGACATCATTGGCATGTCTTTATCTCACTGCACTGGGGGTGTTAACGGGGTGGGCCTGGGGCTGGGTTGGGTGTGTGTTCAGTTGTTGACCCCTGTTATTGCTGCCCGTTTTGATGTCTTCTTTAATGTAGTCCTTTGTTGTAGTTTATTCATGTACATTTTGATAAAAAATAAAGGGGGAAACGAAAAGAGAAAACGAATTCCAACAGCGCTTTTTTTTCTCGTATTTTCGCTCCATTCTCATTCACACCCCTTCCACTTTCCCCAAAACGACATGCTGTACAGCTTACGTCTCCTCCCCATGATTGCGCTCTGCGATGATCCACTTAAGCGTGACCGTCAAATCACAACGGTGCCCAGGAGAGCGACCCAAAGCTGTGAAATTCTGTGTGTGTGAGGCCTCTTATCGCAAATCACCTGTCCTTCAGATGTGTTTGGACCCGAATGACGCACGTCTACGCAACACAGCAGGCTCAACAATGTGTAAATGTGAGGAGAATATGGTTCGTGAGGTGTGAGACTGAAAGGGGAGATGGGAGAGGAGGGGGCCAGAGAGGAGTGTGTGTGTAAGTGTGTGTGTGTGTGTGTGTGTGTGTGTGTGTGTGTGTGTGTGTGTGTGTGTGTGTGTGTTCAGACGGGAATATACTATGTGCAGTGGCAGCATCAGGTGGTCCCCTTCTCCATCTAGTAATTGAAGAGACCTACAGTATAATGAAATAACAGGGCTGCCTTCTTACTCCCTCCAGCCTTTCCTCCCACTTCACACCACTCGTAAGTCTTGGACACAGGGGAGATGGGGCATCTCTTTCCACAGGAGGGGCGCTCATGTGTGATGGCAGGTAGTGACACTGTCACACACCCGCCCATATACACACGGTGCAGGCTTCCGCTCGTGTGCGCACAGCTGCAAGCATGTGGCTCTCTGCGAGAGAAAAGTGAGTGTGTGATCTAATATGGTCTGTATCAGCGTCTCACAGACCTCTGAGCCACTCATGTCCACTCGGGGTTTCCATAGAGACAGAGACAGGCAGCAAGGTGGGCGCAGAGAGCATGACGAAAGACAGGGAAGACCCACACACCAAACGAGGGGGCGAGAGACGAAAACAAGCAAAAAAGGAAAAAGCAGGTGGGTGAAGTGAAAGAAAGATAGTGGACAGAGAGATGGACGGATGAGAAAAGAGAGAGTTGAGGGGGAGACAGAAAGCAGAGAGTGGAGGGGGGGTGAGGTTGTAGATAAAGCGAGGCGAGAGGAGCAGGAGCAGGGGAGTTGATGGGGAGAGCGTGGGAGGTTGTCAGGCCTTTCAGTCACAGGGGAGTCACTGTGAGGTGGCTGCAGTGACGACAGCAGTGATGTTAGAGCGGGAGCACACACACACACACGCATACACACATGCAGGAGCGCGCACACAGCTGCGCGCACATCAATTCTCCTAATGGCCTGCCCACCCATCCACCTTCAACAAACACATTGAAACTCACCGAGACAACAAGAGAACATCACCCACACATCTGTCTCTCTGTGGCTAATACATTCAGTTTGACTGTCTTCTCTGTATCATTTCTTTAATCTCTCACGCAGCTTCGACAGCTTGAACGGACAAGTAAAAGGCTTTTTATTTGCTCTGATTTCCAAATCTGTTCATACCTCGGAGTTAAAATGGGAATCTTTTGAGTGCACACGCAGCCTCTGCAGTACACATGGAAACAAAGGCATCAACTTGGGGCTAGCAGAGGCTTCAGGCACGAAACATGTTGCTCTATCTAAAGTGTGAATCGAGATAATTGTGGCTGCGGGCCAACTGATTCCAATCTCCCTTCATCTTGTCGGCCAAATTAATTCCTCTGTAACTCTCCGTTGATTGCCAGCCCTTTTAAAGTCTCATGTGAGAGCAGTGTTTATTGAATGCCATGATAGTCACCAGTGAACCTGCTATTATAAAACACTTAGTGGAACACAGCTGATAGAGACCAGAATCGTCCGCGAGGGCTTTATGCAGCTTCGCAGGCTGAGCTGCTGTTTCTGCGGTAATAAAACGAATCCATAGTATTCACCATTCATAATTTTGTTTCATTCACTACAACCTCCCCCTCACCCCCCTTAACCCATACCTCCCACGTCCTCTATCTTCCTCCTCGCCCCCCTCCCTATACCCACTGTGTGCCTCCCACCCACCTGCTTCCTTGACTGCTATGACTCAGTCCTCTTCCAGCTGAGGGTACAAGAGGATAAAAACCTTGATGAAAAACAGCCAAGAAAACCATTTTACTCAAAGAAATAGAGCAATTGGCAAGGCAAGTGGCTGCTGCATCTTTAGTTCTAATGCCACACATGCACACACACGAGCACACACCTTCAACCCCCTCCCTGCATCAGACATGCACACACACACACACTGCCACCACATTGAAACAGATGCACTCTTACTTTAGTCGCTAATTCATCCTTAACAGCAAAAATAGGAAGGCAGTGAGGAGTGTTTCAAAAATAGTTTTTCATTTCTCTAGATAGAAGTCTGTGTCATCACGACTCTGTGACATGGATGGATGATTTCTTAAAGGCGAACTTGCCAAATACATGCTATGCACAGAGCCTGAATCCGAAAACCTTGAGGGATTGAGCCTGTCCATCATATCACTTTGTTATTCCACTTGCAGCTTCAACCCATGTGTGCTATTTTCTTTCTCAAATTGTACCGTCATTACTTCAGCTCCTCTTACATCCATCCGCATTGTGCAGGGATGCAGAATATAGTGGGGGACGATTATGTTTCCTGAATGGTGTCTGTGCCTCCCTTCCGCTTGTCTCTTACGTATCAAATCCATTCAGAAACTTGTGGGTCACTGAGACCTTACTTCATTAATTACGCAAACCAAATGCACTATAATGGATCACAATGTTATCCATGTGACAAAGACGCACGCTTACATAACATGTGATCAATCAGGTGGACAGAAAGGCAGATTCACTTACACAGCGAGGGGTGTAATTTACTGAGAAAGGCAGCACAGCTGTACATGCAGCTGGCTGCTGTACAACTTTACCCATTATTTTACCTGCCACAGCAGCCCACGTGCCACTGTGTGATATACACGCTCCATTCTGCATAGATAAATCTTATATAGCCTCAGCTGAAGGTGATCGTCTTAAATGGGCATTCCACTCATTTTGCATTATAGGAAATGTAGGATCCAGTGTAACAGGTGTTTGAGCCGGGTGGGTCTTCAGCTTCATGAATGATCTTCCATGTTTGCCTTTCTGTAAAACTTTTAAGACTGCTCTTCCCTGATTACTTCTTCTGTCCATGACACGGAATTGTTTTTTTTTTTTTTCTTTTCTTCCTTTTCTTCTGGATGAAGGGCAGAAATGAGAGCTTGACATCATCGGCAGGTCAGCGATGAGACTCGGCTCTGCGTGTCTCTGTGTGTTCCTGTGCTCGTGTCTGTTTGTTGCTTGGGGTGGGGGCTGTTTGTGTGTGCTGATGTTTATGCCTGTGATCTGTGGCGCTGCTGCTGTTTGCACTGAAGCATATATTAGCATGGGACTGGAAGAGGAGGGGAGTGTCTCACTGTGTGTGTGTGTGTGTGTGTGTGTCTACACTGATTGACGTCACAGACGCCCACTCATTTCCATCTTGTCTGCGTGCGCGCGGAGAGAATAGATCCCCATCTGCATCCAGCTCTTCTCCCCCTGCACGCCCCCCCCCCCTCCCGGTACTCTGTCTTCCTCACCCTGCCTCTTTTCATTCACTCGCTCTTGCACACCCCACCCCCGTAGAGTGCAGCCAGCCCCGCGGATAGCGACACATGACAGTCGAAGACAAACAATTTAAGACAGGCAGACAGCGACATCCTCTCTCAGCAGCATGGCGGAGAACCCTGCCCTGCCACTGAACATCTGTTCTTTTCAAGCATCGCTAAGGTCCGGTCTGCAGGGAGGACATCTGACTCTTCTTCACACAAAATGTCAGTGTGAAGGCTACCTGTTGACAGCTTGTGCGCGCGCATATTCTCCTCTGCATGCGTGCGTGTGTGTGTGTGTGTGTGTTCGCATGTGCAGAAGTGTGACGTTCTTCCCACAACAAACGTTCGTCCACATCCTCTCACTGGTATCCCTAGTGACGACAGGACATCATTTAAATCACTTCCTCGTAAAAGGTCATCCTCATCCTTTACGCAGAGAATTTCCTCCCACTCCCCTCACCGTCTTTATAGGCTACTACACACACCGGGAAGGCGTGTGCAAACACACGCACGTGCGCGCGCACACACACACACGCACCCCCACCCTGCGTGCTAGACTTTGACCAGAGCGATGCGGACAGGGGCTGTGAATGGATGAGTGTGTGGAGGAGACAGCGGCTGGGAGCGCGTGGGATGACAGAATAGGAAATGCACATGTTTAAAAGGGGAAATGGGGCTATTTATACATATCATAACCCATCAGAGAGGACGTCACGAGAGTGCGCACTGTGGTGGGGGCACGAGGCTGGGGGCACCTTGAGGTTACTAGACAGTGAAAAGAGAAATAAGAGGATGAAGTGCAGACAGGCAGGCAGACTGGCAGATGGTCAGACAGACAGTTGAGCAGGCAGACAAACACTCAGTTCAGGCAGCCAGGGTGCAGCCAGGCAGACGAAAGCTAAAATAATATTGGAGCAATTAGCTGTTTGATGTCAGAGCGCCTCGGGAGAGGCTGCGTGTGTTTGTTTGTGTGCATCTCAGTATCAAAGCCGTTAACGAGTCAGAGGGCCGATCACAGGAGACAGGATGAATGGACGGATCAATGGAGGTGCAGGAGCCGAGGAACAGCACAAGGGCTGCGCACATGAAAGGAGGTGGCGCGGCAAAGAGAGACCACCGCGGGCTGAGATCAGAAACTTTCTGTCTGATCAATAATGTATTTCCCTTCTTCGTTTTCCCCTCGCAGCGCCGCACCCCATCAGCAGATCTCACGCGGAGGGATGCTGAAATCACAGGCCGGGCAAGAGGACTCGCTCTTAATTGACTCGTCTGGTTGAAAACAGGTTAAATAGAAAAGCAAACGCATCAAACAGATAATACTGACAGGGGATTAAAGGGAAGGATGATGGGAGATGTGAATGAAAGAGGAGATGGGAGATCTCTCTGGAAGCCTGGAGGGATCAAGTTTGGATGTGTTTGAAGTGCTTTTTCATGGCGGAACGAGTGATCTGTCTCCTTTTATTCAATGATGCCTCGAAATAGGACCGAGGAAGAGGTAGTAACGCTTTAAACACAGCAGTTAATAAATTGCAGGGTTCATCAGGGCTCGCCAGGATGCCATGAGCAAAGCGCCCGTGTGCAGGGATAAAGATAAGGCAAGGCTGCCATCTAGCGGCGGCGCGGCGCAATAGCGCCGTGCACACAACAAAAAAATCGACAAAATGGAGCCCGGTGCTCGGCCATGACAATGCAGGTCAGAGGGGCTGCAACTGCTGTACAAAACGGCGAAGGAACCGCGACACGGCGCCGCAATGTGTGGGAAACACAGGCAGTGAGTCATAGGTAAATGAACTCTCACCAGCGCTGCCAATCAAATGCAGCCAATCAGATCTTCTTTAAGCTCTTTTCATAGAGGGCACTGCAAACCCATGCAGCATGTCACCAAAAAGCATCCTCTGGCATATTTTTACCGCACGTCTGAGCTTGAATGAACAGGGCAAACATGCATTCACACACTGTCAGTGCTGGGGGCCAGTGCGCGCACACACACACACACACACACACACACAGAAAGCTCAGGAGAAAAGTGGCCTATTCATTCTGAACCTTCTTGATGGCCTACGTGCAGCTTCTCATCCCTGCTGCTGCCAGGCTCCTACCATGCAGCACGCCCTGTATGCCCAAACTAAATACGGAGCTCTGTTCATAAGATGTTGCTAAATAAATCGGTGATATCTTGTTTGGGGGGTTGGCGGGTGAATGTGGGTCAGCGTCGCTCATGCTTGAGTTCATGGAGAGTTAAATCTGACTGTGTGAAGCCTGAAGGGGAATGAAGATGCAGGGGTGGATAGACACTGTCTGCTCCTTCAGAGGATCCGGGCCTCTGTAGACCAACACACACACACAGCACTAACTTCTCTGTCTCTGCTGACGGCTGCAGGACGGGGTGCAGGCTTCAGTAGAGGCCTTTAGTCAGCTGTTGAGTGCAACACGCTTTAATATTTTAGTGCTTCACAACACTTGTGAATCATTCTGCGAGGATGAGGAACTACGGAGCGGATGTCTCCTTATCAGAGAATCCTAGAATAGTGTCCCGGCCACGGCTGACCTTTGCTGACCCGAGCTCCCCGCGGACCCTCAGCAACAGTCCCACAGGATGAATCACGCTGGTTTCAACCCTCAGCGAGCATGTGCCGACCCACAGCGAGTTCAGAGGATCGACGAAACTTCCACAAATTAGACGGAGGATGAAGTGCCCGTGTTGAGGGTCTGTATCCTGCAGCAGCGGCCTCGGAGGAAACGCTGGATTTGCTCTGTGGTGAAATTACATTACAGGCTTGTTTCCTTCAGTCAAAGGTTGCGTCAGCAGTCTGAACTCTGCTTCATGTCCTGCACCTAAAATGAACATGTGCATCAAAGGTCTGACATCTCCCTATAAACACAGAACAGCTCTCATATGCGGTAAAGAACAGAGAATTTACTAGAACTAGATTACAGGATTGAATATAGATTTAACTTGTCGTTTGCATCAGTGTTGCATTTACTGACAAAATTAAAGTGGGATTTAAGGCTGCACATTCAAGCTGCTACTGAAGTTGCCTGCACTTGTAGATGTATGCTTACAAAGTTCACAGAAAAGCTCTTTTTTATGGAATATTAAGGTGTTAACGTGGAAGCTCTCACTTTATCTCTGCAAGAAACAAACACGAGACACCGATTCGAGGAAAATTCCCAGGACTTCTTTTTATTAAGAGAATTTCAGAACATAAGAGAGGGACCAGACACCTGCATTTGTCAGAGAAGGTTTCCAAATTCAGTCGTTTTAAAAAAACCAGAGTGTTTAGAAAAGCCGACATGACAGCGTGGATGGAGCAGGAGCTGTTGTACACGCAGGGTCGTCTAGGAGACAGGTCGGAGGCAATCGCTGTTCCCGGAATGTTTCACATGTTCATCTTCCTCTTTCTTATGTGGACAACACACTTCAACACGCTTTTTTTTTTTTTAAAACACGATTTCAATGGAAAAAAAAAAAAAAAACAAGAGACAGAAGCAAAAGGGAACTCACTGCACATTTAGAGGTCTAAAAGAATCACCCACATTAACATGGCTGAACCGTTAATAAAACATGGATAAAGGTTGAACTGTCGGGGGGAGGAAGGTCTAATCTGTGGAGGAAGAAGAGGGGAGGAGGAGGGCGGGAAGGGAGAAGAGCGGGGAAGGAGGGAAAAACACAGGAGTACACAACTCACAACATAGCCAATCCGGCAGGGACGCACTTTCTACACCACACAAGCCTTCAACAATCATGAAATGCCATTTAAAAAAGATTTTAGTGTGTTCATCTTGCTTGCAGACACTTGATATGACCACTGCAAATCTGCAAGGCGCTCCATAATCAGCTTTGCTTTTTGTGCTAAAAATCTGTACGGATACTTATAAAATCATTGATAAAAATATTCCTCTGTTAACAATACGCCTTGGAGGGAAACCATGTGAGAGACTTGGGGGGGCTGGCTGGCTGGCTGGGGGGTTCAGGGGGGGGAGAGGGATCGTAGAGGAGGAGGAGGAAGCTTGGGCAGTGGTGCTACTCGGACTTGGCCTCCTCCTTGGCCTCCTCGGGGGCCGCCTCCACCTGCGGGTCAAAGCAGACGGGTCAAGGTCAAGACTCGATCCGGCGCCGCGCGCCTGAAGCCTCAAAGTGCCGCTCCGCCGGTCTACCCACCTCGTTGGTCTTGGCCTCTCCGTTCTCAGAGTGGTTTTCCTCGTTTGCCTCTGCCTCTGCGTTCTCCTTCGCCTTCTTGGTCTTCTTGTCCTCCTTCTTGTCATTCACAGCCTTTTCTTTCTGCAGGGGGGGCCACAAAACAGGCGGTCAGCGAGCTGAACGTGCGCTCGAGGCCCGCGGCTTCCGCTTTGGGATGCGAGTTCACGGACTGTCGCTGTCTTACCTTCGCTGCCTTCTTGGCCTTTGGTTCCGGCTTGGGTTGGACCGGTTTCTGTGAAAGGACAGACTGCTGCATTTGAATACAACACTACTCTCTATGCTAACGTGTCACCTTTCTGAACGCACTGGAAGACACATTTTAATGGACAACCAAGAATCAAACTCCAAAATGTTCCCTATGAGGAAGCTTCTTCTAACGCAGACATCATCTGAGGGTTTATAACATCAACATGTCTGCCCCTAACCAGCTTTTTTTAGGAATATTAAGAGCCTCTGCTATGCCTGCTGTTGGTATTAAGTATGTATTGTTCCAGCTCTGCACTTTTTAATGCAAAAACTGTTCTGAATGCTGTTTCAGTCATGTAATAAGGCATTATATTAGCTTTAAGGCATGTCTGTCAACTTAATTACGGCCTAATTCACTACTTAAATGAACTTAACTCATTCTTAAGTTTAACAATGTCAAAAAAAGAAGGTTTTGAGGTTTAGTATTGTCAGGAAGCAAACTAAAGTATTTGATAAAAAGAAAATCTACTCCTCAACCTGTTTTTGCTCCTCTAAAAGCAAAGTATTGCTTAACCTGGCTTGCTGCATGTGTGGAACTACTTTTAAACACCCTGCCATGTCTTTTTAATCTAAATCTGTCGATGTGAATGAGCTGGCTGAGTTCGTATGTGCGTCTTCTTACCGCCGATAACCGGGCCGATCTCCTCTGAGGCTGAAACAGAACAAAGAGTGTTATCGGGGGGGCGTTCGCTCTGATCGGGACTGAATTCTGGAAACACACCTTTAATTTCAACACTTAAGTACTTTCTCCCCCACGTGTCCCACTACTGATTGAAATGTCATTTTAATCACATGTGTGAGGCGCTGCTGAACGTGGCCCCGCTTACCTCCTCCTTTTCTCCTCCTTCTGTTCCGTGAGGCTGAAAGACAGAAATATAACGAGTTAAAATGGGGAAAAAAATAAATATGACACTTCTGAAAGTTTAGATGGTGTTTATACGAACAGGAAGCAGTGGCTAAATGCTCCAGGGCCATATTACACATAATTACACACCTGCTGAAAAAACTTTTTAGCTTCACGTGAAAACAAAAATTTATTTCAAATACAGGCCATTTTAAAGGACTACAGGCCAGAAATGTCGGGCTACTGCACGCTTTCAGTAATGGGCTGTGAGGGCTCAGCCATGTGGGCCTCTGGAGCCATATTCTGAGGGCCCGGGCCCTGCTTGTCCCTTTCACTCCCCCATCTCTTTCTCTCATTCAATGCATGAAGCTCAGATTTGAAAGCTGGCGCGGGAGTCTTTGAGAAGGGGGAGGGACCTGCCGCGGCTCGCGGGCTCCACCTGGCGGCGGAGCCACGCCATCGCAGCCATTTGGGACTATGAACAAAGAGAGAAAATATACATTTTTATCGAAACGCCGCGGCGAATGTACGCTTTTACGGCCAAAATGCAAAGTAAAGGCACTAAAGCATTTTCTAGTGGCATTTTTGGCCGGTTTGGCGGCGAAATGGCGATAAGTGAAGCGTTTGTTCTCGGTAGGTCGGCGACGAAGGTGGACAAGAGCTGCAAAGCATGGCTGCTGCTTGTGCTTTAACTGCATGGAGACCGAAAGAGACTTCTGACTCTCCAAAGGACAGCGGCTCTCGGAAGAAAACGCGTTTTATAGGCCGTGTCCGAGCAGGAAAATATTCATTCTAACACATAAAAAATGTACATTATATCTAGAAAATAGGCAAAAATTACCAGCGATAAATACCGACTATACATAACGTTATAATTAAGTAATGTCTCAGAGGGATGTCTTCACAATCGTTTGCATTGCATTAATAGCTGATATCCCCTTCAAACTATTTTTTTTATCTCCAGAATACGTACCTTTCTCTTGGGCATGTTGATCTCTTGGAGGTTTTCTTACAAATACAACTAAAAACTGTTTTTCTTAGTGGGTTCAGTGCATGTGAAGACGAGTGTCTCCCTTATGCTCGGCAGTGTAGTAAACACACTGGAACAGAGAGGAGAGTGGTTGAATGGGGGGAGGGGTGCGGCTAAAGGCATGATGGATAGGCCCTCGGCCAATCAGGTGACGCCATTCGGGGCTGCAGAACACTTGGAATTTTGGAGCCGGTGATGATCTGAGGTCTGCGCGAATGGCTTCTTGTAGGGAGATGGGAGGAAGCCTGCAAGAATGAAAGGGTTGCATCCGAGGACGTGTTGCCCCGATACAAGTGTGTTTAATTACAGTGAGCCAGAGGCCGCGCGGCTGACCTGCACGCACCGCCGTGCAGGCCCCGGCGGCAGGAGACATGCCCCCGCGCAAAGCCGTGCATCCTCGCTGGCTCGTCTAGAAGCCCGGGCTCACATCTGCAGCCGCCAGCGAGGAGAAATTTCACCGCAAATTCACTTCGTCTCTGAGTCCAATATGGCGCCCACTCCTCTCCGACACATTTTTTTTTTGTTTGTCAGTCGGCTTTCCTAAATTCGTTTCAGGGGAAAAAGCCTTGCGTCGCCTGCCCCAGACGCCTGCAGGGGGCCCACGAAGCCCGTGTAATGTTGAGGCTGCACAAGACGGCGCTTCAGCGCCTGTGCTGTTGCACAAAAGCGCCCAAGTGTTCAAAATCACAGCGGATTTTTATTTATTTCTTAAATCCACCCTCCCTCAACCAATCGCTTATCAAACCCGCATTTACCAGAACACCTGCCGCGGTGCACACCGGCGACGTTAAAGCAACAACAGCCCACGTCTGGCTTGCAGACAATGGGGTCGATGCTGAAATATTCAGACAGTATAACCCTGTTGTCTTGCCGTCCTGATAGGCCTGCAGCCTCCCTGTGCGCGCGCGTACGTGTCTGCGAGTGTGTGCTCCCGCTCGACACAGGGGGGGAGAGAGAGAGAGGGGGAGGGTGGGGGGAGAAAGACGAGGAGGGGCGGGGAGGAAGAGTAGAGGCGGAGGAGGAATGCAAAGCTCCATCCAGCGCTGAGAGCATTTGCGCAGATAGTGTGCGCTGCCTTCGACAGACGCGCAGCATCTCAGCCGGGGAACTTTGTTGTTGTTGTTCTTGCTCTTGTTGTTGTTGTTGTTGTGTTCTGTCTCGCAGTCCGCCTGCAAAGTGTCTGCGAGGAGCACGGCGACCGACCGCGGCTTACCGGACCAGTGTCAGCACCAGGGATTCAACCATGGTGATCAAAGTGTACATAGCATCGTCCTCTGGATCCACTTCGGTAAGAGATAAGAGAGCGCCGGGGCTTTTATATGCGAGCTCTGAGCCGGGTTCATTTGCAGCATCCAGCGCTCGTCAGGCAAAAGAAGGGCGGCTGAACTTTTACTGAACTCTCAAAGTGATGTCCAGTCATCCTCTCGGTCCGGAGTGGTCTGACTGATGCTCTGTCCTCCTCGAGACTTTGGACCCAGATGGGGACCCTCAGCCTCTTGTCCTCTCTCTCTTTGCATTCTTTTATTGTGTCACAGAAAGGAGGAGGCAGAGAGGAAGTTTGAGCAGGGCACCCTTCTCTGTCAGCTGTGGTTTGTCACAGTGTTTCCTGATGTGACGGTTTGGTGTTTTTGCAGCTGAAATGTGGCTGAGCGAGGAGAAAGGCATGCAGCAAAAACCCAGAAGTGCAATGAAAATGGTCTGTTCTGTCACCTGATGCCCGGATAGGGTGGTTCACAGTCTGTGTGTTTGATAGGGGGACAGATCTGACTTGCTCTGTGTAGAAAGTAAGAGTCTTGAGTGTTGCCTTCACTGTCCTGCGGCCAAGAGGACCTTCAGCTTTACTCTTGCCAGTTTCTTCCAGAATGGAGAGGAATGATGGTGATGCAATTCTCCAGGGCCCCTTTTAGACCTGCAGCTGCAGCCCAGGAACACTTATTCTCTGTTTAGGGCTTGTTGTAGGTCTGGATTTGCTTGGACGTACACATTTCTACAGTCAAAGTGCCCTAAAGCTTGATTTCTGGCTATAATGCACTATTCTCAGAATCAAATATATTTAGCTTTCAGATCGGCTACTGCAAGACTTTAAGCGAGATCAATGCTTTAAAGATGGTTTGGTCATGGTCCAGATATATACTCAAATGCTCAATAGTCCAAATTTGAACGTGTTCTGATGGAAGTGGCACAGAAAATAGCAGCCAGTAAATGTAGTCAAGCAGTAAGAAACATATTTGCACTGCAGAAATTAAAGTGCCTCGTCATTCCATGAGGTTCGGATGGCCTTGAGGATGATTTACCCTCGCAGAGCAGCTCCTTATCATAGCTCACACACAGAGGAAGTGATCACGTCCAGAGTCCCTTTTCAGTTGGACAAAGGCCGAGTGACTTTATTGCCCTTACAGTAAATGACATTTGCAAAAGCTCTGCAGCAGTCTTGCAGGACGGGAGCTCCCTGTAAAGTCAGAGCGGCCCGAGTTCAGTCCATCAGTTTGCTGGAGGCTGTCTGGGAAAGTGCATTACCTCTCATTGATCTGTCTTCAGTAGAGTCTGCTTGAAGTGGACATGCTTATGCCCTCTTAAATGTTGCATTGGCACACTTAGACTCACATTATCGTCTCCATTCTACATCTGCTGTAGAGTTGGAAGAAAAGCAGCTGTGTTACTGAGTAAAGTGCCATAAACAGTAGTGCTGTCACACTACGGAGCTTACAGGACCTGCTCCATGTCTGATTTATACAGTATTTATGTTAGAATCTCTCTTTATGTCGTGTCTATCTTTAATGTAACACCAGTAAAACAGACAGACCAGTAAAATGCTGCCAACTGGCAATTTGTGGTTGAAACCCTCTGCCCTCACCAAGCTTGCAGTTTGATTGCATCAGTGACTACCAAACAATGCGATTGCATTCCACTCTCCAGCGGTGTCTGCTGCTCCATTAATCACTCCAATCGAGTTCAGCATGTGAATGGAGCAACAGCCAAAACGGGGAGACAAGTAGGAGTATTTCAAAAACAATGTTTTACTCCACATGACAAAAAAATTGCAGGTCAATGAGAGAGACAATGTAGAATTAGCCAGAGGGATGTATCAGATTCAGCACTCGACAGGCTGCAATAGCCAGCAGTATTCAGGCGGATGTATTTCCTAAAGACACTAAGTTCTGTTCTCATGTTAGAGCACATTTTAACTCTCAGCGCCTATGCTTTCATGCAAAATCTGATCCCAAAGTTATCAGACATGGTTCCATGTAGCGCCAAGGCTGGTAAACATCTCAACAAGCATCAGGTTTAATGGACTGAAGTCTTCATTTTCTAATGTAAGACAACCACAGCAGGCTGACCAAAGATGTGTAATAATGCAGAAAGGTCAGTTAGAGAGAAGTGTTCTATAGAAGTGACAGATAATGAAGAACTGAGGTGAGCTGTGTCAACATGATTGTTCCCGTCTGCGTGATTGGTGAATAGATTAGGTTGGGTGTGTGTGCCCATTGGCTCTTGCTCTATACCTGCAAGTGTATATTCATTGCAGTCCAGTAACAGTCGTGGAATAAATATTATCTTTGTGAAGCCGTTGATGCTGTAGTATTAGGAACATTATAACATGTTGCGCCTTATAATTGAATGCTTTTCAGCAAAACACCACAAACTACAGTCTCACATGTAATTGTGTGGAATCAACAACTTTCTGACATAAAAAGTAACATAGTAAGATTTAAGAAAGGCTTTTTTCAGGTCTGCTTCCTGCCACAGTTAGTGTGGGTTAGAGTTCCTGAGCAGTGCGCTGATTGCCAGCTGAGTTCCCCCCTGTGACCCCCTGACCTGTGCTAGTCCTGCATGAGGGCTGACATCATCATATTTCCAGGCAGTAATGAGAAGCAGAGTGTTTGAGTCACCTGAAGAAATGGTGTTGTGACTGGCTGTGAATTCTCCAGAGAGACCTCTAGTGTTACCGTCAGTTGCTTTGCAAAGATTAGGTCATGCTACAAAGCCATATCCTCATATCAACCCGGGCCATAAACGCATTGTGATGTTTGTACGTGCGGTATCTTTGAGAAGATAGTACCACCTGTTCTTGATTTACCTGGTTCTTAGGTTACATGGAGGTCAAATTTGATTACCAAATACACATGTAAATACATACATACACCTGTAGCAATGTATGAGGCTGTGCAGTGCTAGGCCAGCTGAAAGGACTTTGTGGAAAGAGCCAGAAACACTGACCAGCACCACAGCACTTTTACTGCCTCATTTCCCTTTATGCACTGCAGCCACACCATTGTACAATTTCCTCACTGCCACAATGAATGTACTAAGAATCACAACATCTTGGGAATATTCAACGTGTGCAGCATATTGCATAATGCATGTCCAAAGCTTGTGCTCTCTGCATCTCTGACTGCTCTTCTTCCACTGCAGCTTTGACACCAGGGTCTGTAGGTCAGGCTGGAGTTGGATGGCTGTTCCATTCAGTCAGTGAGTTTGTACAACAGGTCCTCTTTTTTTTTTTGCCCATTTGCTGTTGTTTCACCTTCAGGCAGCAGTGAGGGCACACAGCCAGAGCAGCAGCGTAAGGCTCTTTTGTAATAATGTTGTAATGCTGACTGAGCTCAGGATTGGGTGGAGGCTACTGTTGCTGCTAAAATGCCAGTGAGCGTCTGTTTTCAGCACAAATCAGACCTGATCTAATCAAGACAAAACGCTTATCCCAGCGTTGTTATCATAAACACACAGTGCTGGGCTTGATTCATGTTTCCTTCTGTCCAGACTGGAGTTTCCCGCATTCAAATGTTGGACCCCTGAGCCATTAAAAAGGTCATTTAGTCTTATCTACGAAGACCTTTGAACAAATTCAGTTTAAATGTCTTTTCCTCTTCGTCTGAGTGAATTGAACATGAATTGACCCCAACCCCGATTTGACACAGCTGATTGAATCAGCCTCCACCATATTGATCCAAGCCTGTGCTGTGGATACAGTTCACCCGATCAATGCCTGCCATTGTCTGTCAGCTGTTGCCAGAGTTCAGCCCTTTTCCAGGGATTGATCAGCCCTGGATCTGGTCTCATTGCCCCGCCACAGCTCTCACATGATGATGATGATGATAGTATTGAATCTTAGGTTCTGTTTTGAATCAAAAGAATGATCCATGCAACATTAGATATGTTTCACTTCAACATGCCCTTTAAACCTCAGATCACTTCCAAAATTAAATGTTCATAATTGAATTTTGAAAATGAATTAGATAAACTTTTTAGCATGGTGATGACCTCATATTGTTGCATGTTTATCCAGATGCAGTCATTTCAGACTCACGTTTGTGCTCAAGCTGAATCGCCGAATGATTGCTGCAGTTCTTGTGTGCATGAAGCATCTTGGGAATGTGCTAACACATAAGTAGAGTGCCAGTGCGGTAAAAAAAAACAGACCAGTGTCAAATAGTGTTTGCAAGTGTTTGTTTTGTGCTGTTATCAGTCTACTCAAACCAGAAGTAAGCATTTGAAATCAGTTTAGTAAACTTTAATCCGAGTAACAATTTGTGTGGCAACATTTTCATGATCCTAATTCATGACTGAAGACGTAGAGTCTACAGCCATGCTAGCAGTTCTGCGGGGCTGTGCAGTGGTGCTGTGAGCTAAGTGCTAACATGCTCAAAATAACAATGCCAACATGTTGATATTTAGCAGGTATAAAGTTTTCCATGTTAACTCTTAGATTGTACTATGGTGTGCTAGAATTTGCTAATTAGTGCTAAACACAAAGTACAGCTGAGGTTGATGGGAGTGTCATTAGGTGTTTGTTAATAAACCAAACTTGACCTGGTGATGGCGCTAGAGGAGGTAGTCTGAGGATGATCACATTTATTACAGTTCATCCTGAGGAGGACATTAACATTTGTACTCAATGTCATGTCAGTCCATTTAATGTTGAGACATTTCACCCAAAGCCAGGAATGTCAACCTCATGGTGGCAACGCAGGAAAAGTCACTAGATTCATCAGGGTGCATCATCTGGGAACGAAGGATGTCTTCACTAGATCTGGTGCCATTCCACCCAGTAGACCTTGAGATATTTCACAGGATAAGTAAAAACTTTGACGTGCTGATGGCACCATAGAAAAGGTCAGGGGATCTTCTCTGGAGACAATGAATGTCTGGACAAATCCTATGACAACTCATCCAATTGCTTTTCATTTCGCTATAAAACAAAAATGTTCACTGCTAGAGGAAATATCAGGGAAACATCAGTCAGCAGGATCCTCTTTCTCATTGTCTGTGGGCCACAATGTCTGGTCTAAACTTCATGGCAATATATGAAATCGTTTTTGAGATATTTCCATAATGGTGGACTGGCTGACCAGTGCTGTCGTTCATAAAGCCATGTAGATAGCACAGATAAAACCACCTACGAGCTACTGTCTGATCCACGTCTCGATAAAGACAAACAGCAGAGAGACTGTCCTGCTTTTGCATTTAGTTCAGCTCAGCGTCAGTTCATATTTGCATACCACAGAAAGTTATTTAGGTGTTGTGAAAGAACTCAAAACCTGAAGCCTGCAGGCCTGACACAGGCTCATCTCTCTCACTCTCTCGTCTTTCTGCGAAGGACTGAGGAGTAACTTTCTAGCATTCCAGAGAAATAGATAAGGAGTGAATAATACGAGGCATCAGGAGAGCAGTAGTTGTTTATTACCACACCCAAAACCAGGGTCAGCCTGTTTTCTTCCACATTAAAATCACCAGGAGCTCCACTCGAGACACTAGGGAGCAATGCAAAGGGCTAAAGGAGGCAAAGCTGGGAACTGTCACTGTGCAATTAGAGTTGGGGGCAGATGGCATGTGGCCAGTTTGCCCTACAAATTAATTTTGCTTGGCAACAGTACAATGCAGCCTTGAATGGGCAGAGTGCACCAAAAGAAAGGAGGAAAGAGGGGAAAGTGGATCATTGCGTTTAATGTGCCGTTTTGGCAGTTCAGGATAACGTTAGTTTATTATAGTTTTGGATGAGAGTACCAGCTTAATGTGTGCTAACGTCAGTCCAAAGGGAGAAAGAGTAGGCAGACAGAGGACCGTCTGTGTTTAGACGCTGACTGAGTTAGAGTTTGAGCTCATGGTGTTCCACTCCGTTGCGTCGTCCCGCGCTGGTTTCCAGAGCAGGTGGGGTTTTAGGACTTTGGCCTCGGGCACGCAACTGCCATTAAATGATTTGAACTGTACCGCGGCTAATCTGCCAGCATTGTCAGCTCCCTCGTCTCCATGCCTCAGTGTTGTTCCAGCAGATGGCTGTTAAATAATCCACCTGTCTCATCGGCACATCGTAAAGCTGGGAGGAGCCCTCACACAGAGGTGTCTGGACTGACAGGGAGACCATGCACTGATAATCGTCTGTACAGCCTTGTAGTGGTTTTACCATGAAGTTGACTTAGTTTGATTTTAGGTGTGTGAGTGTGCATGTGTGTGTGTGCAGCTGAGCCTGGACGTGTGTGTGTGTGTGTGTGTCTCCAGACTGCAGGCCTTATTTGGCTCGTGTTTGACCAGTTACCTCCTCTCGAGTCCCAGAGGAGCTTTTGTTTCCGTCTGGCCTTCTAGGGCCATCCTCCCTCTGACACACGCCCACTGAGACCTCATTGGACCACAATTTCATACGCTAATCACACACATACACACGCACACATACACACACGTACACTTCCATCTAGATAGAGGCAGAAACAGGAAGCACAGATCCAGACAAGCACACACTTCTATCCTCTCTGTAGCTTTATTATTCTCTTGCTCTGTGTGACTGTATTTGAGACAGAACAGCTTCAGGACACTCCTGGTAGTGCACTCTGAAAAAGAGCCTGCCAAAAGTCACTGTGTCATTCTTCACACACTTTTTCTTCCTGTTGGGTTGTACAGTTGGTTATTTTCCTCCTCTCAGATGAAAAGCTCGTGGTTGTGCATCAAGCATGGTGGAAAAGTGTGAAATCTGGTTTTGTGCCAATGTAGCAGAACAGCCTTTTAAAAATAATCACATCTGCATAAAATTCCCAGATAGTGAGAACAGAGAGCAGCTGTCACGTGGGGACTGCCATCACAGTCCTTTGCTCACATTCTCGTCTAATTTGACAGTCAGTCAAACTCAAAGTATGCGACACCTTACAGATACACGTGAAATGGTCCCATGATGTGAAATGATGTGAATTTTCCTGTTAAAGTGTAAGGAGGCTGGGAGTCCAGTCTTGGGAGTCCTCTTCACTATCTGGCATCTTTCAAGCCGATAAAACACAATCGGTCCCTGCAGCCTTGCCTGATTCTCCAATTCTCTTGTATCGCTTCATTCAGTTGTGAGCAAATGAGCGGTAACTTAGTAACAGAACAGATCTCTGTAGTGTCATTTCTCACGGCAGAGAGAGAGTGTCCTTATTCTTGGAGCAGACTGATGGCAGTATGGTGAACCGAGGCCCTTATGTTTCCTCATAAGGCTGAAGTTAGCACATGTCTGACTGACAACTTCCCCTCTGTCGTCCTCTCTCATCTCCACGCACGCAGATTAAAAAGCAGCAGCAGGACGTGATGGGCTTCCTGGCGGCCAATAAGATCGAATTCGAGGAGTGTGACATCGCGGCCAACGAGGCCAACAGGAAGTGGATGAGAGAGAACGTTCCGGAGGAGTCCAGGCCGGCCACGGGGAACCCTCTCCCGCCACAGATATTTAACGAAAGCAAATACTGCGGGGTGAGGCACGCATGCACACAGACGCTCTGAGCCATGTGATTGTTCAGGTACAGCACTGCTGTGTTTGGTCCCATAGCTGCAGCTTAAGTGCACACAAGTCATGCACGGTGGGTTTTTAGTCTGTGGTTAAAGCTGCACGAACAACAGATCAGACTACGCTTAATGTGAAAGGCATCATATTTTCAGCAAAAAACTCTGAAACTCTGATAAATTTACGTACAGACGTAGCTAACACGAAGATGGTGGAGCATTTAGCAGCCAAAGAGCCAGATGTGTGTCCTTCAGGAGGTGGTGGAGACATAAATGGAGCCAAAAGCAGAGTGAACATTGAATTCACAAAGCAGAGTGCTAATTGTTGTATTTAGTTACTTTCAAAATGTGATACATTACATATAACTAGTTACTTTAATTTACAAATAATCTTACTTCACGGGATTGCTGTCTGTGTGGAGTAATGTGTTACTGATTACACTACTTTTGCATTACTTTCACCAAAATAACTGCAGAAGTACAACAAGCGTTATGGTTAAGTTATGGTCTGTAACAATAATCCTGTCTACTTTAGCCTCAGAATAACCTGGTCTCTATGGCAATGTCAGATCATCTTCTGATTGCTTTTGACAATAATTTTACTGACAAGCTATATTAGAAGCGTTTTTTTCCTACTTGCACATGTCACACTGCTCTCAGGTGTTGTGTCGAAGTCTGTTTCCCATTGGTCCGTGTTTCCCCTTTAGCCTGCACCCAAGCTTAACCCCAACCAGGCGGTGGGAGGCACTATAGGAAACACACTCCTACCAGGAGGAGAACATTGTTCTACAGGAGAACAGATTTCAAGCACACAGCACCAGCTCTGTGCAGGCTCGCACCTCAGCTGTGTCTCACAGTTGTAACCGCAACCTGAAGTGTGCAGGGAAAAGTGAGGTTTCTGCACAATAAAAAGGCACTGAAGCATAGAATAGAAATATGGAAGTATATTTATCTACATTTTGCAACCTAGGAGCAGAATTGTGTCTGCTTTATATTTCCAGTAGTATTTAATTAAATTGAAATATAAGTGATTTTGAATTTTTCTGCCATACCTTCATCCTGGCAGCATTTAGAGGAACAGCTCAACATTTGGGAACGGAGACTAAGCTGAGAATTAAATGGGAAAATCGATACCACCTTTGTACCTATTCATTAAACATCAAACTGGGGCCAGAAGCTGGTTAGCTTAGCTTAGCTTAGCATAAAGACTGGAAACAGAGGGAAACGGTTAGCCTGGCTCTGTCCAAAGGTGACAAAATCCAACTACAGCTCACACTGCATCCTGCTTGTTTCGCCTGAACAAAAACCAAAGTCCACAGGAGGCACACAATGCCTGGTAACACTGCAACTCTCCAGTTTTCACGTTAATTAAGCAGGCATGATATAAAGTGTTAATCAGTGAGCTTCAGAGGTGCTGGTAGGCTTTTTTGATCAGAAGCAGGAAAGCTGTCCCCCCCTGCTTCCAATCTTTATGCTTAACTTTGTATTTAACTTAGCTTAAGTTAACCGTCACCTTGTTCTGGCTTAATATTTAACAGACAAAATAAGACTGGTATTAAACTTCTTATCTAACTCTAGACAGAAAGTCAGTGCAATCCTGCAGTCGTTTTTTGGGGGCAGCTATTCAAAGATGTAATTGAGGGGTGGGGTTGCAGTATTTTTTAAATCCTGTATTGCAGCCCTGCTCAGATATACTCTGCCATGTACCCCAGCCTTCCGCCCGGTGTTAGCAGATGCTAATTTACTCCCATTAGAAAGACCTTTAGCCTGGGTGCACTGAGGTGTCATGCTGAGCAGCTAATGGACGGCTGGAAGTGAAGTTGCACACGCAGGATGGGCTGTATTGAATGTCACGGACAAAGAGAGCAGCATTTCCCAGGATACTTGCAGCTGTTTGTGTGTGCACCGGTATGTGTGTGTGGGAGAGAAATGAGGGAAAACAAAGGAATGAGAAGGAGTGAGGGAACCAGAATAGGGGAGACTGCAGTAAATGGACGACTGTGTTAGCTTGTTTACTCAGGGTTACATTCCCAAAGACAATACCCTCCTATCAGATTGACTGCCGAGGCCTGTCCCTGGACAAATAACAAAACCCTCTCACAAAGAGGTCTCCGTGTGGTATTGCCGCCCAGGTTGTCGCCCCCAGGCGAGTTCAGATTTAGGCGAGCTCGTCCTCTGATCGATCTGCATCTGAACTTCTCTCTGTGTCCCCCTCTTTCTCAGAACTACGAGGCCTTCTTCGATGCCAGAGAGGACAACGCTGTTTATGCATTTCTGGGTCTGACTGCTCCCCCAGGCTCCAAGGTAGGCTTGTGAACACAAACACGCACCGATTGCTGTCCTGTCTTTGAACTGCAGTCCAACAGCGTAACCGTTTTCCCTGTAACGCCGTCTTATGTGCCTAAATATATATTTATCCTCACAGTGTGATTTCCATACAGAAAACACACATATTACATAATACATCTGTTCATGATATCCTCACACCCAAACAGGCCTCTTCTCCTTTTCCTCTCCCTCCGACACGCTGGTGCCTCCTCTCTGCCACAACAGGAACTGCAGGGAGGTGTGCCAGTTACCATGGAAACAGAGGGGTTTTCCTGTGTGCTGTGGCAGAGGATATATAAACCAATATCCTCCATTTTAATATAACACACTCTCCCTCTCCTGCTCTCCCCTTTCTGTCTCCCTCCAGGAGGCCGAGGCTCTAGCGAAGAATGCACAGCAGTAGCAGCTTTACATCGTTTCTACCTGAGACCTCAGGCCTAGTCCTAAACCCAGACCTGGACCCAGACTGACCTGGAACTGATCCAGGAAAAAACGAAGCAACATTTCACTCAGCTTAAAAATATGTTTTTCAGTGTGTGTGTGTGTTTTTTTAATTATTAATCTGTGTTCAGCTGTGCCTTGTCAGCTGCAGTGAAGGGAGGTACTAAAGCAAAGCATTATGGGTATCTACAAACAGCTCTGCTTCCTCCCGTTAACCTCAGCCTGCTAAGCCTGTTGCCCTAATGACGTGTCAATCAAACCATAAGCATGAACGTGTAGCATCCAGTCTGAGAACACATCATCAGACACAACAAAATGCACACACTCTGTAAATTGCAACACAGATTCATCATTAGGTCATCCACGTTCACATCAGACGATGAAACATCGTGACTTATCTGTTGAATCGTGGAAACACCGAGTCGAATGTTGTGCTCCTGCCAATCATGTCATCGCCAAACCCGCAGCACCTGCTGGAAAAGTCCCATTCTCAATGTTTTTACTTCCTTTATATTATCTTAATGCTGTTTTAATAGCAAACTTTTTTCTACGAGATGATATTTCTTTAAAAATGATAATACATGCCAAAATTACAAATCTGCAAACATAGAAGGATGTGAAATTGAGGGTTTTTTTTATTATTATTCGTTGTTTTTGTTTGCAGAGGAGTCGGACAGCTGTTTTGTTTGGCTGTGAGCATCCTGTTCCACATTGTGTTGGTATCCCTGTCTTGCATAAATTGATATCTTCCCTAAAATAAAGTAAAAGACTGCAAACAAAACTACAAGCCTGACTCTCAGTGGTCCTTGGTGGTTTTAATAATGACACAATCAAGCTCATTTGAAATAAGCACTGCCTTCTTATAACATGCTGTAATTTTTCTGCACAATAAATGACTTCAGGTTTATAGAATATGACTAATCTTCCGTTGACATGGCTCGACTGCGCGTGCTTTGGGTGATATCATCGGTTTTGAAACACAAACATTGTGAAAGAGACAGTAGGTAGTTTTGAAGAAGTTATCCCTCCCTCTTGAATTACTGGTATTTCTGATCTGAAACACTGTGCAGCTATTTCCCAGAAATGTACACACATAAAATAATGTATGATCCCTGCAGCAGTCCCACAGAGGATTAGTTTTTGTGCACCTGACTATTCAAACTCCTCCTACTCCTTCAGTATCAACACTATGGCATTGCGTCGTCTATGTTGAGCAAGATTATTAAAGTTGAAGACGGTTATTCTCACATAATACTGACAGAGGAAGACCTGTAGTTTGTGATGAAATTAATAGGAGCTGTGAATCCAGTGTGTGTGGGCACTCCTGGTTTTGTGATTATATTGATTTTTTTCATTCCAGCACCTCCTTGGATATGCACACGGCTACTGCACCTGAAGATTAGCGGCTGATTTTTCCTGATGACCCTGTATAAAAAGCAGTGTATGGTTGGGGCCTTTTGTCATGTTTCAGATGTCTGAGTTGGCAGCATTTGCACCAGAGACTGATTTCCTGTCTAAACGTGTCAGATGGTTTCATTTCATTGACTCTTTTAGGCCCAAATGAATCAATTCAATAGTTCACAAAAAAAGCAAGCGTGTGCTTTTTTGTGTAGCAGAACTTTTTGTGTGTTTGTTCCCTGCCCCAGATCACAACGGTACATAAAGTAGCAACTGAATAATGTGATATATCAATGTATCACTCACAGGGGCCATTTTTCTGCAGGAGGAGTACTTTTGCTTTTGATATTTACAGCAGGATTTTAGTATTTACAAGTATTGTTGGAGTGTTGTATTTGTGCTTTCAATTTATAACGAGCCTCCTCACCTTCTGTGTAAATTGTACAGACTAATAAAGGAAGTGCGTGGTGAGGGCGGCGGGGCTGCTCTCCGTTGCAGAAGTGAAACAGGCCTGTAGAACTTCCCAGTCACACATGCTCTCACGCTGTACCATTCGCCCTGAAGACTGACAATTATCAGAAGCAAAGTGGGGCAAGAAGAGGCAGAAAAGAAGGGCACAGCGATTCTGAGCCATGTTGGCGGAAGGTTTTCTCAGATTGCTGCGTTACAGGGAGGAGAGAAAGCTAGCCTCTGCTTCCAAGCTGAAGAGGTCGCAGACACGCACTCATTGTATGGATCCGATCAACTGTATTCCCTCTGACTCTGACTCTGACTCTTCAGAGCGACAGACAGACTCAGCTGAAGCGGGTGAGCAGCCTTAAAAACGTTAGAGCATGCAAGCAGTCTGATGCAGTGATGGGTTTAATATTCTGTACTGGTTTCATGTACTAACGCTAACTTTACACGGTGTACTTCCCTTTTTTATTAAAATGCTCTTCTTTGTCAGATATAATCCTGCTATTGATTTCATGCCACGTTGCAAACATCTAAATAATCAGTTTACTTTCTCTAATCAGGTCCAAACCAGGAAGAACTGGACCCTACCCAATTCGAGGGACTGAAAGTGATGCCTCATGGTTCTGCAGGCCTCTCAATCCCTGGGGTCACACCTGTCCTCACCTTGGACTCTGACTATGCAGGTTGCTTAGACGACTGCAGCCTCCTGGAGCAGTATCCAGACCTGCAGGTGGCCGACTCAGGCCGCATCTCACACAACCCACTGAGAGCCATCATCGCCCAGCATGGTTTGGTCTCTGAAGCTGCCCGTCAGCCAGAGTGGGCAGCCCAACAGGAGCCGCAAGGCAAGACTGTTTCATCGATACCAGACCAGGGTTATCTGGTCATGGGGCCCAGTTTGAGCATCAGCTTGGATCTGCCTGGATCAGTGTTGGAGCCTATGTCTAACTCGGTGCTGAATGGGCTGCTGGACAAACAGCTGGAGGAGGTATACATGCAACATCTGACTGACAACTTGGCTCGATGTAACTCCCACCTGGGGAACAGCCTCCTCCACGGCCTGGTGCCTCCGCCGAAGCCCAGCAGCCAGCTGCAGGGGCTTGACTCGCTGGAGGCCAGCCTGGAGGAGGGAACAAGAGGTGACAGTGGCAAGAAGATTAGTTATCTGAACACCCAGAACTTGGTCCCCTGCTCATCCAACTTCAGCTCCCCTGTGCTGAGGATTTCAGACGCTGACAATACTCATCTGCAATGAACTCAATCATGCATGCACCCTGCAAAAGTATTACATGTGATGCTCAACTAGTCTTTTTTGCTCCTGCACTTCTCCACCTCCAGGTTTAAATATAGCCACATGCAAGTGATATGTGAACGCAGGTGTTATTCTGTAAATCTGTGCATGCTTTTATTTGTGTTCACCTATATTTACATAATGTCTTTGTTTACTTCCTTGATGAAGTGATGCCTCAGATTTACCTGCTCTCATGTGCCACCTGCTGTTAGACTTTAGGACTGCACCATCTTGACTTCACATGAAATACTGTACATACAAATGTATTTTATTGACTTTGCTGGTAGGTGTAATATTTGGCCTTATGATTTGTGTTTGGCAAGAGAAGAAATTATAATATTCAACACTGTGCATGATTTCTCTAATGTTTAGAGAAATACATGAAACATATTGAATGATAAAGTGGACTGACAGCATCATATGTATGGCTACTTTAATATGAGGTAATTGCAGCCATTATAGTTACTATGTATGACAATTACTGACTTGAAATGAATCCTTAGAGGGCTTGAAGTGGATACTTCTTTCTATTTTATGTCCCAAAATCAGTCAGAAGTAAAACAACATAACTACATTAGGTTTTTGTTGAGACAGAGTGTAATTTTAGGGTTTTCTTGGGATGTAGTTTTGTTGTGCTTTATGGTATTTCTGTCAGTGTTATATCAGGGTGATGTGTAGTTGTAGTTGTTTTTGAAAACATAATAACCACAAAATTGGACTTTCAAAATTACACACAGTTTGTAACATTATGGTGTGCAGAAAGCAAAGGCAAAAGAACTTTATCACTCAATATTCTGTGTGATTATATACTCTGTCTGGAATGTAATGACAGAAGGCTGTCCTGTGGCCCATCGGATAAACAGCTTTTGGTTGTTAAATTAACTATAGAGATCAAAGACGACCCTCTGACAAACAGAAGAGTCACTGTCAGGATACAGCAGAAATTACTGATGAAGCTTGAGTACAAAGCAATAACTTTGATGAAATGAAACAAAGTCAGTCTTGATTTTCTGATTTCCTAATTAGGATGACAGTTGACCATGTGTGTCCATAGATACTGACTTTACTGTATAGCCAGGACAGCACCAGGTCATTCTGTTTCACTGTGTTTTTTCCTTTAATGTGAGGAAATACGATGAAGCCTCCCATGACGATCTGTCAGACTGAAACCTGTGAAGGATGGGACCTGTCCGAGGGTCCAAAGCATCTACATCACTGCAACACTGCAAGTAGATTACAATGATGAATAAAAGTGGACAGTTCCTAATAAACATCCAAGGATGCATGATCAAGGTACTTTAATGAGGAGCCATGCATCACAACCTGGCAGGCTCCACCACGCTGACTCTTTGGCTGGATATGGAGTCATCACAGTGAGGCCCAGCGTGAACTGACAAAGCAATAGCCTGAAAGATTTACGCTGCATTTGACTGCTTCAGGTTGATTTGTAACCTGTGAAGGACAAATCCTCGCAGCTGCACCCACAGTGAAGACTATGGTGCTCCATTAACGTGCACTAACACACTGGGCTTTTTGGAAGCATGCACTGCTTCAGTGATCTGTGCAAAAATGAATAAATACATTAAAAAAAAAAAAAACAAACGGTCATTTATTTGCTAATTTCCAGATAATTTCCATTTTTCCAGCTGCTGAAATAAAAATTAAATACAAAAAAGGAGGGAAAGGAGATGTTAGCCTTTGGAGTGGTGAACCCTGTAGGAGCTATTGCAAAAGTGTGATCTTGCACTTTTCATGCTGCGCAGCTGTATGATTGTAGGGTAACGGGTTTTTTTTTTACATGGTAATACACTTATTAAAGGCCCTGTACCTTGTGTTCACAGTAGTGTTTTCAGCTGGCTGATTAGAAGTGTTCTCAGGCTGACTTTGGGTGGAGCTATGCAGGGAACTGGGCCACCCAAACCCATGCAGCCTACTGGAGCAATGAGAACGGCAAAGGTGGATGTTGTCCCACCCGAATAGGTGCCACGTCACAGCAGGAAAAGCACAGGTGTAAAAAAAAAAAAAACCTGTGTAAGAAAACACAAAAAAGATGCTGAAGAGATTGAACTGACCTTAGAGCTGGCCGCCACCTGCAGTGAACTTAAAAACACAAAGCTAACTTTATGTTAGCTCTGTAGGAGGCTTCAGAAATGTGTCACATTCAGGGTCCAGACCTCTAACCCAGCTGAATGACAGCAGGAGGCGCTTCCACCTCAGCCAAAGCTGTCAATGCTAGACGCTGCTCATCTTCCAGTGTTCAGAGGTGTAGTGTAGAGCTGCTATCAACATAGGTTAGAACATATGACTGTCTATACATGTAGTTTTCACTGTAAATACACTTATACAGTGAATGGAAACAGAATAACAACTTTATAACAAGATGCAGAAAATTCACTCATCTTAAAAGCAGCAATAGACCTTTAGACTCGCTGTAGTTGAAAAAGCACAGGTGCTTAATAATACTGGCAATGATCAGTTTAATTAAGTGTCCCAGTAAGACCTCCCAGCAATCGTTATCCATGTTTTTAATTACATCGGTGCTTTTCCTGCTTTGTCAAAATGCATGGGAGCCAATATTCCCTGGGCACCACTCATTACTTTTATTTGTTAGTCGGCTTGCAAAGAGATGAAGAGCATATCACCTCGTCCTTAAAGCCTGCTCTGTCACAAGAGAAAATACCACTTTCTAAATAAAGAGACAGTTGATAATAAAGGGTTCATCCTTTCCATATTGTTAACATTGGATAGCCAACTAAAAATACAAAGCAAGTTGTGCTAGAGGAGGATAAATGGACTGTTCACATGCTGGGATCCACAAAGTTGCTCACATCTATTTAACTTGGAGAAAGAGCTACTTCAAGGAAGAGCATAAACAACAAAGCGTTATCATTTTTGATTCTAGTTTTCTTTCGGCACCTTTCCTTTTTATTTAATTATATTCAAAACAAACTATCAAATTTAGATTTCAAATGAGCCGTGTAATGAGACATTACCAGAGGTTATCTGAGCTCAGACAAACCAGTTGGGCAAGTTATTGTTTCATGATTCATAATTAAATAGATTGAGAAAAAGGCAAACTCAGGTTCAATCTGTTCTCTTGGGCTGAAAAATAACACGCAACAACCTTTTCAGAGCAGCTCCATATTTTAAAGCAGAAGAAAACTCTTCACATGCCATCTGGCTGAACAAATGTGCAGTGCAACAAATTATTAGTGGCATATTCTTTGTGTGAATGATCAGTATGATCAGCTCAGTAAAAAGCTTGGCTGACCTGCACAGGATTTGCAGGATTTGTTTGTTGATGCATCTAAGAGAAAAGAGGGTCCACACTTTGACTGTACATCATTACAGCTGTGTATTCAAAAAGGTCTCAAGGACATAACAAAGTACTTTCTAATCCAGATTTGAGATTTGAGATGGCGAGAAAAGTAGCTACCTACCTGTGACGCTTGACTCTACTGTCACTCTACTGAAAAGCTGCTGCCCGCAGGGTTGGCACTGCTGCCAACTGCCAGTAAAGCAGCTAATAGTATATATCGACATTTAGGTAATTAGCTGATCTCATGTGCATTTAAATGATCTGACTTGACACCAGTCCACCGTTCACTGTCAGATAATGACAGATGTCCCCTCTGAGACAGCATGGAGGGACAGTCACACTCCAGCATGGATGCATAAGGCCAGAAAAAAGCAACGAGCCAAACAAGTAATTCTGCTGAGAAAAATACTGTTTATTTGTAACACCACCATCGCCAGCTCACAGTTTTAATCAACACTAGTTGAACTAATTTGTTATTCTTTATTCTTGATTTGAACATTGTTTTGCTTTCATAGTCACCATATGAGCTACTGGACATGAACCAGCTTAAGTGCAGGCTTGGCATATTTTTACTGGTTGTAGCTGTATTTGTCTGTGTGTGATTTTTAATGTGATGTTAAACTGACACTTATAATGTTTGAAAAGCAGCTCACTCATTGAGTTTTGAACAGGACGTGCAGGCAGATGTGAGCTAAAAGAAGGCGCACACTTTCACTGTACAGAAAGACGACAGCCCTCTCTCAGCCGGCCTGTTCTGACCGAGGGTCCCTCTCAGACAGCATGAAGCTACAGACTCACTTCAGCAGGGAAGGATAAAGACAGAAGATCAAATCAGCACTGTGAGTTTACACTGAAGGCTCCAATGATGCTCAAACAACCAAGTAAACTCAAGTCAAAGCATAACACATCAATCAATTTGCATCCTCCTTCCTTCCTCTTTCCAGTTCTTTAAAGAAAAACTGCATTTTGTTTTGTATATACCAGGCTTGTGTCAGTCAGACCTGCAGAAAACATGCTGTCCGGTCAACCTCTGCAGTCAGAAGCTTCTGTTTGCATGTTGGTGTGTCATTTGAACTCATGTCATCTCTCATGTTGGTGCCCTCGGCCTGTTTGTTGTAAAACTTGCTGATTTAATTGAATTTCATTTATTTAGCAGGGAAGTGCACAACTGAGGGGAAACTCTAGTTGCAGAATAAGGCATTACTATGTGCTTTATAATGTCTAACAAAGAGCTAATATGCTACTAATATGCATGCTAACAAGAAAGTAGTTAATGGTGAGTATGTGTGTCTTGATATATAGTTTTACCAAAACTCTTCATACCTTTCAGAGTGTATTCACCTAAAACAGCTACACTGCAGGCTATGAAGGGCCCTTCTTTGATAGACATCAGCCTGGAAAGCAAGACCCCTCTTGGTCATTTTTTAAAAGAAACACTAAAAAGCTTTTTTGCACCTTGAATAAAAATGTTCTATTTTATTTTATTTTTTTGAAAATGACTCAAAATAGTACTACACTTGGGCAGTGTAGAACATGAGTCCACTGTTGGTAATGTAGGAATGCATTTGTTTGTGTGTGTGTGTGTGTGTGTGCGCGCATTTGTGTGTGTGTGCTGAGCGCTGTACTGCTGGTTGGATATCAATGCTAGCTCAGGGATTCCTGTGCACATTAGCGGCTGCATGAGTTGTTAGCAGGTTGCTGTATGTGTGTGTGTGTGTGTGTGTGCTGCCCGCCCTCCCCCTCTCTCCATAACCCCCTGTCCTATTCTCTGCCTGTCCCTCTCTCCTGTTGTTCCAGCATGGCTGCAGGATGGCTGCTCTGTGGAAGCCCTCTCTGCTGCTCTCTGCCTGCCTGTTCGGGCCTCTGTGTTTGGCCCTGACCCCACCTGCTGAGCTCCCTCAGCCCCACAACCTGCCCCCCTTGCTGGGCTTCAACAGCAGCGATGGCAGCCCGTCTGTGGATCTGCCCATGGCTTTGAGGGTTTTCAGCGTGGACTACCACCATGTGCAGGCTCCCTTTGAGATTGTACTGTGGATCATGCTGGCCTCACTGGCCAAGCTGGGTAAGCTTCCATTGGTTTTCTGTTCATACATGGAAAGCCAACATTAGATGAGATGCTACTGCAGGTGGTTAGATGTTTCAAATCCAAGTGGTTTACCAAGCTCATTATCATTTGTGTTCTCAGATTTCTTATTTAAATATTTCTAATATAAAGGCACAGAGGAAAAAACTTCTCTAATCTACATTTTTCTAACAACTGGAACACATGTCACTATCTATGTCATTCATGAATTTCTGACTTTAAAAATCATTCCCAATCCAAAACTGTGTGATTTTTCCCAAGATATAATAAGGGACTGTATTGAAATTGCCTCTATATTCAGAATATATAAAGCCAATACACACTTCCCATCACTACCCAGCTGTGTGTGTATATTCTATGATGTGTATGAACTGTTGGTGCAGCTGCATGTTTGAGTGATGGAGTAAAAATTCATGCAGCTCAAAAAGTCACAACATTTGATCTCCTCCAGGTTTCCACTGGTCAGGTCGAGTCCCCGCAGTCGTCCCAGAGAGCTGCCTCCTCATCATGGTGGGCCTCCTGGTCGGAGGGGTGATCTATGGCGTCCGCCACTCTGCTCCCCCGACTCTCAGTGCCGATGCTTTCTTCCTCTTCCTGCTCCCGCCTATCGTGCTGGACGCAGGGTATTTCCTGCCGGGGAGGCTGTTCTTTGAAAACCTCGGCACCATTCTCTGGTTGGTACATGGTCAATGTTTTAATTCCTATATATGTGTGTGTGTTCTGTCCATCTCAGAGAGCATCGGTGAATCCAATAAACAAGCAGATGAGCATAAATACTCTTGTCAAACAGAAGGAAAAATATAATTTATCTGTTTAAAGCAGTTAACATTTAGCCACGCCAGCAATGTGGCACCTGGAATGGCAAAGTCATCTGGTCCTTTGTTAGACGAAGTGCCATGAAATTTTGTGCAGACATTCAAATATCCAAAAGGATAATTCCTAAAGACTTTGGTGATTTCCTGACTTCTCATTTAGTGCCACAGCTATGTCAAAATGTGTCTAATATCTTGATTTGTGTCCAGATATTACAGAAACTACTAACATTCCCTCAACTTCACTTTGTGTTAGGAGCTAATTAGCAAATGTCAGCATGTTAACACGGTCATTATGATCATGCTAACATGCTAGTGTTAGCATTAGAAAACTAACACCCTGAAATTTAACCATGCAGATTGGTTTCAGGGTTGCGGATGTGTGGATGATTGTGCTCGTTGTTTTTTGACTACCATAGCATTTTGTGCCATTAATGTCTAATTCTCTCGCTGTGATGCCACCTACCTGCCCAGGGGTGACTGACAGAACATTTGCTAAACCCTGGTACATTACATCTCTCCTGGTTTTATATACGGTTAGGGTTCTTTGTGTATCACCCTCTTCAAATAAAGAAACATGAAACATTTGCTAAATGGTTGGATCACCCGACTCGGGATGGACTTAGAACAGTGACTTTAAATATTGGCACTGAAAAAATAAATTAAATTCTCTGTTGTCATTTTGGTGTGGAGAGGAGGCGTTTGAGAGTTCACAAGGAACTGGGTTAAAATGAACTTTTAATTGATGCTATGTTCAGTGCCAATCCAACTTTTTCCAGTTTTTCAATGCCAATTATTCCTTTTATAGTTCGGGTATTATTTTCAATAACAGAATTTAAAGTCACTGTTCTACCTCAATAGACCAGCACCAATTGGCAGACAGAGAAACTTAGCAACTTAGCTGGTGAACACTGCAGCTTTAGCAGCTAAACAGCTAGAGAACTGTCAGGGCCTCCAGTTGGTGGAGAGTTAAACAGGGCTAAAAAAGAGAGCACTGCAGCTTAGCATCTTAGCACCTTGGCAAGCAGCACTCTGTGTATTTCTGCAGGTATGCAGTGCTGGGAACCTTATGGAACGTGTTGGGCATCGGCCTGTCTCTGTATGGTGTGTGTCTGCTGGCTCAGAGCTCTCTGGGAGACATCTCTCTGCTCCACTGCCTGCTGTTCGGCTCCCTGATCGCCGCCGTCGACCCCGTGGCCGTGCTCTCCGTCTTCCAGGAGATGCACGTTAACGAACAGCTTCATATCTTGGTGTTCGGAGAGTCGCTGCTCAATGACGCCGTTACTGTGGTGAGGCGAGGGGTGGGCAGGGGAGGTCCCAAAATGCAATGAGATGTGTTATTCCGTGCAGAGTGCTCTAAACGCTCTTCCTCCCAGGTGCTCTACAAGCTGTTTGAGTCCTTCCTCCGTCTGCCGTCAGTGTCGGGGCTGGACGTGCTGCTGGGGGGCTGCAGGGTGGTGGTGGTGGGCCTTGGCGGCCTGTTTGTTGGCCTCTTCTTTGGCCTGGTGGCTGCCCTCACCTCACGGTTCACCTCCAGAGCCCAGGTCATTGCCCCGCTCTTTGTCTTCCTCTACTCCTACTTGTCCTACCTGACCTCGGAGATGCTTCACCTCTCTGGTATCATGGCGTGAGTGCTGCCGAGTATCAGCTTCATCTCAAAGACATCCTTTTATACGTGTTTAACTTTGTAAAATGTGACTATGTTTTATGTTTTGGGTTTTTTTCCCCACTTTTTGCAGCATTGTGACCTGTGCTGTGACCATGAAGCAGTATGTGGAGGCTAACGTGTCCGAGCGCAGCAAGACGAGCATCCAGTACTTCCTGAAGATGTGGAGCAGCGTGAGTGAAACCCTCATCTTCATCTTCCTGGGCGTGTCCACAATACAGGATGTCCATATGTGGAGCTGGCCCTTCGTCTGCTCCACCCTGCTGCTCTGTCTCATCTGGAGGGCCACGGGTAGCTTTTACAAACTTTCCTGCACTTTCAAAAAGCTGGCGTTGTTCATGACTACCGACGTGCCCGCAGTGCTCGACAAACAGTTCAGACTCAACACATTTCCCCTCGTCTGAAGGTGTTCTCCTGCTGACTGCTGTGGTGAACAAGCTCCGGAGAAATGCTGTGACCTTTCGAGACCAGTTCATCATTGCCTACGGAGGCCTGAGAGGGGCAATCTGTTTCTCCCTCGTCTTCCTGATTGACGACTTCCCAAAGAAAAGACTCTTCATCACAACAACTATTGTGGTCATCCTCTTCACCGTCTTTGTACAGGTGGGGGAATAATGTGAATTCAGATGAAAGAGTTTGTGTGGCTTCGTGGAGCGCATGTTGATATACTTGTTGAGTTTGGTTTTGTCCTGCTCCCAGGGGATGACCATCAAGCCTTTGGTGGAGCTGCTGGATGTGAAGAGGAAGAAGAGAGCTCTGCCCACTGTCAGTGAGGAGATCCACAGCAGGGTGAGAGGGAACGGCTCCTACAGCGAGGTGCTGGGCCTGACACATGGTCCTCAAGGAACACAGTATATGTGTAGTATATCAAATTTTAATTTATATGACGTTATCTCAGTATAGCCATGTTGAAAGTTCTGACTAACCAACATGATATTTAGGTATAATTTAATTTTGCATGCCTTTCATGCTGTTGTAGTTTAGCATCTGAGTGCAAAATTTCTTCTTTGTAAGATAAGATGCCAGAGTGATGGGCTTTTGTCCTCCTGTTTTCTTTTTTTTTTTTAATATAGAAATGAGTCTTTCATCTTGCACCGGTGTCGTGGCCTGGTGTGTGTGACCACACAGCTCACACACTTTTTTTCCTTTCATCTGTTAGGTGAACATAAAAGTTCAGCAGTCTGTTTTCTGACTATATTTTCTTCAAAGATATGCAGCACACAGGGACGGACTCCCACACAGGCCAAGACGCAGGCTCACAATAATCTATAGAAAATGATACAGACGTTCTTACTCATTCTCATGTCTCCCTTTTAGCTCATTGATCACCTGCTGGCAGGAATAGAGGATGTGGTTGGCTACTGGGGGCAACACTACTGGAAAGACAAGTAAGTTTCTCTTGTTATACTCTTACTTTTCCTTCCTTGTGTGTTTCCACTGAAAGTCTTTCAAACAGGTTCAAACAGAACCAAAATTACCAGTAGGTGGCAGCAAATACTAGAAGCAAAAGTTCCTGATCATTAGTGAGGAAGACTGTCAACTGGTAACTGCACTGTATTTTATTTGTGTGTGAGAGGTTTGAGCAGTTCAACAGGAAGTACCTTCGTCGTTTCCTGATCCGTGAGGATCACCAGGCTCGCTCCAGCATCCTCAGGGTTTATCAGGAGCTGGAGAGAAGGGAGCAGAGGGGAGACGAGGAGGCGCCACCACTGTGAGAAAACACTCCTTTACTTGATGTCAGTGTCTCTAAAAAAAAATGAAAGTTTCATGACCATCACAGTTAACTGTGCTAATTCAAATCTTGTGTCTCACTGGTGGACCCTGGTTCAACACAATCCCTGACAACATCATCAGTTTGATAGTCAAAAATCACAGAAAATTTCCAGCGTCTTCCTACTTAAAACCCAATCATGCCGCTGTCAACAACACAGTTTTTTGCTAAACTAATGTGAATATCCACACTTGACTTCTAGGGTGGACCCTCGCTCCCACAGCCGTCCCCTCCTACCAGAGGAGATGGACAGCATCAGGCGAATTCTCTCCAGAAACCTTCAAAACTTCAGCAGTAAGGTACATTCACGGCTTCGGCCTCTGTTTTGTTGAAGGAATCACTGAACAGGTGCTGTAGGTATGTACTATTCATCTGCTGTTTGGCTTCCTGTCCATGTGGTCTCTGCAGCAGACACCAGCCTACAGCAGACACACTTTGCACCAGGACGCCACCACGGACAAAACAAGGAAACCTCTCCACAGACACCACAGTCTGGGAGAGAGATACACGTATAATACAATCACTCACTGGCCACAGGTACTGTGTGCATATAAACTCACAATGCAGATTCTGAGGGTACAACGCTTCCGGAAATTCGTCAGACAATTAAAAAACGTATTGATTTCTCATAAAACTGTTTTTATAAGCAAATGCTTTCAGCCATAATATGTTAATATAATTTTTAAGTGACTTCTTGGCTCCACGCGGTGGAGACTGTCCTCCAGCCTGCAGTGTGTTTGACTGTGTACTTCCACTGTGACAGGGGGAGGATGGTGAGTTCAATGCCTCTCGCAGAGTGAGAGCAGGACTCAGCAGGTCTCACACAGGTAAAGTGACAGACAATCCTAGACAAGTTAAGACACAAAAAACATGTAATAGACAAAACATGCAGTTTTTCCTTCAAGTTTCGAGCCTCTATCACAGACTTAGGTCCCAAAGACACGTATGTGTGTCTTATTTCTTTGTGTCTGTATCTAAGATACTGCTTTGGGAGATGACAAGCACTGTTTTCACTAAAATGACGTTTCAAGAAATGACTCTTTAATTAACTTATAACTTTTTATCCATGTAAAATTCTAATTGCGTCCCTCTCTTCCTTTCTCCTGAGCTTTCAGTACTCACTGTAACAGTATAGAGATGTATCATCAGGTTGTCCCTCACCTTTCTCTTCCTCCTGACCTTTGACCCTGAAAGCTATGGTGTGACTTTGTGGGTCTTCTCTCTGCAGTTTGCTCCATAAGCCCGAGGCCCATCCTTCAGGACCCGTCGGCCTCAGCTCAGACAGGGCCAGCGGATCCAAAGTCTTCCGCCGCTGGAGAGGACCAGGTCTCGCCACAACACCAGGCACCTGCGGGAAGAGCCCCAAAGAAACAACTGAGCTTTGTTCTGGAGAACGAGAAGCAGCAATGAAGACAGACTGTGAGACAGGCAGGAAGAGAGGGAATGAATTCAGTGTGTTCAGTTATTTCAAAATGGCTCCATAAAGTGATAAGTACCTCATATTTATTTACCCATAGAGCTGTGGGTTTCAAGATTGGGTTGATGAAAGCTTTTAGCAATGTCATGGATATTTTCCAATTAAAACTGATTAAAAAATTCCGTAAGTATTAAGTAAGTATTCTGGTTTTCATCATTTTGAGTGTTTGCCAGCTACAATAAAGCTTTCCTTAGCTCCATGTTTTAGCTCCTTAGCTCCATGTTTCACCTCTTGAACACCTTTGGTGGAGGGTTGAGGGTCATTTGCATCTTGAGTCTAATTTATTTTCAAAGTGGCTCTCCAAGTGTAACACCTACCTTAGAAATGCCTTGCAGTCATAAATGCTGATACTGGCTGTCCACATTAGAAGCTCACACACGAACCATTCGTGCCTCTCCTTGTTTCCTTTCTAAATGCACAGCACGCCCGCCGGTAATTTGATGAGGACAGGCTCACTGCTTCCTAAAATAACTCCCGTCCCCCTGCCCGACCTCCTCAGTTACTGAAGCTTCTTTCCCCCACAGCTCCCAGCATGCCAGGGAGTGGCTGGGAGAGCCAGACTGTTTTCTTTAGGACTGGGACTGGGCAGAGGGGTGCAGAGTGGACACCAGCGAGGAGCTGAGGAGTAGCTGGCGTGGAGAGAAAGAGCACAGTGAGGGAGGGTTTAGGCTGGAGTAATGGCTGCAGTTAAGAGGCTGCTGATCGCGGCCTTGGTTGGGGGGATGTTTGGGGTAGTAGGGACTCTGTGTTTCTTCATAGCTTTTGGTACAGACTACTGGCTGATGGCCATGGACGACTGTGGGCCGTATACATGGCCGACGCAAACAACAGTGTCAGATGCCAATGGGACTGAGGTAGGACAGACACATCTGTGCACATAATTGTCCATATTCACTCACACAAATACATACAGTGAATGCAAACCCTGGTGCTTGCTCTCAGAACTGGTCCGTGGCCTCCGACTAAACAAATGTATTTAATAATAGTCACAGCAGTACATTATTTTTATCACTGAAGCATCACATGTGAGAACCACAAAAAGACCAATATGGAACATGAACAGATGCTGTGTAGACAGTGGTTTGCACGCTATGCCACTATAAGATATTTAAAGACGCAGCAAAATAGTTCAGTCTTGCTCTTTTATGAAGCCGGGGGACTCGGGAGAAACAGATTTTAAAAAGAATGGATCAAATCAATGCAGCAGACGTCAGCACATCCTGACTTATAGTTTGACTATAGTGACTTTTAGTGTGGGCCAAGCTCCAAAAACACTGGATCCTTCACTTCCCATAAAGCAGATAATAGGCTCTTTTTGTCAGACCCTCTCTGTGTGGTCAATGCCCACGTCTTGACTTTAAACTTCATCAGTCTCAGTTTGTAATTCAAGCTTTTTGTTAGCAAGACCAAGAGTCTTATCTTAGTGTGTTAACATGCAAACACTTTCTGATTAGCATTAAACACAAACTATGGGATATTTCATGGCTAAATACTAGCCTCCGAGTGCCCACGTGGTCTAATGGTTGAGGTGCATTTCCAGCCCTGTCAAGAAATTATGTTTATATACCACAAATTTGCAACAGAAAATACATTTTGTATGAAAAGTAAATGTGTTCTCTAATTCATTTGCTGACTTTCTGACAAAACAACCAATCTTGTGATTCAGGTTCCCCTTGCGGTGACTATGAAACTGTTTTATGGTTATGTTTAGGTACTGGCTGCTCTCGGTTAAGTTTTGGGAAAGTTTGTCATCTGTTTTGATATAGAAAAACCCTGGACTCTGGTGTCAGGGTCCTTCCCACTATGAGCCACCATTCACACTGACCTCCTCCCTGTGGTTCAGAAACGCAGCGCTGCGAGCACCCAAAAAAAGTTCCCCCTGAACACAATCCAGCCAGTCATTTCATTTTACAGCACAACATATTTAGCATCATATAAAACAACAGGGTTTGCATTTCATATAACTGCAACCTGCCCAGTTCACTATCTTCAAAAAAAAAAAAAAGTCAAAATAACCCTGGTGACATCATCAGGGTTATTTTTCTCAGACTTGGCAAAGCTCCTCACGGCCATCATACGATCCATTTCCACTCTGTAGTACTCCTCAAGTAAACTGATCTTCATGTGTAAACTCAGTGGGCTGCCCCTTTTATTTTCCAGTTTATTCTCCCATGACGCATTGGTGAGAAAGTTCACACGATTCAAAGGAAGGGATATATTTGCAAAACCTAATCCCCCGGCGGACTCCTCCCTAACATCACAGCACAACGTCCTTCATTTGAAATAAAAGTCGATGATTAAAGTTGCTGTGTGTTGTTCAGCCCATCAATCATATTTCTGACAAGCAAATGGAGTGTGTGTTTCATGAGTTCCCCCTTGAAAACCCCACAGAAGAGCAGGCCTTAATCAGAACCACGTCTGATGCTGTGGCACCACTGAAGAACAGAATCACACGGGGCAGCCAACAGGGAGGTGTTGACAAAGCCTGCAGAAACAGAGGCCCAGTCATCTTCAGACGGGTCCATCCCTCTGCTCGTCTGCTGACGGCGGTCTGTCTGTTCTGCTCTCATTCAGATCCGGGTCGTGAAAGCCGTCACCGCTCCTCCTTCGTCTCTCACTCTGCACCACGAGGGCTTCTTCTGGCGATGCGTGTTTCAGGTGGAGCCCACAGCGCACGCAGCCCTGGCCACGCTCTTCAGTACGTACAGGCCTTGAGTTGGCACGGAGCTTTTGTTGGGGCTCGTCCAGCGTGGTCGCACGCCTCATGCTCTGCAGTGTGGTCTGCTTGACAAGCTAACAAGCAGCTGCAAAGAAAAATGTCTATGATTTGAATATTTGACAGAAAATATACGGGAGGAGAACAAGAAGAATATGTTGGCATTTATTTCAGTTGATGGCTTGGCTTCTTTCTGAATTTTGCTCTTGTGTGGTGTTTCTTATTTTTCCTGACATACAGTAGGTGGATTCTTTTCAGCCTTAAAATGTTTTTATTCTCACATTTTCTTTTTCATGCAGCAAACCAGCCAGAGTCCAAGGTCTGTGTCCATGGTTACCTCTTCCCGCTGCCTGTCGCACTCGGACAGGTGCCTCATCCCAGTTATGATACTACAGCAGGTAACACACTCACTCCCATACTTCCAGGCAGGGGACAAACTCAAGAAAAAAAATGAGCCATCAAATGAAATAATGAGGTAATATATTTGATCAAAATGTTGTTTAATCCCTCTAGTGTTTGCACAGACATGTAGAATACTGTATATGTCAAAGAGCACTGAAGCTGTCACGGAGGCCTGTGTTGGTTAACACCTCACCAAGACACTCTCAATAAGGAGGGAGGTCTTTGTCACCCATCTGTACAGACACACAGACACACAAGCCACATGTATTCTTTACAGTCACTTCCTCACACACATAAATGCAAACCCACAATTTGCATTTGGTCAGTGAGAATAACAGTGAAATAAGCTGAAACTCCCAAATCACGATTAAACAGCAACTGTGAGACGTGAGAAGCCGAAGGGTCGCGGGTTCATCTGAAGGAGAATGCAAATGATTGGGAAAAGGAATAAGAGCCAAGATGGTGTTCATCTCTCTCTTCATTACACATGCAAACCAGGGTCAGAGCCAGAATTTCAGAAGTACTGAGGTCAGGGGTCAAAAATCTCCTGATGTGACATGCACACGCACGCACACAAGCACAAATATGAATACAAATCTGGTGCAGAAATACTCACAATCCTTTTTATTGATTTTTTTATTATTGGCCCAAAAGTTGTCAAATTAGTCTAAAAATACTGAAAACAAAACTAACAGCAAAGTTTTTCAAGGACTAGTTTGACATGTTTGGAAACACAAACAAACATTCACTTTCTTGCCAAGAGTTTGATGACAACATTTATATATCTGTCTGTTGGATATGAAGCTAGGAGGTGGTTAGCTTAGCATGAAGACAGCGAGCGAGGGTAGCAGCTAGCCTGGCGCCTTTGATTGGCACGAGGTCCAATTAAGAAATAGTCCAGCCCCCTTGATACCACAAACTGCTGTCTATGGATTTAACAAATGAGATATAACGTGTAATTATCTTTAGACAGAGCCAGCTTCATATTTAACATTAATTCAGATTTAATGGACGGATATGAAAAAGGCAGGCAATCAATTTCTGATTGAACTCCTGTCAAAAAAGCTAAGAAGCATGTTTCACAAAAGGTCAAACTATGTCTGAAATTGTAGAATGTCACGCCCCCCCAGGTGGCTACAAAGCCCAGATTTGCAGAGAAATGACTGAGAACGTGACCACAGTGTCCTCAGTGGTAGCTCCAGCCCACGCTGCATGCATAAACTGGTGAGTGCTCTGACGGTGGCCTGTGTGTATTCCTTGCAGTGTTTCGGGGTTTCTGGACCGTGCTGATAATCCTTGGCCTGGTCGCAGCTCTAACTGGAGGCTTCCTCTTGGTCTGTGGCGTCCCCTTCATCAGCCACAAGCTGTACAAGCTGGGCGGCGCTCTCCTCATCACAGCTGGTAAAACACAGTTTGTGTGAACGTGTGGAGCTCCTAACTATATTTACGCGCAATGTGAAGCATGCTTCCAGGGGAATAGGTGAATGTACACAAACACATGCTGCAGCCATTGCTGCTGCTGCTGCTGTCAGCTGTTCATACCTGTCACATGACAGCCTGCGCACACAGCAGTGGATGTCACTCTGCGCTGCTGTTGCTATAACAACAGCAGGTTTAAACACTGCTGCTGTGGTAACAGTGGAGATGAGCAGGAGCGGCATTCCTCTGGTGTTACTCTGATAGCCTCTATCTGTCTCCCCCTGTCTGATCCTCTTCATATCGCTCCACAGCCTGCTTGTTCCTGTCCATGCTGCTGCTCTACGTCCTCTGGATGGAGGTGGTAGAGGTAAAGCGCTACGTGCTGCAGGAGAGGGGAGAGGCCTGTCCACACGCCCAGGTTTCAGTGCTCTACGGCCTGTCGTTCATGGTGGCAGCTGCCGGCGTGCCCCTGGAGCTCATCTCTGGGCTGGTCTTCATGCTGGTGGGCCGTGGCTTGCGTGCCAGCAACTGAGCTGGCCTGCAGGGGAAGAAAGGACTGACCTTTTTATGTCCTGCAACTGGGACTCAGCGGCACACTTGTGGGATATAAATACCAGCTGGAAAGACATGATCAACATTATAGCACCACCCTTTGGATTTCAAGCAGCATGCAGCCAGAGACACTGATTTGGTTGATCAGTTTTCTATAACTTGCTTTGCTTTATTTCTATAAAAATCGCTAATTATTCTAGAATAATAATACCACGGTAACTCTGCAGTACAGTTTAAGGAATTAATGTGGTGTGATATAGATGTCAGTGGCATTAAGGAGCAATATGCTGTCTAATGTGTCATGACTGTGTTTTTCTAAACAACATTGTGTGTGTATAAATATTCATTCTGCAGAACGTTAATGTTATCAATGCTGCAAATGATGAGTCCATACAGCGGAAGGTGAGAAATGTATGGGCCAACCAGCTGTGTCCACTGCTTTTGGCACACGATCAAAGGTGGAGCAGAGTGAGGAGGGAGGCATGGCTGGATGGACTTGAGACAGAAACGGTAGGTTTTGGATGGAGGGTGGGGGTGGGGGTGGAGCAGCAGAGGGATGGATATGGGGGGATAGAGGGAGAATTGATGCTTGGAGGGGGGGCACAAGGGGGCTTTGAGAAATGAACAGCTGTTTGCGGGTTTGGTTGGTGTACAGCAGGCCGGCCACCTGCCCCCTTCACCCCAATCACATTTCACTCCCTCACTGAAATGCTATTGCGCACTCTTTAATGCCTCACACTCTTAGAAACTTTGAATTCAGAAACCCCCGCCTCTTACAGATACACCCACAAACATTGCGCGTGCACAAAATTTCCCATTCTTTCTTTTCCTCTGGGCTTATCCAAACGGGAAGCACGGACTCGTGATTGTATCATAACTGCCACAATATTAGATCATCCTCCTTTTTCATTGGTCTGAATGGGAAGCGCATGGAAACAAGCGGGAGGACTCTCAATCACACATATCAGCTTTCATCTGCTCCTCAGCGGAGCAGGAGCGGCGGAGGGAGGGGGCATGTTTGCTTCAAAGAGCCCACTGATCAAACACATACAAACACTGAAAAACTGTTTGATATATAAACTATGTTGTGTCATTTGTCTGCAACAACATGATTGCTACGTCTTGGCAGGGACGGTTTTAATTTCAGTCAAGTTTTCATTATAAAGAATGCTTTACTTGTTTGTGTTTCAATAAAAGTGTTTCAGTAAAATTAAACCAAAAGTCTGCAAATGTTGGTCGGGAAGAATAATACAGCAGCTCTCGAACTGTGAGAGCTTCAGTTCACACTGATTAAAATGAACTAGTTCACGTTCATAGTTCACAGTTTTGAAATTGAAAGAGTCCCAGAGTTCACAGTCTGATAAGAGGAAGCAGTCCGTCTGTTTGTTGGGAAGTGACTGTAACCAGTCCTGAACAGAGGCTGTGAGTTCGACTCTGGTGGAGGTACTCTGCAGCTCATTGTCTCACCCTTTGTAGATGATTCCTTGTGATCATCATTCACTCGCACATATTTCCCAGGACTGGTCGGATGCTTCAACTCGATGTGTCGTTTCAAATGCGTTGCCAGTGCGGTTGATGTTCAACTTGCTCTTTCAGACCCAGCGGGCACAATTTAGATAAAAATTTGAGATTTTTTATATTTGTTCGTAAAACTCCTTCAGATATTCCTTACTGCGTCTGAATTGCCAGTTGCACTAGCCCTGCTGGTCTTCTGTCAGTATGTGGTACCTTTAAAGATATGCTACTTATTGTACTTATTGCAAAGTCTACTCTGCCTCTGATTGACTGGTATTCGTTGCCTCTGTTGGTTGGGTTGGTTAGTAATACGCATGAGGAGTGACATAGGGATAGGGTTGGAGTGAGAATTATAATCCAATCAGAGGCAGAGTAGGGCGGGTCATGGCACATGAACATGTGTAATGAATGTGCTCTTTTAGTGCATTGATGTACAACACTGAACTGAACTATAACACCAGGAGGGAATTCTTGTTTCTGAGTTCAGTTCTGATCTGATAGCATTTCAACCACAATAAAACACTCCTGATATGAAGAATCCTCAAGACAGTAAAACACATTAAAAAAATAGTGGAGAAGAAGCCAAGAGGAGAGAGAAAATAAAAAGAGAAAAAGAAGAAACACACCTGAATCTGAGGTGTGAAATTTGAAATAGTAGCAGCGCTGATTGAGAGATGGATCTGCACAATTTAAAGATAGAAACGAACTTAATGGAAAAAAAATCAACACCATACAGAGCAGGGAGGGTCATTTTTTTCATATTCACCTCTGATGTTTCCTCCACTTTCCCAAAACAGTGGAGATAAATGAAATTATGGTCAGTTTTCTGTTGTGTCACAGAATTACAGGACTACTGACAGCACGATCTGGATCATTCTGAGTAACCATGGGCTGACAAGTCCCGTTTTTTGATATTGTTCAATGCTTTGAAAAGTCTGAGAGAGTCTGCAGAGATGTTTTTCTCTATTTGGGCGAACTGACCCTTTAAAGCTGTGTTTCCACTGCAGGAACTTGGTGCATTTCCACCACAGGAACCAGGGTCTAAATTAAGTACTGGGGACAATATTTTACTCCACAAAAAGCCCCTATTCAGGTGGGAGTAGTCTACTTTCCAAAAGTACACAAACTTCGGGGGTGGGGCTTTCGGTGCTGATATTTTCTGATTGGTTGAGTACCCACAGCATTTTATTTCAGTCAGCATTTTTAAAAATTTGCAGCTGCAAACCAGTTTTTTTTTTTTTTTTTTTTTTTTTTTTGTTCATTGTGCTTCAACAGCAGCAGTGGAAGTGTAACAGTGAAAAGACGTCACTGGCGGGTGAGTGGTAGTGAATGAGGTACTGGTGAGGTGTCTTTGGGGCTATCTTATCCACTGCAAGGCAGACAGCACTGGATTCTTCTCATTGCAGAGTTTTTGGAGGTAGCTGTCCATTGCTCTTTTCCAGAGATGGAAAGTTTGTTGGCCTACAGCAGCCAAAGTAATGTTGGCTCTTGGATTTGCAGGGAACCACAGAGTTATGAATTAGCTATTCGTAGAGCCTTACCAGTAATAGGACAACAATGTAAAGTTTGTCCTGAGGGTGGTACTGGATGAAAAGTCATGGGGTCATTAAAGTCAAAAAGGGTTAATCCTCAGGGGAGCATCAATGTGCCAAACAAACATCATGAAAATCTGCCATTTAGGTGTAGATTTCTTTATTTAACAGTGGAAATATTGGCTTGTGGGTGGAAAGGTCGCAGGGTTTTGACCATTCACAACAAATTTAACAGAAATCTGGCAAGCAGTTGTTGACATATCTCTCTTTGGAACAAAAACGGACAGATCTGAACATCGGCACCCTTAACTCCTACCTCTTGTGGGGCGAGAAGTCAAATATTATGGACCAAAAGGAAGGCACTCAAAATATAACATGTATTATGGTAATAGGGTTGTCAGTGGTGCCTGCAGTGCATAAAGGTCTTAATATTCAAAATATTCCAGTGTAAGAATGTTTCTAAAATCTTCAAATATTTGCTCTTTTTTGGTTTGGGTTTGATTCTCATTTTAATCACAAAGATGAAGAGAGTTTGTGTGTTTCTGACAGTGTTTTGAAGGTCCCTCTCCAGACCCCCGCCTGTTTCCAGAGACTTGCTTTACTGAGTTATCTAAATAACTTTGCTGAGTCCCCCCCCCCCAAAAAAAAAATAAAAATATATATATATATATATAAAATATATATAGATGATATATGACTTGTTCTGTTTTTTAATTGGTGTAAATTGTATTGTTTCAGCTATCACACTAGCACTGAACTATTATCCACTGGTCCACATCTTTGCTTAATTGATTCCTGTGTGAATTAGCACAATCAGCCAGCAGAGGGCTCTCCAGCTCTCCTCTTCGAAAGGAAAACCTCCCAGGCATGAATGGACAGCAGAGAAAAATACAGGGTGCAGTGAGCGGAAAGGAAAGGAGAGGAAAGTGAAGGAAAGGAAAGGAAGCAATTACTGAGCAGAGTATTGAGCTAGAACCCTGGCTTGTTCAGTGACTGTAGCTCTTCCTAATCATAGTTAATTAACTCTTATGTCTCCTCCCCTGTCATCCACAACAATGGAAACACACTATCACTTCATTTAAGGAAGAAATAATCTTGCACTTGAAGTGTCAGCAATTATGCCGTTATAATATTATGCATATGGCATAGCGAGCGTCACGTGAATAAAGACATGACATGATAATAAAGTAATAAATGGTTTGCAAATTAACCCCAACAGACCCAAGGAACCCAAAGAGCATACATCTTGTTGATTAGGCGTAATGAGTGTGTGTTATATGTATGTGTATGTGTGGATGCATAATGTGTTTTCAGGCATGGCAACATTATTCACTGCTAATGCTCCGCTATTTGCTAAAGGTCCCATATATGTGATGTGTCCGACAGCAAACAGCAGGATGTGGTCTCACACTAGGTAGAGAAAATTAACCCTATAAGGACCCCTCACCCCTGCGTCCTCCAGAGCACCTGGACTGAATACTGGTGGGCTCTAATCCAGTCAAAGAGGGGGATACACTTGGTGAGAGCTCTTTCCTTCCTTTCTCTGACCCCCTAACTTTGCTAGTGAGCCGATTACCTGCTCTGTGTGTGTGTGAGCCCCAGCCTGCACGGCCCCGAGCATGGCTCCGGGTGTGTGTGGGTGTGTGTGTGTGTGTGTGTGTGTGTGTGTGTGTGTGTGTGTGTGTGGCTGTGTGTGCGTGCGCTGGGCCAGACGGACACAGTTTCTCCCAGATAAAGGTTTTTCTCCTGTCAAAAATGACTGATAATAAGAGCTGATATGAGAGAATAGCAAACCTTATGGCATCACTCTTGCTGTTTTGTTTCTTTTGTACACCCCAAATCCCCAGGACCGGCCCCACCAACCCCCCAACACACACACACATGCAGGGACACACACACCCACACATACTGCTAATCTGTATTGCGGGGTAGCTGAGGTAGACGGGAGGGGGCAGGTGGAGGGATAAAGAAGAGTTGCTGCGTGCTTCTTTTTCTATTTTTGTATATATAACTAGTGTGGTGTTATTAAAGACATCCCTCCCCTAAAACACCCTCCAACACACACACACACACACACACACACACACACACAAACACACACACGCACTGTTCATGCAGACAGATTATGTCTCAGACAGTCAGAGCTCCTGCCTTCAATTAACCTCACAAAGACAGGATCACTTACACACACGTCTGATGATGATAGCAGGAGGGAAACAGTAAAGAGGTGTGTGTGTGTGTGTGTGTGTGTGAATGGCTGCTATCAATACAACAGGCATGCTCAGCGACGTGACAAGGCATCATACAAAGGTCAACTTAAAGGACATCATGTCATATACGCTGTCTTCTGACACCTTGTTCAAACCACTGAAAACAATGTTTTCAAATGCTGCAGCACATTCACCACATGCTGTTTTTGCTGCTAATTCGCAGTACAGAAATTCACCAATCAAGGTGCAATACACTGTTGTGTATAGTCTTCAGAAAACAGATACGGCACGTAAAGTAATTGGACGCATTTGGCAGAGAAATTCTATAGTCTGGTGAGGCGAGGTTCAGACAGCAGCACTGCCAAAGGGCTGAAGCACTGGCAAGGCTTTGCTCTGTGTTTGAATTTACTGGCACTCGCCACACTGAAAGGAAGTGCTGCTGTTTGAGTAGATTCACAGAAAGAATAATAGAAAACAGCATATTGCTTCGATCTTTGTTTATATTGTAGGAAATGTGAATATATATGGTTATATATGGTTGGGGGCAGGCTGTGTAACTAGGAACAAAACTGATGTTTCACAAAGCGAAAATGGATTCTGTCTGTTAGATTTTAGTCAAAGTGAAGGCGTCAGCATGCTGCAAATGAAGGCTGTCACATCACAAGACAGGAATATCTCCTCTCCTTCTTCCCCAATGATGGAAGGATCGAGGGACAACTTGTAACTCTCTGAAGCATGCAATCTGACAGGCATGCCCACTTCATGCTGCGAGTCGCCATGTTTCATGTGTACAAACAAGAACAACAGCATGGACATGGGTTGAAGGACACACTGAACCCTTTAGGATTCACCAGGTATCAGTCTGGCTCCATGTGATGTGGACTCGTGGTTGACTACCTCAAACCTCTGTCTGTCATTTCTGAGGAGAAACAGAAATGACAGACCAATTGATCTAATTCACAAGCTTTATGCTACTGATGGAAGCGCATTGCTTGGAGGGTCCTGGTGGGCCTGAGGTTTTAGATGCTGAGTCACTGAGTCCATGGTTAAAGTCTGAATCTTAGATGTGTGTTGTCCCCCATATGTGGGATCACCCTCAACAATTTAATGTCTTATAACGACAGGTGGTCCAGCCAACCAGTGTAAACATTATGTAAAGCTACCCATGTGTCAGCTAGGTTAGGGTAGATGTCCAGGAACTAAATGCCCCCCAAATACCCCAAGCCAGCACAGAGTGCATGTGTGTGTGTGTGTGTGTTTGTGCTGGGGGTCAGAGGTCAGCTGCTGTGACAGAGCTGGCAGATAGTGAGACAAACTCACTGTGTACATGCACTGTTCACTCTTGGAGCTCGTCTGCAGATACAGCACAATCCATTTGACTAATAAATAAATAAATATAATAAAGAAAAATAAAAACAAAGGTTCTGGCATAGACACAGGCAGGAAGAGCTCTGTGTGGACATGGACAGACAGAACAGAGGAGACGCTGCTTTGGGTTTGTGTCCCAGCCATCCCTTCTCTTCCTCTCTACTGTGTGTCTTTATTTTCCTTAAACACCCCCCCCCCCCCCCCCCCCCACTTCTTTCATTTCTGCTGAAGGAGAGGAAGAGGAGACAGAGGACTGGGGAGGGGGGCTGCGATTAGTTTCAGGGTTCCAGCCCACTTGATTGGCAGCTGGCAGCATATGGAGCTGTGAGGAAGGTTTGCCCACGCTCACTTCTGAGGAAACAAATATTTGCCTGAAGGGGAGAGACAGAGAGAGAGAGAGTGCGAGAAAAAAAATATTAATTAGTTTGCAGACGCGCCGAGAGATAAAAGTCGGCAAGACGTATCCATCAAAAGGCTGCAGAGTTAGCTGCAAAATGGAAATTTTCCCCAAGTTGACAGATCCAGTAGGCTGCCGGCAGAGCTGAGGGGGAGAACACATGCGTGCGGGGAAAGCACTGAGGTGCACAACACAGGAGCCCAACGTGGAGTCTACATTAACATCCGCGCATACGTTAGCATATTCCGAGTGGAATTAACAGTTAGGCATGCATCTTCCACGCTCGAGAAACATTTCTCTGGCCCCTCCAATTATTTCTTAATTAACCACACCGAAACAGAGTTGTGTGGAGATAAACATATGCAACACATCAGACGCACTCAAGGTGAACATACAGAGAGGTGCCAGTTGAGAAGTGTTTGCAGTCACCCTGCGATTCCAAACCAACAACATGTGAGACTGTGAGTTTGAGAGAAGAGATATTTGCATGGAGTTCTCTCACATATCATCTCAATGCAGATGTACACGCCCACAAGGGCTGCCCTATCCACAGTGACTTTCCAGTATGTTAAAGTTCTGCATTCTGGGGCATGTGATTTCCTTCCAAGACTAAAAGACTGATATCTGTGCGTGACGTACAGAGCTGAAGTAAGGAAGCGTTAACTGGGTTAGCATTAAAGCTGGAGGTAAGGACCTAGCCTGGCTCATTTTGAAGGGAAATTAAAAAAGAAAACATACACTGTATCTTTGTTTAAACCATACTCAAAAAGAAATGTAACTATTTTATTGCTGACAACAGTCTTGTGTCACTGTCAGGTTGCTGGGTTTTGGGATTGGTGCAGAGCGGCCGTGCTGTATCTGGTAATCCGGGCTAGAGCCAGAGATGCTGCACTGAAGTACTGGGTGGGAAACTGTTCATCAAGAAAAAGCCTCAACAGGAAACCCTGCCGAGTGCTGCAACTTGTCGTCTTTACATTTCTGTTTGGAGCCGCTGAATTCACTAATCAGGACCAAAAAACCCACATGAAAGAGACTCGCATTGCTTTGATACACGCCGTTCAGACACTGACCATGGGATTATGCAGCACTGATAAGGTAATTAACAGACTATGATAGTGTAATTAAGCAACATCTGAGAAGAAAGGCTGTTGGAGTGGCGTGTTGGTGTGGGCGCACATCAAAGCCCGTGGCTCTGCTTTAAAGGCGGCTTGGCTGCGCAGAACATTCGGTTTACCACTAAGGTGTCGAAAAGGGCTGAAAGGAAGCTTGGTATGCCATTGAGAATTAGCTGACAACACCAAATGGCATCATTGTGATGGAAATAATATACTGTTTTTTCGGAGCGTTCAGTTGTATGAAACGGACGGAGATCATATCAAGGGAACACAGAGGCAGTAACTGATAGCTCCATTGCTAGAGAGCCAAACGGTTCGTCTCTCTATCAGCGCACAGTCTCCACAGATTTCACTGAATAAATGGAACTTGCATGAATTCACTTAGGTATTTACCTTGCTTTGCTTTATTCAGAATGCATCTTTGTGGGGTTCGTCGTAAGGCCTTGTAGAGTGTGCTCCCTCCATTTCCCTCTCCCCCTCTCCCTGTGTGCACTGAACCAGCACAAATTCGGTTTTATTGTATTTGTTTGTTTATTTACTCTTATCTCTTTTCCATTTCAGAGGCTTCCTATCAGAGACCTGCAAACCTCAGAAGCCGAGTGGCAGGGGAGCCGTGGGTTTACATTTGTGTGTGTGTGTGTGTGTGTGTGTGTGTGTGTGTGTGTGTGTGTGTGTGTGTGTGTAAGTGTTTCAGGGGACTGGTATAAAATTAAAATACAAATAGAAAGGAAACGTTGGAATCATCACTTTTGTTATCGCCAGCTATACGGTTTTTAGCTCCCACTGTTAACAAACTCCTCCAGGGCGATGAAACAGAAAGCACTGAAATGCACTCACTCCGTGACTCAGAGAATATCTTTTAAGTAACATTATAAACACTTGGCAAGGCTGCAATGGTTGTGAAACTCATTTTAGGCATTAATGTGAGAAAAACCTTATTGCATCCAACAATAAAGCGCTCAGCCTCTGATGAGTGCATTCACAGAGTTGTTGTAAATGCTTATTTCTGAGCCAAGTCTGGAGGAATTTCCAGGGATTTGATGTTATAGAACAACACCTATGCATAAAACTGTTCAGCATGGAGTCTCTAGGAATTACATCCATATTGGATTGCTAAACATCTTTCCCTGACCTGCCATACTGTACCTGCCATTTGCAAATACTGTAGTAAAAAATATATTTTACTATATATACAGTTTTGGCAATGGGCAGTAAAAAAAACATGCTACATAACAAAATAACATACTAAATAAAACAAGGCACTGATATTGCACAGTTTAGAAGACACTGATGCACATGAATGAATTAGTCAGTGTGGTCGACTGGGAGCAGTGTTGATTGTAAAGTCTGACATCAGCAGGGAGGAAGGACGTGTGGTATCACTCCGTCACACACCGTGGGTGAAGCAGCATGACACTGAAGGAGCTACCCAATGCTGTCTGACTGTCCTGCACAGGGTGGGACATGCTCTCCATCAGGGATAATAGCTTAACCATCATCTTCCCCTCTCCCACCACCTCCACTGCCTCGAGGGGGCATCCCAGGAAAGAGCAGACTTCCTTAACCAGTTTAAGTCTCTTCCCTTCAGCAGTCGAGGTGCTGATGCCCCAGCAGATCACTCCGTAGCAGATGGCTGGTGCCACCACAGTCTCAAAAAAGGTCCTCAGGAGAGCCCCCTGTACTCCAAAAGACCTGAGTCCTCTCAGCAGATACAGTCGGCTCTGGCCTGTCTTATAAGTGCACTTATATCTTCAGTCCAGTCCCCTTTATTATTCAGATGAACGGCCAGGTATTTATAGGACTGCACCGTCTCAACGTCTGTTCCCTGGATGTTATCTGGTGCAGGAGCAGAGTGTTTGCACCTGCAGAAGTCCACCACCAGCTGTTTGGTTTCCCTCCTTAGATCTGGAGACAGTTCTGCCGGCACCAATCCACAAATTCTTGGGTCAGTCCTCTGTACTCCCTGTCATCCCCATTTGTGGTGAGGCCGCTGATCGCTGAGTTGTCAGAGCGCGTTTACAGGTGGCAGCTGAATTGTCCGTGAAGTCTGCAGCGTAGAGGGTGAAGAGGGGGCGAGCCAGACCTGAATCCTCACAGACTGTGGTCCCAGCCTTTTCTAGGATCTACGTTGAAGGTAGATGACACTGTCATCAACCCCAAGTGCCAGGTTGATAGATGAACTGTAGCATGTCATTGATGGGCTCACCAAGGGGTCTTCATCATGACTGAGTGTTAAGTTCCTTGTGGCCAGAGATGGTTTCAAGGCCCTCCAGACTCCAGTAATAGTGCTCCAACTGATCCTCCACCTTCTTCCTGTAGCTGTTTTTTCCCCTCCATGATCCTCCTTTTCAGATCCTTCTACACATCGTTTAGCTCCTCTTTCTTCCCTGAACTAAAGATCCTGTTTTTTTCCTTGAGGAGAGCCTTTATGTCAGAAGTTACACAGGGTTTGTTGTTGGAAAAACACAGTACCGTCCTGGTGGATACGGCTCATTGTCCATTATGTCCATTATGCAATGTCACAAAGTGTTATACACGAGCATCAGAAAGTAACTCCCACACAGCTGTAACAAAACAGTCGTCCAAAGCCTCATCAGCCTCGTGGGACCATCCTTTCACTGCGCTGAGGTGATGAGTTACATGCACACAAAATAATTGCCACAAAATAAATGCAGTATTTCATTGTCTCTAGTGCAACTTGTAGCATATTGAGTGAATGTGGACAGAGTGAAGGACATCAGTGTTTGCAGAGGGGGAAATACTCCACTACTGAGATAATGTGCAAGAATTCCCTCTGTAAATAGTAAGGGCTCAATGTAATGGCTCACAGCTCAAAGTCCTGCAGAGTTGTTTGTTAATAGTGCCCAGAGTTACATCATCTATCATTACCAAATACTGCGAGGCCTCTTCCCTTCCTCTTACCGCTCTCCGTCGTCCCGTCCACCTGCATCAACTGGAAACTGTTCAATGCAACTTTTGGGTCCGTAGTTAGCGTGGTTAGCCATGTCTCCGTAAACAGCATGATGCTACGCTCTCAGTATTACCTTTGGTGATTTTTCTGAAGAGTGGAGTCACTGGAATGTCAGGTTTCTCAAAAGTAGACATCAGAGTTCTCAAAACACTCAACTTTCCCTGTAGACATCACAACGTGAGACCAGAATTTGTTTTCATTTTGGAGAGCACTTTCAAAACTATCTTTTTCTGGTAAATGAATAACCGGCTCGGTGTGGGAGGAGGGCCATAGCAGAAAAAAAGGATGTTTTTTTCAAATGTATCCACATTAGCCTTATGGTGATGGCCTAAAGCCAACAGTATACTCCAGGTGTGTTTGTTTTATTGTGTCCGTGCCAAAAGAAGAAGCCCTGTGAGTCACAGTGGGAGCATACCGGAGTACAAAGGCTCTTCAAGCAAAATGGTAACTTTTAGACTAGTGTAACTCTGTGGCCGTAAACCTCAGATTCAACCCCCGAAGGAAATCACATGATATTGTTGATAGGAGCCAAATGTGGGTCTTCTTTTAACCGGCCGTTTTTCCTCTGCACACAGATTTGATTTTATTTGGAGTGCACTCACATACTGGTGGTTTAAGACAGTGCAGTAAAGAAGCATAAAGTCCCGTCAATCACCGCCTCATTACCGCCACCACCACCGATGTCCTCGCCAGTCAGCCCAAGAACTTAAGTGTGTGTGTGTGGTGTGTGTGAGAGAGAGAGAGTCTCTGGTCCACTCAGGAGGAGACAGCCAACGATCTCGCCAGGATCTGAACTGCCTCTTTGATCTCCCAAAGCCAAACAGAGGGAGAGAGACGCTCGCCCCTCACAGAGAGGATTAAATATCCCTGAGTCGGGACATCACAACTCCCTCTCACCCTCCCTCCTCTGCCTCCACCCCTCTTTCCTCCGCTCCCTTCCTCCTCCCGTCTACCCTGGTTATCACTGAGTCTCCAGAGGGGCTGGAGGGAAAGGAGAGCGAGTGAGGAAGAGGAGAGGAAAAAGGAAAGTAAAGGAGAGACTGTGCAGTTTTAAAAGCCAAGAGGACATCTGGGTCCACAAGGACTTTGACTGTTTCACCCACACAGGTCAAAGTCTGGATAGGTCACAGATCTGCCCCGGGGCTCTTTGTGGTGAGTGTGTGTGTGTGTGTGTGTGTGTGTGTGTGTGTGTGTGTGTGTTTCTGTGTGTGTATTAGTTTGTCTGAAAGTAGAGGATTTGTTTAAGAGAGTGCAGTGGAAAGGGTGGAGGGGATGGAGGGCTGTTGAAACAGTCAGATGAAAGAGTGCAGGAGGTCTGAGCTGTTGTGCTAACCCCCGTCCACTCCGAGGTGCCCCGTGTGACTTCCGCCCCTCACTCATCTCTGAGAAATTCTTTTATTAAGAGATTTCCTTTCTGGAAATATCGAGGAGTTCGTTCCAGACAAAAAGAGGATGTGTGATTTATATCGCAGCAACATACTGTACACTGTGACAGCTAATGTGCATTTCTAAGAAAGTCTGTCCTCAGTCTTAATGTTTTTATGCTGCTGTTTTTCTTTTTCATTTAAAGGACTGTAGACCTCTGCGTGAAGGTGTCGGGGTTAACGTGGGTGATATTTTGATATCACATGGACAGGGACTCACTGGTGATAGATACTCTAATCTTCTGTCAGCCTGGCAATGAAAATAAACCCACTAAGAATAAAACCCTCAGGAGAACTGAGATGAAACAGTTTTTAGAGTCTCGACATTCATTCCTCAGGATGTAAGTGATAGGAGAATACAGAAAATAATGTAAACACGCGGGCCTTTTTAAGTTAGCCAACAGTGCTGGTGATCCTGGCCCAGGTACATTAACACTGAAACTGCAGGAAAAGCGCTCCTTTAAGCACTGGTGTGGCGTGGGAAAATCTGTGAGGAAGCCAAGTGAGACGGTCCTCTGAGAAAATGAGGCCTGAAGTGGAACATGTTGGTGGTATGAAACGACACTGCTGGTGTTATTTTAGAGGTAAATGCAACACGTTCAGATCAGGGCTGTAAATTATGAATCATTTTGCTAATTTAAATAATTGATTTCATTTTTTTTCTAAGATATGTGGTCACACCACTGATGAAATGCACTTGAACTGTTCAAATGTTCAATAATGTTGCACCTAACATAGTTCACATAACAGCATAACATACTTAAACATACAGTATTGCAACGCTTCTACTCAAATACAGAACAGAAGTGCACAACTAGCCACTCAATATTCACAGATTATTAAATGTTCAGATCAGTATCCACCATGTATCAGTGCATGACTTACGCACCACGCTTATCTGCGTCATACAAAAACAGCCTACAGAAGCCCACAATAGTCCTTATCTAGCTAATGAGTTATTATACAGAGGAGCTTAAAAGCAAAACCAGGACAAAAAAACTGCAACCGGCAACACGAGGATCTTCTGCACGGGCTGCTGTTCCAACGTACCCACGCCAGAGTGCTGATTTGAAGAACTGTGTGTGGGCAACATGCAAGCAACAACTTCAGCGTGCAGACAAACAAGGCACAAGCAATGTAACCTCCATAACGACGACACAGGAAGGTAAGACATGCAGCCACGGTGAGCTACTTAGTAATCAGCGAGCTGCGAGCAAGCAGAGAAAGAGAGATTAATTGAACTGAGAAAGAGAAATGGAAAGAGAAGTCAGCGCTCATGTTGTATAATTTCCCACTGCATCTGCTGCTGTGGTAAAGAGAAACTGTTTTTTCCAGCAAATGCACATTTGTTTATGTTCAGTCAGCTGTAGGAATTATGCATCCATCAGGGGAAACAGAGGGAGTTGGTTGAAGTTGTTGTAGACTGTCGTTTTGTTTGAATAACGTTAAAATTTGATTACAGGCAGGTCAGAGTGTGACTCGCTTTTTTTCCCGACCATCCACGGTCTCACAGTGGCATGATAGATGCTCCCTTTGACAGACTTGGCATGAATACCTCTCACACTAACAGGGAAATACAGATTTTCCACCACACAGAGTGCATTTAACACAATATAATCCTGAGCACTGTCCAACTTGAAGAAAGTTTTCCCGAAAACTTTTCCATCCCCGTTCATTTATTACGAGCACAAGCCCCCAAATTCTTCAAAATCTTCATCTTGGGCTGAACCTTTAGCGTGAGCGTGCACACATTCAAACGTATGTCTGTGTGTGTGTCCCTGTACTATTACCTCCAGCTGAACAGAGGCGAAGGTCAATGCGCTCTACGAGAGGTTAATACAATCACCATTACTGCTTCCTGCTGCTGTGCCGGGGCAGAGGAGGCAGGGCGTGGAGGAGGAGGAGGGGTACAGGGGAGGAGGATGAGAGAGCCAGCGAGGGCAGGCAGAGGAAGGGGCAGCTCTCACATGACAGTGACAAATTGCCTTGTATTTATTCAAATTGTGTAATGTGATCTTTTGGCTGTGTTGTAATGTGTGTTTTCAGTGTTTGACCCCGCTGATGAGTTAACACTAACGAGCGCGTAAAGAGGAGAAGGCAAGGTGAGGCGCAGACAATGAAGTCACAGGACGCTCGACTGACAAGAACAATATTCAATAAACTCACGTATAAATGAAAAACATGTCTATCAGGTGATTAATCTCATGGTCAGTATTTTCATTTTTTAAAATAAACTTTAAACTTAAATATTAATACTTTTCTTCAGACAGATAATTTTACTTTTTAACTAGAAAATTCCCTCTGGGAAATTTTGAAAGGGACACGGGGTGTGTTCGAGCCGACAAAATTATCTACGTTTTAAAGTTTGAATGAAGTCTCTAGGACAAAGTATGGCCGAGCAGCGGACAATTGAAAAAGGCTGAAATTTGAGGAAATTTCCCCATTCATTTCTTATGGGAAATTTATCGCAGTTGTTTGCGTCTTACGTCGGCCTTCGATGGTCATAGCTCGAAAACCGTAAGAGATATCAAAATGTGCCGAGGGTCATTTTGAGCCGACAAAATTATCTACGTTTTAAAGTTTGAATGAAGTCTCTAGGAGAAACTATGGCGAAGCAGCGGACAATTGAAAAAGGCTGCAAATTGAGAAAACGGCAGATATCAGAGGTAGTCAGTCCCTGATTAATGAATTGCTCTCAGCTGTGTTTCTGTGGCTTTCTCCTTGTCTGTCTCTGTTGATCACCTCAGCTGTCTGTGTCTGCTTCTCTCCTCTGCTTCATGTCTCTGTTAACATGAATTAATGAACTGAATCAATAAACATGAATGGAGCTAATGCTAACGGAGCTAACAGAGCTAACACTAACGGAGCTAACAGCTAACGGTGCGAATAGAGCTAACGGCGCTAACGCTAACAGAGCTAACTGTGCTAACAGAGCTAATAGAGCTAACGGCGTTAACAAGGGGGCGGGGGGATGGGGTTTTCATTATGCATTTGTCTGTGTGTGTGTGTTTATGTATCTGTCATTGTGTGTGACTGCGTATGTGTGTGTCTTCGTCTGTTTGTGTGTGTGTGTCTGCTTGAACTACACAAGCAGCCCAATCTGCTCCTACATGGAGATGTGTATGGTATATGTGTGTCTGAATGTGTGTGTGTGTGTGTGTGTGTGCGTGCGTGTGTGCCTGTGTAACTTCTGCCCCACCTGCTGATAATTACCTCTGCACCTCTCCCACTGTTTACCTGTTCCTGTTCAGTTTTGACGTGCTGTTTTTAATCACTTTTTAGCTGTTGGTTAGCCCTGCTTGTGTGTGTGTTTGTGTGACTACTGTCTCAACCTTTTTGGCAAAGCGCTTGGTGAAGCTGAGTTTAACTGTTTGTTGGATGGAGATTGTTTTCAAACAATGCCCTTGTTTTGACTGAGCTCGTTAAGATAATCATTCTCAGGCTTGTTGTCCTGCAGATGTGTGTGCGTGGGTTATTGACCGGTGTGTGTGTAAATGACAGTTGCACCTGTTAAACTCCTCCCTTGAAAAGCGGCTTTTTCGCTGTCGGTTTCTTCCGAACAACTTGCGATTGTGTCAAAACCGTAGCTGCTATCAAAAAACCGATTACACTGTGAGATGCGGACAAGTCTGGGCCAGATGTACGTGTGTTTTGTGTCCAGATATTCTTTAGAAAAATGACAAAATGGTCGACTTAAAAAGACTCTGCGACTCAGAGAACAGGAGTTTGTATTGTATGCAGTGAGATTTGGGTTCGGCGAACCTCCTGAACTAAATCCTCTGGTGAGAGAACCGTACCTCGTATCAGAGTGTACTATAGATCATCGGACTCCCGAGAACTTCCTGAGTCCGGCCATCTCCTCGTTTTATTCCTGACACAACAACTTTTCGTTTTATGGCGATCTAAAGACAGGAGGCATTTCTGCTTTGCTCACAAAACAGCTCTGAATTTTAACATGGGACTTAATGGGAGAACAGGAGGGCGCTGGCTGCACAAAACGTCTCACTATTTAAATTCAGTAAGTCTCTCAGCTTTTTCGAGGACATCACACGAAAGAGGACAAGTTTGTCTACAAAATGAGCCCAAAATTATGCGTGTAGAGTGTAATTTGTGGCCGTAGCGACGAGAAAAAGAGAAGATTTTCAGATCGTTTTTAGACTCTGTGCCACTCTAGCACGCACTCTAGCACGAACATTCCGCGCAATACACACCCATTATAATCTCAAAATTTCCCTCCAAACGATCACTGTCATTGAACAGTGACTGATCAAAAACTATAGGACCAATCAAAATGTGGATGAACACACCAATAGACCAGACTTGGGTCTACATTTTAAAGTTGAAATGAAGTCTCTCGGTGAATGTATGCCTGAGCTACAGATGTTTGAAAAACTCCAATTTCAATCTTGTTTTTTTCGGCCGTCCCATTCATTTCTTATGGGAAATTTATCGCAGTTTTTCGCGTCTTACGACGCGAAAAACTGCGATAAATTTGAGAAAAGTAATAGCACACCGATCCCGAACAATACGCACGTTTTGATATATAATTTGCGAGGGTTTTCTCAAAGCTGTGGGACGAGTTTGAGGACGAAAACTTGGAGGAAGATGAAAAATAACTAGAAAATTCCCCCTGGGAAATTTTGAAAGGGACACGGGGTGTGTTCGAGCCGACAAAATTATCTACGTTTTAAAGTTTGAATGAAGTCTCTAGGACAAAGTATGGCCGAGCAGCGGACAATTGAAAAAGGCTGAAATTTGAGGAAATTTCCCCATTCATTTCTTATGGGAAATTTATCGCAGTTGTTTGCGTCTTACGTCGGCCTTCGATGGTCATAGCTCGAAAACCGTAAGAGATATCAAAATGTGCCGAGGGTCATTTTGAGCCGACAAAATTATCTACGTTTTAAAGTTTGAATGAAGTCTCTAGGAGAAACTATGGCGAAGCAGCGGACAATTGAAAAAGGCTGCAATGTGAGAAAACTGCAGATATCAGAGGTAGTCAGTCCCTGATTAATGAATTGCTCTCAGCTGTGTTTCTGTGGCTTTCTCCTTGTCTGTCTCTGTTGATCACCTCAGCTGTCTGTGTCTGCTTCTCTCCTCTGCTTCATGTCTCTGTTAACATGAATTAATGAACTGAATCAATAAACATGAATGGAGCTAATGCTAACGGAGCTAACAGAGCTAACACTAACGGAGCGAACAGCTAAAGGTGCGAATATAGCTAACGGCGCTAACGCTAACAGAGCTAACTGTGCTAACAGAGCTAACAGAGCTAACGGCGTTAACAAGGGGGCGGGGGGATGGGGTTTTCATTATGCATTTGTCTGTGTGTGTGTGTTTATGTATCTGTCATTGTGTGTGACTGCGTATGTGTGTGTCTTCGTCTGTTTGTGTGTGTGTGTGTCTGCTTAAACTACACAAGCAGCCCAACCAGCTCCAACATGGAGATGTGTATAGTATATATGTGTCTGAATGTGTGTGTGTGTGTGTGTGTGTGTGTGTGTGCGTGTGTGCCTGTGTAACTTCTGCATTTGTGTGACTACTGTCTCAACCTCTTTGGCAAAGAGCTTTCTGAAGCTGAGTTTAACTGCTTGTTGGACGGAGATTGTTTTCAAACAATGCCCTTGTTTTGACTGAGCTCGTTAAGATAATCATTCTCAGGCTTGTTGTCCTGCAGATGTGTGTGCGTGGGTTATTGACCGGTGTGTGTGTAAATGACAGTTAATGACAGTTACACCTGTTAACTGAAAAGCGGCTTTTTCGCTGTCGGTTTCTTCCGAACAACTTGCGATTGTGTCAAAACCGTAGCTGCTATCAAAAAACCGATTACACTGTGAGATGCGGACAAGTCTGGGCCAGATGTACGTGTGTTTTATGTCCAGATATTCTTTAGAAAAATGACAAAATGGTCGACTTAAAAAGACTCTGCGACTCAGAGAACAGGAGTTTGTATTGTATGCAGTGAGATTTGGGTTCGGCGAACCTCCTGAACTAAATCCTCTGGTGAGAGAACCGTACCTCGTATCAGAGTGTACTATAGATCATCGGACTCCCGAGAACTTCCTGAGTCCGGCCATCTCCTCGTTTTATTCCTGACACAACAACTTTTCGTTTTATGGCGATCTAAAGACAGGAGGCATTTCTGCTTTGCTCACAAAACAGCTCTGAATTTTAACATGGGACTTAATGGGAGAACAGGAGGGCGCTGGCTGCACAAAACGTCTCACTATTTAAATTCAGTAAGTCTCTCAGCTTTTTCGAGGACATCACACGAAAGAGGACAAGTTTGTCTACAAAATGAGCCCAAAATTATGCGTGTAGAGTGTAATTTGTGGCCGTAGCGACGAGAAAAAGAGAAGATTTTCAGATCGTTTTTAGACTCTGTGCCACTCTAGCACGCACTCTAGCACGAACATTCCGCGCAATACACACCCATTATAATCTCAAAATTTCCCGCCAAACGATCACTGTCATTGAACAGTGACTGATCAAAAACTATAGGACCAATCAAAATGTGGATGAACACACTAATAGACCAGACTTGGGTCTACATTTTAAAGTTGAAATGAAGTCTCTCGGTGAATGTATGCCTGAGCTACAGATGTTTGAAAAACTCCAATTTCAATCTTGTTTTTTTCGCCCGTCCCATTCATTTCTTATGGGAAATTTATCGCAGTTTTTCGCGTCTTACGACGCGAAAAACTGCGATAAATTTGAGAAGAGTAATAGCACACCGATCCCGAACAATACGCACGTTTTGATATATAATTTGCGAGGGTTTTCTCAAAGCTGCGGGGCGAGTTAAGGGACGAAAACTTGGAGGAAGATGAAAAATAACTAGAAAATTCCCCCTGGGAAATTTTGAAAGGGACACGGGGTGTGTTCGAGCCGACAAAATTATCTACGTTTTAAAGTTTGAATGAAGTCTCTAGGACAAAGTATGGCCGAGCAGCGGACAATTGAAAAAGGCTGAAATTTGAGGAAATTTCCCCATTCATTTCTTATGGGAAATTTATCGCAGTTGTTCGCGTCTTACGTCGGCCTTCGATGGTCATAGCTCGAAAACCGTAAGAGATATCAAAATGTGCCGAGGGTCATTTGGAGCCGACAAAATTATCTACGTTTTAAAGTTTGAATGAAGTCTCTAGGAGAAACTATGGCGAAGCAGCGGACAATTGAAAAAGGCTGCAATGTGAGAAAACGGCAGATATCAGAGGCAGTCAGTCCCTGATTAATGAATTGCTCTCAGCTGTGTTTCTGTGGCTTTCTCCTTGTCTGTCTCTGTTGATCACCTCAGCTGTCTGTGTCTGCTTCTCTCCTCTGCTTCATGTCTCTGTTAACATGAATTAATGAACTGAATCAATAAACATGAATGGAGCTAATGCTAACGGAGCAAACAGAGCTAACACTAATGGAGCGAACAGCTAACGGTGCGAATAGAGCTAACGGCGCTAACGCAACCAGAGCTAACTGTGCTAACAGAGCTAATAGAGCTAGCAGCGTTAACAAGGGGGCGGGGGGATGGGGTTTTCATTATGCATTTGTCTGTGTGTGTGTGTTTATGTATCTGTCGTTGTGTGTGACTGCGTATGTGTGTGTCTTCGTCTGTTTCTGTGGCTTTCTCCCTTTCTGTCTCTGTTGATCACCTCAGCTGTCTGTGTCTGCTTCTCTCCTCTGCTTCATGTCTCTGTTAACATGAATTAATGAACTAAATCAATAAGCATGAATGGAGTTAATGCTAACAGAGCTAACAGAGCTAACACTAACGGAGCGAACACTAACGGAGCTAACAGCTAACGGCGCGAATAGAGCTAACGGCGCTAACGCTAACAGAGCTAACTGTGCTAACAGAGCTAATAGAGCTAACGGTGTTAACAAGGGGGCGGGGGGATGGGGTTTTCATTATGCATTTGTCTGTGTATGTGTGTTTATGTATCTGTCATTGTGTGTGACTGCGTATGTGTGTGTCTTCGTCTGTTTGTGTGTGTGTGTCTGCTTGAACTACACAAGCAGCCCAACCAGCTCCTACATGGAGATGTGTATAGTATATATGTGTCTGAATGTGTGTGTGTGTGTGTGTGTGTGTGCGTGTGTGCCTGTGTAACTTCTGCCCCACCTGCTGATAATTACCTCTCTACCTCTCCCACTTTTTACCTGTTCCTGTTCAGTTTTGACGTGCTGTTTTTAATCACTTTTTAGCTGTTGGTTAGCCCTTTTTGTGTGTGCATTTGTGTGACTACTGTCTCAACCTCTTTGGCAAAGAGCTTTGTGAAGCTGAGTTTAACTGCTTGTTGGACGGAGATTGTTTTCAAACAATGCCCTTGTTTTGACTGAGCTCGTTAAGATAATCATTCTCAGGCTTGTTGTCCTGCAGATGTGTGTGCGTGGGTTATTGACCGGTGTGTGTGTAAATGACAGTTACACCTGTTAACTGAAAAGCGGCTTTTTCGCTGTCGGTTTCTTCCGAACAACTTGCGATTGTGTCAAAACCGTAGCTGCTATCAAAAAACCGATTACATTGTGAGATGCGGACAAGTCTGGGCCAGATGTACGTGTGTTTTATGTCCAGATATTCTTTAGAAAAATGACAAAATGGTCGACTTAAAAAGACTCTGCGACTCAGAGAACAGGAGTTTGTATTGTATGCAGTGAGATTTGGGTTCGGCGAACCTCCTGAACTAAATCCTCTGGTGAGAGAACCGTACCTCGTATCAGAGTGTACTATAGATCATCGGACTCCCGAGAACTTCCTGAGTCCGGCCATCTCCTCGTTTTATTCCTGACACAACAACTTTTCGTTTTATGGCGATCTAAAGACAGGAGGCATTTCTGCTTTGCTCACAAAACAGCTCTGAATTTTAACATGGGACTTAATGGGAGAACAGGAGGGCGCTGGCTGCACAAAACGTCTCACTATTTAAATTCAGTAAGTCTCTCGGCTTTTTCGAGGACATCACACGAAAGAGGACAAGTTTGTCTACAAAATGAGCCCAAAATTATGCGTGTAGAGTGTAATTTGTGGCCGTAGCGACGAGAAAAAGAGAAGATTTTCAGATCGTTTTTAGACTCTGTGCCACTCTAGCACGCACTCTAGCACGAACATTCCGCGCAATACACACCCATTATAATCTCAAAATTTCCCGCCAAACGATCACTGTCATTGAACAGTGACTGATCAAAAACTATAGGACCAATCAAAATGTGGATGAACACACCAATAGACCAGACTTGGGTCTACATTTTAAAGTTGAAATGAAGTCTCTCGGTGAATGTATGCCTGAGCTACAGATGTTTGAAAAACTCCAATTTCAATCTTGTTTTTTTCGCCCGTCCCATTAAATTTGAGAAAAGTAATAGCACACCGATCCCGAACAATACGCACATTTTGATATATAATTTGCGAGGGTTTTCTCAAAGCTGCGGGGCGAGTTAAGGGACGAAAACTTGGAGGAAGATGAAAAATAATAAGAAGAAGAAGAAGAAGAAGAAACGCGCGGGATAGTAATAAGTGACTCGGGGCTACGCCCCGAGTCACTGGCTCCTGCAGCTATTTCATAGCTGTAGGAGCCAGTGACTCGGGACGTTGCCCCGTGTCCCTAATAAGAAGAAGAAGAAGAAGAAGAAGAAACGCGCGGGATAGTAATAAGTGACTCGGGACGTTGCCCCGTGTCCCTAATAAGAAGAAGAAGAAACGCGCGGGATAGTAATAAGTGACTCGGGGCTACGCCCCGAGTCCCTAATAAGAAGAAGAAGAAACGCGCGGGATAGTAATAAGTGACTCGGGGCTACGCCCCGAGTCCCTAATAAGAAGAAGAAGAAACGCGCGGGATAGTAATAAGTGACTCGGGGCTACGCCCCGAGTCACTGGCTCCTGCAGCAGAGCTGCAGGAGCCAGTGCCTCGGAGCGTGCCCCGTGTCCCTAATTACCAGATGCATATTAGATATTAATTTTTAGATTTTTGTCAGAGGCTGCAGCTCATAGAAGGAGACTTCTGATGAATAAAAGGGATAAACAGTCCACAGGTGCAGGTGTAGGTTTAGATTTTTAGTTTCGGCGTCAGATTTCACCTACTGATATCACCACTGCAACACTAAACTGGGGTCTCACACGTAATCAGGCCATATAATGTTGAATTATATTCCCCACAGTTGCTGTGTTTACAGTCCTCTATTAACTTTGTGATATAAGTGACAGTGGGAAGGCCCACCTCGCTTCAGTCACTGTATTTACATCCAGAAAGCAGAGCAGCTGAGCAGAGGGCTTCCAGTGCAAATGGATAACGTTGCTGGAAAGGAGTCGATAACGACGCATCACTCTAAATTCTCTGTCGGCATCAGAAAGCTGCAGGTGAAAGCAGCCAATCACCAGTAAGACATTACCTTGCAAGCCTACACACAAAGCTGTTACAGCTTAGGCAAAAACAATTAACAGAGAAATATAAACATATAAAAATATTACACTTTATAAGCAGCGGTGTTAGTTTACAGCTTGTGAGTCGAAGTATAGATGCTCCTGGTCAAATATTACTCCAATACAAGTGAAAGTGATTTCAGTCCTATTTTTACTTCTATTTAAGTACTGGAGTACTTGTTTTTTAGGCATTCAGTAGTCCTTTTTAATGTAATAATATTGTTGTATTGTTGCCACAGTGCAGTACTGCAGTCCTGAAAGCCTGTAGAATAAAAAGCTTGAGGAATCTGCTGTGTGCTGTTTTCAGTCTGTGTGTGTGTGTGTGTGAGAGAGAGAGACACAGAGAGCAGGAAGAGGCTGCAGAGTGACAGTAAATTACACCAAAACATTACAAAGTGCAGAAATAACAACCAGTGGTCAGAGCTCATTAATACTAGGGGTTCAGTATACGTTAACTCTCGAAGCATTTTCACTAACTATTATTACATGTCAGCAGTGGACTCACACAGGATCTGGTCCCAGTGACAAGCAAAAAGTCATTTGATTTAAGCATATAAACTATAACTACTACAAACAAAGTCAACTTGGTTTAAAATCTGCAATTAAACAAATGCTTAAATCTTTTTAGGTGTGTTCTCAGGTTGGAGGGCAAATTTTTATAGACCGTGATGAAAACAGAGCAAACGTTTAACTTAAGCCATAGGTGCTCTGTTGGTGATGATCTATCTGCAGCAACCATCATCACCAAGTTCAAACTGAAGGAAAACACAACAAGCACTTTGACCACTGTGACTGGTTTTTCTCCTGTGTATGTCCTATCACATCTTAGACAAGAAGAAAACTCATCCTCCGACTTCACTGTGCTTCAAAGTAACTGCATGTGTTAAATGCTGAGTATTCAACAAGTCATGGAGACTTCAGAGCTGTTGGAAAGGCACCTTTGACAAAGCTCGGAGTGATGGAAGTAATGGAAGCAATTACGTGGAATTAATAATATGATATCATTTATTTTTTGGCTAATAACAAGTGACGGGTAATTGATATTTTTCAGGCAGCAAAACAAAAAATTACACTTTTTCTTGTTTCAGTCGTTTGTATAAAAGAAGCTAATGCACGCAGAAGGATCATACAGCTGGTGATATTTTTTGGCTGTAACTGATCAGAAAGTATCTCTATACAAAAAAAAAAGACTAAGAAGACCAACGACTTTGCCAAAGTCAGGCAGACCCAAACAGACCTAAACAGCTACAAAGCTGAAAACAGCGGACGTAGCCTCCGCTGGTTCTCCTCATTCTGCCCTCTGGATTATTGACACAGACACCTGCGGGGATCCGGGAAGTCGACACACACCGATGGACGCGGCCAACACACACACGGACGCACGGAGCCAGCACGCTGCAGGATGAGTCATGGGCGGCTGAGGTCAGCGCACAGATCTGGAGACATTAGCGAGGAGAGAAGGGAAGCACCTGCTTGAGCCTCGGGGAGAGAGATGGAGATGAAGCAGCAGTGATGGAGATCATCACCTCCTCGAAGCAGACTGACACCGAGCTGTATGGCCCGAGAGGAAAAGTCAGTTTATGATTAATTCCTAGACATTTGTACGTCTTCATGAACTAACAGGACAGTTTAAACCGCTCAGTTTTTGCAGTATAATCCAAAAATAACAACATACAGGTATTCACAGATTCATACACCAGAATTTCCCCTGCTGGGGATTAGTAAAGTCTTATCTTATCTTATCTTATCTTATCAAGCTGTGTATCATTGAACTAATCATCACACACTGGCTCATTGACAAAATATCTAGCAGCCTGTTCTGAAGTGACCTCTTAATTACTACACGCCGATTCAGAGTTAAGGCCTCAACATGCTACAACATCCTTGTCAGCTTCTACCAGTTTTTGTAGCTTTTGAAATCATACCTGCTTCACACACGACTTCTAGCACTTCACATGCGCACAATGACGACAGGCTGTGTGAAAGCGTGCTCGGTTTCTCTCCTCGTAAGATTCACCGTGTCGACGCTAAAAAAGAAAGAGAAGAAGAAGAAAGACGACACAGAATTCGTCCTGCCAGGAGAACGCTGTGATTCGACTTCTGAGTGCGGCCACATTTGCCTTTAAATGACAAGCGAGTTAGTTTGAAGCACAGTGAGACCTTTATTCAGGTACATGTTAGCCTCTTAGCTTCGCCTAATTAACAGTTGGTTCCCTACTTATTCCCCAGTCACCACTCGGGAATTTCTGTACATTAAGTGTTTCGTCCCTCTCGGTTTAACAAAATGTCTCCTCTTTTTTTCCTCGGTGTCCTTCTCCTCCCTGTCCTCTCTCTTTCCCTCTCGTCTCTCTCCGTGGCGAAGCCTTATCAGCGCTCCAGGGACTGACTGACATTCACACAGACGCTAATGACACCACAGGATTGGAGGCGCTTCGCTCTCCGCTCTCCCCTCTCGCCTCCCTCTCCCTATCTGTGTCTCCCTTTCTCATTCTTGCTACTTTTTCCTCTTGTTCTCTCTTCCTGGGCAATTAGACAGAGGGAGAAGTCCCAGTTGGCTCGCGGTGGTAATCAAACATCTTTTTCTTGTCCATTTAACACTGGGATTAATTTCCTACAAGGTTAATTAAAGAGGCCCATCAGACAGAACTGATTATTGCAAAGGTTACTGTAGCACTGCTGCTCACTGTTTCCCTGCCTGCGTCTGTACACACACAAGCGGTATGTGCACACACACACACACACATACACACTTTCAGTGCACAGGCATTTTTGGACATACATGTGCACCCACAAGGCTGAAATGGAAACAGGATTTTGTTGTTGTTCATGAGAAATCTCAAGTTTCTTAATTGTCTTAGTTGATACACAGTTTTTGTAAGCACGGTGATGACGGGCCGCAGGGTCGCTGACCATAGAGCATGTGAACTAATCCTTATTCTCCATCCAGGAGGCTGAAGGGTTGGTTGTCTTTTCTAGCACAGCCAAAATATACTGGTGAAACAGAGATGTGTTTCACTTGAACTGCTGAAACATGTGGTTCGTACCTTTCGCCTTTTGGATACTGGACTATGAAATTATGGTTTTTGGTGCAGCACCACCAACAAAAGCACAAGGAAGTCCCGTCATGCAAGCGTTTGGCGCTCGTGTTTGCCTAAATACAGGAGCCATGTTTCCCGTAAACCCCTTTGCTCCCAGTTTAAAAAAAGGAGCTATGCTTCTGCATGTCCTGCCTCCTTTCTGTGGTTCTGTTTTCACTTTAATACTGAGGATGAACATGTTGAAAGTTATTTCTCACCAGGCTCTCATGTATTATAACATCTGCTTTTTTGAAAAACACAAGTTAAAAAGAGAGAGAGAGAGAGCTGAGAGGCTGCCAATGTTCTCAACAATGGTTTCATTTTCTTCATACTGTAATTTCTCATGGATAATTAATTAATTATGAATGTCTCAAAATTAAAGGTCCAGTGTGGAGGAATTACAGGGATCTGATTGCAGAACAAAAGAAGAACAGAAGGAAATATAATATTCACAGATATGTTTTCATCACCAGAATTAAAATAAAGAAAAATTAAAATAAGAAACCTGTTTTCATTACCTTACCATGAGCTCTTTATATCTACAGAGGGAGCGAGATCCTTTCCATGGAGTCCGCCATGTTGCACCATCATGTTTCTACAGTAGCCCAGAATGGACAAACCAAACACTGGCTCTAGAGAGCGCCTTTCTCTTTTTTTTATGTTACCTGAAGCCCGCCGTAGGTTCTCCTATAGGCTGAGGGGTATTCAGTTGGTTCTAGTCTAGTCTAGTCCTAAACACTGGAGCTTTAACACACTCATGATATGTTGATGTTAAAGCCTTAATCCTCACTATCGTGCCTGTGGGTTTGGCATTACAAATGCAGACAGTGCACCCAATCATTTTTTTAAAAATACTTTTTTCTATTCTTTCTTTCTAAAATAATTCTACAAAATTAGTTAAGTTTAAGAATGTACAAAAAACAGTTTGGGTTTTGGACAGAATCAAGTTAGCCGTTCCCCTCAGTTCCCAGTCTTTGTGCTAAGCTAAGTTTAAAAGTTGTCTCACTCTCAGCAAGAAAGTGAATAAAAACATTTCCAATGTCAGACTAGCAGTCCGTTATTATTCATTTATGAATGACAAATTTGCCCCAGAAGTCTTTATACTTTGTACAACATTCAGTAAGGAAACATTCCAACAGAAAGAGAAACCTCAGGATGACTAACACAGGGTGTTTCCCTCCGAACACTCTGAAATAAGATGATTTCCCAACCTTTAAGCTACAGGAGGGGAAATAAAAGCTGAAAAATCTGTATGTTAAGAGGTTACAATGCAAAACAACACTTTTAATTATTTTTTTAATGTAGTCAAAGAGTTTCCTTCACACATACTTTGATATAGCGTTGATCTGTATGTGTCTATATCCTGACTGTGTTCATTGTGTGTTGACAGCCTTTGAGTATTTGCGCGTGCCTCCTCGCGTCATGGCCGACCTGTAAATCATGTATCTCACGGAGAGCGAACTGCGACTGGTCGTGTCCACCTCACAGCAATCACATAGAACTACGGTCACCATGACAGGCAGAACGAGGCAGAGAAAGCATTCCTATTCTAATGATTACCATAACAGCAGCGAGGAAGACGAGGGTCACAGTCCACGCACACACACACACACTCACACAGTCTCAATTAGCAGAGCAGCAGCCATTCCTCTGAATGCCAGCCTGTGTCTGTTTATGCCTCACAGTGAGAAAAGGCCCTCAGGTGACACACGCACACACTTACACACACTTACACACACAGTCACACATGTGCGGGTTCATTAGCATGCTAATTGGAGGTGAGGACAGTGTGGTGTGGAGGTGGTGCAGAGCAGCCCCAGCGTATTAATCACAGGCTCGGAGAGACCAGCTGACTCCCCAACCTGGTCTTTCGGGCCCCTCACCCGACCCCCGCCTCCCTCACCCTTGCACCTCCCTCCACCCAGTCTGCCCACCTCCTACTCTCCCACTGAAGACGGCCTCTATGACTCCCTGCCCAGCTGGTAAAGGGAGCCTCGGTGCACAAGGCACGCTGTGTTCACACAGGTTCATTCAGACTAAACACTGGAGTTTTCTTTTTCACAATCCTTGCTTTGGGTCCAAACACTACAACATCTACAAGGCTTTGATTTATCCCCTTTATGTATTAAATTTCGTAATTAGTCCTTTCTTAATCATTACTTCTTCTATGGTTCATTTATTGCCATTACTTTTAGCAATTATTCTTCAGCCTCTCGATGTGTTTTGCAATCCTTGACTAATCTTTGCATATTTTCTCTAGTCATTATTGTAACCTCCTTGGTTCCCAAAAGAGATTTAAATCACAATAAGACTGTGATAAAATTTCCTGTTTAAATACAGCTAAATTGTTATTATTATGTTATCCCATGTAATAGTGATGAAGTGCAATGATAAACACCTGTGACTTTAATGTTAATGACAGAATAGAGCCATTGAAAAGCTGATATCAAAATAAATTGGTGCTTTTTGGGAGTTGGAGTTACAAGATTTTCGAGGAAAATTCATCAAACTCAGCCACACCATGTCTTTAGTTTAAGATTACCATTACACAAATTGTGTTTATCAGTTCACTTTTTACTGAAACGAACATTTGTGGTCACTGGAACGGCATATTGTCAGTCTTGAATGTTATGTAGTTGTTATGTTGAGCATAAGCAAACACTTTTGACACAACCAGCAGACACGGAGCAACATTAGCATTCATCTGAAGTCGTGTTTCTGTCCACCTGATGAATGTAAGTCTAACATTCATCCTCCTTTTGGCTCTGTTTTGGTCTCTGCCAGCTCCTAAAGGAAACATCTGGCTGTTCGGCTGCTAACAATGATCACCAGCTAGTTGCTAACTGTGACTGTCTGTTGTTTTGAGTTTAGAGGACCCTTATGATATCTGCGAACCAGTTTTAATATGAATGCAGGCGGCGCTTTAACTGGTATGAGATACACTATATCTGTGGTTTTCATGACACTGTAACTGTGCCAGGTATCTAACAGATAAGGAGCTGATATGTTAATGTGTGAAAAGCTCCAGTGTTCTGCAGGCAGGGAGAGACAGAGAGAGAAAAAGAGCCAATGAAGCAGCCAAAAGTAACCTGCTGTTACTGTAACAAGGGACCCTGATAACACAGTAATAACAGGCTAATCGTATTTGGGTTCAGAAACCACAACATGCTAATTCAATTAGCTTAATAAGCCCCTGTAGATAAAAGGCTTGTTTCGGCTGTCTTGATTGGCTCAAGGTCCCAGGGAGGTGGTCCTCTGGGGCAGTACGTCTCAGCATCCACCGCCACCAGTAGAGGGGGAACTTCCAGTATGCCAGTGTGCTGTCCACTGTGTGTGTGTGTGTGTTTGTGTGTGTCCAGTGAGAGATGTGTTGTAGGAAATTCTGAATGTGTGCACCTTTTTCTGTTGTTTTTAAACATATGCTCAGAGAGGAGCTTCCGCTGATGACGTGTAACACAGTTGTTTCCATGGAAATGTTAAGTTGATTGGCAGGTGAAGCTCGCTAACACAGAGCGCTATCAGCCCCGCTGTCTTTACATCAGACCTGGGTTATGTTTCATTCAAAAAGGTGCAGGGAAAACATGTTTTTTCAAGTCTAACTCTGAGGAGAGTTACGTAAATGTTCTTTGAGCTCAGGCTGATACACACGAGTGCTACACACGGGTTCTCCAGGGAATCAAATCCCAGCTCCTCCTCCTGTAAACTGTGCATCCTCTTAAAGTTTCAACAATGAGGAAAAAGTTGCTCGTCCCTTGGAACTTTCTTTATTGTTTGTCTCCACAAACACACAACACAATGCCGAACAAAACCATTCTCAGTCTATTGTCCTGGTGCTGTGTCTCAGTTCCCTCTGAGCGTCTGTCTCAGCGCTGGGCTCTTTGTGTGGAGATGCACAGAAAGGCATGGCAGCATTGTTTCAGCGGCTGAGGAGCAGAATGGAACTGTTACAGTGGAGAGAATTGGCAGCTGAGCCCAGCGAGGAGATTCTCCACACAATATTAGGGAGAGGGATCACGACGCTCCACCGCCGCGCTGGCCCCGCTCACCCCACACACACATACGCACACACACACACACACACACACACACACACACACACACACACACACACACAGACCAAAACTAGACGCACAGCCTCGGCTCCCTCCCTTTCCCTGTGAAATCTGCATTCTCTCTTAACCCTTTGTTTCTCAGCAGACGAGCTAATCTGTTTACGGGTGTTTGTGAGGGCGCCTTTGTTTGCACCGTGCACACATGCGTGTGCACACATACACACGCACGCATTAATCTGCAGGCCACGAGCCAGCTGACACCAGCAGAATATAACACCAATCCCCACAGACTCTCTCCGGCACACACACATAGTCTTTCTTTCTTTCTTCCTCTCTTTCTTTCTGTCTTTCTTTCTCCCATGTTCCCAGTATATGCATGTGTACGCCTGCGCATGCAAACATGCAGCAACATGCATATTCTACCCAGCTATAGAAAGTGGGGGATGGTGCATCCAATCAGCAGTACGTAAAGCAGATAAGAGAGGAGGCAGTGTCAAATGAACAGAGGCAGTGTAGGCAGAGAGAGGATGGTGTCTGGAGGCAGAGAACTGCTGTAAACAACACAACTCGTATTTAAAGAAGGATTTGTTTGGAAGCGGAGGGCACAGCTGGATCTGCACTGTACACATCAGCAAAAAAACAACAACATCACACACACACACACACACACACACACACACACACTGACTGGGCCCGTTTCTCTCCTCACACCAGCTCGATCCCCTTCATCAAACGTCACAGCAATTTGAGAGATTAGACAGCGCGGATTAGACACCACAAGGCTGCCTCTTTTTGAAGCATCGGATGCCTTTGTGCTCCATTCTTTCCACCTCTTTCATTTCATAAGACGATGTTATATCAAGTGGTGGTAAGACTCTCACATTCACAATAAAAGCGTCTCAGTTGATTCACTGACTATAGGATACGAGAGAGTAATTATGTAAGAAGTAAACACTTCTCGCAGGCTGCTTATTCCACCTTGCACTTGCATACGTGTTTATTGGTTGGCCTTACTAGATGTCCCTGCCTCTACTTCTGCTCTGATTAATGAGATACACACACACAAACCCATACGCACACACACAAAGGCACGTGCTCTCAACGCCAGCTCCCCTCTCACCAACTTAGCGGCGCTATTAGTAATGATTGAACCCTATCCAGTGGATGTAATATATTAGCAGGGAGATTATTCTGACGTTAAAACATGTTCCCTGTGCTGACAGCATCATCAATCACCCTCACACTGCCTGTAGAAGACTCACACACTGGACATAATTGCTTCAGCATGGGGTTGGGGAGAGGGAGGGAGGGAAGCAGAGGAGAAGGAGAGTGTGTGAGATTTAGTGTGAGTGTTTGCATGTTGGTCGTATAGGCAAGTGCAGCACGGAGAATAAAGGACTCTACCTAAACTGGCATTTGATGATCCAGATTGGTATAAAATGAGCTCTAATCTGAGTCATTGCTCATGAAAAATGACTCCAACAATTATTTACAGTAACTTCTGTTAATGGGACTGAGATGTTTTTAAAACCGTTCTCATTTCCAGGTCTGCCAATAGTGAGTGCAGTTTGGTTACCTTTAGGCACCAAAACTATGTGGTTAGGTTTAGGAAAAGATCATGATTTGGATTAAAATAAGCAAGTTTATGTATGTGACGTTGTACGGGAGTTAAAGTTGATGTTGGCTCTTGGTCCCATCAGGACACAAACCCCGGAGTCCTGGATGAAAATCCTGCATCTGAAGCATCCATCCACCCCAAGAGTAACAAGATGCAATACTATGGTGCAAAAATATACCTGTGCAGGTAAAAGTCCTGCAGACAAAATGTTACCTGGATAAAAGTACATATTTATTATTAGCAAAATATAGTAAAAGTAGCATTGATAATTTTTTGCAACTTGGGGGCAATTCATGGATTCTGTTATAACGTGACATATATTGTACTATAATATATGTCACATTATATGACATATAATAACCTGAATGAAAATGGAAACAAACGAAAGGTTTCGACATATCCGTGGCTTGCAGAAATGTACAATACATTGAATTCTGGCGACTGCATAAATCATATCGCTACACTTCATCATTTTTCCCAATGCAACTATGAAAATTTTGACTTGTGCAGCTTTAAAGTCTTAAACTAAAAAGCAAAAGTACCTCTTATGGCTTGGATCAGTGATATTACTATTAATTCTTATTTTATTATTGAATTACAATTACTTATGCCTTCTCATGTATGTAACATTTTAGTGCTGTAGCTTGTGGAGGTCCTTTGAACTATATCACAGACAGGTGGATATTTTAGCATCTAACATTGCATTTTATAGGCTGGTTATGCTTCGTACCTCTAAAACATTGTTAAGATGTAGCATGAAAATGAAAATACACAAATGAGGACAGTGCAGATATTGATTTTTTATTTTAACAGTTTTTACAGTGAATGTGGGTTAATATAATCAGCTGACGACTGTAGATGACTTTCATGCAGGTGGACAGAACTTCTTCTTCTTCAACTTCTCTGATCTCATCTCTGTCTCCCAACATGTTTCCAGCCCTGCTGTTCAGCTTTTCTGCCCATGACATTATTTTTTCATCACTAACCCACAGTATTTGCATGCTGCTCACAGGAAGGTGTAGGTGTAAAAAAAAAGGAAACACCATGGTCTGCGAAGCCCATCTTTGTATTTCTGTTATCTGATATAATCCATGCTATTTCATGCTGCTTCTTCTCCTCCTATAGGTAGCTGCAACCATCTCTCTCTCTCTCTCTCTTTCCCTCTCCCTCTCTCTCACACTTCCTCTCTCTCTCTCCCTCCCTTTTCTCTCTCTCTCCCTCTCTACATCTCTCTCTCATCTCTCTCTCTCTCCCTCTCTCTCTCTCTCTCTCTCCCTCTCTCTCTCCCCCTGTCCCTCTCCCTCTCTCTCGCCCTCTCTTCCTCTCCATCTCTCTCCCTCTCTCTCTCCCTCCCTCTCTCTCTCGCTCCCTCTCCTCTCTCTCCCTCTCTCTCTCTCCCTCTCTCTCTCTCTCTCCCTGTCCCTCTCCCTCTCCCTCTCTCTCTTCCTCCCTCTCTCTCCCTCCCTCCCTCTCCCTCCCTCTCTCTCCCTCTCCCTCTCCCTCTCTCTCTCCCCCTGTCCCTCTCCCTCTCTCTCTCTACCTCTCTCTCCCTCTCCCTCTCTCTCTTCCTCCCTCTCTCTCCCTCCCTCCCTCTCCCTCCCTCTCTCTCCCTCCCTCTCTCTCTCGCTCCCTCTCCTCTCTCTCCCTCTCTCTCTCTCCCTCTCCCTCTCTCTCTCCCCCTGTCCCTCTCCCTCTCTCTCTCTACCTCTCTCTCCCTCTCCCTCTCTCTCTCTTTCTCTCTCTCTCTCTGTAATGTGATCCAGTGATTAGTATTCTGCTCAGGCGTTAGGATGGAAAGCAGAGTGGCTGCCGAGAGGTGTCCTGAATCACATCACTCATATTCCACTGAGTGTGTGTGTGTGTGTGTGTGTGTGTGTGTGTGTGTGTGTGCGTGTGTGTGTGTGTGTGTGTGCGTGTGTGTGTGTGTGCGAGTGCCCACGTTTCAAAGAGTGAGAGTGCGAGCGTGAACCAAATCAATCTTATATCACTGACCGGCCACTAAGTGTTGCGTGTGTAAGCGTCACTCGGCATTGTTTAAACACACATGTACCATCTAAGTGAGCTGCAGAACTGCCATTAAACTGCCACTGCTGGTGTGTGTGCATGTGTTGCAGTTGTGTGTGTGTGTGTGTGTTCGCATGCATGCCAAGGTCAACCACACCTCATCTCTCCTGGCTGGTAAATGCAGACAGTCCTTTCACACGCTGAATGTAACGCAGTTATTCCACAGATGGAATCCATCCTTTGTCATCTGTTTAGCTCACAAAATACAGAGCGTGATGCTTGATTGGATATATATGGCGTCTGTTATCTGATATAAGCCATAATCGCCACACCTCTACAAACGACCCACTAATTGATCATCCAGACAAGCTGATTTTGCTGTAACTAAACATAAATAATACGGTATTGTATTCATTTGAGTTACAGCTTAATTGTGTTGTTTTATCATCAGTGCTAATACGCTATAAAATACGGAAATTACAAATAAAATGTTTTATAGCCTTTAAACAACAGTGCGAAATACAAATGGGCCGGAGTTGGCAAACCTCCTGACAGGCCAACAAGGGCATAAATTAAACCTTCAGTCTGACTCCTCCGCCTGGTTATTTTCCGAGGGAAAACGCAGCAAGGTTGAGAGTACACTCCTCTAGGCCACGCCACACAAACTGTTCCAAGGCCGCACCCAGCTGTATGTATGCATCATGGTATGCATTCGACTCAGTTCATGGCCGCTCTGCGCGCTGCTGGGGAACCATGGATTTGTTGAAGAATTGAGCAAAGACCAGAATCTAACTTGATGGCATCTGTTACACTATACACAGAATATTATGTTATGGAAATGGATAATTTCCATGAAAACAACATCTAAAATTTGCAGTAATTACAAACCAGAGCTAAAAAAAAAAACAAACCAAAACAAGCCAATATGTAGTAATTGACTCTAATTCTCAGTCTACACTAGACTGCTAAAGCAAGAGAGATATGTTAATGTAAAGCTTGCTAATGAGATAGCCACAGCCAGCTTTAGCTAAAGCTAAACTTGTTTTTTCATTTCTTTCCTACCTGTAAATGAAGTGTCCATTTTGATTAACTTACATCCGTTTGGTTTGTTATTCCACAGTTTTAAACGGGGAAGTCATGCTGCTGAATAAAAACATTGCTAGACCCACTGAAGGAATCCAGTTGAGCAGAGTGGCAGTTTCCAACCTGCCATGCCGGCTTTGACTGCAGTGGAATTCATGCTATATAGTGTAATTAAGATAAATTTATATCACATATGTAAATCTCTTAAGTTAATGTATAATGTAGATGTTAATATGAATATTAATCGTAGAAGGATAGATTGACACCTTGAAAACACAAATGTTTATTTCTTATGAACAATTAGACCTAATAATAAAACTAAAGTCACAAACTAGTGCAAATGTTTGAAGCTGAAAGGACACACCTTAGTAAACTGTTGAATTTTGTGACTGTTTTCTGAAAGAATCGAACCCGATCTGCCATTTTTATGTATTATGAAGGTACTGTGGTGATGATTTTTACGCCTATAAAGGCATAAAACGAAGGTGAGCTAACCTGTCTTTCACATAGTTTGCCACCAACCTTTAAACCTTAAGCCCTTTTTTCTCAGTATTACCACATCTGTTCTACAGTCACTGCTCTTTGCTTTTGGAGGGCAGATCACTAAATGTAGCGCACAAACATAATTAACCACAAAACTCGTTAGCTTGAAGAAAGAAAAATTCAATTCATTTTATTGGATTATTTTGCCTCCAAAATCCATTCCACAGTCACAAGATTTGTTCCAACGCTCAGACTGCAATATGCTATCATCCACAACCATTACGGCCCTTTGGAAAAATTAGTGAGCATTATTGGTGCTCTGTTTTAGTAACGCAACATGTCCTCCCCCTTTTTAAATCACAAATGTCTGTTATCTGATTACTGTTTTCTTACAGTAAATGGACTGTAGCAGATTCCAGTTAACGTTTCCTGACAGCCTCCGGCATAATGACGCTGTGCTGCCAAATTCTGCCTCGTGTGAACAAAAAAGAAGAAGAACATTTCATTACAGTATGAATTTCCAGAAACGCCACCACACTGTGAAGACATTACCATACACAAATACCACCAATGGTAACTTCTGTACGAGGCATGCTTCACAAAAAGGTAAAGAGACTAAGAGATGCAGTGCACAGGTACACGGAGGGATAAAAAAAGAAAGTGTGTGTGTGTGTGACTGGGGTGTGTGGCCGGGGGCGAGGGAGGAAGACGGAGTGTGTGTGTGCATGCATTAAAATAGGGGATTTTCTTGTCAGAGTAGCAGGGTTGGGGATTAGTTTAGGATCTGACTGAGACAGAGGAGAGGAAGGGCCAGCCACATAAAGAGATGACTGGGCAAATATGGGCACATACATCAATATCTGCACCGAGCACATTATAGCGGCGCGCAGCAGGGCGAAACACACACTGTAGACAGCCGAGGAGATTTTCTTTGTTTATGCATGACTGGAGAGAAGGAAATTAATATCAGTGAATTGAATCCGCTCCTATGGAAGATCTTTCTGCCTCCCCAAACCTCGGACTCGCACGCCAAAATAGATGCAAGTGACACACACACACACACACAAATGCGCACACACCCTGCTGAAAGACAGGCACTAAAATAACCTCTGTTCCAGCTGGTGGACTGCTGAGGCTCCTGCTGGGCTGTTTTAATGGGGAAAATTAGCCAAGCAGAAAGGTGGATCCTGTTTGTTATGCTCCACTGTCCCCCTTCCACACAGTCGGCCAAGGAGGCATCCTCTGTTGTGCTCTCTCTCCCTGTCTCTCTGAGCTCTCTTGACATTGTGCGTCTCCACCAGCTGCTGCTGCCTTCATACATCCCTCTCCTCCTGCCTCCATACTCCAGCCAAAGACACATACAGGGACGTAAATCACACACACACACACGCACACGAGCAACAGAGTAATCTCAATTATGCTGTGTCTAAGTCCAAATCAAGGAAGTTGCCAGTGGATTCATTTTTTAATATTCCACCAGTGTCGCCGTCCTCGTCTCATTGACTCCAACCTGCTGCCGCAAGTGTGCTCACCAGCAACTATACATATCCCGCCCACAGGAGGATGCCAAAACAAAAGTGAGGAAAAGAAACGGGGGGGTCGCGTGATACGGGAGTCAGAATGAGAGAGAAATGAGAGTGAGAGGTGAGAGAGTGAGGGATGAGAGGAGGATATGCAGAGGGGTGAAAAGCGTCTTTGTTCTGGATGCCCTTGAGACAGCTGACATTGCCACAATAAGACCTTCTTTCAGAGGGAAAGAGGAGAGGGAGTCAGAGCAGAGAGAGGAGAAAGGGAGCAGGATTTAACACTTTTGGCAAACTGAGCGGTAGTAGTAGTAGAAGAGACAGTAGTAGAGGTAGTAGTGTCACTTTCATGAGTCACTGTGTGTGTATGTGATTTTTTTTTTAAAGAATTGCTGGTTTTCACTCCTATCTGTTAAAACGATAACGCTGTACTCGCCAAATTAGCATGCACGAGCTTTATCCTGTTTTGAAAGGAGATATCCGGTCTGACTTGATTCCACTTTATCATCAGAATATTCTTCTGAAATGCGTCGTGCAACCCGAGAGATGTCCGCTGTCACCCAACGACGAAACAAACGCCGGAGCATATGTCAGATCAGGCGTGGGGAGTACGTGGTGGCAGAGCATGAATTTAATCCCTCCCTTTACCGTTCAGTGCCCAGTCAACACGGGAACACCGAGGCCTGCTGAGCACCCAAACTCTGACCAAACACTTTGACAGAGCGAGGAACAAAAGAGCGCCGCAGTCGAGCCTGTGGGGCTCTGCTGTTTGATGGCAAAGCTGAGAGTCTTCAAATAAAATATGAGAGGGGACGGACTTAATATTACCCGCCAGAGACGACACCGTTTTAGCACACGCAGCTTGATAACTTGACTTGAGCGTTTTGTGTTACGGACAGCAACTGGTGGAGGGTGTGTGTTCACTGGAAATAATGGTTTCTTTTTTGCTTTAATGATCATTGAATTCATGTCACTCCACTCCATTAATCTGTCTATACAACACTGATGAACACTAGGATCATTGTCAGTGTTGGTTAAGTGTAGTATCACCTGACGGCATCAGTAGAAATGTGTTTGGAGTATCATTTTTACGATCGTCTGTGCAGAGTGTGAGGAGTCGAGGTGAGCTCACACGACGTGAGAAACGAATGGTGCCACTGACTCAGGTGGGGATTAACCTCTGTCTGAATCGTCTTTGACAGTAAGAGCTCTGGCTGAACTGTGTTGAATGCAGATGTGAAATCTGAGGAGAGAGGTGAAGTTTTAGCATGAGCCTTTTTAAAGGACAGCTTGAGTCTTATTTCTGTAGTTTTAATCATTTCTATCAGGCATCGGCTATCAGGGCTCGTATGATCTCCACCACGTATAAACCTGGAGGGGCTCGTGTGTTTGGCCATGTGTCCGTGTGTGTGTGTGTGTGTCCACGCTGCTGGACCCATCACCTTTATGGCTGCATGCTCAAGCACCTCTTGTGGTTGCAGTGATTCACAATTTTTGAAAAGCCTTTTTTATTGACTGCTGCCTCCTCACTCCTCTTCACTGGCCGGTAGAGGCTGCCAGCGATCAGCAGCTGCTTGAGTTTGGCTCCAGACACACCTGGTGGAGAGCTGCACTCTACTGAGTGCACTCTTTTAGTTACATGGAATATAGAACGTTTCTGGCTTCATCTATCTGTTAGATTCACTTAGACTTAGGCGTCCATTACATAAATGTTCATTATGACTTTATTCAGACGTTCAGGACCATTATGGCAAAGCCGCAAAGCTTGTGCGCTGCATCAGTGATGGATTTGACTTATTGTGCTACTGAAGTCTCAAGTGAAGGACACACACCCTCACTTCTTACAGAGAGCCCTCTCAGTTTGAATTTGTCAGATAGCAAATTCTGCTGCCTATTTTATGAAGTCTGTGTGTTCAGACAGACTGTGGGCGAATTTTAGAAGCGTCATGATCGCATACAAAGTCCCCGGAAAGACGCAATCAGACACAAATTCGCCTGAGGTGCCGCAAACTGACGCAAAGATGCATCCACACGATCTGAAAGTGTTTCAACAGTGAACAATTTCATGCAGCCCAGGGCTTCATGAATGTAGCTTATAAATGCAGAAGAGAACAGAGGTGATTCATCAGGTCAGTCAGAGACTGAGCTGCCACACAAACACGCCCACAGTGCATCTGTTGCTAGCTAGCTTTCAGCTAATGTCTGCACTGTCAGTGCATTTGACTGTTCAGAGAGCATCAACACACATGACTCAGTGGTCAAACTGCCACAATGACGAATGGCAAACATTTTTGAGTTTATTCAACTAGTTTAATTTTTTTTTCTGTGTGTAAGAGATGAAAACTAAGTCATTTATTCTTTATAGTGCTCTTAAAAGGTGCGCCAAGGAGTGGATTGTTGGGTTACTCAGACAAAACCTATGAGACTTCCATTATGCAAAAGTTACGCATTTACGCGACGTGGTGTTTGTATGAAAGGGGCTCAGGTGAAACTGTTCTAAACATCCATCACAGTTTACAGAACGACTTACTGGTTTCACTATGACCTGCCATACTTGTGTGCATGCAGTTTTGCAAAGAGGCATTATTACCACCATTTTGGGTGCACTCACTTACAGTTTTACCTTTAAAAAGCAGCGTTTAGAGCACGCTGATCGTCTGACCGTGAGTGTTTCCTGCCCAGACTTCATTAGCGATGTCGTTGCGTTCTCTGAGATCAGCTGTAAACCCCAGCTGTAAATTTTCCTTTAAACACAACTCATGTAACTACAGCTGAGTTTTGAGTGTTTTCTCTACACTTAACCCCACTAGCAGAAATGCAGAGAGAGGTTAGCAGGATTACATTTATATTTTCTTTCCTGCAGAAAAAAAACCTTTTCCCTGCAAGAAGCACCACCATAACTGAGATGCTTCTAGTTTTCACTGCAGTTCTGTCCAACTACTCGCTTGCTGCTTAGCTTTTGTCACATCCTGTACTGTATCGCTCTCTCACACACACACATACAAACATGCACACACACACAAACACGCTTTAGAAATCTGAGAGTGTGTTAGACCTCTCTTCCTCCTCACCCAGAGTTCCTGGCCCCGGGGGGTGGAGGGTCTCTTCACCCGTCTCACACGTCCAACCCAAACACACAGCAACCCGCACACACAGACACACGCATGCATGAACACATACACACACAGGCAGCAGACCACATCAGAGGGGGTCCATTCCTCCCCAAGTCCACAGGTCTCTGGATAAACATATTATTCTGGATTAAATGTTTCCCATATTTGTTATTCTTCCCTTCGAGACTCCAGGTGGAATTGGTATGAAACCAAAAATCATATGTACATTCCTTTGAATGAAAGAGCGGGCCGAGGGGAACGCTCCGAAAGGGGAACGAGAATTCCCTTTCGGAGCGAGAACTTGTAACAACATTTGTGCAGATTCTTCGATTGGCCCAGATTCTTCGTTACACGTCTAACAAAGGCTGCGCTGTGTTGTCGAGAAGTGGTCTTTTCCCCCTGCAAATCTCGCCCCACCGCTGCCCAGAATCCTCCACAAAACCAGGAGTGTGTGTGCTCAGCGGAGGTCCACTGCTGGCTCTGAATCAGGTCCAATTGGTTCAAGAGGCACTGATCCTCACAGGGATGCTGCGGCGAAAGAGTGTTTTACTCTCCTGCGGTATCACTTTCAATAGAGATAGAAGGTGACAGCTGAGCAGCAGCTTTGGCCACTGTGAGGCCTAAATTGAAGGCTTCAGAGGCAGAGGGTGATGCTGCTGGAGTCCTGCTCAATTATGCAATTACGTACAAATTATTCCCAGAGCCTCTTGCCCTATCAGAGCCCAGGTGATAGCCTTGAGCGAGCCAATCGATGAGGTGTTGATGTGTGGAGAGGGATCACAGGCTGCCCACCTATTGCCCCAGTGGCCATGGTAACATTATCCGAGCCATGATGGCGGATGGATGGATGGAGCCACATGTTGCAGGGGAACAGATTTTATAATCCCTTCCATCAGCCACCAATTAAAAAATGATCACCTCCCTAATTGAGAACCAAGGCGAGAACTTTCATTTAAGATTTAACATTCTCCACTCAGATGGAGTCAACACATCATCCCGTCACAAACATGTCAGAGCATCGTGCACGAGCTGATGCTCTTGAATGATCTCCGCATCAAACGTCGGCTCCCTGCATACTAATGCAACCGTGGGCAACAGCAGAGGCGCACAATAGGCTGAAACCCGCAGCAGCGCGTTCGTTTCTTCCTATCGTGTTTATTTTTGTAAACTGCACAGCCCCAACTTTACGCAGTGGTGGGACGTGTTGTGGACAGAGGGTTCTCACTGCAGTGTTTGATGTCTCTCTCCCTCTCTTTCTCTCTCTCTCTCTCTGGACCCTGGAGACATTCCTCATGCATAATCGCTGTGTGTCTTTCTGATCTGCCTCTGCTGGTGGAGGTTAATGCACACACAGAAGCACACACACACACACACACACACACACACACTTAAATTAGAGGCAAGCAAAACAATCTATTTCCCAAATAGCGAAGAATAAAGCAAACAAAGGCAGAGAGGAGTTTTGTAATGTTTATTGATGTGATGTAAGAACCAGTGCAGCTCTTCAGGCTTCTGTCATCTACTCACATATGTCATTTAGCACTGTGCTAAACAACTCAGTTGAATGTGGTGTTTTAAACACAGCTACACTGTGCTCAGCTTAATAAAACCATCTCCTCCTGTAATTCATCATCCTTTACTGAACATTAAGCCGGGAAATCAGGGAAAGTGATGTGATTTGAGGGAGGGACGCTCCTGTACGGCTCTGTATTCTGGTGAGGACTCTCTAACTGTAGAGCAGAGGGGGCAAAGGGGTCACGAAATGTGTGTGTTTGTGTGCGTGTGTGTGTGCGTGAGTGTGTGCGTGTGTGTGACTGCAGCATCACCAGTCCTCCAGGGCTCAGCAGGCTAATTAATAATGAATCCCAGAGAGTCTGTGTTTGAAATGCAGATGTGCAACTGCCGGCTCCGCCTGCTCCTTCAGAGGGACCTGTGTATGTGTGTGCATATATGAGTGCGTGTATGTGTGGGGGTGGAGGCGGGTGGGGTGGGGTGCACAGTGGAAAGTGTGTTGGTTGGTTGTTCAGCTGTGGCAGAGAGCTCGCTGATATTCTGCATGAAATTCGCCCAGGTCGTTCGCTGAACGTCGACCACATTTGATTTTTGAGAGAAAAGGAAGATTTCTCTTTTGCACACGGGTCTGTCCTCCCTCTCTGCTCCTGAGTCCTTTCTCCTCCTCGCCGGTGCCAGCGGAGGCCTCAACCCCGGGCTCTTGTCTGCTCTCAGCACAGAAGAGCAGAAGAAGAAGGAGGATGTGGAAGAGGAGCTGGAGAGGGGCTGAAGAGCATACATTACATTTCTATAGACTCTCTACTCTTCTTCACTGCTCTGTTTACAGGATACTGTGTGTTCTTGCGTGTGTGTGCATGTGTGTGTGTGTTTTGTGTTTGAGCAGTTTGAAGTTTAACAGATGGTAATGTTATGTAGATTTTTACCAACCTTGGCTCCTTCACTGACCCAGGGACAATATACTAGCCTCTTCCGCAAACAGCACCTGTAACACACACACACACACACACACACACACACACACACACACACACGCAGTGAATAATCTCTCTGACAAACATTCGCTTTGTTTGAGCGAAGGCAACAGGGACAAACAGTTTCAATTTTGCTCAGGTGTTTCAAATTCTTGCTGGTAATAAAAAATAATATCGCAACAATTGCTTTTGTGCAAGTGGGTGTTTGTTCTCGGAGACATTTCCAGGAGCTGAAAGACTCCCTGACCTCAGGCCCGTGTGTTGTTTTGACTGAATTCATTTTCTAATTAACTGGAAACCAAAAATAATTTTACGCTGGGGTTTGCATCATAGCTGGAATGCTAATATCCAGACCTAAGACATTTAATTGAAGCCTCACATTGCACTTGGTGTCTTTCAGTCGTTCCAGGAAATTAAATGACTTGAATTTTGAAGGAACTTGAAATCAAAACAACTTTATCTGATGTAAAAACAAAAATCCAGGCTGCTTAAAAATTACCAGAATATTGTCATGAATGGAAACACAGCTCACTCATATTTCCATACAGGCCATCATATTCATATGCGCCCCCCTCGGATTTATTATATCATGTTTAGATGGAGCTGCAAACGTGAAGTAATCACTGTATTTTTTTTATTTCATTTTCTACATGAATCTGATCCTTAAACAATGACTGGAACATTTCATTAGCAGAGCTCGGTGTCATATTTAAAACCACATGAGGCTGATGCCATTTCCAAAGCGCTGCCGAGCGTTTTAGCATTTAAACCCTCTTTTTCATGCAACTTCATGTTTATTTTCACCCTTTTTTAATCCTTAAATAATACGAGACTACATCTATCTGATCATCTGAATGAGGAAAAGCTTTGTTTACGAGTTATCTCGTATTTCTTGCGTCTTTACTGCGGTGATAGTAAATGGGGGGAATCCATAATTAAAGATAAGATTGCAAATCGTTTGAAATTATGGAATTATGCCACATAAATACGGGTTGAAGAGCCTAAAAATCTCCCCATCGTGTGCGCTGCGCAACATGTATTTCCATGTCACAAGCTGAATGCCACGAATGAAGTTTTTCTCGCTAAATTTCGAGGAAACTCGGAATTTCACGCAACAAGAACAGGACACAGACATTCATTTATCTCCATGTAGGTGGAGGCTCTCCAAAAAATCTGAGGACTGCGCTGGAAACACCTCACAGAGGCGCGCCACGCCACTCCCGCAGCGCACACCAAACCAACGCGCCGGGCCTCATGTATTATGAATGTACATTTACACTTGTGCGCTCTCACGGGATGATTTTTAGCTTCCTGTACATTCACTCATTCATGTGTCCGATGTATTTCCTCCTCCTCAGCCCTGCTGGACGCACACACACACGCAGACACACACACAGAGGCAGAGGTGAGGTAAGCCTATACATGACTGACAGACGGGCAGGCTGCGCTTCTCCATCAGAAAAACAGCTCGAACAGACGTTTTGGTTTCAAGCTCATGATGAAAACAAACGACTTGTCAGCGGCCTGATGTGAGATTAGCAGCGCGTTTGTTTTTTTGAAGGGTCGCGTTGTTTAAACACGGTGTCACTGTCCTTTATTAGCGACGTCACGGGTTAATGGGAATATCGATTTTACCGCGTGGGAGCCTGTGAAGTGTGTGAGGCGGCTGTCAGGGAGGAGAAAACAGCTACTCTGAGCTGACACTAAGGCTTTGGATTAAGACCAAATAAAATCTAACCAAAAGCTTAAAGAGCGGCGAATTTTCCACCAGGATTTAATATTGTTAATTAGAAAATAAAACCCTGTTTTCTCCTCTTTCTTCTAGTTTTATTCTAATTCAGAAAAGGCCCGGGATGCACTCGCACATTAATAATTAGGTCAAAGTCAGATTGATATGTTTCGGTTGTGAAATCTTTAACTTGGGGCCATATCTGGGACGCAGGAGCAGAGATTTAGGCTTCATGGGGAAAGTTTTCAAAGGTCATGACACCAAGTGGCAGGTCCCGCCCCGAGGCCCGAGGCTGTCTCAATAGCAGACTGAGGCTGATTTATCTGGAGGCTGGAGAGGAGAGCATTCAGGCCATGGAAACAAATCCTCATGAAACAGGGAAAAAAAGACAAAAACAACTAATTTCTCGCAAAAAAAACAAACAAACAAAAACACCCTATTACTCTGAGCTGCACGTCCAAACACAAAATCTATTTTTTTCATTTTTAGAAAGAAATCACACAAACTATTTAATTACAGAGGGATAGAAAATATTACACAGGCCTGTTAAAAATGCCAAACTTTGAGAAGCACCAGAACTCCATAAGGAAAATCTATATTTTGTTGGTCCTTGTTCTGTTCTTTAACCTGTGAAAACATGATGATCTGGCAGCATCCAGCACTGCCCAAATGCAGTGAGCGCAAATATTCCTGTTTCCACATGACAAGGTGTTACAAACCTGCTGCAATACAGCTTTCCCCCTCTTTTTAAATCACACTAACTATTAATCCAGCATCATGAATACTCCTTTGACTCAATCCTCCTGATAAAATTTAAGGGTGAAGTTACAGGCTCGTAGAAAGATGGGATGTGCTGTTCCAGGTGAAAAGAGCACCAATACTTTTTTTTTTTTTTTTTTTTAATCTGAAAATCACCTATTGGAGGTTTAGAATAAATCGTTTAATTTACTCCTCTGCCTCCAGCAAATAATCTGAGTCAGAAGATAATCAGCGAAAGATGCACTCAAAGCCTCCAAATAAACAGCAACGAGGAGCTAAACAAACAAGCACAAACTGCCATTTTACGAAGACAAGAATTCAAGAAATTATGAGTCATTAGTTTGTGTTATTTCGCAGTAATGTGCGCCTCGGCAGAGAGAGAGCCTGCAGTGCTGCATGGTGTAAGTGTAGCAGGGCTGGCTCGGGTTATCTGTGAATGGGCTCTTTATTGGAGGCGCGGAGCGGGGATTTGCCTTTTATTCGCCTCGCTATGGAAACGCGCTCGACGGCAGAAAAATGTTGATGTGAATAAAAGGAATCAGCACAAGGAGCGTTTCTAGAGAAGCATCTGTTACACTTAGAAACTTAGACTATCGAGAGCAATACAACCCCCTCTCCAAGTCCCTCTCCTGCCTGCTTTATGCTCCCACACTTTATTTTTGTAACGAGACAAAAAAATATTTAAGCTGAATTTTTTTAAGCGATCCTGAGCGTGGGACAGCTGAGCCAATTTTTAAACCACAGATTTGACTGGTATCGGCTGTGCGTGCTCGCTTTTAGTCAGATCAGTTCGTAGGATATTTTACTCTTGAAATGGATCCTCCGAAATCAATTCGCTTTGGTGCGTCGTTTAATACGACACGCAGGAAAGTGCATACTGAAATACCACTAGCACCGCTGTGCTGGAAATTAACTAAACGTTTGCATGCAATTCTGCGTCATTTCGTCCCAGAACGACTCAAACGAAGCAATCCAGTTCAGCAAACTGGGCCACTAGAACAGCATCAAATATTCAGCCACTTTTAATGAAATTTCAAAGAGCAAACTGCATGAAGAATTCACGAGCAACACCACACTTGGATTCAGAATAAGAACACAACAACTAACATACAATAGGCCTATACTATCTTTTGAATTGTTTCCCATCCATCTACAGGCCTATGTCCTCCCCTCACACCGCTGTCCGTCATTCCTCCGGTTACCGAGGCCCTGTCCACCCCCCCAGCGGCCCTGTCCACGCATCCAGCCCGCGGTCAGCTCACCTGCTCCGGCCTCCTCTCTGTCGCTCTCTCCACGAGCAGCTCCTCGGCACAGCGCTCTTTAATGACTTTCTGGTGGCTGCAGCCTTCTTTTATTTCTCCTAAATGTATGAAAATGTATGCAAATTTAAATCAAGCTTAACCTGGGAGCCCGAGCAATATATTTAATGGAATTTCAAACCAATAAGCTGACTGGGACGCAGTCTTCTAATGGCAAATATAATTACGCAGCTAAGTTAGCTCTCAGATATGCAGATAGATCTTTCTCATCTCTGTGAGGACCTGATGAGGTTCTTAAAGACGGAAATTAAGAGCGTGTAGTGCGTGAGGGCACATTTACTCCTTTGAGAAAATGTAAAAATGATTTAGATGTAGGCTGCAAACATGTTCGACGAGTGTACGATTCCCTGTGCATGAGAGAATTAGTTAGTGAGGTATGGGGTCGTAGAAATGTTACATTTTTAATATCTTATGGAAAACTTATATTTAAGACTAAATTTCACTTATATGGCCATGACATGCGTTATTTTTGTCAGGCCATAACGGGTATGGGTAATGAATGTCCTGTGCGTACACGTAACACGTTTGCGTAAAATAGTATCTTGAGGAGCTCTTTTTATAAACACCTGAGAAAGTATTGTCTAAAAGTTAATAATTAACAGTGAGAACAGCTCTTGGTTTGATTGTATCCTTCTAAATTAAGTGCTGGCACGTCTAACAAATGCCATTGCGCTTTAATCTCCTCCTTCGCACGCGCTCAAGGGTGACAGGAGCAGCAATAAACTCGTGCGTAAATCAGTTGGAAACTTTAATTAATAAACAGGAACTGCGCTCCACGCGCACATCGTTCCACAGCCAGGCCCACTGGACCAGCATTCCGACTCACTTCCGGTTCGACTGGCTGTGGGCTAACCCTTTCCTCTCCGCAGCTCTGCTTCCAGAGGCGGAGGTTCGGGCACCTGCGCCGTCATTGGTCGACGCGCGTCGTCACTGCGTCTCAGTCGGTCTGTGAGTGGTGGTGGAGGCTGTCAGTCAGTGCCGGGCTGCTGCCGAGGCTCCAGAGAGAGGGAGATGTCAGAGGCTGAGCTGATCCCTCGCTTCAGTAGCACTAGTGGGGTTCAGCAGCCAGCATGGCCACAGCTGCCTCCAGCCCCTACACCCTGCTCAGCTCCAGTCCCATGATCCACCCGGACAGCCAGGCCATGCAGCCTGCTAGCCCCTACAGAGGACACCAGAAACTCCTCCAGAGTGACTATCTGCAGAGCGTCCAGAGCAACGGACACCCCCTCGGGCACCAGTGGGCGAGCAGTCTGTCGGAGGGCAGCCCCTGGTCGGCCTCCATGGAGCAGCAGGACGTTAAACCAGGCCGAGAGGACCTGCAGCTTGGCATCATCCATCACCGCTCCCCGCACGTAGCGCATCACTCCCCTCATCACAACAACCATGGCAACCACCCAGGAGCCTGGGGAACTCCGGTGTCCCACAACTCCTCCATCACCAGCGGGCAGCAGATTAACATCTACTCCCAGACGGGCTTCACTGTCAACGGCATGCTGGACCACGGTGGCCTCACACCTCCACCCAACCCGCAGGGCCAAGGCATGCACCCGGGCCTCAGGGACACGCTCAGCCCCGAGCACAGCGACCTCGGCGGGCACCACTGCCACGACCACTCCGACGAAGAGACGCCGACTTCGGACGAGCTGGAGCACTTTGCCAAGCAGTTCAAACAGCGGAGAATCAAGCTGGGCTTCACGCAGGCGGACGTGGGCTTGGCTCTGGGCACGCTGTACGGTAACGTCTTTTCCCAAACCACCATCTGCAGGTTCGAGGCTCTGCAGCTGAGCTTTAAAAACATGTGCAAACTAAAGCCGCTGCTGAACAAGTGGCTGGAGGAGGCAGACTCGTCCACAGGCAGCTCTAGCAGTATAGACAAGATAGCAGCTCAGGGGAGGAAGAGGAAGAAGAGGACGTCCATCGAGGTCAGCGTGAAGGGGGTTCTGGAGACGCACTTTCTCAAGTGTCCCAAACCCTCGGCGCAGGAGATCACCTCGCTGGCGGACTCGCTGCAGCTGGAGAAGGAGGTGGTGCGCGTGTGGTTCTGCAACCGGAGGCAGAAGGAGAAGCGCATGACGCCGCCGGGAGAGCCGCCGCCGCACGAGGGACCCTATTCTCACAGCGGGAGCGCGGGAGACGCCTCCTCGTGCCACGATCTCTGACCGGAGCACCGGGAGGAATCCCCCGGCACAGACTCTCGAGCGCAGGGGCGCGCGGTGGCACCTCCCAGCCCCCGCGCCTGTCCCGGTACAGACTCCTCCAGACGCCTCCAGCACTGAAAGCCGACAAAAACAATAACAGAGATACCTGTTCAGCCTTCGTCATTTTCTAACTGTCATGAGGGCATTATTCTATAGCGGCATATAAAAAAAAAACAAACAAACAAAAGAACAAAAAAAACACGTCACATTTCAGATTACCTTTGGAGCCCGCCAAATTATTTTCTACATCACGGATATAAATACAAAATGTGCCTAATAACCTGCCAGCGCCTTTGGTTTGTGTCACCACTTCTCATCAGCTCGATAATAACGATAAGCTGGGACTGATGTTTTGATTTGTTTGGGCTTCTCTCACACTCTTTGCTTCTGTTGTACGATCAGCGGAGTGAAACAAACAATAATCTCACTTTTCTTAATTGATTTGTTGCAGCACCGGAGGCCATTTCACAGTCCACCTCATGCTTCCCTCGGGCTTACACCGCGCTTTAGTTCTCATCATATTTGCAGCCATTATTTTGTAACATACTCGTAGCAGATCTGTAATTATTTTTGCATATGCAAATAGAGGCCCTCGTTTCCAGTTGTAGAGGTATTGCTACCAACATTATAGCACTTGGAGGGTTTTTATGAAATTCCTCCCTCATGGCCTGTAGCTTATGAAGCCACACACACAGTTACAGCTATTTATAAATTCATTTATTTGATTTCAATCATCTTCGACCATATAAACTGTGTGGACTCTGAAACAGAGCCGAGAATAGGAAGAGGGGTTGATGACGCTATACACCTGCCTATAATTTTATTGTACGTTCAGTATCAAAATTTTATAATCTTAAATACTCCTGTTATTGGTTTATTTCTTAAGTATTTTTTCGAATATTGTACAGTTTTATATATTACCCTTTTGAAGTCATTAATTTAAACAAATGCTCTTAGTTATTCATGCACTTAATTAGCAATGTAAAAAACAAACAAACAATATTTTCAGTAAGATTGAACTGTTTCGGCGGTTTTATTCCAAATTTCGATGACAGCTCAAGTAATTATTTATTTTCAGTATAAAGCTTGTATTATGTTTTGAAATAAACTATGTATGTTGTAATAAACAATTTCTTGCTACAACTGTTCACTGTCCAAAACAGAATTCAACCTCTGAGAAATTAATATTGAATATTTAGCAGTAGAATTCAAACTTATTATTATTATTATTATTATTATTATTATCGGATTATAAAAAAACTGTGAAAGCAATAATTAAAAGGTATGCATAGTTTTCTTAATTCAATATTCCTTTTAATTTTTTATGGAATTTGGAGATGGGTTCAATTTTAAATTATGACTGATTATAATTATACTGAAGAGAATATTATGCTTCATTTCTGTGTTTATACACACTCGTACAGCTTTGCTTAAGCAGCATAACCTTCACTCAGCTTCAATGTCATGTCAAAAGGCAACTTTTTCCAAGTTTTTCATGCCACTAACAGCTGTAAAGTATCCAGTGGTTCAGCAGGACCTTGGCTGCAGGTCTGCAGGTTCTACGGATCACAGCAAACTGAGACGCTTTCTCCAACAGTTCCACTGAAATGTTATTGTCCGGGCCCTCTGCCCTCCTCAATCAGACATGCGTGATTTATCGCCTGGGCCGCTGGGCCTGACAGCAAAACACAATGACACACACACACACACACACACACACACACACACACAATCAGAAGCAGATGAATCTCATTTCAAAGACTACAGCTGCGTATAATTGGCCATGCAAGGGCAAAATAGAGCTATATTCCTAAAAAAAAATCAAAAAGCCTAAAAATAATTTAGGGATGGTTTGGAAATAAGTAGGCCTATAGATGCAGCACTTCTTAAATGATTCAAAAATAGAGCTGGAGAGGGAGAGTGAAGGAGGGGAGAGAAGAGAGGAGGAGAGGCGGAAGGGTGCTAGGCCTTGCCTTGAAATGGAGAGCCTGACTGGAATACTAATGCGTCTGAATTTATGCATCTCCTCAGTCTGCAGCCCTGAGAGGGGGGTGGGGGAGACAGAGAGAGAGAGAGAGAGAGCGAGAGGGAGAGAGAAGAAGGGTGTGAGGGTGGAGGTGAAAGGGGGCGGTTATGTAGAAGAAGAGAAAAGCAAAACCATGGCTGATTGATTCCATCCATCTATTTTAGTTTGAAATAATCCCTGATTTCTGGGGGGGAAAATGCCCCTGGATGGAAGAGCAGCCAGCAGCCGAGCAAACAAGCAAAGCAAGCCAAGGTCCAGAGCAGCACTGCAGTATCCTTGAGCCTCTTCCACCTCATACTGCTTCACTGTGGAGTCAGGATGCTCAAAAAAACTCTTCTAGAGCCCCCCAAATATGTCTTTAAAGACAAACTGATTCCTCCACATAAATAACTTACCAGTGAAAACATGACTGACTTGGGAAAGCTTGTAAAGGACAGTGAGAAAAATATAACAGGTGCAAGATAAAAGCATATTTCAGAGGTTTTAAACGATCTGCAGGTAATTATTTTTCCAAAATGCTTGAGGTCGGCTTTGCACCAGCAGATAATTGAGCCTCTGAATCAGATCCTGGGTGAGAGCAGACTGATCATCAGACAGGACGGCGACAATAGAAGTAGTGACTTGTGTAGTAGCAGTTCGTAGGACGAGCGGTTTGTTTACTGGCAGCGGATAATGGCACCAACTGACTCACACCTTTTTCATAATTGCATCTCATCTCAAACAATTCTGTTCTCTTTGAATTTATTCTGTATCCTGTTTCAAAGACTTCGGTTTAAAGTTAAAAGGTCAGAAGTGGACAAAAAATAGTGGTTACCAAATTCTTCTAAATAAATTGTTTTCCAAAGCTTTTATTCATAGTGTTATTTTTCGCCAAGCTTTTCAAAAGAATCTCCGAAGGTCAATAAAGTGAATAAAACACATTTGGATTAAAAAGCAGCAACTTTAAAGCAGGGTAGCACACATTTTTTGAGAAAGCAGAAAAAAAGTTTGTGAGCCGCTGATGTAGTGTTTGCAGTAGAGCTGGCATGGTGGGAGGTCAAAGAGAGGACGCTCGACATCACATATCTCTTTAATTAGAACGGGGGAGAGCAGAGGGCTGCAGTCTAGATGCCGTACAGAGAACACAGACAGCAACGGAACAGCAACCCACATGAGAGGATTCATGCATGGGGATAATCAATATCGGCTGCGAGTCGGCCACATGGCTGTGTGGCTTTTGGACTTCCCTGGTTCTGTCTTTACTTTAGCTTTAAAAAAAATGTCGACTCTAACTCCTCTATTTTCTACCATTCTTACTTCTACCGTAAGATAATTGCAAGGTCATAATGTGTTTTCACACCTCTTCTGTCACGCTACTGCTGGGTTGTAACTTATCTGCCTTAAAGCGATGTTTACCAATTATTTTGGCTTGTGACCCCTTTGAACAAAGCAACGTGTGCTAACTGTGACCCCGATAAACAGCTGCATGCTGTTTGTCCACCAGCAGACGATTATTTCTTGCTTTGTTTGAATAATTCTTAGGCCTTAAAACACCTACACATCTGCAGTAATTCACAAGAAAACAGCAACGATTAAAGCAAATTAGCTGTGTAGCAGAAATATGTTTTGTTTGTTTGTTTTGCTTGGTCGGATCCTTCAGATTGAATCTGTGACCCCTTGTGGGGGTGCTGACCCCCAGGTTGGGAATCACTGTCTTAACGCTTCATCTATAGATTTAGACTTGTTGTACATGAATCTTTAAATGTAAAAACATAATACACAATAAAACATTTAGGAATTACATTATAAAAGTAACTAAAAATAACTATTTAATATGTGAACAAATGGAAGTGAGGACAATATTTTCTTAGAAATATACATAGGTCTGAAATATAGCTCATACCGCTAATGAAAAATAAAGTTATCTATAACCGATGTATTTCATCACTTCAGTGTGTTACATTTAGTAAATTATCATTTCTAGATAAGATAATTTGCGAAATTCTCCCAAATTCAACCAAACTCCTTTTGAAAAAAGGTATTTAAAAAAAAATAAAATAGGCTCCAATACTTCCACAAGTTAATATATTAGAGAAGCAGTATAATGTGGATAAACAGCGATGACAGAAGTGGATCAGGCCTCTGCTACTGTCGACACATACAGCAGGTACATACAGGAAATCCTGTTAAAGAATACCAACTCTCCACACCTGTCCTGAAATCAGAGCACTAACAGCGCCAGCGGCTGAGAGGTTGTTGTTTGCTGTACCCTCCTCCGACCTGAGACACTGACTGAGGCTTAATCGGGAAGGACAGATTTTGTTGGTGCACATTTTACATGCTCTGAATTGTATTAACACATTTTTTGGCAATGCTCTTGACACTTGTTGCAGGAAGCAGAGACTCACCGATTCACCACTTGTTCTGTGTATTTGTGCTCGTATTTGCCCGCTTGAAAATACTTCTACACTGCAGGGCACTGACACAACTTCAAAGTGAATTTGACCAAACTTGATAACCGGATCACCGGAGGGCAGAGGACCTCTGTTAGTAGCGATAGTGTGCTGGAGTACAGGATCAATTGCAGACTGAGAGCAGAGAGGATGAGGAGGGCCGGAGGTGTCGAAGAGGAAGAAGACAGAAGAATCTGCAATACGATTAATCTCGTAACATAAAATCAATTTCACATCCTCTGTTCTGGCATCCTTTGACAGGAGGGGGTGGCTTCAGCTACAGTTTTTATTGGGTGGGGGGGGGGGTGAGATGTACCGCACAACCAGCCAAAGAGATCCGAGAAGAATCATCAGGAAAAGAAAAATTAAACCTGCTGGTAAAACCTCAAATCCTGCTTTACTTTTTTCAATTTGATCTTCCTCATCTTCTTAGATTAATGCAAGCTCTCACAAATCTCTAATTTTTATGTCCAGTCACAGACAAACAATTACACACAGAAATGGTGTCAGTAGAACAGCTGCCCCTGCGATCTTATTGTTCCTCTCTGCTGCGGCTGCGGCAGTCATGTCTTTGCAATTACTTTGACAATTAAAAGCGTATTAAGGTTGTGCCGTGTGATGGCTCCATTGAGGAACACAGGAACTCTGAGTGACATCTCATCTGTTTGTTATTTTGAGGCTGACGCAAACTTTGACGCGATGTGAAGCGGTCACACGCGACTGCACACCTGCAGTCAAGAGGTCTGGTTTCAAAAGCTAGAGCCAAGTAGCCACATCCCATTTACCCTGCCAGCGTGTCTATTTGACACACACACACACACACACACACACACACACACACACACACACACTCACACGGCCATGTTTCCATCTCTTTTAGGGACATTACATCGACTTACATTCATTTCCTGGAGACTTACCCAAACCATAACCACAACCACTACTTTCCTAACCCTCAACCTGACTTACCTTATGGGGATTTGTGTTCTGTCCCCATAAGGAGGCGAGTCCTCACAACATGACTGTGTAAATGGATTTATGTCCCCACAATGCGAGCGAACACGCATCCACGTACACACACACAAGTGGTATATGTGAAGGGAGCGCGGCCTGTTTATGGCTCTGAGAGAGTAAATCACTGTGTCTGATATCTTCATTTGAGACAGAGGGCTGATCACTGCTCGTCCTGCTTGTTCCACATTAACTCATTATCACACACGCTCACTCCATTAATTCTCTTGCTTTTATTAGCAGCAAGAGTGGATACACACACGCACACACATATACACACAGTGGACCAATGACAAGGACTGCCTCTACCTCATCTGACAGCTAATGGCTTCATTAGGAGCAGCGTGTTAATTGGCTGACTTTGGGGAGACGCTCGTTAATGAGGATAAATAGATTCACACCTGAGCAGGGCGCTACCCAGCCACAGCAGCACTGTGGGAACTCTGGATGACGAGCAAGTGCGGACGAAAACTGTGACTGCAGCACCTGTCCCCACTTCTACTTCCTCCCAGCCTAAACACAGTTGTGTTTTCCTTGCCAGGCAGACTTATTAGCCAAGTGGTTGATTAGCACCAGGAGGCCAAAACAAAGAGCAGTATGTCAAAACAATTAGCCCCACTGTTTACCTCTCAGCTCCCGGGCTGACTCCGAAATGCATCTAATGCAGGAGAGAGCGAGAGAGAGAGAGAAGAAAAGGACACGGAGTCAGCTCGGACAGTTGCAGAAAAGGACAACAGCTGGTCCATAGACCAGTGTGCGTGTGTGATGTGTGTGTGCGTGTGTGTGTGTGAGATGCGTGTGCATTGATGGGAGCAGTCCTCGTGCCTCAATCCATCTGCTTTCCTGCCTAGATCTTCCATCCTCTGCTGTCTGGTCATGACAGCTCTGACACACACACACACACACTCTCTCTCTCTTTACACACCACTGGTTAGAGGAGCTCATACTCTCAAGGGAGCGGGGGGTTGGACAGACAAAATGGAAGCAGGCGAGACTGATCATTTACATAAGGGTAAGACACAGACCCACTGAGGGACTGTGTGTTCAACAGCCACATAAACTTGTCATGTACTGGACAGTGTTTCCACCTAGTGGTGGCTAATGTGCTTTGCATCTCATTTATGTTTGTTGGGGAGGACACAAAGGGGGATGAAGCTGCTTGGGATGTGGTCATCATTTTAAAAGGGTCTGTGCGCACGAATTACAAAAAACAAAAAAAAATCCTCAAGTCCTGGGTTACATTGGGTTGAAAGCTGCACCGATCAATACTATTATAATTATTAATTATTATAATTATCACCAAACTGTGCAGTTCCCCTCAGCTGTGTGAAGCGTCTCATTGCTTTGGTTTGGCAGCCTGCAGCTTTACTGTTTCGGTTTTCTCTCATCAGCCTTGTTTCAAGGTTCAGCAGGCAGCTGTTTTCAGTGAAAACAGCTCTGATAAACCAGCTGAATGCTACCTGGCCAGCACCAAATGACAGCTAAAAGTTAGCCACCAGCCAGTGAACATAGTGGAGCATCTATCAGCACCAGAGCCGGATATTTCCCTCAGGAGCCGATGGAGACCAAAGCAAAGCTACAAGTATAGTGAATATTTGATTTGTGTAAATTGGGAGGGCAGAAACGAGGCTTCAAATGAATGCTAATGTTGCTCCGGATCAGCTGGATGTGCAAATAGGCAGTGTTTTACTAACATGTTTGCCGGATGATCTTTATAAGGGGACAAAATATCAGAGTTGTGTTTACAGCTTGTTCCGTTTCCCCCGATTGGCCTAAAAAAAATCTATCTGCTTAAATTTGACATTGTTTTGGGATATCCATCCCTGCAATTTCTGCTGCCACCCCAAGACAGCGAGTGTGAAAAATAATTACAATGCTTTTAATGCTCCAGTAAAACATTGCAGTGAAAACGCCAGTGAATTCTGCAGATTATCCAGAGAAACAGGACGGTTGTAGTCTCAGTCATGGATGTCTCAAAATCTGGCAGATGAAAACTTAAACTTCCAGCAGGGCTAGAGGAAACTGTTGTGTTATTTAGGTGAACCAACCTGTTAAAATGAGATGATGTAGCATTTGAACAAAGACATAGCACAGCCTTGTTCATTGAATACACTCAGGGGTTTTTACATCTACAGCCTTACCTCACAGTACAGCAGTTTATAGAGGCTGACATTACAGAGTCAGTTTGCTGACTGACTTGTCTTGTGCTACTGTTACACTAAATTTTATCATGTCACAGATAAGCATTTCAATGGTTCTATCAGATTGTAATGAAGGGAATTCAATGTGTCATCTCATAATTGCAACACAATGGTGGCTGTTCAGCAAGAACACCATGTGCTCTTGTTGTTCTACTGGTTTCTGCCTTGAATTAGCACATTCCCGTTCTCATGAGGAAAGGACTGATGTTTGTGGTGCATTCCGATAGAAGAACACAGCTCAGCCCGCTGGATGCATGTCAATAATGATCTTTAATGTCAATATATACAGAACTTGAAAGAAAAATAGAATCTTAAAAATCAAATGAAATAAATACAATATCATACAATTTCCACAATGTCTTTTTGAAGAGATATCCATGGAAATCTTTTTTTTTCTTGTTTTGTTTAATTCAGCCTCTCTGGTTCGATGGGGTGCGTCCCGTCCCCCCCAGAGAAATCCCTACAGCTCCCCCACATGCTCTTCATCATCTTCATTATAGATATCTATAGATTTTTTGCAAACTAGAATTTCTGTTATCGTTACCACATTGTTTCACCTTCGAACTCTAGACGTTATCTTTTGTCCATTTGCAGCTTATTTTACCTCTTTTGATACATTGTTAGCATCACAAAGTAACATGAGTCAGACTGTGAATTTTAAGGGAAAAGAAACACAGGTTGTGTCCATACATGCTTTTATGTTACCAAAAGTGCTGGCAGATGACCTCGATCATGAGGGTCTTTCTAATCCGCCACAAGCAGAATCATATCTTTTATTTTAAAGAGAGGAAACAGTCCTGTCCCTCGATGTCAGTGTCACCCTGCCAGCACTCTCACACATAAACCATTATTCACGTTGAAGAAAAGAAGTTAAGAGAGCAAAAGTAAACAAGGGCAGGAGAAAGAACTGAGGAGGATGGCAGAGTGTAGATGAAGAGCAGTGTGGGGTGGGGGTGGGAGGGGGGGCACAGTTTACCGAAGCAGCTCTGAATCAGCCAATCACAGTGAAGGAGAACATCAGCTGGTGCGTTTCTTCCCCACACGAGGAAGAAAGAATGAAAGGCGAGGAGGGCGAGTGCATATGAAAGCTGTGGAAATAAATACAAGTCTGTCTCCCCAGCAGTAACAGATATGTGAGTTTCCCCTCTTCCTCTTCAGCTGACTTCTTCACAATGCAACCTCATCCAGTGTGAGTGTGCGTGTATGTGTATGCGTGCATATGTTGGGTCTGTCAAATAAATAGATTAAAAAGGGAGACAGTAGGTCTGACTGGCCAGCACTTCGGTCTGTGCATGTGAGCGCATCTTTTGCGTACGAGAGTCCGACTGAGAGTGAGGTCAAAACTGGAGGGCGAGCGTTGTGTGTCTACATGTCTGTTGAGGTGAGTTTCTTCATGCTGCGTCTCTGGGCGAGACTGGACGCTGCCACGGGCTCCAACACCGGCTGACTTGTCTTCTGGCTCAGTGCTGAATAGGTGGCAGCCATGGCTCCCTGGAAGACAACAACATGCACACTTGGCTTTAACTTTTGAATCGATACAAGATTTGAACTTTGAAGTAGTTCTATTAACGCTTTGTTGGTGTGTTGCAGCCTGTTTGGCAACCAAGCCCAGCACAGAGGTGTGCATTCGTTCCTCAAAAGTGTGTACAGATCAGTCAGTTTTGTGCTACGAGTCCTGAATTTGTGCTCATTTCAGCACGATAACTGATGCTAATTTGGACAAATATCTCGGGCTTCAGCACATCACTCCAGTCAACTTGACAGGTTTTTCATATTTTGGGTGAGTTATGATAACATCTTATTCAACATCGTATTACACAACATTTGTTTGTTGATCTAGTGCCACCCACTTATCCAAAGATGAATCAGAAGCATGTCACACATCATCTGAACATTTACAGAATGGGAGCAGCTCTTAAACCCTTTTAACAAGTGCAGCTACATCTTAAAAAGTAGAAAAAAAACATTACATCATCAAATTAAAAGCAAATACCGAGGGCTGTGGTGCAGGCAGACAAGGTCAAGAGGTTCAGTTACAATGATACATGCTTGTGTAATCACAACTTCCTCAGTTATCCCTCATTTCCTGTCAACTCTCTACTTTCATTATTTAATAAAGGCGAACGTTCCTAAAAAATACTGCAGAGTGAATGCTGTATGTAGCTGTAGATTGTATGAGAGGATGGCAGTGGCGTCCAGCAGGGCATTTCAGTGCAAACTATTTGTCAGGCTTTAAATCACATGTGCAAGAGAGGAGAAGAGCAAGAATAGAGCACTGACAGCAGTGGGATTCATGACTAAGAACAGGATGACGAGTCTACAGTCAGCAACACCACAATTCAGACTGAGCAGTGGGAAAATGATGATGCATGGTCGCCGCTGTGCTAATAGAAAAGTTACATTTAATGCGACAACCATCCATAAAGCCTTGTCAGAACAGAGTACTTCTGCCGACCTGGTGAATCTATCCTTAGATAATGTGCACATGCATTAAAACTTCTCCACAGACATGACGGCAACCTTGTTTATTGCGTTCAGTCACCGCGCCTCAGAAATAATAGCATTCACTGAAAACTCTTGTTGAACGTTTGCCTTGAAATTCAACGTACGTGTGAGTTGTAGCACAACAAGCAAAACTGATAACATACTGTATTTCTATGACTGGTTACTAGAACATTTTCCAACCAAAGCCAGAAGTAACACAGGGGTCTTCTCTGTCTGCTGTATTACTTGAATAAATATCTACTACATATACACAACATCACCACACACACTGAGCAACAAAGCGAAGCTCTCAATTTACAGTTGATCTTTGTTCATACCCTCACCTATGATCATAGGCTTTGGGTCGTATCTGAAAGAACCAGATCACAGATTCCTGCAGGGCGGCTGGCCTCCCTCTGCATGATTGGGTGAGGAGTTCAGCAATTTCAGATTGTGCTTTTATATACAGCCGGCACCCTCTGAAGCCCTTTTAAAACAGAGATCCCACAATACAGCCACAGAGAGGACCCATCAGCATGCTAGCTTTGCTGTTTTTGCCCTGAACCAAACACCATCGGCACTTTACGGCCCCAGCGTGTGATTTTAGATAGCATGCATAGGTTAGCTTCTAACTTGTTCTTCATCTTCATTTTTGGGTTAGCTGCTAACTGCTACTAGCTGCTTTTTAAATCCCCCAGTGGAGGGTCGCACATGTTACACGTCATCAAAACGTCACACCCCTGTCCTGGCACACCGGCTTCCCCATATCCCAGAGGCGGTGATCCAGCTCTGTTCCCACCTCTGCCGCCATCTTAACGGCAGAACAACAATGCCCCCCCATGCTATGTTTGTATGTTTACAGGCGAGGTTAAATAATGTCGTGACATTGCTGCCTTGAACAGGTTGTGTCAAGGGGGTAAGGGTGCTACCCAGATAACCTCCCTCCGTAGGGAGGTGGAAGAACAACTGATCCTGCACAGGGAGATGAGGAAGTCTGCTCTGTTGTGCTGTTTTTAATGTGCCCTTTTGTGCCTTCAGGTAGAGTCATGCTGACGTGGTCCTCGAGCCTTTAGAAGAGGAGACTGTCTGATCCATTCCACGTGATGTTTTGCCTTAATTTTCTTTGTCACTTTTGTTTTCTACTCTTTCATCCTATCTGGCCTAACCTTGATATTGGAATGCAAAAAAAGATTCACCACTTCTGAAAAGTGAACAAAGCAACATCCATTTTTGTTATTTTTGTCGCCTAGCAACAGTGTTCTAATGATTTAAACCGCTTGAGCGCTGAACGTACTGCATACTCGATTTCCCGTATCAAAAATACGACCTGACGAGTTCCACTTGAAAGAAGCACCTGACCTGCATATGTGACAAGATAGAAGGATGGACACATCTGCTGTGTTGGATCTGGTATTAGTAATAGATGAGATTAGAAGTGTATGAATCACCACGGCTCACGCTCACTTTTAAATGTCAAGAGGCACAGGCAGTGCACGGGTATGACATCATGTAGAAGAGTTCAGACCCTCTTCTGGTTTGAAGATGATGTGGTTCCATGTTTAGAAACACTGAAGTGTCATGGCCCATAAGGCCTACACATGTAAGACAGTGCAGCTCATGGTAACCTACAGCTAGTTTTTAAATTCTACTACATGACAGAAAATGATTTCAAAACATTTGATCACCGTGTCACACCAATCACGATTACCTGTGCCGAGAAAGTCATGTTTTAGTTCCTGTGTCTTTACATGTCTGTCCATTAGGAGGACGTACACTCACCTTGACGAGGTGTGGTGCATCATGGCGTGTGAGCTGGAAGTGTGGTAGCGTATCTCTGCAGGTGATCCAGGAATGCTTTAGAACCTGCTCTGCTGTGTATCGCTGGTGAGGGTCTACATGGAGCATATGGGACAGCAGGTCCTGGAACATAACACAACATCCAGTCTTAAAGGTATAAGGGGAAAGAACTGAGTTCTAGTGTGTTTCCTTCCTATGAATTTATACCCTGTGTAGGTTTGTTTATTGTGTTGTCATAGACAGGCCTGGCTGACTCCCATTGATAGATAAACTCACAGTCTCAACCATAAACACACATAAGAAGAAGTGTCTGTCTTTGTTGTTCAGTCATCACTTTGTCTGCCAACTCACAAAATGAAACAGAGAAATCCACATAGGAGCTAAATTAATGTTGCAGCTAAATTAAAAAGAAGTGTATCCAGTTTATGTGGCACTTTTCAAAAACGAGTGTGCAAAGTGCTTTACATTAAACTTGCTTTAAATATGCTTTAAAGTCACATCACCAGTGCGAAGCGACAAAGTGTCAGCGAGCGTACCTTTGAGGTGTCAGATACAGTATCCCAGTTGCCTCCTGTCAAAGAGAACTTGCCAGATCCTATCCGGAGTAGAATCTCCTCTGGTGTGTCGTTTGGCCCATTAGCAAACGGCGTGTACCTGACGGGGGTGTAAGAGGCAGAGATTACGAAAACGCATAAACATATTGCAAGCTGTATTCCATCTCATTGATTTTAGTCTATTGTATAATACTCTCATGAAGCAAACTTGGCTGCCGCTTTGTGGTCATCAAACACATCATGAACACAACTATGTGAAATTCTGCACAGATTTTGCAGCAGCACAAGTTTAATCCATTGCTCCAAACTTCAGCCTGTGCACACTTAATGTCCATAACAGCACCATCAGCAAAAGCAGTGGAAGTGACAAGAGTATTGAAGTACTGCTCTATTTTGAGCTCCATCTTTGCAAAGCATTAAGACTGGTTCAGAAATTTGGACACTTCACTATTAATCACTCCCACCCACATCGAAGCCAAATTCTTCAACAGTTGCAGCTGAGTGCAGTCTTACCCTGCCAACATGGTATACAGTAGAACTCCAAGACTCCATATATCACAGGCTGCATCATAACCTTGCCGCATTAGTACCTGGACCCACACAGACAAAGCCAAACCATTAGAGTCTCATACTGACAATGGGAATTAAAAATCTCTACTAGCTAACTTCCATCGTTCCTCCTCTCTCACCTCTGGTGCCACAAAGTTGGCGGTGTAACAGGGGGTGAGGAGCAGGCCATTGCCACCCCGAAGCTGCTTAGCAAATCCAAAGTCACATATCCTGATGGAGTCAGGATTTCCCGAGTCGTCCATGTACAGGATGTTACTGGGCTTCAGGTCCCTGTGGACCACCTGGGGACAGAGGAGAAAACATTAGAAAAGAAGAGGTCTACTTTTCACTTGTGCTCGTGTGTGCACAGTTTCCTCACCCCTTGGCAGTGGAGGTAGTCAACAGTCTTGGTGATGGTGTACAGCACAGCACTGGCCTCTCTCTCAGAGAAAAACTTCTGCCTGAGGATCTTGTCCAGCAGCTCTCCTCCCTTCATCAGCTCTGTTACCAGGTATACATACCTGCCCTCATCATACACCTGACACATGCACACCCAGGCACAGGCACAGAGAGACAACCTGTCAGTACGGTGACTTACAGCTCCAAAAACTTCACTGTCATGGAACGCTCACACACAAATGTTACTGACGTCTTTCAGGGTGATGATGTTGGGATGCTGCCCGTATCGCATCAGGATTTCGATCTCTTCAGAGGGGTCCCTCTTAATTTTGTCTATAATCTGAGACACATGGTAACACAAACATGGGCAATTAAACAATGTCTAAAAAGTCTCTCTACTGAGTAACTAACTGAGTATTTAACAATCCAAACTAGCTGAGATATTGGAAACAGAAGTTGCTGCACAATTGTTTCAGCTGCTGAGGCTGTGCTGCCCTCTGCTGGTCTGATGGCACACTAACACTAACCACAATCCACACGCTTACTCAATTTTCAGTAAATTCATACACTTTGGTTCAGAAACTTTTAAGAACCCACATTCTAGAGACACCAAACTATTGCACTGAGCATTCACATTACAATCATGTAAGTTAGTTTCCCAGGAATTCCAAAACAGCTGTCTCAATGCTGATCAAATAAAGCCTTCAGGTTGTCTTAAAAATGCACAAAGACGAGGTGCTGACAACTTTGGCTTTCACACAGTTTCAAAGCAACTATTAATTCTGAGCATGACACATAATCATTTTTTCACTTTAAATGTGGTGCATGGGTGGCCTGAAGGTTAGAGAAGCGGGATTCTGACTGAAAGGTCACCAGTTTAATTCTGGGGGAGGAGGATAAATCTGGGATGTCAGTGAAAAGTACATGCCCATCCTTCATTAGCTACTGCTGACATGCCCTTGAGCAAAGAGCTTAACCCCCACCTGTTCATGTGGTGTTGTTCTGTGGCCAACAAAACTGTGATTGTACTGGCTAACTCTCAGGAGTAACTAAAATTAGCACTGGTGCATAGTGAATGCTACCTTCACAGCATAGTCCATGGCAGAGACTCGGTGTACACAGCGTTTACAAATGGAGTAGGAGCCGACCCCTATGTCCTCCTGCAGCTCGTACAGGTCAGAGAACTTGGCTGAGCCCCCGTGCATCTGGAAAGAACAAGATGTCAACTGTTACATCCTTTAACGTTCAATGAATAAAGTAAAACGAGCTACGCCGACACATTTAACGTGGTCACACAAACCATCACAATGTCACTACAGTCCACTGTTGATCTATACAAGACAACAAAAGTGTGTAGCAGTTCGGACCGTCCTGGTGTTCCCCACAGCATCCCTTTTAACACTTTTGTTCACAGCATGCCAGGGTGCAACATTAGTGGATGAAGTTATTACATATTCAGCAGTCAAACTGTCGGAGCAGATTTACCACCATTTACGAGCCATTCACACATCACTTTATGGTGGCAAAATGCTGTCAAATTAACAGTTGTGGGCACAAACGGAGCCATGCTGAGTGTGGGGAGGACAATGTGTTTGTGTGTGTGTGTCATACATCTGCAGTGTGTTATAACTGTGGCTGTTTTGCAACTCTGTGAAATTTAGCAGTTTCTTCAATCATGTCAATGAATCTTGATCCTAATTTCACTTCAATGTAGAGAAATTGATTGTTAAGCTTGCAAAGAATTCTGTGAATATTTTCAAATTGAACACAGGCAGCCAGTGGAGTCGAGAAAGGTAAGCGTGTGAGCACTACTAGAAAAGCATTCAGAGTTTTGTCAACTAAAATGCTGTGAGAATTGTTCAGTAACAGTCACAGATGCATTAACTCCCTCTCAGCAGTGTTTGAACCAGCTTTTGCAAGATGAAAACTGTAAAAACTCCACAGTAAAGCAGGGGACAGTTCACTATTGAAGATCGAGGGAACATTCTTAACCTTTTGTTCACCGATCTAGCTTCATGCAAAAGAGTAAAAAATGTTTGGAAGATAATATGGTAATAATTCACCTGTGTAAATTGTGACAGACGACACATGCAAAGCAGGGGTAATGTGTGTTCACCTGAACTATAGGGAGTATGCTGAGCAGCGGGGAGCTCTTGTTCTCATCCATAGGGGCTGGAGCAACAAAACTGAAGCCTTTGAAGAGTTGGTGGGCGTTAGCACTGGGAGGGATACCTGGGGAGTCTAAATATACAAAAGATAATTAATAAAATAGACATATGAACATACAAACACCCACTAAAATTTTGGAGTTATTTCTTGTAGTCAGTGTTCAGTTGCAGTTTCCATGGCTGCAGGAGTGGCTGTTGCTTTTTAGGCTCAACAGCACGTGAACAGAACATGTGTGTGTAGGTGTAGATTTACCTTTAGGCGTTTTAGCGGTGAACTCGGGGTCGAAACAGAACGTGTCATCTGGTTTACCTGCCGCGGGCTTGAATGGAGGCTGGAGCTCTCTCCTGTATAATTTCTGAAGAAAATGTAGGTGGGCACGTGCAGAAAACATGTTAGAAATCAAACCCTACCACGGGCTGTTTAAGAGTGTGTAAACATATGTGAAAGAGAAGCCAAGACCCCTCCCAGATTAACCCCCTTCCCATCCCTCTACAGCGTGGTACAGCCAATAGTGTCCTGCTGGCTCTTAAACACTCACGCAGGGCTATTAGTGCACACACAGTGAGAACTGGCCCACAGCCCAGACACATACAAACATAGCTGGTGTGGCCAAGACTGATGGCCAGTAGTCACCAAGCCAACCGTTTGTTAGGTGTGAATCCTCAACAGAAGCTGGAGAGTTAGGTGTGTGTGTGTGGGTCTGTGAGCCACGGGAGGGATGTATGCATGTATGTATGTGTGTGTGTGTGTGTGTATGTGCGTGTGTGTGTGCTCACATTCCAGTCGATGGTGGAAAAGAAAGCATGGCGTTTGATCTCCTCCACTCCATCGGGCCCAGCCCCTAAAGACACAGATCACTCGGGTTCAGTTAACTTGGCACGTTCGGTTTTTATTGTTTTCAGAGGATCAACACATTCACACATTTCTCTCTCTGTGGTTTTCAGCATGTGATTTAAGTGGATGCCAAAATGTTAACAAGCTCAAGCTCAGCGAGTGGCGCAATGCGAGGATCAACACACCTCATTTTCTTTTATTCCAACAGGTCTACACACAAACAGCGTAAAAGCACCTTACCGAGTCTGTTTGCAGGGTTCCGTTTAAACAGCATTCTCAGCAAACTCTGGGCTTCCAAACTTAGGAACTGGGGCATTCCCAGCTTCGCCCTGCAGGACGGAAAAGAGCAGAGAGCCACAGGTGAATAGAAAAAGAAAAGCTACGGCTGATCGTTACTTACATATCAAAACTTGTCCCACTTCTGTCATGATTTGAGCGCCTTAATCATGCATAATGACTCACTTGAGAATCATGTTCATGGTCTCATTGCGGTCCTTCCCTTGGAACGGTAATGTCCCTGTTAGCATCTCAAACTGCAAACACACAATGACAGAAAGGGAACGTAATCAACAGGATTTCCCCCCCCAAGTCAGTTCATATAAACGTCAAAGCACAAAAGATGAGCCAGTGTGTGCAGGTTTGTGTGAGCGTGCGTACCATAAGTACTCCCAGAGACCACCAGTCCGCACTCTGTGTGTGTCCTCTCCTGTTGACCACCTCAGGGGCCATATACTCCACCGTACCACAGAAGGAATAAGCCTTCTTATCAGCATCTACTGACTCTTTACTCAGGCCAAAGTCTGCACAACAGCAATGCAAAACAAGATGCACAGCTGACTGAACAGGCACATCCAGGAATTATACAATGCAAGACTTCTAAATAAGGTGTTGGTAAAAGAAACGTAAAAACAGCTTCAGGGGAAAGTCAAACCAGGACATCTACTCTCAATAAATACACACTTAATATGAAACAGTCTATTGCAGGCTACTGACTGTTCAAATTTCTCCCACTAATTACATATAAAAACATACCTGTTAACTTTATGTGTCCAGCTTCATCAAGTAAGATGCTGAAAGACAAGAACGGTGTTTCCATGGAGGTGAGCTTCAAACAATTCTTCACGACAAGGTGCCAAAACAACAGCAGCAGTACTGAAGTCATCTCATGCATTTGTTTTAAGCTTAAAGTCACCTACAAGTCTAGAGAAACATTTGCAAATCTGTTTTTAAATTCTGGAGCTTTTAAATGGACTGGTCTGAAACGAGCAGCCGTATGTGGTGAAGGTCATTTCCTGTTCTATGTAGAGCTGCGTTCCAAATACAGAACAACACAACAGCACATTAATCATAGAGAGACTTGCATGATGCTCCACTTTCACTACTGTGGATTTAAACAGCATCATTTTGGACTTCACTCAGAAAAGATCACACTTTTGAATATATTTTCTTTCTGATGATGACAAAAATTGTTCTGTAAATTATTGTCATCATTTATCTTGTAAGATTAAATGTCTCTCCACAACATCCGACACAAAATCCTTTGAGCATTTTATGCTTTACGTACACGCTACACAGGTAATATGTCAATTATATTGTAGCATGATTTCCTCTGTTTGACAATAATGTTGCCTTTAGGTCTTTGAGAAGTACACACATGCAGTCACAGACTCATCTCAGTCACTCCCTGTTTCATTATAGTCAGTATGGAGGAGGAGGAAGTAAAAGGGAGTTGCTTGGACAGAAATTACTTATGGTTACAATGCCTACATAAAACAATCATAACAGATCATTTGAAATCAGATATCTGATAAATGTACCAACTTTTTGAAATAATGAGTAATGCCTCTTGAACAAGCACTAGCTGCTGCTGCAACTTAAAGTCATCATTGGTTTTGTACTGATAAGAACAAATATCTATAAAAAGGAACCAAGCAAAAGCTGCTTGCAGCTGTGCATGTCCTTTCTGAGTCGGAGGATGAGTGTGAAGGGTCAAAGGTAAGGTCTAGGATTCATACTTCTCTGGCTTGAGATCTCTGTAAACTATGCCCAGGTTGTGCAGATGGTCGAGGGCCAGGGCCAGCTCTGCAAGGTAGAATTTCACATCTTCCTCTGTAAACATAACCTGATAAGAACTGGACAAATTTACTCTCTGAACTCAGAAGAGGAGAGAAATTCAGCAGCAAAGAAAAAAAAAACACAACTTCAACATTAAGCTTCAGCAACCACAAACAGAGAAAACAGAATATTATTATTGTCACAATATCAACATTTCAAATAGGTTTCACGATTCGGCAAGCTGTTGATTTGACATTGCCAGCAGCTATCGCTTTGGTTCTGAGACATGCTCTCAACACAAGGTCTGTCTGGAGAACAATCACACATTGTTTGAGTTCCCTGAAAGCATTTGAAAAGAGCTGATCTGAGCCTCGAACTGACAACAACTGATGATTTAAAAGCGAATAAAGATTCCAAGAAAAGCACTTGTGTTTCCACGAGGAATTTAAGTCATAATTTGAAAAAAGAAATACGCAAACATGAAACAGCAAAGACCAATGGTTTGGCAGTAGTTATGCTCTTACAAAATAAATAAAATACTTTTTAATACTGAATTTGCACCTGTTCCATTTGTAGCTGTCAACTTAATATTCTTTAGGGTTTTTAAGAGAACATTGTGGCATTTGTAGTTCAGATCTTCACAAATATGTTTAAAACACCAGGGGTAAAAAAAAAAAAGAAGAGACCTTTACATTTTTGAATGAAACGGACATGCTGTACTTTACAGATAGAACAGAGAGAAAAAGGTGCAAATTAGTATGAGATGTAAGGCAACAGGAAGTCAGCTTACCTCTTTGGATAAGCGAGTGAATACATCCCCTCCCCTGAGAAAGTCCAGTATTAAATACAGTTTCCCTTCTGTCTGAAAGGCTGGCAGACAAGGAAACAAGTAAATTAACTGCAAGCTAATTACAACCCGGCTTCCAAAGAAGTTGGGACGCTGTGTACAATGTAAATAAAAACTGAGTTTAATCATTTGCAAACAAACAACGGTTTTACAGTGTTCCTGAGCCCATATAATATCATCCTTTTTACAATCATGTGTTCACAAAGTGCTGAACCGCGCTCCATCCTCGCTTTCCAGGGTGCTCCTTTTGTACCCAATCATGACGCTATCACCTGTTACCAATCAACCTGTTTACCTGTGGAATGATCCAAACAGGTGTTTTTTTTGTTGCTCCTGTTCAATTCAGTATAAGCAGATATTTACAAAAATCAGTGAAGGTGATGAGGACAAACATTAAATATATTGCCTTTGTACTGTTTTCAATTGACATTATGTCAAAAAGGATTAGCAAATGATAACCTTCTGTTTTATTTCTTTTTACACAGCATCCAAACTTTTTTCAATCTGGTTAGTATATTCTGATTTCAACAGAGGCACTTGTATGTTTGGGTAACAGGGTGACTCATGTAACTCACTCAGAACAGCTTGCTAAACATTCACAATGATGATATTGATATATCAGAATAAAAGTAGATATTTGCATGATCCCTTGATGTTAATCACTATTTTCATGTGTGTGGTGGCAAATGCATGTGTTAAAAGCTGATCTAATATTAAATGTAACTAATTGGGGATAATTCATGTTCAATAACGGTTTAAAAACATTTAAAATATTTGATGATTGATGATAGCAATGTTATGATGAACATGAACATGCACATGAGCATCTTATCCCTAACTGAAGCTGAACTGGGATGTAATCTGTATGATTATATATAACTGCTTCCTCATTATATAAATAAGAATGTTTCTCTTACCGTAGTGCAATTTCACTATGAAGGGATGATTGACTTCCACTAAAATGTCTCTTTCCATCTTAGTGCGAACTCTGTCCCTGACTGGAGAGACAAAACAGGCAGGAACAGTGAGAGAGAGAAATTCAGCACAGAGGACATAATATACCGGGTATTTGCATGATTTGCAATGTGTTGTGTTTTGTGAGGCTGTAGATGGGAAAAAAAAAAAAGTTGCATTACCTTTCAAAGATGCCTTTTTTAGAACTTTCATTGCATATAACTGACCAGCATCTGGACCCAAGATCTTCCTGACAAGAAAAACCTGAGAAAGCAGGAGAGATTTATAAACAAACACCCACCGCTGCACTGATGGAAACATTTGATTGGCCTGCTGCGTTTCCTCACCTTGCCAAAAGAGCCCTGGCCGAGGACTTTGAGTAGTTCAAACTGAGATGGATCAGCTTTTTCGCAGCCCTCTTTCACATGGTGAGTGATAGGAATCTCCTTATATGTCCCTTCATCCTACACAAACAGTATCAGCATGAGACAGCCAGTTACGCCAACCTTCACGCGCACACACACATGCTCCAAGACCTGAAGCCCATCATTACTTACACAGTGCGAGAAAGACTCTCCCTCCTCCATGGGCTCATCCATGATCTGATGCCCATTGACCTGCAGCCAAACCAACAAGTTTCATCAGAGGAGTCGGGAACAGTAAACACTTTCGCAAAGCTTGTTCGTCCTTGTTTTCAGCTGAGCAGGACTATGACTGCAGCTGCTGCACGCCCACATGTATGATGGAAGATTCAACAGATGAAATCAATGAGTCACATCCAATGACAGTGCGCTTTCACGTTTCCAACTGCAGCTCTACTTGTTGTCAAACAGTATGGAGTCCATACTCTAAGCCCCTCCAGCTGTCCAGCTCTCATCCTGTCCCTATAAAGCCCCTCATTATTAGCATTCTAGCTTAATCCCTGGCCAGAGCAAAAACAACATGTCTGACTGGCTCTGAGAGTCTGACGTTTGTTAGGGCCACAGTCAGCATTCAGCCTCTTGGGGACAAACTAGGGTCCAGTTTTTTCAGGGCTTTTGGCTGATGGTCGTAGCAAGATGCTTTTTTTTTGACCACAGAGAGACATGCTTTGTTCTACTCAGGATTACATTCAGAAGCCTGTGAGCCCTCTGTTTTCTTTATTCAAACAGCCGGACACTGTGCTATTGTCAGCGGAGGACTGTCACATATCTCAGCCAATAAATCAAACAATAATCTGACCCCCTATAGCATTAACCAGGTCTACATATTTCAGCTCTGTGCTGAAGCTCAGCCTGCGTGATGTATTCAGTCCAGTGTGTTTGTGTGTTGAATTCCACCAAGCCTCTGAAGAGGGGGGATGAGTCATAGCGCTACGCAAGCCCACTCAGTGGGTGGAGCCACCAACATACACTCACTCACATCCTCTGAACAGAGGCCAGCAAACACACTTTCCAATATCTGCGCTCTATAGAATAACAGTAAGAACATGAACATTCAAATCAGTCAGGATACGCACTTCAAAGTAGGACACCACATAGAGAAAAGTCAAAATGTAAGCCCTGGTGCATCTCTGAAGTGTAACATCCAGGCTGGCCAAAGCCAGGGCAGTGCTTGTGTCATAATTCACACATACATTTTCACTCCCACCTTTGCTGTGGCTCATCGAGGCTTGTAACAGAGTGCAGCCTACACTCGCACAACCAGTCGAGCCTTTTTCAGCCATCTGAAAACGATGTCTGACAGCCATACGTAATAATAATATGGACTTATGATCGCTGATGCTGGCATGAAATTATCTGATTAAATATCATCATCAAGGTCAAAAGTGATGCAAAGTGGATTAAACAACCAGCTTCACTGCTCGCCCAGTTTAAGCGGCTCCGCTTAATGTTTACATCTGTGCTTCTGTGCTTATCTGGGCAGCTTTTAAAGGAGCAGCATTCGGTGAACAGCAGATTAATGTGCTTACGTGTGGCAAGAGATCGGTCAAAACTTGATGCTAGACACAACAGTTGATGAATTGTTCGATATTTCCATGCCACCTACATAAACATGAGGTCCCTCGACAACAAAAAAGTCTGTGGCAGAAGTCTCCATAACTCACAGGAAGAGTTTGGTTCATCAAAGAATGGACTGGGTCAAAGGCGTATGTAGCAATCGCTCTCTGTTGGCTTTAAAACAGTCCCAGCAGTCAGTCAGACAGTTTGCACTGTAGGTGTGAAAGACTGGAAACAATCCCAGAGATGGAGAGGTTTGGGCTGTCAGGTTGGCTCAGCAGCACATAAAAAATAAAGTCAAATAAAATAAACCTCATCATGGGCCCATGCAAAAGCAAAATGAACCTCTCCACAGTTAAAAGCATTTAGAGAAGTTTTTAACAGGTGTCTCTGGTTTTCTAAAGGTCTGAAGATGACCAGTTAGCCTATAATTAGAGCAAAGGTTTAGATTCCAGCAAGAGTTAGCTGTTGTTGGGAGCCTGGTATAAACAATATGAAGCCGTATTTGTTTATCACAACTTCATTTAACTAATTCATTCCATACAACTTACTGTCAGCTGTTTAGATCATTAGTTTTATCAGATTATGAGTTATTACGTATCTTACAAACCGAAAGTTATGACTCGTAACAGCATCACTAATTCACTTGCGCTGCTGACAAGCCAGCCCTCAGTTGTGAAGACGTCTGACCAAATTTAACTCAGCTAGTGTTAAACTTTGCGTCAATTTAACGTTGCTGAAACATGTTTGTGCCTTACTATAAACATGTAAAAACACTTTACCAGCTCTTCCATGAACTAGACGGTGGAGGCTGAAATAAAAAACTTGCTTCCAAGTTTCAAGCCTGCAAGCTGTCAGCTAGCAAGCTAACCGAATGCTAATGCTATATACGCTAAGCTAGCTATGAAGCAAACTCCTCTTGAGAAGTGTAAATAACAACAAAAGCTAAGAGGGGGTCGTGTGTCACTGGATAAAGAGCCCGTCCTCTGTGCGGAGCAATGGGCGGTGGCGAAAGCCGGGACGGGCGGCTATCAAACTAATAAACCCGGACAGTGCAACAAAAATAAACATCTAACCAGCTGTTAGCGTTAGCTAGCGCGTTAGCATGCATCACGGTGCGCTGCAGGTCGTGACGCGAATTTAAGCTCTACCCAGCCTCGCAGGACAAGCTAACTTAACGGGACAGCACAAACCAAAAACAATGTTAAGCAAATTAATATGCAAACCACGCGTTTACCAACTCACCTCACTACTAACGCTGTTTACCTCCATCTTGTGCCAGGATTCCTCTCTAAGCCTAAGGCATCGTAGTCTACCTAGACCCCCGCTCCACGTTGCATGTCTTCCCCTCTGTGGAAGTCCGGCTATTCTGCTTTGATGACCAGATGCAAGCTGTGTGGCTGCGGACCGCTATCAGGATGGGATCGGGGGGTCGGCGCGGGGAATAGTTGATGTTAATGACTGGACCATACGCTCGCCGAGAGCACCGCTACCCAGCCATAGATGCGAATATGGCGGCTATCGTGGTACCTGATCGTCAGTGAATGAGAGTTTATTGACGTATTTATGACGCAATTCAGTTAAGGATTTCCCCCGTCCAAACCAAAGCAACGGATCTCGAGATAGAGAGAGAGAGAGAGAGAGAGAGAGAGAGAGGACGTGGTGGCGTGAGGGGGGGGGGTTGATGCTGCATGACACGCTGCGTGTGACAAACATGCATCCGGGTGATGGGCCATTTGCTTGCGACTGAAATAGTCACTGCCATCGTAACAGTCAAGGAGATTCATTTATGGTTGACGCAGGATACAATTAGGGTGCAAATCAAGCATCTCTCGCTATGAGCCACGAATCTAAGTCTCGGATCTTAAGTGTGTAAGTTGAATGTTTTAAAGCCACTGTTTCATAAGCCTGTCCATCCCTGGTCCAAGAGGAAATAAGAGGCTTAAAGCTCATCCACTTTCTCTGCAGCTCTGGCTCTCTCCCACCCACATGCACAAAGTCTTTGTGTGGAGAGGTCATGGTTACACACTGCATGTGTGCATCTGTTTATGTGGGAAAATTTATTAGGGTAATGCATGATGGACATAATCTTGAAGTTGATCTGAAGTGTGTGTCAGCTTTATGTTCAAGATCAGAGTTACTGCATATTAATCAAGTCTGAATTTCATGATTGGAACCTGTACTTTGAGCAATTTAATGACAGAAATTTAACCGCAATGTTCGTGCCTGCAGCTGTAATCTACAATTCTGCTTGTGAACTTGATTCTTTTGACAGTTAGGGTCGTTAAGATATGCATAGTGTTTTCCCCCTTTACTCTAAACCGATATGACTCTGTTTGCTCGATTGTAACTTTCTTACTGAAACACACGGCCACACAGGTAAGTTAGAGGTCGTTTATTGTTCTCTCTGGACTGGTCCAGAGCAAGGCGAATGATATGCAGTAAAAAAGGCATTTGTCAGCCCAACAGTCATAGTGAAGCATCAACCCACAGGCACTGGGCGTGGAGCATGAGTTTACCAGAGTGTTTGTGTAAATGCAAGACCATATCGTTCCTTCTCGTGTGAAACCGGCTTCTGTGTGGAGTGTGGAAACATCTGTAAGAGTCTATGTGAGCTGATGAGCATTACAAAGTCACTTTTGCTCTGGAGCTGCTTCCTGCAGCTGCTCCTCTGATGCAGAGGGCTCAGTAACTTCGGTCGTTGTATCGTCTTCGTTTATGGTGACCAGCGGGGCTTCTTCATATGCTGGGGCCGGCCGAGGCTCCACACCGCTCGCGCCGGCCGCCGGGGAGTCGTCGTGGTCGGAGGATGCGTCTGCTGACGCCGCAGCAGGCTGGGCTCCTCTCTCCACAGTCATGTCCCAGGCCTGGTCTGAAGGCTGAGGTAGACTGGCAATGAGCTCCTGAACACAACAGCAGAATTCAGGTTAGAGGTTTCTACAAACTGTGGTGTTTCACTTTGAGCTCACATTTGAATGGATGTTGTCAGTGTGTAAATATGACTGCGAGTGTACCTGCTGTCTCTCCAGGTCATTATTCCTCAGAGCGCTGAGCAGGCTCTTTGTGAAGCTCGCAAGCTCCAGGTATTTTTGTTTTTGGTTCTCTAGCTCATTCTCTAAGAACTGCACCTCCTCGTGCTGAAACAGAAGGATTCAAAGAGGCGAAAGGTTCATTCAGAGCTCCAGAGTTACAATGCTACTTATTTTCATTCTTGGCACTTCTCAACTAGAGGGACAGACAAACACGAACAATTCAGTCTGTAGACAGGCCTGTAAGTGCAGCTTGTGCAATCTGTCACAGGCTTGTGTGTGTCTTCACCTTGAATTCCAGCAAGTTCTGCACTTGCTCTAGGTCTGAAGTCACAAATTCGCCATCATAATCGTCATCTTCCTCCTCGTCCTCATCAATTACTTCGATCTTCTGTAAAAAAAAACAAACAAACAAAAAAAACAGGTGTATTTCTGCAATTCACTGTATTATGTAAAATACTTTGTATTGCAATTTTGGATGAAGAACACTACATATGCAGATGAGCTTTGACTTGTTTTCTGCAAGAAGCAAACAAAAAAATACTTAAACTTATTCGTGTTTGTAGAGTGCAGTGGTAGCACCACTTTCTATCTATCTATATAAGATCACATTTCTTTATCAGTCTATCAGGGAAAAAATAACTGCACTTATCGCTACAAAGACTACATATTACAGTTACAGGTTGTCTGTATACCTGTGATTGATGCACTGCAACAGGCATCCTAAACACTAATATAAATCCCTGTATTACTGAAATTTTTCAGTATACAAAACAGAAGTTCTATTATGATATGACTAATTGTACAGTCCTAGATCGTTAATGTGTGTTAATAGTAAAACTACATTAATATCAATCAACATAGGCCTTTTTCACAGCAGGCATTTTGACTAGTCACGGTGGGAAAAGCTTTGTTCTATATGACAGATATGAGAGAGTGACAGTGAGCCAGCCAGCATGCACAATACCAGGAACACAAAACTAAAGCAGCTAAACTGTGTCATGTCAAAATGTCTACTGTGAAAACGGCCAATTAAACATCTCATTACAGATGAAGCGCAACCGTGGTGTAAAACTTCTGAAGGGAGCAGGCATGATGAGAAAGATCTTATCTGATTACTGAAGTGCAGCTGGTGTAGTTTTGTTGCCGCTAACTAATCTGAACTTGTGTGCTGAAGTGGATTGAACGAGCTCTGATCCATTTTACCACATCTGAGGATGAACGCTGTGTCTCCCAGAGTCCAGTCTTAAGTGGCTCAATTTAATGAGGCTGTACTGTAATATCAGAGAAATAATGAAGTACCACATTATTGGCTGGTGGAGCAGCAGCGGGCACATCTATTCCATCTTCTCCATCTCTGTGTTGAGAGTCGACGGTGCCATCTAGAAGCCAGAACATTGCACGAATGCTGAGACACAGTTTATGCAGAGGTAGGTGTTGGCGTGTACGTGGTATCAGCAGGCGGCCTAACCTTCAGACAGGCAGACAGATCCCCCGTCATTCAAGTCGTCTCCGAGCTCGGGCGTTCTGAGCCGCTCCTCGTCAGGGCTGAAGCCCAGTGGAGATTCGTTTCCTGGGGATGAGGTTGTGAATACAGCAGGCCCACCTTTAGGTGCAGGGATTTCAATACCCATCAGGCGGTACTTCCTCCGTCTGTTACTGATCCATGTCTGCCAATTGGAAAACACAAAAGACAAGATGGCAACATACTCGACTAAAGCCCCTTTTCCACTGCATGGTACGGCTTGGCTAAACTCGCTTTTTTTTTCTCGGTATCACTTTGGTCGAGGTTCCCAGCGAGCTGAGTGCCATTAACAGCAACCACAATTTTTTTTATTCACTTGATCCAGATTTTTAAAAATGGCATCAAGAACACCATCCCCTTTCAAAATAAAGTGTCCAATATGATGAATGTGACGGTGAAGTCAGGAAAATTAATTACTGAAAATAACCACAGTTACCAAATAGCCTATCATCAATGAGTTTACATTTATCACTACAATATGTTAGCTTTAAGCAGTTGTTCCATCATTGCAATGATCTGAGGATAATCCTGTAGCAGCAAATTGTTTCTCTACGTAGGCAAAATGTTTTCTTCCCTGCAATAAATATCCTAGTAAGTGAGATGGCGGTGGGTCATGTGTGTCAGGACTGAGAGACTATATTTAGTCCATCAGCATTCCTACCATGGCCCTGATGTAACTGTGTGACTTTTTCACAACTTTCAGTAAGTTAGAAAACTTCAGTGACCTGGAAAAGTTGCTCTTTCCTGTTTTCTTTTTCACAAGTTCAGAAAAGTCGAATTGTCTTGTTTTCCATAAATGTCAAGTGGCCAGATAATGTGACCAAGGCTCGAAACTTCCTCAGCCTCCAAAACATCTCTAGTTTCAATGACACTGCGGAAATTCAAGGCCAGGTGAGAGTCCATGCTTGTCTAGATTTTTCTGGGGGTTTTTTTTCCTCTTTTCTGTCAACCCTGTGGTTGACCCTGTGGTGCTGAAATAGTCAAGGTAACCAACCTTGACTATTTCAGTGTCTACATTGAGCTGGTTCGCTGCAGCAGTGATCTTTTCCCTGCAGACTGAGCCCAGGCTGGTCATGCCTCGGTCCCAGTAGCGCTTCAGTTGGATGAGATCCCCGTCACTGAACTGGGTCCGATCCTGCAGCTGAAAACACAAACCTCTGTTTAGATACAGAACGTTCACACGGATGCTAAGCAGCCTCCAGCTTTACACCTTATGACCATACAGTAGACCTGGTGAATGTTTCTATCTACATGATATAGTCACAATTTTGCCTTTAAAGTGGCCAAAAAAGAAAAGAAAAAAAACTAACTGTTCTCTTTCTGGAGTTGCTGATAACCCAGGGGGCAGCAGACACTCCAACTGAAGTCTGCACACAAAGACAGACACAGCCACGTTAGGTCTTTCAATTCACTTTGGAGGAAATTGGCAACAACACTGGAAGCTCTCATACCTGTGAGCTGGATTGCCCTGTAAGTGAGGTCTGTGCTGTGAGGGAGTAGCTGCCCTGAAGAGTTGTGTTGCTGTGAAGCAGTGCGGGTCTGGAGCTCATCATGGGGGGTGTGTGGCTTCCTCTCACCACAGACACTTCGGCTCCGGCGGGGCTGGCTGACGTCCGCTCCCTGTGGATGTGTGTCCGAGCGGCCATATTTGCCAACTCCTCTTCCCTTTGCCACTCATCTTCTTCATCTCCAGTTTCCATGGCGATGGAGAAGTTATGACTGGTGTCCAGAAGATGGGGTGTTGGCCTATGAGTCTCCTGGCCTTTCCGGGTAGACGCGTGACTCGGCCTAAGTCGGTCCCCCTCGCCTCTCTCTGACAAGGTAAAGACCTGCTGGATACGAGGTGTCTGCTCAGAGGGGGGACCAGAGTTTTGTACTGGGAGGGAGACCCGAATCTTCTGAGGGGCAGGTGGTTGAGGTTGGGGGTTGGAGTGAGGTCTGGGTTGAGTCTGGGACTGTGAGGACGAGGACCAAGGGCGAGTTTGCGCTGCACCGTACTGCCTAGTCCAGCTGTGAGGTACTACCCCTGCTCCTGCACTTACCCCTGCCTCCCCAAGGGATGAAGTCCCTTTCCTGACTGCAGTGTAGACTAAAGGCCCTGAGGCTGATGTGAGGGATGAGAGGTTTTGAGAGAGCGAGGCCAGCTTGGAGTGAAGGGGTGAGGAGGTGGAGGTGCTCCTGCTCTGCAGGGCCTGGTTGATCAGAGACGAGGATGTGTGCGCAGAAAGATCAGAGTCTGACTGAGACGGGGGTGCTGCGGGTCTTGGTCGGGGTCGGGGGACGGAGTTGAGAGAGTAGATCCCGGTCAGTATGACGTCATTGTTGTTGTTGTTGCTGTTGCTTCCGCTGCTGAGGGGAGAAGAGGAGGAAGGAGAGGAAGACGTCGACGAGAAAGAAGGGAAGGACGAGGATGGAGGGAGAAGGTGCACGCGATTCTGGATGTTCCGTGCTGCAGCCATTTCAGCGGGAAGCAGTGCCCCCGCCGCCAAGCTATGATTGGACAGAGCACCTCCGGCTAATGTGTGATTGGAGAGCAGTCCCCCAGCGAGCCCGTGAGTGGACAAGGAATGAGCCACACCTCCGTTCTGTTCTACCTTGGAGGCCAGCTTACGCCTTTTGTTGCCAACCCATGTCTGTGGGGAAAAGAGCAATCAGTGAGAGAAAACATTCTGCAAACACTAGAGGGACTAATTCAGCAAAGTGAGGATAATAATTCAGAATCGGCATTAGGTGAAGAACTCACAGGGAAGATACTAGGCTCACTGTCTCAATTAACTGCCCCTGCATTACAGGGGCATCTCTTGCTCATTCTTACACACACACACACTAACACACACACACACGCACACAAGCACATCTTACCCGGACGACGCTGAAGTCCAGTTTGGCCTCCTGAGCACACTGCAGTATTAGTTGGAAGCAAGCCTTGCTCTGATTGGTCATCCCATTCTCATAGTAACGCTCCAGGATCCTCTGCTGTTCAGCCGTAAACACTGACCGCAGGTTCATCTGAGAGAGGACGACAAAGATAAAGAAACTGTCCAAAATGTTGTAGTACATAAGAATTCACTCCGAATCAGAGCTCTCTGACAGATAATTGCAGATCATTAGTTTAAAAGAGATAAAGCCTTTCATGGGAATCTATAACTTCATGTGGAAAATTCCTTTCCACAGCTTATGCACTGCAAGTAAGAGGGGTTTTATATTCAATTTCATTCCAAAAATCACAATATCTGATTTCGCAAATGCATCAACAATTACATAATAATAATAATATTTGCGAGTGCAGCAGCAGTACCTGCACTTTGTTTGAAATTTGTCAGAACTCGTCAGTTTTTTTTCCAGCTCATTTAGGAATACAGTTCTTGATATACTCACAGTCTGCAGACCACGCCTTTGTGGCCACGCATCCATTCTGCTACTGGAGGGGAACGGGGCTGCCATGCAGATCACAGCAAAGCCTCCATGTTTCTAGATTAGCACAGCTTTTATTGCGCTCATCCTGTCTCAGTGTACCTGGCACGCTGCAGGGTAACGGGGCTGAGGAGAAAGCGAGGCAGACAGCACTATGCTTAAGAGTGCAAATAAAAAGCTAAATCCACGTCATTATGAGCACACTTCTCTTCTACAAATAACAGAAGACTAGCAATCCTCTCTGGATCAAGACTGAGGCGTGCAACCATCAGCTTCATCGTATTGCAGACAGCCAGTCAACACTCTGTCATATAATTCATTACAGCATTTTGAAAAAGTTACATCAAGCACTGTGAAGCTGTACAATATACACCACGCTGTCAGTCAAAGTATAATAAAAGCTGTGACAAGCCACTGTGTTACATCAATAACACTATCAATCAAGCCAATGTGTTGTTCCTCGCAAGACATTGTTCTATTTATCAACTGAAAACCATTTAAATTTGTTCCCTTGCATTAACCCTGGAGTTATAATTACACACACACTAATTAAAAGTTATGTCCTGTGTGTGCTTTTAGTTTAATTTGCCACCAAAACTGCTTGAATGCACAATAGCTGCTGGTGATGCTGCCAACAGGAAACAGCAGTTTAAATGGACCATCAGAAATAAGTTACTGATTAATGAGACAGTAAGCGGATGCTTAGATTTCCATCTTCTACTTTTGATCAATTATTGGACTTCATACTGACAGGAAAGGGTCGCATATGATTGAGATTTCATTTCATTCATTGGCATTCAGATATATGTTATACTTCAATTATAAACCTTTTGCAACCTTCTTTGGCATTTACCCAAGGTCATGCAAATGAAACCTATTTAATTTGAATTTGATTACTTTTTAATCTTAGTACTCAAATTACTGCAGTAGGCAGCGGTTCAGATGTTTTAGTTTCAACTTAAAAAGTCTTAATACATCCTAAAATAGACCACACTGCACCTTCAGCAATGAAAACACTTTGCTTATTACAGTCTGACAGCTTACATAGTCTGACTTTTTGGCAAAAACTAAACATGATAATGTGCTGCAAGCGTGTCGAAGTAAAAAATAATAATAATAAATGCAGCTCCAAGCGTTAATCATCAGAACACCATTCAGGTTTTTACACGCCTTCAAATCTATGTGTGTATAAACAATGAAGAAACAGAGTTAATTAACTTGCTTTTTTGGGACACAGCTAGCTTTTATCTTTCAATGCGCCTCACAGATAGAAGTTATAATGAACGGGGTCCAGTTTCATGGATGAATCTGAAATGCATTAAAGTTTCGGTGCAAATCTCCCTGATGTCCGCACGCTGAGAGGGACCGAGGGAGAGAGGAGAGAGCAGCCCGGTCAAAGTGAGAACAGTCGGGCTGGCAGGGCGCTGGGACTAACTTTGAACCATCGATACAGCTGCTGCTACGGTCGTTGGAGGTTTTGATAAACGCAGAAAATGTCACATACGGGAATGCTGTGCGACCAATAAGCATCCAGCGGGTTTATTTTGGCAGGCTTACTGCGCATGGCTACGCTCAATATGGAAACATTGGAGAGAATTAGCGAACAAATTGTGGGCACGTCGGGTTAGCGGCACCGCGGCGGCAGCCCGGAGCTCCGAGAAAACACAGCTCCGACACGGCGAGCTCGTGCCATAACTTCAGCAGCGCGAGCCACGCAGTAAACAAACCGGGTGAGCGCCGCGTCGCCACAATGGCCATGCAGACAGCTTACGCTAGCTTGCAGGCCCGAGCGGCCATATCTTAGCATTAGCGTTAGCATTAGCATAGCTCTCTCCCAATGGATGGCTGCAGCTAAACTTTTCCTTCAAATCTGTGATTTCCCGACCCTGGCATGGTCATTCTCGCTGACCCTGGCTTCCAGCGGATACGAACGAAAGCGGCTCGGGGTACCCCGGAGCGAAAAGTAAAATCACTTTCCCCCTTACCATTTTTGATGTCAAAATCACACGAACGTTCAAATTCAGCAGATTTCTTCACCAGTCCCCTTTGCTAGACAATGAAATCAGAACGTCCGATCATCAATTCTAATCATGATTGTGACGTATTTGCAGACAGGAGCCAATGGGAGCTCAAGATCATGGCTGTGACATTCGCAAAGGGCTGAAAACTGAGCACCGTGGTCCCGCCCACCATTGACTTTGTTCAGTGGGTTGCTGGAGGAGGAGGTCACACACATGGAGGCAGCCGAAACTTTGGGTGGGAAATGCTTTGTTTCCTCATCAAAGTATCCTTTGAAGTGTCTTCGGATTGCCAGGGAACTGTGCTGAATGTACAGTAGGTGCTGGGAGTGTTGCCAGCAGGAAATGTTTCACTGGGCCTTTTCACTGCAGGCTGTGTCACTGTTTGATCAGACTGCAAACGTGATTAGATTTGTATCTTTAACTTTTGATCAATTATTACACTTCTTATTGACAGGAAAACACTGCATATGATGAAGCTTGGTAAATGTTAAAATCAGCATTAAAAAAAAAAACTATTGGTTTATTCAGATATATATTATACTTACATTGTAAACCTGTTTTAAGCAGCAATACTGCATACATGGCTATGCAAGTGAAATTGTATTGCTTTTTATCTTAGTAAGCAAATTAAGAAAAGAGATTACCACAGATGTTGTAGTTAACTAAAATAATGACTTTCTGAACATTTCTTCATCCTAAAATAGGCGACACTGCATTTTAAATAATTCAGGCTGACCTATTACAGTCTAAAAGATTACTGGCAGGATGGCGAACAATATTTATTAGGGAGCGAGGCAGGCAGAAAGACAACGAGCCTAAGAGCATGTATGAAGAATTTGGAGACAGTAATCCAAACCATTAAGCAAATGAGGCAATAAATGTTCTCTACTTTGAACCAGTATGAAAAAAAGCAACTTTGCCAATAACATCAACACAACTGCCACAAATTCTCATCTGAAGGGTTACTCAAGTCATTATTATTACTTTGTAGAGCATCCCTCTCTGTTTGAAGGCTCACATTAGAGCTTCATGGCATTCTGCATTTTAAAGCAAACTCGCTCTGTCACGTCTGTGTAACAGAAATAAAGTCTGTGTACCTGTAATCACTGTGTTTTGTGATCTGTTCTTACTGTGCAGAGAACGAAAAGACAGTTTCAGTGCAAATTAGCTCCTTTCTGAAAGACAAATATGAGAACTTTAGTCAGGCTTTAGAACATAACACAGCATTTAAATTGCTCTTATTAAAATAATCAGCGACCTCAGAGTAAATACTGAAAAAAAAGGTCTCAGTTCCTGTCGTCTTAGACATAAGTGCATCCTTTAATACAATTTACCATCATTTCTTAATTGATCATCATCAACAGTTGTTTGGTCTTTCTGACTGTGAGTTAAACTGGTTTCAATCAGCCTAGGAGATCATGTGTCTGACAAACATCTGTTTTGGGTTGCACAAGGCAGCTGCCTCGTTCCATTACTGTTCTCACTACACATGCTGCCACTTGGTGACATCATTAGAGAGCACCATGTATGTTTCCATAGTTATGCAGTTGACACGCAAATATACATCTGTGCTGCACCAAATAATACTGCAGCTATAGATTCTATTACTGTCTTTTGGCAATAAATAAATGGATGAGCAATAATTCCTGGAAGTTAAATTAGAAAAAATGTTAATCCTACTTCTTAGCCTTAAAACAAAAAGACAAATTTGGTTTAATAATCTTAGGAAATTAATTTAAATTTGAGGTTACAAGTCTTGGTGTTATCCCAGACTCAGATCTAAGATTCAGGTCCCACATCACGAAAACTTCATTTGTCCACCTTAGAAACAAAGCATTACTACTGAAAAACTGATTCATGCCTTTATTTCAAGCTGACTCGATTACCATGATGCACTATTTATTGGCCTCCCAAAAAAAAAAAAAAAAACACTGAGAAACTTCAGCTAATTCAAAACTCTGCAGCTTGGCTATTGACCAGAACCAAGAGGAGAGATGACATTAGTCCAGTTTCAGCTGCTCTGCACCGGCTTCCTGTAACATTCAGAAGGGATTTTAAGGTCTTCCTTCTTGTATACAAAGCCCTTAATGGGCTCGGACCACGCTATGTTGCTAAATCCCTTGTTCACTATTCGCCTTCAAGAACGCTGCGATCATCTGCTGCTGGTTTGCTGGAGATTTGCAGCAACAGCTGAAAGAAAATCAGGCATGCAGCCTTTGTCTATTACACTACAAAGCTGGAATCTGGAACACACTACCTATATCAACGAGGCAGCTGGCTGAATATTTTTAAAAGAAAGATAAAAACGTATCTTTTCACTTTAGCCTTTAATGAGCTATGTGTTCCTGATAAAGGTCTGAAACTTTTGCACTTTGTTTTGCACTCTTGCGCTGCTGCACTTCAATTAAAATGATGCATCTTACTTGACTGTATGTGTTCTATGTGCTCTATTTTTTACTTTATTTTATTACTACTACTTTAGTGGCTTTGTTTTCCATCTTATGTTATCTTATGTTTACTCAAGTGGGTTTTATTCTCCATCTTATTTCACATCCTTGTTTTCTATCCTTGTTTCTATATTCATTCTGTCTTTTTTGTTTGCAGCACTTGATGCATGTGAGTTCTTTACAGTAAAGCACTTTGAGCTGCATTTCTTGTATGACTGGTGCGATAAAAATAAAGTTCATTATTATTATTGTTATATTACACTCTCTTTGTGTGTGTGTGTGTGTGTGTGTGTGTGTGTGTGTTTGTGCGCTTGCTTGCTTTTTTTAGGAGGTCACGTATACATATTTAAATGCACAGGCAAGTATACACATGTAGTGCATGTGCTCATTAATAGAACATCATGTTTAGGAGCTGTGATGATGATGATGATGATGATGATGATGGTTGGTGTAACTGTAGAGGTCGGAATATAAAAAACGTGTATCTATCTATCTATCTATCTATCTATCTATCTATCTATCTATCTATCTATCTATCTGCTACTTTCTCCATCCCCCTATCTATAAAGTGAGTCTTATTTGCGGGTATGTATGTGTGTGTGTGCGTGTGCGTGTGTCTGTGGAGGGGAGTGCTGCTGTAGTCCATGACGTCACCTGTGCGTCCCAGGTGCGCAGCAGGGGGCGCTGTTCCTCACTGCTGAGTCCATGCGCCGAGCAGCAGCGCCTGACAACTGATGCTGATTTCCTCATCCACATATTGTGAACTTAAAAAACCAGCCGACATGTGAGCCTTCCTTCGCCTTGTGATGTAGCGCTCGCTGCCAACAGACACAAATGACATAGAGACAAGAATCTTTTTCTTTCCTTTACGGACAAAGACTAATGATGACGCCAAGTCCTTCACCTTGGTAAAACACAAAAATGAAAAACGTGTCATTTCTATAATGTTACTATAGCTTGTCGACTAGTATATCTGTGCCACACAAGAGCTATCGCACTTTATATATGATTTATTATGGTCTTTTTTGCTATATAGGCCCATACAAGGGGTTGTTTAAGTTATTTTTGCGTACAGCTTCCCTTGCGCGCTCTCTCTATCTGTATGTATGTGCATGTGTGTGTAAGGCGGGGGGGCAGAGAGAGATCCTCCCTATATGGTGTGCGTTGCACCATTCCCTGGTCTGTATTATGAGTGGTGGCCCTTGTGATGCTGCAGCGAGGCGGGCGGGAGGAAAAGCGGAGAGGGGAGGGGTCGCTCCATCCCCTTGCGCCCACCGAATCCACTTCTCACAGCGCGCGGGCTGCTGGCGGGAAGGCACGAGAGAAAGAGAGAGAGAGAGAGAGAGAGAGGGAGCGAGAGAAGGGAGGGAGGGAAAGGAGAGAGCGTGTGTGTGCGTGTCTCTTGTGTGTGCGCGTGGATTGCACCACCGCATCCCGTTCACCGTTTCTGCAGGCGGCCATGCTCTGATGGAGAGAATAAAACTGACAACCCTCTCTTTTCCCTCAGATGTGTCCACCGCCGTGTCATTCCAGATGTGACTGACAAGTCGTTTTATGTCGCCTGCATTGAGTCCTGTGCCGTTCACCTCGGAGAGACTGTGACACCATGGCTTTGGTTATGGAACCTATAAGTAAATGGACGCCAAAGCAAGTGCTGGACTGGATGAAAGGTAAAAAAAAATTTTGGATCCCTTCCTTGCATCAGGCTATAGCGCTCGTGCTGCTTGTGAGTGAGAGTGAGGATGATGATGGTGGTGAGCAGCGGCGGGCCACACTGTGTGCATGTGTGCTCTCCCGATCCGAACCTGCAGGCTGACGTGTGATTTGCAGCCGCTGTGACTGGCCCGTGTGAGCCCGATTCAAGTCACTAAAGTGGAGTGAGCGCGCTCGAGCCGGTGCAGTGAAACGGGTGTCCCCGAGAAGCAGGGAGTGGAGGCTCAGCATTCTGTCATCTCGCTTGCTTGAGAGCGCACCCCTCGCAAGCCAAGCCTACAGGCTGCCGCTGCCGCTGCTGCTGATGCTGACACCATCAGCAGCAGCGGCGGCGGCGGCGGCGGCAGCACAGCCCTCATCAATGAATGTGGGAGATACGTATGCCATCCGCTCTTTCACTCACTGCCACATGCTCTGAGCCCATACCGCCACTCGCTGTGTGCGTGTGGCTACGTGCATGAGCGCGTGCGTATATGATTAATGTAGTTAGCTGCATGCACCCCCCCCCTCCTCCCCACCCCCCGTGCCAGCCGTACAGTCAGTTTCAGCACCCTGGACAGCGCAATCCCGCCTGCCATATAAGGCAAACGCACGGATCCCACTCGCTTTTTTTCCCATCTTTTTTTTTTGTGATCGCTATGCTAGATGCATCCCATAAAACAGACAGCATGAATGAGTAATCACTAATCATGCGTGTGTGTGCGTGCGCGTGTGCGCGTGCGTGCGGACGTGTGTGTGTGTGTGTGTGTGGTAGGAGCTGCTCTCACGCTCTCTGGTCAGCTACAGAGCTGTGAGAGAAACTGTGGTAGGCCTACTGACAGACAATGGGAATGGGGAGGGAGGGTGTCCGCAATCCTTTACTTAACAGAATGACTTAATCACTCCTGTGTGATGACTCAAACTCAGAATGTAATGTTCCCACTTGTGATTGTGTGTGTTAATTATGCACAGGGTGATATCTGTTCATGTAATCTCTGAATTTTCCTAAACTCCATATGTGTTTCAAGACTACTGGGCTTCCTTTTGATGATGGCAAAGCACTAAGGTCTGAGATCAGGTGGTTGCTAGACCCTCACAGGGACGTGGAGAGGGAATATCTGGGATGCCTTACGCTGAGCGATGACGATGATGCTCCTGCTTTTATAATTGCTCTCCTCGGCCCCAGTGAGAAGGAGCCGGTGGAGTCACAGCTTCACCCTTTGATCCGTGGAGTGTTCTGCTTTTTTGCACTGTTCATTAAGAGTGGCTGAGCTGAAATTTGATTGGAGATTAGATGAGTAACAGGCCAAATGTGGTTAGAGTTTTGCAATGTGTTTTTCTTTTTCATGCCACACACAGTGTAGCTGACTTATGGGCATGTTTGCACTCAGGATATCTAAAAGCGTGGAGGATAGAAGTGATGAGAGCTTCTTAGGAGAGAAATCCTCAGTTCTCTTAGTTTGAGCCACGGCAGAAACTGTGGAGTTTATTTCCTGTATTTTAAAACAAGCTGCCACTTTAGGGCCAGTGACTTAAGTTTTGAACCAGTCACTGCCAAAAATGTGCTAAAAGAAAATCCTGCATGTGGCAGCGTTATGCATGGTCACATAATGATTGGATAAAAAAAAAAACTGTAAGACGTGCTGGTTTTTGTCTGATGATGAGGAACAGACACAGTTTTATGTCAGTTATTTCAAGAGTCGCATTCCTCCATCTCAAATGGTGATCTTTAAGAAATCACCACAACAGGAACTGAAAGTTTCGATGTAATTTCAAGCTCGGGCTGACAGTGGAAAGAAGACAGCATATGGAGATTTGAAACCTTTGAGCTGAACTGGGAAAATGAGAGTGATCATATTTCATTACTTAGCACACATGCTCTTATTTGCAGGTTTCAGGTAATCTAATACCCCGAAACACCCTTTTAGGTTTCTCATCAGTAAAGTTAAGACAAAGAAAAACTCTTGAAGAAGGATTGTTTCATCTCCGTGCTGCTCCACTCTTGGTCTCCTCATACGTGTTCTTTGAAAAAGAGTCTCCTGGCCTCCTCCACATGAAGAGCCGCGGTTCAGAGAGTCGTTTTCATAGACGTTCGCCAGCGTCTCCGAGTGTCGAAGCCCCCTCCTCCTTCCCGTGGAGCTTCAAACACAGACCCTCAGTGGCAGGCTCATGCTCAGATCTTATTTTCTTACGAATAATGTAAAAGGCGAAAGGCTAGTACTAATCTCTACACTTACAGGGGCTTCACTTTGGCCTCTTTTTCTGGAAGCTCTTCATCTCTCTCACACTGATCTGAGTAGTCTTATGCCATTTTTCGGGAGCAGTGACATTGTGACCTCCTTAAGAACTACTGTAGTGATTTCTCTTGCTCACCATAAAAGACAAAAGTACTTTAAATGTATACAGATATAAGACACATAGGTGCAGATAGTGAACATTCCTGTAAGGCAAATTGCTCTGAATGTTATTTCTTTGTGGAGGGTGGGGGCATCGCCTGGCCATCACACTCCTCACTTTCTCACTCTTTCATGATGGAAGTACTGTCCTTTCTTGCTCATGCACAAAGAGAAATTGTAGCAAAGTAGCAGAGAGAGAAGATGGGAAACAGAGAAGAGAAAGGTGCAACAACAGTCCCCAGCTGGACCCCAGTGCTAAGGCCCATGGCTGGCACCACAACAGCCAAACCGTGCACCCCTGAACTGTGTGGAGTTAACACAAAGGTCTCAAAATATCATCAGTATGACGCACATAAACTAAAATATTTTCTCTATTTTATTTGCCTAACTTGAGGTCAAGAAATACTGATTGAAAAGTTATTCAATGTAAATTCTCCCTAAAATTTGACCACAAATGATTGATTAACACAATTTGTTTGTCAGATATATTATGATTTTTTTATTGATTTTTTTTAATCTATAAAAAGTGAAATCTTATATCTCATAACATAATTAAATGTTTTGTATTTAGTATGAAAAATAATTAGTAACTATAGCTGTCAGAGAACAGTATAAGTAATACATAAGTAATATAACATGATAAGACTTAAGTTCAGCACAGTTCCTGAAAATCCTACTTAGCTACAGGACTTGAGTAAATGTTAATGTTATTTTCAGTGGTTTTGGTCAGTGATGTTTTTCTGAATATAAAGCCTTTCACCTTTGGAACAGTTACATTTGCACTGAGGTTGACCTCGAGAGATCGTCAGCTTGGACTGGGAGAGTTTGAACTGTAAAGACAGCATCAGGACGTTCATCTTTAGAAAGCCGTCCTTCCCCAGCACACAGAAAAGGGTCAACTTAAAAGCTTTATACAGGTCTTGCGGGCAGCGTCGCCGCTTCCTCATCAATCTCTCTTGTCATATGAGAAAATATGGGATATGGAGATGGGTTACTCCGCAATCCTATGGAAAAGACCTGACACAGCTGGCCACCAGGCCTCTACTGTCGCTGTAGGAGGACTGCTCCAGCAGCAGAACATGGTGAGGCTCACAGAAAGATGACTCATCAGCGTTTGTTTTGATTTGAACACCCACACCGGAGGAGTTTCCTCTGTGTGTGTGCGTGAGGGTATGCATCCGCTGGGGTGTGTGCAGACGCAATTGATGTGTAAAGTATGACGCGTACGGATCTGCGCTTTAACGTTTTAGGCACCAAAGAAAAACGGACTTGTTCTGCGCTCTCAGTGCTGCCTGTTCCTCATAAGATCTCCCCGTGCTCTTGGGCGCACGGTATCGGCAGCCTGCTGATGCATACAGTGACAGGAAAATGAATAAGGCAGTTCACTTTTCCTGCAGTAATCTCTCTTCTCCTCTTTGCGTGCCGATGCACTGGAACCAGAAAATCTAAAAATAAAGGTGATATGTGACATTTTCAGTCAGTGCAAGGACTGTGAATGACTGAGATGGTGAGGCGGACAAATCTAGATGAGATTCTAACACATAAATGGAACCACATGGACAATGCGACCTAACTCTACAGCAGGAAATGCTTTGTTCCTCAGTTGAAAGAATCCCCTATATGTTATTTGGTTTTTCAGGGTCCTGGTGTGTCGAGAACCAGGTTTACTACCGTTCCATACTGTGGCCCCCAATTTAGTCTCCTGCTGCCATGGTAAAGACGTCTGTGCTGGAAAACATGCTTCCCCTGCCTCTGACTGTGTGCTTGTTGTAGTTTCAGCTGCATTAAAGATTAAAGAGCGTGCCTTAGTGTGAGGAAACACACACTCACATACACACACACGTAGAGGAAACTCCTCCAGCCCTCAATTTTCGTATACAAAAGAAAGGCGGAGATGCATGTGCTGCATGTGGATCCACATGGATAGGAAAGCACATGCTCACTGAAATATGTGGTACATATGCATGTATGTATGTGTGTATGTGTGCACGCTGATGCACATGCATAGACACACAAACTCTGGAGCAGCGGCTTTAAGTGGGGCATCGGTAGTCATGGAAACCAGATCTGATCGTGTTGGAGTCACAGCACATGTCATAAGATGGGGAACCAGTAACACAGAGAGATGCCCAATCTACATCCTGCGTGCCTCCAAGACACATTTAGACACATAACGAGGTGCATATGCATGCGGCACTTGCAGACTCGCGCACACATACACACACACACACACAGATTCATGTACACACACACACACATAAGCTTCCCCTCCTGTTTTATGGCCCTGAGCAGAGAAAGAGAGAGAGCAGGGACACAGATTCAGAAATGGGGAGGCGCGGAGCAAAATGAAAGAAAGGCTGAGGAGGCTAAGATGGGGGAGGAAACGAGGGAGTGTGCAAAGGGGAAGGGTGGGCATGACGGAGAAAGAGGGGGAGAGCACAGAGGCAATGGCAGAGCGGTGCGGAGAATGGGAGCTGCAGTGGGCATCATATCAAAGCACCCCGCTCTATCCGGGCACTCGCACAGAGGGGCCTGTGTGCATGCGTGTGTTTGTGTGTGTGTGTGTGTGTTTCATTTTGCACCTGTTGTTCCGGAGGCTGCAGTTTTACGACCACATATATCAACTTCAAGTGAAGCTTCTCAACCTTGGGGTCAGGACCCCGCAGATGGCTTGATATACAGACAGGGTCAAAGGAGATGGATATGGCAAAAAAAAAAAAAAGTGTGTGTGAAAATTCACATGTACATGACAGCTTGACTGCTGGGTTTACAAGCCAGCAGATGTTTGAGAAACCCTGACTTAAAAGATTAAACTAGATTATGAACCAGATCTAGAGTTAAAGCTTTTATCCTTTCATAGTAGCCTGGATGACTATCTGGAGTTAACACTTTATTTTAGCTTAGCTGTCAGCGTTCTGTTGCTGCAAAGCCGGTTTGTCTGTTTAAGATCAGAACAGCTGGATCTTACAAAATGTTTCAGGATCATAAAAATTCACTTGGTGGAATCAGCTTTATGGCATCCCATCTCTTGAGTCATTTGTTTTACCACCAAATATACTCTGGTACTGCATGTTATAGCACTATAGCACTATAGCAGCTAATTATGGGTTCAGTATTAACCACAACAAAAAAACAAAAATAATAAAAAGTCAAGAGGAACCAATATTTCAAACAGCCACAAGGAATTCATATAGGAACCAGTCGAAATGCCAGTACCTGTTATTGGTATTTTTTCAGACTATTAGATCAGCTGACCAATCAAACTGCTCACAGCCAAAGGAATAAAAATTTCATGCGCAAACCTGCATTAACTAATTTTGTGGGTCCAACAGCCCGTAAACAACGTAACTGACGTATTATCAGCTTTACAAAGTTAGTGTGACATTCATGTTAGTCATGTCAGTTAGTTATTCACGTCTTTTAGCTCAATTTTTCTCACCACCAACTTCTGAGGAAAATATTTGACAGAACCTTAGCGCTCGACAGGTAGCGTACGGTGGGTTCGTCAAGCCAGCAACTCTGAACCCTTTAATGTTGGTACAATTTCCTCCAGTGTGGGATTGTTTAGGAAAGTGTGCTTCTTTGCCTCTCCACATTTGCAAGCACAGTCAGTTCCGTCTTCCTCTAACTCTTCCTCCGTTCCCAAACAGCAGCTGCAGATTGTTCGAATGGGGTAGAATAGGGATAAGCAGGGCTTGTGAGGTAAAGCTAAAGTTCAACATATGACTATACTTCCAGTATGTCTGCAGTCACTTCAGATTCTCTCAGGTCGGCTAGATCCTCAGAGTCGAGCTCTGACTCTAAACTCTTCGCGGCTTCCTCGTTGACCCTGTTCTCCATCTTCCTGTTCCTTCAGATTGCCTCTTGACACCTCCCTGCTAGCTGGATTTCAGAGAGGAGGCTGTGGTGCACTTGAAAGTTCATATGCCGGGGAGCTAAAATGCCACAGTCTTAAGAATATTCTGTCATGATGTGATGAATATTTCACGGCAAGAATATTTTTAGAGAGCGTTGTGTCTTTTCTTCGCACTCACCAAAGCACTTACTCCGGCTGGAAGCTCACAGATGGGGGCAAGGCGACGGGACGGGAGTCTTTGCTGCCTGCCGCCGCTCTTAGCCCGGGCTCCGCTCCGACCCAAGCGTGGTCTCAAAGGAAAACACAGGTTTGACAGTCTGATTTCAGCTGATGTTAATGGCAACAAAGTCACTGCTCTGCAAGTTTTTCAGCTTGAGCTGCATCCAGCTGTAAATGCGGTCTTTTATTCAGTCAGTGTGTGGACCACATCGGCTACAGCATGTGTGTTTGTGTGTGTAATTACAGTGTGTGTGTGTGCTCCTTAGTCTAGCATCAGTGCAGGCTCCTGAGGGGCAGCAACTGCTGATCCTTCACTTCTGCTCGGAGGTATCTCGCTTTCTCTCTCTCTCTCTCTCTCTCTCTCTCTCTCTGTGTCTCTCGCTCTGGTTGCCCGGCAACCCTCGTGTTTCTGACGGGGAGGGGTTTATTTTGCTCAGCAAAGAGGAGAAGATAGGAGGGAATTGCATGAAATGTGGATGAAGCTGTCAACATGAGATGCTTGCTCAAGCCTCAGCACGCTGGGATTTAGTGATGGCCGGGATCATGGGACTCTTCAGTGTTTCTGACAGAGATATTTCACTGTCTCTGCGGTAACGTTGTGGCTCAACAGCATTTTTTTTCCTCACGCATGTAATCAAGTTGGCGAATCTGAGACCTTTTGACTGATTTTATTTGAAGATTAAAACACTGCAACTCTGCACTGCTTTATGGCTTATTTTGAATTACCCTCCAAATCTAACTAGGCTAGTTTTCAGAAATTTGTTGCAAAAATCAAAGGTAATTTCATAAAAAAAATAAAAAAATGAAATTGGCATTGATAGAGCAAATTTTTCAAGGCAAATTCTACATTTCCTATCACTGTCATACATGCCTATCTGAATGTTTTGTTTATTGCTTTGAGCTAATTAAAAAGAGAGAAGAAAGAAAAGATTGTATAAGAGGTAGCTGGAGCTTAAAGCCTTTGAAAACTTGGTTTCAAATCCAAAGTACTTCTCTCCATCAAATATTAATGACCAAATAAACAACAATCCAAGCCAAAGAAAAAAAAAAATCTTTCTGTATTATTTATTACCAGGACTGTGGTAGTGTAGAAAGATCAGATTTGATTGAGGGTGGCCAGGCAACATTAGCAAACAACCCAACAGTGCCATCAGAGTTTGATTCAAATGGCACTAAAACTTGGTGGTTAGAAGCAGATGAAAACACAGATAAAGAAATCTCTAAAGTGACCAAAACAGAACACTGGCAGAAAATTGTGTTTTCATGAAGGAACCTTTAAACGATCGTAAAAAGCTGCATGAGAACGTAAATTTTTTGGAACCAGCTATAAAACCCATCAGTATTGTGGCGCAGGCTTCCATTCAGCTTAAAAGAGGAACATACAAAAGTGAAAAAGCACTGAGCTGACTCCAATTCACAAATCCAAGTGTCAGAGCAGAACTGAACACGCTGTGAGTACTTGAATTGTCATTTGACGTCGTGCTGCATGCAGTAATCTTCATTCAAATAAAGAGACTGTTGACAGTTGATAGATTTGTGTTATGAAGAGCTAGAGCTCTAAAGTTCAAGAACATGGGACACATGCAGGTGATGCGCTGGTTCAGCAAATACTGCTAGGTATTAAGTTCCTGAAACGCAGCAGGAAAAACAATATTTACAGGAAACACATTAGTGTGGCCTGCCGTCACCACATGAGCAGCGGCTGCTGACTCCACACACTGTGGAAGCACCATCTCAACTATCTGTGGTCAAGCTACGATAAAATATCTGATGCCTAAGTCGGTATAGCTCCCAGGGGAAGCTAGCTGAAGCTTGTGACTTGAGAGACATTTCTGACATCACTGATGCAAAATTACTGTTTGTTTATGTCAGCTGCACGCAGGCTAGGACTTGTTTGACTTTTATTACTCTGCATGGCCGAAGCATGAGGTCAGTTTTGATGTTTCCTGCAGTTACTATGAACACAGTCAACAGGCTGATGTGAGAAGGCACATTTATTCTCTCTTGCAGTCACAGCTGCTGCAGACCTTGACTAATAATTACATCATTTTAATATCTGCCTGGCGAGGCGTGGTACTGACGAACCTGACCCCTATGCGTTAGTTAGTTTGCACGTGTGTGTGTGTATGTGTTTGCGAGCACCATGTGCTTTTTCCAGCTGGCATATGAACTCAGCTGATGAACCCGGATCAGCTGTTTGTCCTCTAGGGGAAGCGCTCTGACTCATCTGATTGGCCAGCAGCTGTGTGTCACAACGTGTATGTATATGTGTGAATGTACGCCTGTTTGTGTCTGTGTGAAATTCTGTGCATGAGGGAGAATTCGCGTACATTTGAAACTACAAATCCCATCATGCCTTAAACAGAAAAGCCACTAAATGTGCTGCTCAGCGAGCCGTTTATCTGTGTATGTGTGTTGCAGAAGTAGGACATAGCTATAGTAAGGTGGTTTACCAAAGGAAGCAGTGGTAGTCAGCCTTTGATTCTTTATTCATCACCTCTTTATATAATTTATATACTTTATGTAGGTGGAGAGGTGCAAAAAAGGTGCAGCTATTAATGATTAGACACCAGGAAGAGGACTGTGTGAGGAAGTTAATCCACTTTTTCCACCTGCAGAGAATCTGAAATGTGCAATGTAGATATTATACTGTCATCATTTTGCAAATACAGTCAGATATTGCATTTGCATTATGATGAAATAAGCCATAACGTGCCACATTGCATGACATGGCTTCTATTAAAGAGTGATTCCACGCTTCACAAGGACGGGCTGCACGGGTGTAAATGGGGAAGGACGAATGTGAGATGGAGGGAGTGGTTGCAGAATGAGCATTACAGGCTCACCTCTCTCAGGTATGGACATCGAGACTTCCATCAGAAATAGCCATCTCTGCTTTGTTTATGTGGGGTTTTTGTGTGTGTTTTTTTTAATCTCCTCGCATTTGTCTGTTATAGTAAGGGTCAGGAGTCACATGGTCAGAAATCCTGGTTATCAGCTGCAGGGCTTTCTCTCTGCTCTGCCTCCATGTTCTCTGCATGGCTGTCTCTGCTCCTGCTGGCTAGCAAAAGAAATTTGCATGTTCAGTCCTCTTGTACATATCTTTGCCAACAATGCAGAAGATTTAGTAGACTACACTAGACAGTTTTTCCACTGTAATACATATTTTACTCTAAAAGTAGAGAAAAACAGCTAATTTAAACATAATGCTGGAGTGTAGCAGTGCACTTACTCTTATTCAAGTCACCAAGACCACTCTTGTAAAAAAAGAAAGAAAAAAAAAGCAGAGCTGAGCCAAAATTAATTATCACAGATTTTTTGTTTGTCTGAAAAAAGATAAGAAACTCAAACTGAATATGAGAGCTCACAACAGTTTAAAGAGAGTTACAGCCTCTCCAAGAACACACATCACATGTGATCACGTGTCAACTGTCCTACTGAAAGGCTTGAATTCACATGTGCAAGTCAGATTTAGAAAAACAAAACACCATTTTCTATATGTCACCTGCAGTACTGGAGAGTAACTGAGCACATTTACTCAACACTGTATTCAAGTACAATTTTGAGGTACTTGTATTTTATGTGAGTATTTTAATTGTACTTAAACACCTCTGCACTAAAGTTATTCTCCTGCTATACTTTTCAGATTCCTATTTTGCATTAAATAAACATATGAAGAAACAGCGGTGCCCAAGGTTTCTGCCTTGTGATCCCCGACAAAAAAAACACTCTAAACCACTGTCTATCGTCATATTTCAGATGTTGTATGTATGAGTTGCTAGCAAGTGATTTCCATCAAAACATCAGATGGTTAAAAAAAAAAAAGCAAACAGAAAAACAAGTTTAAAAAAGAAAGAATACAATTTTTTGTATCAGAAAGTTGTTTTTCTTTCCTCCTTCCAGTTGATCATTAATTATCATTAATCATCTCACGAGCCCTCAGATTTATCTTGTGATGCTTGGGATGTTGAACCAGTACAAATAAATGAAAACAAAAAACAATACAGATCCTTTATTTCCATAAAAGTGTCAGTATCACAAGGTAAAAATACTCCATTACAAGTGAAAGTCTTGCATTAAAATGTTACATAAATAAAAGTATTTCAGTGTTATTAGCAAAATGTTAAGGTCGAGCTAATTTAAAGTATTTCATGACCTGTTGCGTAGTGAAACCTATAATCATGTGTTATATTCTAAATGCTCATCATTTGTTTTGTGCTGTATGTAAAACTGTCATTTGTAAAGTAACTTGTAACTACATCTGTTGATGTAGTGGAGTAAAAAGCACTTTCCTCTAAACTGCAGTGGAGCAGCAGAAAGCAGAACGTGGCATGACATTACGTGCAAGTACCTCAGATTTGTACTTAAGTACAGTACTTGAATACATGTACTTACACTCCACCACTGCCTGTAGTTCATATTAATATTGAAACAGTTTTATTTTTAATGCATTTTTATCTTTTAACAGCTGCTTAGATGTTGTAAAGTAGTATCGTGTGGAAACAAGCAGTCACATGCGCCTACTAGATTTCTCATGTGTGGCTTTCACATACTTTCATGTACAAACTGAGGTCCTGGCAGCCCTGCCTGAGATGATATTGCATTATTATATGTGAAACAGATACTAACAAGTGGGATAGGAGTGTTTGTCCATGGGGAGCGTATTCCATTAAACAATTTGCACTTGTGCTGCTGCAGAGCAGAGCCTCCTACTGATGTGTTAGATTTGAAATTGCTCTTCTGCGCTGAATGTAACAAGATTGTTTGTCCATGTCACTCAGAGCAACAGTAGGCTTATATTTTGTCTGGTAAGTCCCATGGCATACCAAGAGCAAGATGCCTCTCGCTCATTCTTTTCAGCGAGTGTGTGTGTGTATGTGTGCGTGCGTGTGTGTGGTGACTGTGTTAAGGTGCTACCACACTGTCTGCTCTCTGTCAGCATCGCTTCCCTTGGGCATCAGTGTTTTCCTCACAGCTCCACTCGGCTTTAACAACATGCCTCCACAGAGGCGTCAAGACCCTGAATAACAACAGCAGTTGTAATTGTATTTGTATGTGTGATTGCGTTTGAAGTGTGTGTTCACGGAGAGGCAGAGTACTTGTTTGTGTTTCCCTCTGGTTTCATGCATGTGTGTGTGTGTGTGCATGGATTTGCCTTCTCTTGTGCGTTTTTGCTCCGTGTGTGCTCATTTCAGAGCAGGCTTGTTCATTAGGTCTGTGGGGAGGTGGGCTTTTTTGCTGACTTTGTTTGGTTCAAAGCCTCGGGCTCGTGCTGATCAATAGTATCCCGGACCCACCACGTCTACGCGCAGCTGATTGGCTCTCTGCATGGCAGGCAGCCACGGCTTAACAGCAGAAATTCATACGTCAATATGTTAGTCACATCTTTCTAGGTATATTCTGGACACACCCTTAATCACTCAGAATGTGCATGAAATTTGGTTTATCTTGTGCAAACTCTGCGAACCCTTAAAAATGCATTGCTTTGATTCTTTTGTATGCAAAAAGCAGTGACATCAAAGGAAATCTTATTACAGCATGGTGTACTATCATCATCAGATATTGGAAAGCTGCACCAACAGATGTGTTTTCTAGGTGACAGTTAGTGAGTTTGCCAATAAAGCATTGATGAGATTTCTGGCTTTAGGCTGGTGTTTTGCTTTTGTTCCTCTTTGGCAGAAAGAAGCACATTTGCAGTGAGTTTCTGTGTGGGTGTCTGCACTCAAGTCTGAATTCTGTGTTGTATTTGAGTGGACCAGGATTCAGAGTATAATGTGACAGACAGGCAGTTATACTTGTATCTCTGTCAGTAATTGATCATTATTTCCTTCTAATTTTTCTCCACAGTGCCATCAAACTCGCATACACAGCGATAGGAGACACACATCAGCACTTGCTCACTGTGTCTGTCTGTGGTCTCCTCAGGTCTGGATGACTGTCTCCAGCAGTACGTGAAGAGTTTCGAGCGGGAGCAGATGGGGGGAGAGCAGCTGCTGCACATCACCCATCAGGAGCTGGAGGAGCTGGGTGTCACCAGAATAGGACATCAGGAGCTCATCCTGGAAGCTGTCGACCTCCTCTGTGCCCTGGTCAGTCAGCCATTGTTACTCACTGAGATTGTTCCTTTCGATCTGCAATACTTAAAACTGACAAAAGGTCATAAAAGTTGGTCTCAATGTAGGCTACTTACACACAGTTTTAAGAACAATTTACAGGGAGATAGAAATAGTCCTGCAGCTAAAAACAAGGACAGCAAATCAGAACAAAGATTAAAAAAAAAAAAACCCCACAGAACTGTTCAGCCTGGAATCACGCCAAAGTGAGTAATACACGGTCGACGCCGGTCCACCGTGTCTGGGTCGCACTTTGCATAGCCGAGGTGTGAAAACAACACCTTCTCATTCCACGGTCAATTTAAAAGTGATAAATGTGCAACGTCCAATAACACTTTCAAAATAAAGCTTGCTGAGAAACAGTTAGAGTGATGGTTGCAGTTAGGTTAGGTTTAGGCACCAAAACAACTTGGTTAGGTTTAGGAGAAAATCGTGGTTTGGCTTAAAATATCTCCTTTTTTAAACAAGCCCTGGTCTCCTGTGTGAAGGGGGTGTGTGTGTGATCCACCACTCATTTCAGTACAGAAAGTTGGTGTTTTTGCCAAAGTTGGAAATTTTGCAGCACAACCAATTTGCTGCGGCCTAATTGTCTACAGAGGAGGCATCTTTGGAAGAAACTGTGTGAATTCATTGTCCTGTTAGCGTTAAATCACTTGTTGACCTAAAGAGCACTGTTCCCTCTTTAATTACTCTTTATTAAATCAAATGCAATCTCAGTATTAAATTACCAGGGGGAGGTAAACGGCTCAGTGCAGATAAACAGAGGCATGCATGTTGCTAGCATGTTCCCAGCTGGCCTGCATGTTAGCGGTTTGCTTGCCAATATTCTTTTGTTAGGTTAAACACATTTTTTGTGGAAAAGCGCAAGAGAACAAAGAAAAAGATGTTGTTTTGCTTTTTGGTGCTGAAACTTGTATGGATACGAGTGTCCGAAAACTTCAAACCATACCTTAGGCCTTAGTATCCACTATCCGCCAATCAGTATTTTAGATCTATTTGCTAGAACTGCTACTGCTGAATAAATTCTCACAGGTAGAACAATTTATATACTGGATGTTGTTTACTTTCCACCACTAGTTATTGATATTGGCTTAAGAAACGGCCAGAAAAATCCTCCGTCATTTGGGCCCTGCTTTGTGTGTGTACTGCCTCGGTCACTGCTGACTGTATGTGCAGTGGCCCTGCTCAGGATTAGGGAATTAGGGGGAATTAGGTGCTACTCTCCCAGAGAGAGAAAGAGAGAGAGACGAAGGGGGAGTGAGAGGGGACGAGAAAGAGAGGGAGTATGTAGAAAGAGTATGCAGGATGCACCTTATCTCCCAGGCACACATGGCTGGATTAGTTGGGGCCGTTTGAATGCGTGTGTGAGAGTGTGTGTGTACGTGCACATGCTTGTGTGCGTGTGCTAATCAGCGTCTCTTCTCATTCAAACGTTCCAGCATGGGAATGAGTGTCCCAGAGCAGCAATCACCATATGTCCTGGAACTGGACACACACCATACACACACACACCACACACATATAAGGATGCCAGGTAGACAAGGTGTTTCACTAAAACTACTGCTGTGAGTAGCTTTGAAGGATAATTCTCGTTTATTACAACTTGGGTCTTGTTTTTTGTAGCTTTAGCTATCAGGTACAATCATATATATCATCAATCATCAATCACAGTTCACAGACGGACTTCATGGTTCAATGTTGGCCTACACCAAATTGCCGTAGGTGTGTGCACTCACAGTTTTAAAGGGTAAAGATGGATTATTACCGACATTTTGGATAAATTCGCTTGTATTTCGGATTATCTGGCTAACCTGCTGGTTTCCAACTTGTCTGATCATTCCACTGCTCTTTTTTTCTCCCGCTGGACTTTGTTTCAGCAAAGCAAAATCTCAGCAATCGTTGCATTGGCTAATATGTTTTCATAATCAATAGAGATGAAGGACAATACTACAAAAGTAAGACTTGTTATAATGAAACAGAATCATCTTTCCAGGTAGCCTTGGAAAAGCAAAAGCTCAACTGACCTCCTACCTCGCATTAGCTGTACTCTCCAGGTGACAAAGGTACACAGCTCGAGTACCTGTACAAACTGAATATTTGGATAATAAAGAATTCACTGTCATCAGAAATATAATCTATCATAAGGAAAGTGAAACCTCAACCGTTATGACTTTCTGGTCTCTCTGCAGTAAAAAAGGGAAGCTTCTGTGGCCCTGGATCAATGCAAGTTTCAAGCGCTGACTGAGCTTTCAGTCCTGCTGTAAATGTGGAAAAGTCCCTTCTTTTATGTCTATGCAACTGAGTTTTTGCCCCTAGCATCTATGCTAAGTAGGTTTCTGTTGGTGCAGTGAATTTCCAGCAAGATGTGCTAAGAAATGGTCATAACTTCCGAATGAAATGCTGCTCATCCCCAAAATCTGAATTGAAAGGCGCATAAATGATATGGACACAGGTGTCAGTGTATTACATAAAAATATAAAGGCTGAGCAAATCAATCTTAATTTGAATCAGAAAAAAATACAGCAGAGGGCTGCACATGTACCTTTTCTCTCAGTCAGCTGTAGGCAGCAAGTCCACAGTTTAGCACAGTTATTGATTATTGAAATAATTAATTGCAAGTGACAATTTGCCATTATCGCCTACCTGGGCAGCTAACATACTGTGTACAGCTGTTATTTCTATACTGAAATGATAAGAACTCACTTAACTTCTTTTTAAAACTTGTAGTTGTTTAGAAAAAAAGATAATTCATGTCAATCATCTCTTTGTGTCCTGTTTGTCTTACTGTCACCTGATTGAGTCCTGGTTATCTCTCTCTGTTTGAAATACAGTATGTCACACAAATCCTAACTGGATTCTCCACCCTCTGGTTCAGCTGATGAGAATGAGATTACGTTTTTACATTCAGACAGTCCATGTGGTGTCCCCCAAGGTTCTAGTTTAGTGCCACTTAGGTTTTCTATTGGATGTACCATATCTTATTGGACTTAGCTTTGTTTCCTTCTACGGTCTAATAATCAGTTTGATTTAAATAGCAATAGCAATACCATTCAACCAGCATGGCTCAAACTCAATTCACTTGGACTTAGAGAAGCTATGAAAAACTACTGACAGACAGCTTTGGTGTGACAACAGCTGGACTGTTCGTTCAAAAGCAACAGTGCCCCTAAAGAGATTAGCCTCGATGGTGCTGTAGCATCAGCTGTATGAGAACTGGAGAGTATTTCTTCATTGAAGGAAGAGCAGAGAACGCCACTGAAGGCTTCTCTCTGTTTAAAACGTTCGGCAAGCATTTTGCTCTCTCGCTAAATCACGTGGTTTCTTGAGCTGATTGATTGAAGTCAGCCCGTGATAGACAGTGACAGATCAATGGTTCATCCAATCACCTGCCTTGTATTTTTTTTAAATACCCTCCCTTTTCCAAACAGCTGCAATGGACGACTTCCCAGATTGTTCTGTGCAACAAACCATCTGGCTCGTCAGGTTAGGATGTTCTGCCTCTGAACCAAAACATCTTGAAAAATTAAGCCGTAAAAACTGAACAACAAAAAAATGGAATATCTTGGCATAATCCATAATGATAATTAGGTAGCTGTTTTATTTTTGGAACTATGTCCTGATTCTACTTGTGCTCTGCTTTTGTTCTGTGATTTGTGTCGTCATCTCCTCCTGTAACTCCTTCACACAGATGAGTCAGCTTTCTGTCGGTTCCTTTTCAGCGCTACCCTGAGTGACTCCAAATTGATTTTAAAATCCTGTTGGGTGTGTGAATGTTATCAAATAGTTGGCTGTAATTTACATTTCTGGTCCTTTTTATCTTCACTTTAAGTTTTAAACATTTGAGCTAATTAGACAGGAAGCTGAAATGAAATGACTGTTGAATGTCATCCTTGGGTTGTGAGGTAGCATCCCCGCCATTATTGTGTGACCCCTCCACTCACTACTTGTTTCCTTTGCCCTTTGACTGTGTTGGTTTTGCAGGTGTTTGTGCATATGCTTATCTCTGGTTGGTACAAGTGATTTTTATCTGACTGTTCTCTCCCCTTTTTATGTACTTTCGTCACAGAGTTGGCTGATGGTCCTATAATAGCTTTTTTTCCCCCAGTTTTGATGATTGCTCAAGGCTAACCACTATCTGAATTAAAGCACTTTGTTTTTAACACTGCCATAAAAAAGGTCATTACAAACAAATCAAGCCATGTATATCTTATAATTTGTATTCTGTTTTTAAGCAGCTGAAAACAACCTTTTATCTTGGGTGAAAAAAAGCTGGTTTCATTTGAATCCGGTGCCCAATAGAAAAGTGTCGCTGGATCTGTTATGGGTATATAAGAAAAAACTGCATTAAAAATTCACAATTTGCTCGTGATACAAAGCTCATGTGCCTGAGTTGAGCAGTGAAAGCACATCTTCCAAGCTGAGAGCAACATATGCTAAATCAATAATCTTGTGATTCATAGAGGTTAGATATGCTACATTTTGGCTGAATGCTTTACTTTTGAAACGAAAAGGACTCGATGGTTAAGCTCCACGTTTCGCCCAAACATTTCATAAATGATGCCTGAGTGTGATTCCGTGAGCGATGGTAGAAACATTAGCATGGAGGAGAGGGCCACTCCAAACACGGCTGCTATGGCAACCACATCGACATGAAGGTGGAGGGGTGATTGCTCTAATGGCATCGCCCTCTTACTGTATTGATTTGACACACACAGGCGCACATATGCACGCACCGCTCAAATTATTTCTCTCCCTTTCTCCACACAGTCACTCAGACAGTCGACACAGGGCATTATTCCCCGCTTCATCTCGGCACTCTGTCCCCCGGAGAGAGCCGCGCGCAGCTTTAGATCCGATCATACGACAGGCTAATTACAGCTGTGCAAACATGCACACTCCAAGTTCATGTATATACATCTACATCCACGCAGAAAACACAAGATTATACGGAACACAGTGCATGCATGACCCAGTTTCAGTGCGATGCATAGCTGGGTGTTCGCTCGTCCTCTCTCTCCCTCTTGTCTTCTGCCTCTTTAGTTCGTCAATTCTCTCTCTCTCTCTGCCACTGTGAAACCCTCTCTTCTTTGTAGTCACTGTGGTCGTGACTGTGTAGAATAGATCTAGAGGCAGAGGAGGAATAGATACGTCTAGCTAAGCCTGCGCATCTGACTATACAAAGATGTGTGTGTGTGTGTGTGTGTGTGTGTGTAGCCTTTGTGTCAGCAGGAATCAGGCTCTGTCAGGCAGGACATGGCTGGAGGTGCCTTGGGACACTGAGCAATGTGGCTCAGTGGGTCTCTGTGTGTGTGTGTCTGTCTGTCTGTCTGCATGTGTGTGTTTATTTGAGAGGGTCACAGTGCAGTAATGGGTTACTCAAGCTGCTTGGTGTTCTTGTATTGGGGCAGAGAGGGGCTGTTTTCTGAAAATGCTAATGGTTATTCAGATACAGTAATTCTAATTCCGGTTCATTCCACTCACGATAAGCATTTATGGTTTAATCACAGTAGATAGCTTTTCTGTTCAACTCATAAAACCATCCTTCTTATTTAGAAGTCCATATGTGTGAGTTGTATCCCTTCCAAAATATACTGCAGTTGTTTCTTTGAGAATTAATAAAGGATTTTTATAAACATTTAGTTCAGTATTTTGGGTAATGTGCTTATTTACATTTTTGGGATGGTGGGATGGTAACAAGATCGATATCTGTCTCATGTCTTTGTGTATGGCGCCAGATCCAGGGGCTGATTAGTCTTGGTTAGCACGTTATAGGGAGTAATGTGGCGCAGCTATTTCTTGATGAACAACAGCAGAGTGCAATGACCTCCAGGAGTCTCGTTGACACAGTAAGGGTCCCGGGTGTGGTACCATTGTGCCTGTGCAGAGCAGGACGTCGGACAGGGAGGAAAAAGGGGACAGAGTCTACAGTGCCTTCATGTGAGGCTCACAGAGATGCTCGATTGAATAGCCGTGGACTGGACTGTCTCTCGCAGCTTTCACTCTTTAGGCCTGACTCCACACTCTTAACGCACAGTTGTGAGCGTGGTATCGGCCCTTTCAACGATTTCTTTAACCTCTGATCAAACAGGTCACTGCCGCAGGAAACCTCAGAACAATGACTTCTGACACAGCTTGCTTTGCAAAAGCAACATGTTAGCATAGCAACAGTTTTAGTCCTTTACACAAGATGCATTCAGGGACAGTATTGAATGTAGTGCCGAATACACAGATATTGTAGTTACATGTATAAAAGGGTCGACTACAGACTTCGGGTTACACAAGTGAAAGCGACCGCCATGATATCTGCTCCATCAGAGGCTCTGATCCTTAAGATGGACGACTGTAATCTGAAATGCCTACTGTGTGCAGACAAGGATTGTATGTAATGTGATGCTACTTCTAAAATGAATCCGTCTTGTTTGTCTTTCAGAACTACGGCCTAGAGACAGAGAACCTCCGGACTCTGTCCCACAAGCTGAACGCTTCAGCAAAGAACCTCCAGAACTTCATCCTGGGCCGGCGGCGGGGCGGACACTACGATGGACGTGCTTCCCGGAGGCTACCCAATGACTTCCTCACCTCGGTGGTGGATCTGATTGGTGCAGCCAAGAACCTGCTCGCCTGGCTTGACAGGTAGGGACCGAACCTGAGGCTGAAAAATGAATTTGGGAATGTAACCTTTAATTTTCAGGACAACATCCCCATTTTTCTTATCAAATGGTGATCATAGGTGATCATAAAAGTGATCACAAGAAACTAAAAAATCTTAATATATTAATTCTATCAAAATGTACAACTATACTGCTATTGCTGTAGCATGAATACACTGACACTATACTCTGTTTTTCTCATATCTGACCATTAAATATTAAGCTTACCTTAGCATAAAGACTGGACGGAGCTAGCCATGCTAGCTGTTTCCCCCTGCTTCCAGTCTGTGTGCTAAGCTAACTGTCTACTGTGACAGACAAACATGAGAATGGCCTCGTCTCTCCTCGTCTAACTCTCAGCATGTTTCCCAAAATGTTGAACTATTCCTTTAAATTTTACACCTGTTAGAACTGCACAGGGCACACAAGCAAGGGACAAAATAACAGCGTTTTCTGCTGTCATTGTGAAGTTGAATCAGCTGATGAAAACCATGTGAAAAACACATTTGAACACATACAAATAAAGCAAAGTTAAGCTTTTGTAGATCCTTTGGTTGCTCAGCCTCCTGGCCATGATATGAAACCAAACATTGTTGTTTGTCTTTCTCACTTGCTCTTGCGCTCTGAGAGGAGCAGAGAATAGCTTTTATTTGTCTCTCTCACTGCTGTATCACAGCTTTTACAATCACACTGTTAGCAAATAAATGAAAGTCACAAAATTTGATAAAAACACTAAGATAGGAAACAAAAACACTTCCTCCAGAGAGGAACTAATGTTTTAAATGGCTCACATTGCACACATTCATTTACATAAAGTGTGATTTTGAGACCTATTTCACTCTGGAGAAAGAAACACCATGTTCCATTTCCAAATCTTGACAGACAGGAGTTTAGAATGAGACCACGACCAGCACAATTACCCAACGCTCTACAAAAGTTCACAGTGTTTTAAAGCTCTCAGATGCATTTGTCAAATTATGAACTGTGTTTTACTTTTTCTTTTTTTTTTTGTCTGCTTCAGGTCTCCATTTGCCAGTGTGACGGAGTACTCATTACTGAAGAACAACATTGTGCAGCTCTGCCTAGAATTAACTACCATTGTACAACAGGTGCATATACACACACACACACAAACACACACAGACACAGGATGTGTACGGCACACAATCCATCATGTCCATATTCATTACGCTCATATAATAAAAGTCATGGTTTGAAATGAAAGGGCAAAGCTAAAGCGGGTTTGAATTGGGTACGTCAATATGGGTACAGCTTGTCCGAGTCTTTAGCTCTGTTCTATAGGTTTGATTATGAGTGGAACATATGCCCACTGCCACAAGCTGTTTGCAGCTGATGGGGCGAGTAACTCTCACTAACAGCCTCGGGCGAAATACTCATCGACTCACTGTTAGACCTCATTCTCTGCTTAACTTATGGGCCCTGATGGAGAATGAACTAGGGGTCTGTCATTCCTTCATTTCCTCTCCTCCTTCTGCTCCCCCTCTGGCTCACTCCCTCATGTAGATTCACCACACTTACACACACAAATGCACTTTTTAAAAATTAAAACTGGAGCCGCATGCATACACACTCTGATACCGTAGAAATCTCATTGTTTGGACAGAAACTGCTCTTCTGGACCCCATCCATGTGTCCCTGTAAGAGCCTGCTTAGAGTGTGTGAGAGTGTGTTTGTACGTGTGCCCAGAGTGAGTCCTGAAGCTGAGCAGATAACACCCATCCCCTCTTACAAGGGCCAGAGGAGCGGGAGGAGAAAGGGGCCACCGTAGGTCTACAATCGGCCAAATGAACTTGTGGCTGCCAGAGTGCAACGAGACAGACAAAGGTGGCAGCACCGTCCGCACTAATGCATTAAACAGATGAATTAACTGCTACCATGCACATCTGGTGGATTCAGTTGGCTGCTGTCCCAGAAATAGATTAACTATCAGCTATCGTTAAATAACAATCTGTCATGTACAAATAATGTCGTTTTTAAATCCTGCGGAGGCTGACGGAGCTCCAGAGTAGACCCAGGACTGGTCAATCCAATGCTTGAGTCTACCTAAAATATAAAGTAATATGCATAATGTGGAAGGTTTGAAATGAGATAGCTGACTGCTGATGTTCTCCATTGAAAAAGAAGTCATCCATCTTTCTTCCTGTTTGCCGTCTCATTTTTCTTATTTCCTTCTTTCCTGGTTGTTATATTTGGAGGAGGGAGATATTTGAGCTTCCATGCGGATGTTCACAGAGCTGCTTTCACCATCTCATGCTTTCTTCTTCTTCTTCTTCTTTCTGTCTTCTTCTCGTCTTACAGGATTGCACTGTGTATGAGACGGAGAATAAGATTCTCCATGTGGTAAGTTTCTGCTTTCAAATGTCAAATTCTTACTAAAATATCAATACTGAGTCAAAGTTGCTGTTTCCACCAGAAAATAGGAAAGAGGCACCACAGCTGTTAAATGGATGGATAAAGTAGTCAGACTGTTAAAGTCCAATGTTGCATTAATTTAATAATTCAGCATTTTGTCAAATACACTTATTTGCTCTCCTGCCAAGCATTTAGATGAGAAGCTCAATATAGATAGATAGATAGATATACTTTATTTATCCCAAGCTGGGAAATTGCAGAAAACAGAAAAAAAAAAGAACGAACGGACAAATAAACGAAAACTTAAAAAACACGACGGGAGCTGCTGCTACAGGCTGCCACCTGGGACGGCGCCAAAAGCTATGAAACCCTGATAGCAGAGGATGGTAATATCACTCTCTTATCTGTATGTTAAATAGGAAGATTCAGCCAGCTGATGGTTAGCTTAGCATAGCATAAAGATCTATCCATCAGCACTTCTAAAACTCATTAATTAACATGGTGTGCTCATTTTTTTGTCACCACACAAATCCTTACAAAACCAAAGTGTAAAAGTCAATGAAAGCAGTTGCCAGGCAACCAGGCACATATCCTCCCGCAAAACCACAAGTGGTCGTTTTTACAGTTCTGTTTTTGTAAGGGTAAAACAAATGAGACATTACATGTTAATTATATGTTAATAACTATATTGTTGATTTACCGGTCGGTGGAGTCTGTTTCCTGTGGACAGAGCCATGCTAGCCATTGGCCCCTGTTTCCAATCTTCTCATCTAATTCATTTTGCAGTTGTAACGATTCTGAACACACTGAAAAGAGACACAGCTGAAAATGTCTGTGTGTGTGTGTGTGTGTGTGTGTGTGTGTGTGTGTGTTTGCCTCTATAGATGTTTTCTCCATGGGAGTGTGTGTGCGTGTCAGAGTGCTCTGCGTTTTTTGTGGGAATTTGTGGCACAGAATCGTGCATGTTAAAGGGCAAGCGAGCCTGAGGCCTTTTGAAAGCTCCAGTTTAGCTGCTGTGTGTGCGCCTGTGTGCATGTGAATGAGTGTGTGCGTGCGTGCGTGTGTGACGGAGAACTGTCTGTGTCCACGTGTGAAACCGAGTGAGCAGCTAGTGTCTGATCCGGGCTGACAGTTGGATCGGGACACTTCCTGCTGCCATTCAAGGTCAGGTGGAGGAAACCAAATAAAATGTTGGCAGGGGTAGTTCACAGAAACATATCTGTTCATTTTATGCCAAGAAATACATCCCAGATGAGACATTCTATCAATTTATAGTGTATATGCAACTGTATGACATATTTCTATAAACAAAGCCAACTGTACGACTGTATTTGAGATGTTGGTCTCCCCCTGATGCATGCCCCCCTGTCAAAATGACTACCCCCTTAGCTTTTTGTTCGTGGAACCAGGGCTGTCTTTTGCCTCTGTTGTTACAGGCCAATTAAAAACACAGGACAGTGACATCAGGTAAATTCAAATATTTTAATGGCTCTGCATTTGTGTGCACACCCATAAACAAACACACACACAAAACCCTGGGTGCCAGACTAAAGGCTACACATGACTAAGTCTGTGGTGTGTGGGAGGCTTGTGTGTGAAATAGGGAGACAGCGTGAACGGAGGGAGAGAGGAGGAGGTGTTTGTTTTTAGATGCTGCTTGCTTGCTTGCTGATCCTTGTTTACTATGCGTTTAAGAAATTAATAAAGCGGAGGTGTTGTGAAACTGACACTAGATCGTACACTGCATACGAGCACACACAGTAACATACAGTACACACACTTACACATGTGCAGGAAATGATGAAGATGATGATGCACAGTTGGGATCAGTTTTGAAACAGGACAGTATTTCCATTTGGAAGGAGGAAAGTGTACTCGTCCAGCGTGCCGTCTTTATGGTAAAAATTAGCTCCATTTTGTTTTAGTTTGTCTTTTTATTGGGAACCATGTAATATATTGTTTGGTAAGGCAATGGGCCATTTTTTTTGTCATGATACAGAAATTCTAACTAATTAAATAACCAACTCACTAATTGCTAAAATGCTAACTTAGTGCTAACTGACTAATAGCTACCTACCTAGCTAACTAATTGAATGACTAGATAGCTATCTAACCTGGTAGCTATCTGTTTAGCTGGTAATTAATTGCTAACTGGGTAATAACTAACTAGCTATCTAGCTAGCTAACTGCTCACTGACTAACAACCACCTACCTATCCAACTAATTAAATGACTAGATAGCTATCTAACCTACTAACTATCTCTCTAGCTGGTAACTAATTGCTAACTGATTAAAAGCTAACTAACTAACGGATTAGCTAGCTAGCTAGCTAATTGCTAACTGATTAAAAGCTAGCTAACTAGCTAATTGCTAACATAGTGCCAACTGACTAATAGCTAGCTATTAACTGCTAATAGCTAACTAAAAGAAAACTACTTTACAGACCAGTGATGAAACATTATCGAGTATATTCACTCAATTATTTGACAGGGAAAATTCAACTTTTCTCCTCTGTGTAAAATAAAATGTTTCATTACGTGCACATGATCATTTTATATAAATAAAATGTGTTTTCTGTAGTTAAAATGAGCAAAACCTCAACCAGCTACAACATCATTAGACTGCTGACATGCCAATGCAACAGTAATATCCTGTGATTTAAATAACTGTAGATACTCTGATAGGAAGTCTGCCTGAAGAGTTAAGCTCAGATATATAATTTGCTCTTAATACTTACAGAAATACACATTTTATTGCCAGACTTTTACTTCTAGTTGAGTCTAATGGACAGCTGTGTTGGTTTTACTTAAGTCAGACAGACACACAGTATGACAGAGAATCCAGTGTGTATACAACATGCAGTTCAGTCACTGTTCAATGCTCTGGTCATCTCTGCTGTTCTTACTGTAGTGGTAGTTGTACGTTTGTCAACTTCTGCTCAATAATGCAAAACTCACTGCTACTCTGCTCTCCTCCAGACTACGGCCTGCAGCAATCAGATGGACAGGGATAGTGTGTGTGTGTGTGTGTGTGTGCGTGTGTGTGTGTGTGTGTGTGTGTGTGATGGAGAGAGAAGAGAGAGATAAGATATGAGCATGTGTGAGTCTGTGTGTCTGATGGAGCGTGAAATGTGTGTATGAGTGTGTGTGTTTTTGTGTGCATGCATGCATAAGGATGAGAGGAATTACATAAGACTGTCCTAGTTGTGTGTTTTCCCTTTCCCTTGTTTTCTCCCCTTTCCTCCCGGACTCTCCCTCTCAACCTCCCAGCTTTTCTTTTCCTCTGTCCTGCTCTCCCTCTCTCCATTTTTCTCTGTGTCTGGGGTGAGGTGTATGTTTGCCACGGTGCATATGTTCATGCATGTTGCATTACACAACCGTGCTCGGTGTTTGTTAGCCTGTAAGAGAAGGGACACGGAGGAAGAAAGCGCGAGAGAGAATGAGAATGAGAGTGGTGGTGAACAAGGTGGGGGGCGGGAGGGGGCTTGTGTGCAGCCAGAGCTTAATCCATTTGGCAGCATACTATGTCTGGCTTTCTGTGTGACTGCTCTTAAATCTCACGCCAGCCAGCCACATAAGTTAACTTCCCTATAATCTGCGCTCCGATTCTCTGGAGGCGTGTCAGATCAAGGCTGGGTGTGTCAGAGCTGGAGGAGTTGAGAGTCTCCTCACTGGTTACTGGCCTTTTGTCTCTCGGCCCATGCTAATCCCAGGTCAAGACTATTAATCCAATGATCAAAGAGGGATACAAGCACAGCCACAACACTGTCACTCGCTGTGGTTTCCAGCTGGGGACCTCACATACTATTTATGGCAACATGGGCAGGATGAGATATACTCTGCTTCCACTTTTCCCCTACTTATTTCTGAGTTCCCTGTCTATTTGCCCTTTAATTTTTTCAAATGAAAGCTCAAAGTGTTGGTTGGTGTCTGTGAATGAGTCCTGGTATCCCTGTACATGTTGACTAGAACATAAAATTACTGTATGAACGGAAAACTAAACATGCAGTGTAATGTTCGAATAACTAACCCAGAAAAGGATTCTGTATATTTATGTTTCTGTGAGAGAGACAGAGAGCAAAAGCATCACATAGCCCGTTCACTGAAGAACCTCCACCTTTTCTCTCATGCTGAATGAATCATAGGCTCTGAGCTATAGTGTGTGTGTGTGTGTTTGTGTGTGTTTGAATGCTCGCACTACCTACAGTACATATGTATGTGTGTCTGTGTTTGTGTGTGTGTGTGTGTGTGTTTGTGTGTGTGTGTGTGTGTGTGTGTGTGTGTGTGTGTGTGTTGAAGATCTCATCTATTTCATCACTATAATCCAGTAATTGCTCATTAGGATTGAGATCAGAAGATAATTTTATGCAGAGTTCATCACTGTCATGCTGCTTGTGTCAGTGTAGACAACGCATGTTCTGTTACATGTATGTCTGTTACGTTTCAGCGTATGTGTATGTGTGTGCGTGCGTACTAAGCGGTGATGCGATGAGGCAGGATAACCAGGGTAACAGTCTCTGTAGTCAGTCAGCCAAGATTAGAAGGCAGAGATGTTGCTGATGATAAATTAACTTGCATGCGTGACCAAGCAGACAAATAGCCTGAAAAACAGTCAAGGTTTATTTAGAACAAAGGCAAGGTGAAGCCAAGCTTTTTGTTTTGCATATTTTCTCAGATGCGCAGGAATTAAAGTGCACTGAAAAAAAAAAAAAAAACTCATCCTCCAAAAAATATTTTAAAAATTACAGATCCAAACAAATGGAATTTGTGCTCTGTAATTTAGATGTTAGAAAATGTCATCTGGGCACCTCGGGGTTAGCTGGTATCGGTGATGTGTTGTTCTGTCTGTGACAGTGTCTTGTGGGTATGCCTGTGGACAGACTGTGACAGGAAACAGTTTGTGTGCTGGAGTGATGGAAGTGGCGATGTGGAACAATCTGATGAAATGATTTCTGTTTCACCTCCTCCAGCTAGGTCACAGCATCCCTCGTGGACCAAAACCAATCTCAATAACTTTCTGTCTTTCCCTTTTTGTCACTCTCTCTCTCTCTCTTTCCTCTGCCTCCTTTACCTCCGATGCCCTCTCTAGTGTAAGACCTTAGCAGGGATATGCGACCACATCATCTCTCTGTCGTCGGACTCTCTGGTCTCTCAGTCTGCCCATCTGGAGGTGGTCCACCTTACCAGCATCATGCCCAGTGAAGGGCTGGTAAGGACACACCTGAGCATGCGCACACATGTATCCACCAGAGCTGGGGTTTTTTCATATGAACCATGGACTAAATGACAGTGTGCGATAGGAAAGGGGTCGCTTATCGTGACAAACCCAGTTATAACCTGACTCTGCATTTCACTACAGCTCCACAGAGCATTTTGTCATCTTTTAGCAAACTGTTTTGGTTTTCTGGCCCACAAACTTCCAGCAGCAGCAGGCAGCTGTTTTTTTGCAAAAAAACATACCTGACACTGGATGCTACTTGCCCCACACCAAATAGCAAAAAGACAACTAGCTAGTGAATATAATGGAGCATTTAGTAACTAAAGAGCCAGACGTGACTCTAAATGAATGTTAATGTTCGTCTGACACATTCGCCATAAAAGCTCTAAGGTCAAAATCTGTCAGTGTTGTGTTTTCAGATGTTGTGTTTAAATTTAATATTGCACATACATAATTATATGCCATTTCTTATACATATCTACAGTCTATGCAAAGTATAGGAAGGGAGATTTTAAAAATAAATTGAGAGGAAAATTGAAGGAAAAAAAATACTACTAATAATAAAGATAAAAAAATGTGTGCTGATGCTACTCCTAGTTTTTGTAACTTCCAGTGCTGCTACGACTACTACTACTACTACTACCAATGCTAATAATACGAATACTAGTAATAATGCTACTATTACTCCTACTTGTACTACAGTTGGTTATGTAACATAATAATGTTATGGTGGTGGAGGAGTATTAGAGAGGGAGAGAAAGAGCATAAATGAATAGATGAATAAACAAACAAACCACTTAACAATAATGAAATCAACAGAAAAACAAGAGAGTGTGTGAAGGGGTGACTAAATTAAAAAGAATACAAAAGATAGAGGATATAATATGACAAATATGATATCAGGTATTTTACTGTAATTCACACCAAGTATGGGATGAAAAATAACAGTAACAGGAACTGATTGATTGTCAGCGTCGGCTAACAACCAACACACACACCCATGTACACCTCTCAAAGGACATTGTTGCAGGATTGCAGGATGTCCTACACAAAACATCTATAGTGCAAACTCTACATATAGTCATGTCTCCCCTGACATATTTTGGGACAGAGGCAGCTTGGTCCGAGGGTCTGTTTTCAGCAGCGCAGGCTGAAGAATCATAGAAATATTACAGGAATATCACAGGCAGCAGTGTGTCTCTATGATCCTCTCGCTCTTCCACGACTACTTGTTGCTGCTTGTCCCTTTGATCGTGAAGGTGACATCACTCTATAGAGTGTACAGGCTACAATACACAGTAGTATTTACAGTATGAAATCCCCCTTCTTCCAATCCTCCCTCAAACAGCCTACTGGTTACGCTGCCCCTAAAGCCTAAAATTATCCACATAATCCAAGTCACAATTTTTTGGAATTTATTTAGACAGTTTCTCACATGGCATTTGAAGTTTCTCCTTTCAAAGCTGTTAAATGTTTTACATAACTGAATCCAAGTCCCCCTTTGCTGTCTTATTCATCATTTATTGTTAAAGGTCTTCACCGGGTCAAAACCAAAAATATTTTTGCTTTCAAGTCTCAGGTCAAGTCTTTGGGGGGAGTAAAGTTTCATGTGCAGATGATGATGAATTCATGGAAATACATGAACAAATCTGTGGAAAAACAGGAACAGCAGATGCTTGTGCCAGAGGTCACTGATCAGTTAGAGTCAATCATACTCAAGAGCCTTTGAAGTCAAATAAACTGAACGGCAGTGGGAGAATCTATGACAAGGAGAACTAAAGCTGCTCTGGAGGCTCTCCAGTGACCAAGACCTTACTAAGGCACTTCATGTTAATTATTCCTTTAACTTGTCTCTTTATCTGTTAGTCAAGACTCAGACAAAAATTATACATATCATGTATTTTCTGTGAGCTCTGTATTATACTGAATCCTCCCTCACTGCCTGTATGTGCTTGTGTTTCAGGGGATGTATATCAAATCGACGTATGATGGACTCCATGTTATCACCGGAACCACAGAGAATGTGAGTTGTTTTTAGTTGACACTCCACCAACTCTGATTTATGTTCTCAAATTCCACAATGAAAATGAATCCGTGTCTTAATATATCCTGAATTTGTTTGTCCTCTTCTTCTCCAATTTCTGCCTCCACAGTCTCCAGCAGACCAGTGCAAGAAGATCCATGCAGGGGATGAGGTGATACAAGTCAACCACCAGACAGTGGTGAGTGTAAAAAGCTTTCAAACCCAACACTGCAGTCATGAAGAGTCACAGGAAATGTACTTTCCACGTGTTTCCTCTGTGAATACATACTGCAAATGTCTTTTGTTCTCCATTCTGTGCTATGTTGAGGAGATGTCAAGATACATGATGCCTGCTACCACCACCACCACGGCCGCCATGGTGCTTCCTGTCCTGTGCCTGTGTCGCTATGTAGGCTAATTAGACTTGCTGCGGGAGCAGATTATAGGACGATTGTTACAAGACCTTTGTTCAGTCCAGCGTGATTGTCAGCTCACTCTTTCTGGAATTTGTTCCCATTGTCGTAAGAAACCCCTGAAGGAGGCGTCTGGTTTGAAATGTGAACTCATGTTCCACTTTCAGACTCAAATAACTTGTATTTCTGCCTTCAACTCATCACATCAGAGAGAGGCACAAAAATGGGCAGCCATTTTAAATGGAACGGTGCCTTGTGAGAGCATGTGATTGAGCGCCCTGTCTATTGCCTGTGCTGTCAGCTCTGGCACAAACGATTTGTTCCAGCGTTTATTTGAGATTTCTGAGGAGAAAAAAAAAAGGTTTGTGTCTGTGTGTAGACGCCTTTTGTGTGCTTTTTTCAGGAAGTATTTCCTCGTGCGTCTGGATAGGTGCTGCTCGTGCGAAGGCGCCGGGGAGCGGGGTTGATTGACGCGTGAGGGAGATGCGTGTTATCTCTCTCCCTCTCTCTCCTCGGGGTGACAGTGCAGATCGCACCCTGCCAGGTTCTCAGCCCCAACCCCTCATTATTCCCACAGCTAGACCCTCACCACTCTGATCCCTCACCCTGGGGGAGGAGATAAGCAGGGGGAGACAGAGGTGTGTGTGTGATGGGGAAAGGGGGGTGAGATCGTCAGGGGATGCAGGGATGAGGCAGAGCTGGGAGAGAGTTGGGTGAAAGAGGGAGGAGGACGTAAAGAGGGACTTAGGGAGAAGAGGAAGAGGATGAAAAGAAAATGAGGGGAGAAGGGGGGAGAGCAGAAGAGGGAAGTCTCTACTCAATATAGTTCTTTTTTCAACCCTAAGTCGAGCTGCTGAAGAGGAAGATGGATCCACACTAGCAGCAAACTCTCTGTCAACATCACGGCTGATAAGTTTATCTAGCAAGGCTCCATATTCAAAAATTAGATTAGTGTGAATATTGAATGAACAAATTCCATTACATTATAGAATCATTATGTAGGCCTTTCCCACGTATTTAGCAACAGCGCTGCCTTCATGTCTATGCATGAGCTTCTGTTTGAGACCCACTTCAAAACAGGACTCACAGTTTTTTAGCTCAGCTTCTCTTTTGAGGTAAAATGTGGAATTTGCTCAAATAACAAACTGATTGTTTGAAGAGGCAACATAATTATGTGGAGGTAATAGCATCTGGGAAAATAATGAAGACCCCAGGGATTTGAAAAACCTCTCAAGCAGCAGTTTATGCTCTATTATTATTTTGGTAGGTCTCTCGTTTCCCTCTGCTCTGTGTATTTGCATAACAGAACAGTTCTAACCGGCCTGGTTAGGATAGGCTTTGTGTTTGCTGTTAACATACGACGTGGGCTTTCTACCATCGTGGCAGATCTAACAAGGGTCGAGAAGTTTAGCTTGATCAAGTCCAGTTTCGTTCACTTTAAGGTCAGTTAATTCTGGATTTCCGTTTGGCATGAAAATGACTAACTCCTTCAGAGGTTAATGAATTCTCTGTCTCAGGCTGGGCATTGTTTAAAATGATATGATACTAGAGCAAAATGCTTTTATGATGTTGGCTTCTTTGTTAAAAGAGTAGTTTGATATTTTGGGAAATGTGCTTATTCTCTTTCTTGCTGAAAGTTAGATAGGAAGATTGATTTCACATTCTTATCAGTTTGTTCAATATGAGAGGGTTAGCTTATCTTAGCATCGATTCTGTAAGCATGGGTACACAAATAGGCAAGCTAGATCAGTGTTTCGCCTAGGTAGACTGCTCTGTGCTTCTTGGTTGGAACCACTCTTCAAATTGAATCAAACAAGATAAATAATAAAGAAAATATATCACTTTTAGAAGTGGTTTGCCTGTTAGTTCTGTTATTTCCTCCTTCATGGTGGTGAAGAACACTAGGAGCAAATGCCAGGAGCTGAGTTTCATTAAAACCAAATCATGACTGGTATGTTAACTGCATGCCAAATTAATCAGAGCACACAAAGCCAAATTGCACCCTGATTTATCATATGATCGGTTGCTGACGAGCAATGCAGCATTTATATGGCTATTTTTCAAATGGAGTGTGAAAGTGCTCACTCCACATTAAATTCACCGGACCTACATCACATCACTTCCAGCAAACTTCATGGAGAACAATGGGGCCAAAATAACATCTGTTTTAACCAAATATTCTCTGGTGTAGCCCAGCTAAAAACACAAAAACATGAAATCTGTCAGCAACTTAGCGTGTCGATCAATACCAAGCCTGTTTGTAACAGGTACCAACAGATTATCTTCACTTCACCTGTCTCTCTTCTGCTCTGCAGCCGCTGCATGTGCATGGGGGGGTAATCCCACCCTTTGGATGGTAGCAGCATTGGCATCATGTCAAGAGTTTCCCAGGCTTCAACACAGAGGTTGACTCAGAGGCCCCCACAAACTGATATCTGGATGAACGGATATTTGGTATTATTTTTGGCATAAAAAAAGATTCTGGCCTGGTGGGGCTTCTTGCTGGCCAACTGGATGCCAAATCTGTGCAGTTATAGGGAAAAACTGAGATATAATGTGTTAACTAGTGAGTTTAAAAGGTGCTGACATGCAGGCTTTTTAACCTTTGGATTGAGCCAGGCTGCCTGTTTCCCCCTGCTTCCAGTTTTTATGCTAAATTAAGATAACTGTCACCTGAGAGTATCTTCATGTTAAACAGACAAAAATGAGATTGATATTGATGTGCTCATCTAACTCTCAGGAATGCTACACTATCCCTTAATGAAAGAGGCCAAAGAGCTCATATGGTAGTGTTATCTGAGCACAAGAGGTCCTTCAAGAACTCTTAAACTGGCTATTTTTTATTTTCTACTTGTCCTATTTCTGTCATTAGGTAATGAATTACAGGTGTACAGTTTGAATTGATAAATCAAATGAATTATTGCAGTCCAGGGGAGTCCTCTTGTGTTTCAGTGGGCAGAATAGGACAAAACATACAGTAGTAACTTACCTCCATGGTGGCTCTTGTTGCTGGCGAACATTGGCTGAACTCAGAGTTCTGAACTGGGCGAGAGAGGAGGAAGCGGGCCGCTAAAGGCTGACACAGGCTGGTCATCATTATGTCAGGAATAGGGTCAGAGCAGTTTTGTCTGTGTGTGGGTGAGTGTGCGTGAGCGCGACGGCCTCTGCGGACACTTCCAGTGGCTGAGACCAGTGTAGCCAATCAATGGCCTGACGAGTGCTGCGAGCTCTGGAGACAGGCTGGCAGGAGCCGCGTGGAAACTCTGCAGTCAGCACTCCTTTCTTATCTTTTACCAACTCGCTCTTTTCCTCAAAATTCAACCCTACTGATGAAGCCAAATTTTATTTCAATATGATAGTGTTTTCAGACCAGAGTTACCAGGACAGCGTTGTGCATTGTGGTAGTGATTGCGGCAGTGTCTTGCTGTATTGGTAGCCAGTAACAACCTGTAATAACCAGTTTGGTGAAGTTTCAGTAATACATGTCAAGGATAGAGGTTAGGTAGTAAAAAAATAATTTTTATGCAGCAGTTAGGTGTGTCTGTATAGTCTGGCTATGGCATGAACCATATTAAAAGAAAGGACTCAAACCTGTAAACTTGTTAGTATAGTGATGTTTCAAATGTTTTAAATCTGCATGTAGATCCAAATTGATATCAAAGTACACATATTACGTTGTATATTATTTATATTTTATTTTTCTTTTTGCCTTGATAGTTGCTGTACACTCCACTGCCCACTTAAATGTATTAATCATATAAAGGGTCCAATGCAATATGACTTTTTATGTCATTAAAATATATGAATCAACTTTATGTTTACTTTCCAAACGGAACATCATAACCCTCATTAAGGTAAGATCTGTCACAGGACTGTTGTATTAGTGCACTACAGGATTCATTTCAGCCAAGAGTACCTAATAAATCGGCAAATAATTGCACATGGGAGAGGCTAACCAGATGTAGAGAAATGGTATAGCATAAAAACATTTTATGGCTCATTCAAATATACACCAGGTTTGGTGACGATGGCATATAATGGCCTTGGTCCAGAACCAGGGAACTAAAGAATTAAAGAAAGTTGACTCCCTACTGCCCTACTGTTCAGGAGTTGTGGGAAAACGGGGGCACTCTCTTCATTAAAAAGTGTTTTTCTGAGGCCTTTGGTCTAATTTTATACCAAAATTCACAGAGGAACATACAGGCCTGAAATGATATACAGCACAAACAATGGATATGGTCACTGTAATCATATGTTACATACTGGTAGTAGCACATGAGGGGCCCAAGAAGGGTTAAATGGTACAGCACAGGTATGTGTAAGAACTGAAAAAGCATATCACTAGAGTAGCTGCTAACTGCTGCTCACTATATTCTACTGCCTTTGGCTGTATAGCTACTAGCTGCTGTTAGCTAGTTAGCTTAGTACTCAGCGCTGACCATGAACTGCCAGGGTCCCCAGTTTGACTCTAGCTGGGAACCTTTGATGCATCTCTCTTCTCCTCGTTTCCTATAATATTTCTAGTGTCCCCGTGTAATAAAATATACAAAAACAAATGAATGGTAGCATGTGGCGTATTAGACAGGCAGTCCTCAGGTTTGTGTGTGGTGGTTTGCAGCAACAGTTTTTTAAAGCTTAGATTTGTGCGTGGTGGTTTTCCTCAGGCGTGCACTGTGTGTGTGTGAAGTGGTTTGCAGCAGTTGTTTCGGTAGCCCGGTGTGTGTGCTCCTCAGGTGGGCTGGCAGCTGAAGAACCTGGTCAACGCTCTGAGAGAGGATCCATGCGGAGTCATCCTCACGCTGAAGAAAAGGCCCCAGAACACCCTGAGCTCCACACCAGCTCTGCTCAGGAACGTCCGCTGGAAACCACTGGGCCTGCAGGTAAACGCCAGCAACACATGGACGCCCTTAACTGCAGTATTAGAACGAGCTGTTCGCCACATGCCGATCTGAAAAGCGCTGATTCAGTGACAGCCTTTACCGCATTTGAATTTCTAACAAAGAAGCGAGAAATCGTCGGTCTCGTCTTGTACATGTATATCTGTGCACTCTTTGTGCTTGCAGTTAAGGATTTGAGGTAGGATGATTTAGCACTATGTACAGTAAGTTGTGTTGTACCTCTGGCTTCATCCTTGACTCACTCTCAGCTCTGGATTTTTACTGCCCACACTCTCCATTCTCCTACTGGCATTTTAAACAAATATTTTCAAAGGAAACTTGCTCACTGTTTGACCTTGCATCAATCCCCCTGTTGAGCGATTCAACAAATCTCTCATTTTTTTACAGCCTGCCGTACTGCTGGCACAGTTGAAAGCCATTCATAAGTGTGTTGGTAGCTAAACCTCCACCTGAACAGAATTTATGCATACCAAAAGCATACAGAATATTTTTAGATAGAGATATAGAAAATGAAGTGGGTACAATAGCAAATTAAATCTTCTGTCTGTGCTTCATTGCTTTGCATTGAACTTCCAGCTCGGGGGCCAGTGCAGGGCAAAACAAGGTCACCAAAGGGTCCATCCACACTCCCACTCACAATCACATTCATATTTATTGAGACTTGGGTCTGATTCACTCAACCTCTGCCCCAAAGGACATCTCCTTTTCTGAAGAGAGTACATTTTTAATGTGAAGTATATCTAAAAGGTGGAATGTTTGTTTGAAGGCTTACAGCTCAGAGCGGGTGTACACATTTCACTTAAGGGCAAATACTTTGTAAATCCGTCACTCACTCAGAGCCCAGAAAAATCACTCGCATTTTGGTGCACGGAAAGAATAAGTTGTGCCGAGACGGACAAAAGGGTTAGGAGAGGGCTGTGTCTGATGACTGTCTGGTTGCTGCATGAGTGCGAGCATATAAATGCAGGATACATGTAAGTGCATGTTTACATGATAGGCTTCAGTGTTTTGTGAATATGGTTTCTATAATGACCTAGAAACCATTAAAACCTTGTACTAACCATAAAGCCCCCTGCAACTTCATCACCATCTCTGTCTTTAACAAGGTTGCTGCCTTGTTAGATCATCACTCTAAGTTGTTACCACAAGCTTATTGTTATATTTGCTGCGTGCAACAGCAGTGGATTGTGGGAATTCTACCCTGATGGGATGCTGAGACACAAACGCGCCGTGAGCGCCCAGATCAGAGCACCGAGATATCTGTGGGAGAAGAGAAGAAAGGAGTGTTTTAGATTTGTTCTCTCTCAGAGAGACTGGAGCTCTTAATTATTCATAAGCAACTACAGGCAGCTCCACTGGCTCTGAAACAAGAGCCGCTACTCAGCAAATACTGGAGATAATGCACTGAATCCAAAATATCCTGCTAAACAGCCTGTGTGTGAGCGAGTGTGTGGATACTGGGGGCGGGTGGGTGCGCGCACACTTCTAAGCATGGCCGTATGCGAGCTTGTCCATCTGTATGTGTCAACGCAAGTGTGTTTCTGTGCATGTTTGGGCACGCATGAAAAGAGATGTTTTCCGTCATCAGCCGCGTTGCTCCTTTGAGAGGTGAAGGAACTGGGTCACTGCACTCTGTAAGCTAGGTTCTGAAAGCATACTGTACGCACACACTCCAGAAACAAACACACATTCAACACATGCGCACGCATACCTCTAAGCCTGGTTTTAGAGGATGAATTGTACGGCTGTGAAGTTTAGCCCGAATGTGGCAAACGTTCAGCTGGATTATAACTGAATCCACAAAGGAAACAATTTATCTCACAAATTATCATGTGATTCCAGCCCTAAATCCTTCCATGGCAACCTCTTCTATTCTACTAAATAACAGCATATCTCTCTCTCTCTCTCTCTATGTGTGTGTGTGTGTGTGTGTGTTTGCATGTCTGTCTCATCTACGGTAGGATGGAGTAAAAGCAATTCAATGATCTGCTTTAATTACAGTGATGCTGGCAGTGATTTTGACCGATAAGTTGAGGATTACTGTGACGCTGCATATTGTGTTCGTGCTTGTCTGCTGCAAAATGTCCACGCAGGGATTCATTTCATGTGTGTGTGAAGGCCACATCAGCGTCCGCATCACAGGTCACTTCACCGGTCGCACGTGTGCCACACATTGTCTGTGACCCTGCTTTTATAAATCTGTTATATGTTTAGATACTGTACATAAATAACTGCTCTTTGAGAATGGATGCTATTTTAGGCAACATGTATTGGACGGGTATGTATTATTGATGGGCCAGCTGAATGGGTGAGGGGCTATTCCTTCTTTGGCATCTTACTTACGGTCCATTCTGTTGGTTTGTTTTTGTGACAGCGAATGCAAATCTCTGCCATGCCTTCACAGATAAAGGTTTGATCTATCGTCATTTTAATTGAAAACAGTTAATTAGCAGGGCCAGTATTAACAGCTTGTGATTTTGTTTTCATTATATTAGTTTGTCTGAAGCTAGTATCAGACTATATGTTGGTCGTTAAGTAGCAAGAAATTACAGTTTATTGCAGAAATCAACTCAAGTTTATTTTTTTTAGCTGAAAAATCTCAGACTATCTCAGTTGCTATCATTCTGAGATATGTACAGTGTGTGATAACCCAGTTTAAGGTATTCCTATCAAACATGCTTGTTTATGTGGCAAATATATCATTATCTGATATGTTTAACACACACTGATATCACTGTCAGCCTGTAAAGTCCAGTACTGGTCAGGCTCTAATTCAGTCTAAACTAAGATTCAATAGGCCTTTTTCAAAGACGATGTTTTGACATGCCACAGTAAGAAAAGCACAGGTATAAATAATGTAATGAATGATGTCTGAATTCCAGTTAGCTGCTTCAGGTTTAGGGTCCTGGTATTGTGCATGCTGGTTTACTGTCATGACTTGCTTTTCCAAACTGTGACGGGTCAAAATGTCTGCAGTGAAAAAGGACATATTGAAAACGGCGGTGTGTGTAAACTTACTGCTGTAAACTTTTTTATTCATACTGGTTCACTTTTGCCTTACATAGTCAAAACATTATGTTGAGCATATTCGAGTGTGTGCGCGTGTAAGTGTGTCTGCATGTGTGCATGCGCAGGTGCTGGGATTGGGAACATTGGTCTAGGGAGGGCAAGAGCATTAGATTTTTAGTTAGTTTGGAGTGGACGCAGCAGGGGTCAAATGGTTTAAGTGCTGTTTTAACAGAGTGGAATTTCGCCTGCTGTGGAGGTCCCATCTCTACCCCCCCACACACTTTTCCATGCAGGCAGCAGTGGGCTGTAATCACTAAATTACTGTTTTCACTCTCAGCTCCAGTCACCACACTGCGCAGCTCCCCCGCCTCGCTCTCCCTCTCCTGCACTCTTTCTCTCCCTCTCTCTCTCTTTGTCCTATTTCCTTTGCTCTCCCCTCTCTCCGCGTCCCTCTCTTTCCACCCCGTCTTCATTATTTATTGTGAAGCCGTCTTACTGTAAGCTGCCTTCATAAGAGGAAGACTGCGAGAGAGAAAGAGATGAAGATATAGACAGGGCCTGGGGATGGAGGTATTGAGGGGGGGGTGGAAAGTTAGGAATATGAAATGTATTCGCTTAATGCACTGCTGATGAAATGATGAAACACTGGGCTTCCTTAATGAGAACGCTGCCTGCCTCGCCATCGCTCGGGCTCTGTCTGTTTATCCATTCTGTCCACACTCGCATCTCCTCTCTAAAATGGAGCACTCCTCCTCAGTTGTACAGTAAAACACCACATTTTTCAAAACCTGGAAACCTCCTCCTCAGGGAGAAATTGTCAGTACGCGCTACGTATTTGTCACCCCAGCTGTTCCGGCTGTGAACAAATATAATTCACTTGAAATTTGGACTGAGTTTCCATGACATCAGAAGCGAGGCATCCTGTCCTCACGGAGGACCTGATGACAAATGAATCAACGCGTCCTTGAGTCAAGCTGAGGTAGGAGGCCACGCTAGCTTTCCTCTGTCCTCTCCTTCTCCTGTGGCACGGGAGAGGGGAGAGGGGTGAGGAGTGAGGAAGAACGGGGAGAGGAGAGGTTGTCATGGGAACAGACATGGAGAGCCCTGTGTGAGTGAAGAGGCTTGAGACAAAATGACAAAATAGCGAAGCGATTGAACGTGGGAGAGGCTGCACAGTCAGACAGATATAAAAAAAAGACAACATACCCAACATGGCAGCTCTCTGGAAATAACTCTCTTGTTTGTGATTCGGTGTTAAAATGAGTGCCGGCTGCAGCACAAGGAAGATATCACAAATAAAAGGTTCCCTTCCCTCGTAACGCCGTAAACTGTGTGCTTGTTTGTTTTTCTGTGAGGCAGGAAAAGATCTGCTGCTCAGTTTCTGCAGGTTGCGCTACTCTGAGATCCCCTCATCAGCCTCCGAATATACTTCATAACAAGGTGATCAAATAGAGTCGTTCTCTCCTTCTTTCGCTCCTCTTTCTCCCTTCAGCCGGTCCCCACCAGCCCCACCAGCACCTCCCCTACACCCGGTGGGACTTTGGGCATGTCCAAAATGGATGCCCCCAGCATGCAGGACGTCTACATCCTCTCTCCTGTCTCTGGGCTCTACAGCACCAGGTCAGACGCTTGCACGCACAGATGTTTGATGATGGTGATTATGTTGATTATCATGATCCTGTTGATGACACTGATGATGGCGCTGATGACAGTGATGATGTCAACTCTGCTCACCCCAGGGAGGAGCTGGGGCTGATGTCATGCGACGACATCAGCCGCTACAGCGTGAGCTCCCAGTCCGGCTCCAAAGGTTCAGAGGCAGTCAGCTACTACCTGGACCAGGACAGCGGCCAGTTCTTCTCCCTACTGGAGGGAGACGGACCCCCAGGGCCCGACTACGACAGGGGCCGCAATACGGGGGTCCGCCGGCGGGACAAGACCCCCACTCATGGTAAGACAGAGAGGCCAACTCGACAGTGTGAATGGGGCAGTAATGGCTGTGCTTGTTTTGTAAAGCAGCATGTTCTCTCCCACCAGTTTTCTCACCTTTTTTCTCAGAACTCCTCCTTGTGTGTTCATCACTTGCTTCATGGCTCCGCTTCTTTGTGTCTCTACATGCACACGACCCAAAACCACTGATCACATGCCTAAGGGTCAGTCCAAAAACACCGTCTCCAGCTCCCTGTCTGCCCCACCTGTGTCACCTTTGTCCAAGACAGCTTCCCCAGCATCCTGTACCGTCTTCGAAGACTCTCAAGGGGCCTATGATTCGCAAGGCGAGGGCCATGTGACAGGCGGAAGCATTAGAAGACTATTTTATGGTAGCCTTGCTAGCAATAGGTTACTTGAACTGTAAAGCTACCGTACTGTAAGCAGGTAATCAATGGAGTAGCACCCAACACAACTGGACTTGAAAGTTAGAAATGAAAACAACCTTATATTTAATCAGATTTTGAAAACTACATTTAATTCAATGTTTTTGAATTAACAGCGGGTCAGTGACAATGTATTGTGCAAAAGGCATCTCTCATAGTGACAAACCCACAGGGGATTATAACCTGACCTCGGCTCTGTGCAGATGTACTCAGCCTTTTATCCTCTTTTAGCTCATTGTTTTGGTTTTTACGGCTGTTAACCCACTAACACTGTTTTCAGCCACAGCAAGCAGCAAAAAAAAGCTCTATATGCTACCTGCCTGAGCGTTTAGCTGCTAAAGAACCAAATATTCTCCTCAGAAGCTGGTGGAGACCAAATTAGACTTAACAAATGAGAGTGACTTTTGTTAGTGGCCATGTCTTCAAAAAACATTAATGTTGCTTTATGCACTCAGGCGCAGTATTGAGTGGTCACCCGTGCTTTTGGAGTTTACTAACTGTGAACAGGCAACTTAGACACTATAACCTGAAAATAAGGCCATGTGACCTTTGCTTTGCGTGTCATAGCTGTCTCAAGAGTCTCCTGTCCCTTCCCCCTCACCTGCACACACTTTGTCTCACCTGTCCACCCCTCAAGCTGTCTCCCACGCTGTCTCTCAGTCACGCCTTCCCGTGACACCCTCACGCCCTCCCTCTAGCGGACTCTCTGACTGCTGATTGGTCGTTCCAGGTGACCTAAGGCCTGTTTCCATGCCCCCTGAATATAACTGGATGGCCGAGGCCAAGGAACCCAGCATGGGCAAGAGAGGGAGCCGAGGTACACACACACAAACACACACAAGTGCAAAAAAACACAGCCCCTCAACACAAACGGGTCGGACTGGTGCTGTGCTTTGCTCCATACTCAGCTCAATACATTTCAGCTCATCCTCTGGTTATCCATGGTGGTGTGGTTGTGTGAGGATACATATCTGCCAGGTATGTATCTGACATAGCGGCAAGTAAACATAAATGCAAGGAAATTGCATTTATACAGCCGCTCCGGAAATGAGGGTATTTCTATGTGACCAATTCTAACCCGCTTCACCGTTTTGTGGCGAGACTCGATCTGTATTCGACCGAGGTTCCTCCACTCTACCGTCAGAAAGTCCATGAATAACATTAAAGCACAATACTGCTGTCGGAGGTCTGCCTTTCTCCTTCTCTTTCTCTCAGTCACTTTTTAGTTTTTCACATTTAAGTATATGGATAATAAACAAATTAATTGAGAAGCTTTTTCTATCTGGAGCTAAAGCAGACTAGCACTGTCTGTGACTGACAAGATTTAGCAGTAGTGCCCTCCAAATCAGCATAATCATTGCAAACAGATTAGTTGTATGTCCCCGGCTGTGGATCCATGTCAGATACTACAGCTCTGAGGCACTTTTATCCCTTTCTGTTGGGTTTTTATCTGTAAGGCTCTATTCAACCTCATCTGTTTCTACTCTGGGGTTCTCCCTCGACTCTGCGACGCTATCTCCCCCTCTGTGGTTTTCCTCCTTCTGTCATCCGCTCGGTTGAGCCTGTCCATCCTCTAACTGCTCCATCCCTCTACCACCCCTTATCCCCACAGATTCAGACAACTCCCTGCTGCGTTACCTTAGCGACGACAAGATCCTAGTTATCGAGGAGGAGCCCGAGGGTCCAGGCAGAGAGAGCCGGCGAGATTCCACCAGACGTTCCCGGCGCAAGAGCCGCAATCCCAGCAGCCCTAGCTTTCCCATCAGCCCCTCCATGCTGTCCTCCACCCTGCGCCTAGACCAGCCACCTGATGCTTTGCCTGTATGTACACAGTCTCTGAAGTATCCTTTCATATCTGTTCTCCTATATTCTGGGTTAAATGTAGTTATTTTAGTTCTTCTTATGTCTCTTAGATGCGACTCTGTACCTTTGCTTTCATTTAGCATGTGCAGATCTAAATAATAGTTATTGTCTCTATTAGATTTTTAGACACAAAACCATGGGAAAATATTGTCCATGTTGAATAAATACAAAAGTTACCCTTTAATATAACCATCTGAGATGTTTAAAGGGGAAATCACTCTTTACCTGAACTGCTAACATTCATAATAATAGCAATAATAATAAACCAAATTTGTATAGCACCTTTAGTATGAGAAATGCAGCTCAAAGTGCTTCACATAAAAAAGACAGAATGAACATAAAAACAGAAATAGAAAACGTAAGATAAGATGGAAAATAAAACCCACTTGATAGTAACAGTAAAAATGGAAGGAATAGAATAAATAGAACAGAATAAAGAGAATGCTTAACATAAAATGGAAAAAACACTAAATGATAATAGTAAAATAAAGTACAGCCATGCATAAAATCAAGTAAAATACAGCATTTTAAAAGAAGTACAGCAATGCATAAGTTTGAGGCAAAGTGCAAAAGTTCCAGGCCTGTAACAGCAAAGTCATCGCTAGTTAAAGGCAAACTGAAGAGATATGTTTTCAGCTGTCTTTTAAAAATATTTTGCGACATAGCGACAACTCAGAGATATTTGAAATGTGACAAGGAGTCCCAACTAGACACTTTTGTAAGGGGTCACACGCTAATGAAGATGAAGATGGGAGGCCCAGGTTTAATCTTTAACAGTGTGTGTGTGTAAAATCTGTAAACGGGAACTATAGTTGTCTATTTTACTCTGAAATGTGGTTCACTGAACTAATCAAACAGGTGAACTAAAAGTAATTCCTGGTGAATTTTTATCAATCATATCATCAATATTGGAGGCAGAATTTAGGTAGTTAATCATTTCATATGTAATTTTTTGCTTTTCTCAGGCCTTTTTACAGCACACATGATGACTTGTCAAAGTAGGAACATTATGCTGGTTCTGTCCTATTCAGGTGCTCCAATCAGCTGTGACAGTGAGACAATACCAAGACCCTGAACCTGACACAGCCACATGGAATTCAGCCATCATTACTTTTATTATTTACACCTGTGCTTTTTCCTGTGACTTGTCAAAATGTCTTCTGTAAAAAAGACCCATCAGTGGCACTAAAATCACCTTAAGGGCTTTAATCCTGATGGAGCCACTTAGCAAACTGGAATTGAGTTACCTCACTCGCTCTCTCACACAACTTCCCTTGTCGTACAGTTTGTGTCTGTGTCCTCTCGGAGGGGAACTGTGTGTGGTTTCAGGATAGGTCATGGTGTTCACAGATTCACACACACTGTTGTTCGCGCATGTGTGTGTGTGTCAGGTAGAGGAGACAAAGGAGAGTGAGGATGATCGTTGTCATTGCATGGCTGCCAGCTTCATGGATTATGAGAATGACAGTAACACTCTCAGACACACCCCTCCGTATCTTTGCGTTTTCGCTCACGCACACGCAAGCACATATGCACCCACACACTCACACACAGAGGCATACACAAACAGACACACTCTGGCACACAGGAGCACATTTGTATGCAGGGTAGCCATCTCACGACTCGTCCTAACTCATCCTAATATCCCCATCTCCTCAGACACGCCTGAGTCTAAATAGGAGTTTATTCAGGACAAACACACACGCACACACACACGCACACACAAACACACACACATACAGACACAAACACATATCCCTGTGAGCAGGTGTATGACTCAGCATCAGCCAGACCAATTACAAGCGCAACTGACAGACTGTGCTTAAAACACGATGCGCGCAAACACGCACACACATACACGGGCCGCTAACAGCTTAGCTAACGCCAGCCCTCTCTAACCCTCTCAGCTGTGTGTCTCTCGTGGTGGTGACTCATATCTGTTCGGTGGCACATGAAATAGCCTTTACTGTCCTGCACTAACGAGCATACGCTAACCTTAATGACCTGCGTGTTTTCTCTGTCTCAATCTCTATTTTCTATTAACACTATACACCAACATTTAAGCAAAAAAAACATGTTATTTGAACTTACTGATGGACAGTTTGGAGTGAAGTTTAATGTTTTCATGGTTTGTCACACCCCTCAGTGTCTCACACAGACACACAATGCGCCCCGTCTGTATGAGACGCACCAAGCTTTCCATGGCGTCCATGGCGATATTTGAAGCTCAGCACAAGGTGATGCAGTATAAAGAGCAGAAAAGTCCATGTATGCAGGAGGGATGGGTAAAACACAGGCCTTTCACCCAGGAGACCAGGGTTCATGTCCACTTTGAAGCCAAAAGGCAACACTGACTTAATGTACTTAACTTGCGTCACATACATAAATATTCTTATTTTAATCCAAACCCTGATGTTTTCCTAAACCCAAACAAGTGTTTCTGGTGTCTAAATCTAATCAAACTTCAACCATTTCACAACACTGACCACGTGTTAGAAAAGCTTTTAAAGGTTTTTAAGGTACCCTTTACCATACAGATGGTAAAGGGTACCTTTTGCATCCATGTGAGACGCGAAGGGGTTTGACAGAAACATTAGCGTTTGATGACTTGGGAATGAGAACAGGTTGAGATTAGAGGGCCCCTGACCCTATCCTAAGTCCCAGAGCATGTACCAGGTGGGCCCATTCATCTATATGGAAAAAAGCTTTTTGGGCAAGAGATTATTAAAAAAATGTTTTTTTATAATCCTCAAATGAAAATGTAAAATTGTGGAAAATGCATTTCATTGGGAGGGTTAATAGTAGTGGTTAATATCAACTTTTGAACAATTCTTGCATCAGCACACCTGATTCAATTATAGTGACTATGAAACTATGCATATTGCTTGCTAGTATTGTATTGAGTTGTGTTTTAGTTTCTGTCTTAGTTTTTCTTTTTTATTTACGAAATTTGTTAAGTTCCAACTTTAAGTATCTAAGTACACTTTTAAAACAAAAATTTATTATTATTAGTAGTAGTAATAGTAGTGATATAGTAAGTCAGATGTGTATTATGTGGCACAAGAGTAATAAGGAGACAATACCCTTCATGTAAATGTTTATCTGTGTGCAGCCATGTAGGTGTGGACAGTTGTTAGAAGCGCTTTAATGAAGTCTTTTTTTCTTGCCTCTCAGCGAGGTGCAGACACGCTGCGCGCAGACACAACAGACAGGTGAGTTTGTGTTTGTGGTTGTTTGTGGTTGGACCACATGCTTGTGATTGATGGAAGGAGTAGTAAGAGTCGTTTGTGGTTACATTCAACCCTGCGTGTTCCGCCTGCAGGTACTCCGGCTCAGGAAGCTCAGGAGCGGCCTCCATGAGGAAGGTAGGAGAGGCTGTGCGGCTGACTGCATTTCCCTTCCTTTATGAATCTACGCATACTAGTTCTGATGTACCTGAGTTTTTAATAACGCTGTCTTCTCAGTATATTTTTATTCTGACTTAAACCTTTAACGAAGCAACAGAGGCCTCAGTTTTATCAGCAGCCTCCTACCAAACACATCCACTGTTACATGGAGTTTGATTGGATTGTGTCCAAATAATAGCCAAATGTACAGCCAGACATGAATAGAGAGAGATACCTGAGATTAAGTCCATTCAGGACTGTAATAATTAAATAAAAGATAACAGTCAGATGAGGTAAATTGCTTTCCATATTTAGGTTACTGTGACACAGGAAGCTGTCTTAGTCATTAGCCCTAGCCTCTCCTCCAGAGCACTATGAGTTGTAGCATGCAGTGAGTCAGCTCAGTTGACTATAAACAGATATTTATTCGGCTTTGTTACCTAGATAGACAGCCTGCGGGTGTATACGGCTACGTTAATGTCGATACCTATAGCCTGCTCACATTAGCTTCTTTGAGATGCATCAGCGAGTGTTTGCAGTTTGCTGACATAATCCAAACACAAAATCCGATTTAGAGACTATATCTTCCATTGAAAAAAGAAATAAAAGACTCTTCCTCTTGGAAATGAAAAGTTTAATTCATAAGCAATAAAAGTCATCCTTGTTTCATTCAATACACTGAGGGGGGTACAGCCTTGTTTAGTCTGTATGATCAGTAGCTTACGGTGGCTCATGTTATCTAATTCTAGCTTTTTTAGGTAATTAATGCTGTATTACAAACATTACTGAGCTACTGACTTCATTGACTACATTTTTGCGTTAAATATCATCACGCAATTGTCACTTGTGGCCACAGTGGCCATTATTCAGCAAAAGTAATGCCACTAGCACGGCTAAAAACACAGAGAAATTCATCAACACTATTCCTATACGAAGCACTGAAAATCTTGAACCTTTTTGATGCATTTCAGTGTTTTAAATGACTAAAAGCAGCCCATTAGGGCTAGCTAAGGTGATGCAGTTCACAGCATCCTGGTATCACTGTGGTTTTAGTCTCAGTGGCAGACAGCATTCAGCTCTCCATCACAGGTTGTAGGTCATTTCCTGGCTGTAGCCGCTTTAGTATTGTGATCCCTCTGTGCCTGTAATCCTCTCTGCTGTGTGCCTGATAAAATAAAAATAAGCTAAACATGGAGAGTGAACTGCCTGCAACCTCCCTACGTGCATCAGCACCAACCCAGAAAGTTTGCCTGAACTTGTCTTTTCTTGGAGCTAACACGTTTTTTCTCTCTCTCCCCCCTCTAGTCTTTCCATTACACCTCTCTAAGAACGAAAACCAAAAAGCGAAGCAAAGGTTGGCACGCTGGTTCATTTTCTTTTGTATGATCTTCACAGTTCTGCCAGTGTATGTATGCTAGCATAGGCAGCTCCAGAAAGAGTGAACATTTACATGACTGAATTGCAGACTCAGTCTGACAGACTTTAGCTGCTGTGACTGGCATGTAGACTGTGGTGTGTGAGAATCATAGAATCAAAAGGACAGTTGAGACAGGCTTCGTGATGCAACATATTGCTTGTGTATGTGAAAAGTCCAGATGTACGGTACTTGATGAAAACAAAATACACAGCTGCAATAACACTGCACTTGCAAAACAGACAACTTGCATTCCCATTCACACCTGCCACACCTGATTGATTGTTCAGCTTTTTTGGATGCTCCCAGTTTATCACTGTCACTGATGTAATGCTGTAATAACTAATACATTAACTTTGCAGATGTGCAAAAAATTCTTTATTTTGTAGGGATTCAGTAGTTCGCATTGCTTGCTGATTGCTTGCTGCAGATGTAAAAATAGTCCAGATATTTGTTCTGTCCATACCCTTTCAGTATTAACATCGCTCTGTCCGCTCTCGGCAGGTTCCCTCACTAGTGCCAGTCGAAGGAGAATTTCCTGTAAGGACCTGGGCCACGGTGACTGTGAGGGCTGGCTGTGGAAGAAGAAGGATGCCAAAGGCTACTTCACCCAGAAATGGAGGAAGTACTGGTTTATCCTCAAAGAGTCCTGCCTCTACTGGTACACCAACCAAAATGTAAGGAATCACATTCAGCTAACATTGTATCCCATTGTCAGAGTCAAACTAGAGTTCGTCAGGCAACACTTTTCCTCCCTGCATCTTCATTCAGGTTTTTTTTTAAACCAAACTAATGTACCACAGTCAGATGTACAGTTGGAAAATATGCCAACAAAGGGGCCAATTTTACATGTAAAGGGCAGTCTGCATCTCATGGAGGGTGTTACTCAGCGTGCAAAAACAGCTATTTAATGTCTGCTGTGGCTCTGAAGGGAGCTTTCTAAAGGCTGAGAAAATAAAATAAAAAAAACCCATCAGGGATATCTTGAGTTACGTTCAAGACTTTTCATATGTGGAAACAAATCTGCATTATATTCTGGGGACATTGACTTTGAATGATGAAGGCATTTATCATCTCTAATAAAAGATACAATTGAGTTGCATCATGGAATTGTAGGATCCAGTATTTTTGGAGGTTGACTCATACTATGGACTAAAAATCTGAATATTTGATTTGCTGGTTCTTCAGTCTTGACCATTTTCTTTTTACATTTCTCAGAAGTCCTCCAACTTTTATGAAAGTGTAATATTAAGTAGTGTACCTCTTTAAATATAGATGCATTTGACAAATATTAAGATCTTATATCTACACATTAGAACATTTAAATGACCATGTAATTGCAATGTCCCAAGTTAGAGTCCAGATAAGTATTTTCACCAAAAAAAAAGCCCCCAACACATTAGACATTATTGAAAGAAATTAAGGATAAATGTTACAGAGAAAATGCTGCTTTTCATCTCTCAGAATCGAATATGTATCACCCTTTCTGCATCTGTGCTTTTAGCGTCCATACAAAGGCTGCAACAGTTACTTTCTTTGTTGTTTCACTGTTTGATTAATCTGGCTGTTTTTTCTTGAATAATTGATTCATCATTTGGTCTATAAAATGTCAGGAAAGGGGAACAAATGTCCATTACATTTTTCAAGAGCCCAGTATAGATGTTCGGATTAGCTTGCCCAGACCCAGTAATTAACTCTAAATGTGATAGTTTGTTCACATGACTCATTTTTCTAGCTAAGATAATCATATCTCGTCTATCTTTTTCATGTCAAGTGGTGACAGGATTTTATCTCAGCCAACATAAACAACATATGTTATTTTCATATGCTTGACTGGAGTACTACTATGCCAAATGAAATTGGTATATCAGTATGTATGACAGTTTGTTCTGTGTGTTGATGATGTACCACCACCCTCCATCTGTGTGCGCCTGCAGGATGAGAAGGCTGAGGGCTTCATCAGCCTCCCAGAGTTCAGAATAGACCGAGCCATAGAGTGCAGACGGAAATTGTGAGTGTCCCTCACATGTCGCCGAAATTACTAATCAAGCACATTTGCTCTCACCCACACAACATGAGCCACAAAAATACTAATCAGTCTTCTTCTTCCTGACTGACTGCAGTGCCTTCAAAGCCTGTCATCCCAAAATCAAGAGCTTCTTCTTCGCCACAGACTGTCTTGAGGAAATGAACAGGTGAGTGAGTGGGTGTCTCTGTGAGTCTCTGGGTGCGTGTTTGTGTCTTCATGTGGACGGCAGTCAGATGCCGAGGACGTCACATGTTCTTTCATGAATATTTTAACTGAGTAAACCAAGTTTACACAAGGCAACAGCCCACACAACACTGTGCATGAATAAGGCATGAACCTGGCCCTCTGTTGTTAAATGTAGAACTGCGTATGTGTGTGTAAATGTGTGTGTGTGTCACGTGTGTGCTTGTGTGAGCAGGATATCATAGTGATATTTGCAGGAGTGCTATCTGATGAGCTCTAATTATCCACACCTATCCTCAATAACATGCAGAGATAATTGGGGGAGTAATTAACCAGCTATATTTGACTCCATAGGTTCATGTGTGGAAGCACTTTTGCACACATTTACAAATGTGTTTGTATATGTGTGTGTGTGTGTGTGAATAGGTGGCACCAGAAAAATATCCTTATATGTCTCTTAAGGTAAATCATGTCATTTTGGTACACTTTCATCAGGGTTTACTAGATTCTGAAAGGCAATCACATAGGAGTGTCAGACTAATGTCTGGTTTGCAGCTGGAAAATGTTGTTGAAAACATGAGCACGATTGATCAATCAGTGACATTCAGTGCTGCAAGCCTTGTAGCTCCGAGGCCATTGCAGAATACTTTAGATACTGAGCCTTCTGGTAAAGATGCAGTTCCCGAGTTTCTACAAGGTTCCTGGTGCCCTGAAACTTTTTGCAGTGAAAATGGGCTGTAACACACAAAATAGCCTGTGTAGGCAGCCAAATAATCACAAGTCACACTGACAATTAAATCCAAGGAGCCAAAACTGAAGCCCAAAACTGATTGTGATAAGGCTGCAGTTTTTCTAAATGTTTCATTGTTCACAGCAAATCCCATGAAAAGACCAAAATAGGCAAAGCGTTGCTCCATCTCTCAACACTTTCTGATTTCCCTTTGTCTGTGGCTCTCAGCCTCTAGCCCATTTGTTCCTAATGAAGATGTGAATCTTTAAAAATGCTCACAAAGACATAGGCTTATTAATTTCCTACAACAGCTGGGTACTGTAGTTTTTAGCAAACGTTGCTCAAACAGGAGGAAATAGAGCATTTGTTGGGAACTATTTTCATTTGGTGTGCCTGTATGTATGATGTGTGCGGCATCAAATAAAAAATAAAATAAAATGTACATGTTCGTGCTTATGAAGGAATATGGCAGCCAGTGCAACAGTGTGGCTCCCTGATATGTTTTTTTAGACAGCAATGTATTTCTAAAGTACAGAGGAACAAGCTCCGTCAAGCTTTGGCTACACACAAAATACTTGTTAGTTGGATCAGCTCATCGTTCATCATCATCCTTTAGCACACATTTCCTAGTATGATAAGTTTCCTGTTCCTCACGCACAGACTTGGCCTCTATTCTTAGTAGCAACCTTATTATTAGGTGTCTGCAGAGAGTCACAGGACAAGTCGGGATCTGCAATGGAGACAGACAGAGGGATGGGATGAGGACAGGAAGTGTGCTTGTAGAGAAAGAACGCCATCTGAGACTCGCTGCTGAGAGAGAAAGGGACAGAGGATTGTCACTTCTCTCTTTCTGCATCCATCTCTCTAATTATCTTGGTGCTTTTCTCTCCTCATCAGGGGGATGAAGTCAGTTAGACACATATCAACTGTTAAGAGACACCTTTTAAATTATTTAAAGGGAAAGTTTTTATTCATCACCTACCATTTACCCAGTATAACCCATCATTTCCTCTCCTCCACTCTGCTCCTTTTTTAATCCATCCTCTAATTCCTTCCCCGTCCTTACTCCTCATCCCTGGCCTCGTTTTTCCTTTCCTTGCTTCCTATAGGTGGATGAACCGGCTGGGGCTTGCTGCTATTGGCTACACACCAGATGACAAGGTGCCGCGCCCTGATGAAGGTGAGACAGATTCACTTGGCCAAATATGACAGACTTTTACCCTTTCGCCTGTGAATTGCTAACACGTATATGTGTGTGGGTCTGTTTTTATCTCACTATCAGACTACTGGAGTGAGAGTGACCAGGACGAGGTCGATGGCTCAATGACGCTCAAACAGGAGGGACCCTCGTCCCTCTGTGATACTTATCACCGCACACCATCAGTAAGTACACACACACACACACACTCAACATTTTCTTTGCAGTGTTTCATTCTGATAGAATATTTTATTCCTAAAAGCCCCACAGTTTTCAGAGCTGCATAGACCAGAGCTCTCAGCATTAATAAAACATCAGAGTGTGAGAGTCTCTGGTTCAGTAAGCAGCCAAGACCATCACTTCTCTGTGTTCTGCTGCCAGAACTTGTTTTCATTCAGACCTCTAGGTGGCGACAGTTGCCACTACTCATCACATCTCTGGGAGATAATGAAACACACTTTTACTCAGAAGATATTCAGACATGCACACTGGTGGCAGTGGTACCATGTTTTCCCATTCCTGGAGTTACTCATCTGCCATCTCATTGCTTTTTTACATCTTTTGGTCTCTTTCTGCCTTTTATACTTTCCTGTCCTTCTTTCTTCTCTTGTCCGTCCGTCCGTCCTTACACGCCTCTTCCTTCTCCTTGTTTTGCGGGTCACATCTTCCTTGTATCTGTGCTCACATTTATCTGTCCCTCCCCACTCCTCTCCATACTAACCAACCCCCATCCACCTCACAAACCCTTCAGGCTAACCTCCTTCACAGTTATGACCAGTTGCCCCGCTCAGTCAGCTCCATGAGCCTCATGCGCTCCACACCGTCCCCGCTCCCTCCACCAATGAGTGCCTCCACCTCCCCCATCCCTCCACAGATGGTCTCTTCCTCCTCCCCTCTCCCGCTCCAGGTCAATTCCTCTAGTCCCTTCCCAGAGCCCAAGCACGGGCGACATTTCTCCAGCGAGTCCACGCACTCCCACTCCTCGGCCGAGGACCAGCGTGGAGACGGCATGGGCATGGGCACGGGCACAGGCAGCACCAGTACCCACTCATCAGGCTGCCGCTCTTCCCATCGTGAGCGCCGCTCCTGGCAGGACCTCATTGAGACCCCTCTTACCAGCGCGGGGCTGCACTTCCTGCAGACGGCGCCGGGGGAGAGTGATTACGGAGGCCTAATGGGGAGCATGGCTGGAGAGATGGGGCTGTACGGAGGGCTGGGCAGACAGGGCATGTCCCCAGAGAGGCGCAGGCAGGCCACGCTGCCCGTACGGAGACACCACGCCGCAGAGAGGGACAGGGAGCGGGACGGGCCCTTCCCTCTGGAAAGAGGACCACACTCGCACAGCCACACACACCGACGCTCTCACAAGCAGCGCAGCCAGAGTTTGCCCAGGAACAGGGACCCGATGCCAGGAAAGCTGTTACACACCTCAGCTCATATGGAGGAGAGGAGCGAGGATGAGGAGGCAGAGGGGCAGGCTGCTGATATGCTCCAGGGTGAGGAGGGTAAGGACATCACACACAATGTGTTTTATACAAGACAAACCTCTTTCAGAGGCATGGGTAAAAAAAAGTCTGTCTGGCCTTCAGAGAGATAGACTTCTAAGTAACAATTGAGGCAAAAATATTGTGCAATACATTATTATTCCCACATTCAAAAATCATCATCAGATCAACAGATAAATAGAGGATCAAGGGCAGGTCATGTTATTAACAGGATATTGTGTGATAGCATGATTTTTATTTATCAATTTATATACTCCAGTTCTTCTTTCATTTCAGTTCACTGTCATAACATGCACACAGCTCTCCTGTACTGATATTAAATAGGATGCTACACTGTCATGAGTCAGGACTAGCTAGTGAGCCAGAAGACGAAACAACCTGATTGAGGTATGGCTACTAAGTTTAGCTGGTACAGCTCTTGCAAAGCATGTTTCTCAATTGCAGTAAAGTGTGTGTATAATTGCACTGGTATTTTTTCTGCTGTGTTGTTTCATTCCACAACTTTTAGAAGAAACCAGTATCACAGGGAAAAGGAGTGTGTGACTTTTTGAGGTATTATCTATGACATAATTAGAGGAATACAGTTGACTCATAAGTTAAAATGGTCATAACTACCAAAAATAATAGTAATTAAATACACACACATACACAAATTGAATGGACATGAATTGGAAGTCACAAGATGATCGTATATGATGTCATATATTGGAAAGACTACAAGATTAACCTGCTACACAAAATTAGGTTTCTGTTTTTGGGACTTCTCTCTTATCTTTGCTTTTTTTCTAGTGGAGAAAAGGAAACTGCAGCTTTACATTTTAAGGTGAAAAGAAGTTCAAATGACGAGTCTGAAGAGGGAAAATCAGGCTTTGGTAACCTCTGTTACAATAGTCTTTGTATAAAGGAGACATGGACCAAAAAGTTTTTAAACCATTGATTGTTTGGCTGGATGATAGATGCAGACAATGGTCCTCAGGAGAGAACATTTTAATGTTCCTATCCTGAACTTCTTTTATTCTTCTTTGTATGGTTTGATAGCTGAAATGGCACTTTTGGAAGACACAGCACTGTTTGGTGGTGTTTCTGTTCTGTCAATATTAAACCAGGACAGGAACTAACGATTATTTACATTATCGATTAATTTGCTCATTTGTTTTTGGATTGATCAATTAAACTTTTGGGACTATTAAATGTCAGAAAATAGTGAGTCCAAGCTGACTCCTACATATTGCTGGTTTTGTTCTACGAACAGTCCAAAATCCCAAAATAGTCAGTTTACTATTAAAGAAAGTGAAGAAAACCACCAAATATTTACATTTTAGAAGCTGTCAGCTGTGAATTTCTGCCACTTTTTTACTGAGAAAACTAATCGATTATCAATATGGTTGCTATTGTATACTAAGCTCACCACTGTCTATCCAAATGGAGCTCATCAAGTCATTCTAGCAGTGAATCTGACTCTAACCGCTCCTCTCCTGGGTGTCTCAGACCTGCGGGAGTTGAGAGTCGAGAGCAGAGAGAGGAGGGTGTCGGAGGGAAGGGAGCGGCGGGTGTCGGAGGGCCGCGAGCCGGAGCCGTTGGACGGGCTAGAGCAGCTGTACCGTGCCCTGGAGCAGGCCAACGTGACGGCTCTGGGAGACCCAAGACCCTGTAGCAGGCAGGAGCTCCGACGCTGTTTCACCCAGAGAGCCAGGGACCCTCTGCTCAACGACAGGCTGCACCGGGTCCGAGCCCTCCGCAGCACCTTGAAGGTAGCACAAACAGAGGATTCAAAGGAGAATTTGATGTGTGGCAATTCTATGTGGTAACCCCCCAGTGCCTTTTTTTGCTCTCCCACCCACCCCCCAGGCCAAAGAGTCCGAGCTGGCAGTAATCTGTGCCCTCCTGGAGGACCCTGGCCTGTGCTCCCAGACCTTCAGAGAGTGGAAACAGTGGCACAGCGAGCTCTACTCAGACATCTGCCAGCTCAGTCCGGGCACCAACGGCCAGGACGACCTCTCCCCGCTGGCTGCACCTCTCATGACCCACACACACTCCTTCATTGAGACACATGTGTGAGAAAGAGAAGCGAAGCAACGACTGAACTGATACACACACTGACTTACACACACCCACTCTCTCACACAGACACACACACACAGAGCTTTACAGTAGCTGAATCCTCTCTCCTGATCACGACTCTGAGCACGCACTCACACAAACACACACTGATACACACACACAGGAACACACATTGTAAGATGTGTAAATATCATAGAGGGAACAGTCTGAGACCTGCGTGTATGAACTTTTGATAATCCTGAGGACCCCACAGGGTGCCTATTGCATGCCTGAACAGAAAGCATTAATCTTCCTTTGTCTATGGAACTCAGCATAAACTCCACACGCTTGTCGAGCAAAATGGAAAAAAAGGAGACTTTTTAACATGTTTGTTCCTTTGTACTCTCTTGGTTTTGCTTTTTTTTTTTTCCAGTTGATTTTAGGGAGCAGGGGGAGCTATGTAGCAGCAATACAGAGGAGAATCCTTTTCACCACAGCACTGTACTACTTTTGTACTGATGAACTTTGCACCCAGAGCCACCAGTTCTCCCCCTTTCTCTCTCTATCTTTTTGTTTTTGTTTTTGTTTTCTCTCACTGCATATCTCGTTGATTTACAGGGACCTCACTTGTTATTCCAGGCTGATCTGACGGGACAGTGTGGGGAGAGTAAGGGCAGTGACTTTTAGCGTAAGACTGTGAGAGGTAGCCGTCAATGCTGGTTCATCTGTTTTAGATGAAAACAAGCGTCGCGAGCATTGAAGGAACCATTGTGCAGGCTAGATGCACTCTATTTCAAGCTGTGAACTGTTCAAAAAAAAAAAAAAGACAACACACAATTTTATCTGCAGAAGGAGGCTCCTCTGATGGAGTGCCATTCAGTTTGCTTTCTCTCTCTCCCTGTCTTTCTTTCTTTTCCTTTCTCTCTCTCTCTCTCTCTCTCTGTGTTTCTGTCCATCTCCTCCTTCTCTTTTCCTAATTGTTCCTTTGTTTCCTCTCTCTCTCTCTCTCTAGTCCTCAAAGACTTGTGTATATGTGTATACTGCTGTGTATACTGATGTAAATGTTTGCGTTCCACTACCACTGTGATATGCTTCTAGAGGTAGCGGAGGGAAGACAGAGAGTATGTATTTGCGTGGGTGCAAAACAATTTTTTTTTTTTCCTTTTTTTTTCTTAAACAGCGAATGCAAGAGCTAGAGAGTTCTTTTCAAAGGAGTCACTCACTACAAAGAATGCACTTTCTATATCTCTATATCTCATTGGCTGCATCACAGGGTCTATGTCTCATCGGCCTCTTTACCATTGCTGTTCAAAATATCAGGTAAAAGCATTTGCCGTCTCATTTTCTAAAGATTTGTGTACAGTCTACAAATATATTTAAACATAGAAGAGTATATAAATCTATTTACGTTTTGTGTCATAGATATAATGTAAAGTATGATGTATTCTATGCCAAGGTTCTGCAGTGTCCCCCTCTTCACTCTGTAGATGCAGGGTGTTTAGCAGTCGAACAACTAGGAGGCAGACAGCAACAACAACAACCACCGTCATTGACAGCTGATTGACAGTTTTTAATGGTTTACATCACGGCTGACCCTTCTCCTGGTGATGTGTTGCATGAGAAAAGGCCTGGGACTGATTTGATTGGACAGGGTAAAATATTGTGGATCATTTGTGTTCTTTTTTTTTGCTTTGTTTTGTTTTCGTTGCTTTTTATCTTCCTCCCATGATTGCAAGATAAATTAGACTTGTAGCGCATGATACATGCAAAAATACTGTTGAAGAATGACCTTTTATTTATATGTTCATAGATTTGGTGTATTCTTTCTTTTCATTAGATAGTGTTTAAAGACACACACTGTACAATAACTGAGGGAGGTAGTTTTGCTGCTCAGTTACTTGATCTAATGCAGATCCTCCTTTAGCATGCTACCAGGAGGTTTCAATTTAATGTTTTGGTTTACATAGAAAGACTGACTCATGTCCAAAGGCTTCAGGAATCTTACCTGAGAGACAACAGTACAGTTACTTCTAAAATGAAAGCGATTTTGACATTCCCTCCAAGCATATGGCTAATACTGGGTGGTCAGAGACCTCTACACTAAATGGTCTGTAATGTCTGTGAAACTCGGATGAATCATTTCATCTGCAATATCAGGCCAAGGACTCAACGGTGCCCCCCAGTGTCAAAGACTCTGAGAGACATGCGTAGCACCTGCTGCATCCAGCACTATCTGTACTTATTCTTCATATTTTACTGTAATTCTTTGAGTGTAGGTTCAGGTTTTTTCATCATGTCACGCTGTCGTGAAATATCAAACACAACCCAGACATATAGCTCATGTTTTTTGAACAGTTAATTTGAGAGTACCACAAAGAAACTAAATGATGCAAGCACTTTCCCTGTGCCTCCCAACACTCTCTTTGGCATTGATGGACTGATTATACTGACGATCCTACACACACATAGCTGTAGAAGAGTTACAATACAGTTTTAGTCTGCAGACCTCTCTACATTTCTCATCTGTAATGTTGGTCTTCTTTTTCCAACCGCTGCTCCGCTGAGCAGGTGACATACTGTAGATTAAGGAGTGCAAGTTATGATTTGTAGGCACAGACTGTGTTATCCCTCCCAGATCTTTGTGTGTGTAGACCTGCAGAAACAGGCCGAAAAGGGAGATTCCACTGTGTGTTCTTTCAGGGGTGTACACCTCATGGTACATTGCACAGGTGTGTAAGATGTAAGTTGCACTGCGACATTAAAAAAGGAACATATTGCTCTTTTTCAAGGATAATATTAGCTTACTGTTATTCTGTACATTAAACTGACTAAAGATGATATTAAAAAAGAAAGAAAATGACATTTATTCTTCCTAAAGTAGCCTTTTTTGGTTTCATATATATGAATATATATTACAAAAAATACAGATTGTAAACTTAAGTTGTTAAACTTTGACTTCAATAAACTGAATCCTCTGCACTATGAGCTATGTTCTGTTTATGTGTACCTTTTCTTGGATTTGTTTTTGTTCTTATGTTACCAGGAAAAAGACTCTTTCTCCAAGATGTGGCCACAAAATTAGGTTATAATACCAGATTGACCTCAGTTAATATTGTACTTAGATTGTTCCAAATCCCAAACAAATTTGAGATTAATCAAATTACCAAACACATCAGAGTTTCAGTGGAGCAGACCTGGATCTTTTGAAGCTCCTTGGGGTGTGGGACCCCGAGGCAGTTTCCTGCTATACCTTGCCTCTAATAATCCACTGCATGTCATTAACAGTTGTGGAACTGCAGTAACAGTTACATAGTTTTAAAATGGTTTTAAAATATCAATAAAAATGAAATGTGATATTTTACTTTCTAATTACAAGCAAGCAAATGTACCAACCAACAGCCATTATCAGTATTGGGCAGCTTGAGAACACTGTGTGAACATACCTGCTGAATGAGATCACTGTAGTGCCAGCCTGTTGCAGGTGCCGCTTCAGTCCAGTAGGTGGCAGTAGCAGACCGTGGATCGGACCATTCCGAAGCTGCGAGTCAGAGCCCAAAGAAGAAGGAGGAGCGCTGTCATGGCGGCCAAGGTGAATGCTTGACATTTCCTCTCCGGCAAAGTTTTCTGTGTTTAATGTGTATATGCGCGGACACATTGTTAACGTCAGCTGCCCCAGAGTCGCTAATGCAAACTTGAACTGACTGTCACTTTACAGGCTCCCAACGCTGCGCTGCATGACAATAGCTTTGTAACTGTATTAGCCTCGTTGAATGAGAAAATGCTAACAAGGCAGCGCCTTGCTACGTTAGCTGACAACAGCTTCAGAGCTACTTCCACTAATAATTGTCTCCTAAACAAGTATAGCAGCTTTTAAATCTTGATGTTTGTCATTACTGGCTTCGTTAGCCATTATAGACTGTTTTGGTACATTTTGCAACCATCTGACCACAGTGAGAGGCAGCATTACGTTTAACGTTAGTTAGCTTAGTTTGAGTCGGTTGGAAGTTACCTCAGTATCCAGTAAACGTAGTTATAAATATTGTGTTGTAAATAACAATGCTTTCGCTGTCCTGTGCGCTTTACTTTAGTACAATCTGACGTACTTCTAAGTCCACTAACGTTACTTTTATTTGATGGCTAGCGATATACTGAATATGCAAACGACAAACGTATAAAACATGAAAGTACCCAGCAGTACACAAAACCATTACAGTGATCTCCAGCTGGACCTTCTGAGACATGACAATTTAGGAATAATAGTCCATAGACATGATAGAGCTGCATAATCATATAACAATAACAATTATCACACTACAATTCTGCATAATGACAACTTTAACTTTTGATGCTGTGATAACATTAATGTCATACTGAAATTATGACTGCAGGACTTTTACTTTTGATAGAGTATTTTTGCATTGTGGTTTTGCTACTTTCATATATGTAAAGCATCTCTTCCACCACTGGTCCACATGAGTCATCTGTCTATCAGTGATTAGTGTCTGTGACACTAAAGTGCACTTTTACTGTGTCCTAGGTGGTGATAGTGGCCGTCCCGACGGTGCTAAGCATAGCCTCCATCCGGGTGTATACTGTGAGGGAAGCGCCCACTGAAGGCCTGGTTACTCGAGAAAAGGTATGGCTGTCCCAGAACATCAGCAGAGAGCTCACTGCCATTCACTGAACGTCATAATGACATGCTGACTCTGCCTCTGTCCCCAGCTGAACATCTACACCCCGCTGCCACAGTCCGCCCAGGCTCAGTTTGTTCCAGAGAGGCCGGGTGTTATTCAGAGTGGGTTAACCACGGCGAGAGAGAGCATACTACCATTTTACCTGGCTGTGAAGGTATTAAGATTCTGGTGTGTGTATCTGCAGTGGCACATCAGAATAGATTAATGTTTACGTACACCAGCTGCTCCAGGATGAAGTCAGACTTTTTGTCACATCCTGTCAAACACTTTAAACTGAAAAACACCAACCCTTTGACGGATGTATGCAAGTGTTACATCAATGGAACATGAGCTCAAAAACATTGAAGAGGTCTTATCTTGCACCTGCAGTGTTAGTTTTCCAACCCTGATTTTTGTTCCTCTTGTTTGCGGTTGCAGAGCACAATCCCACGTGCTGCAAGTGCTCTGTGCAGGTACGATTTTGCAAACAGCAAAGTTCAGGAGTCAGACAGGAAATAGTGCTCTCACTATTAAGGCCGCAGCTGTGAGACTTGCTGCGAGGAGATTTGACAGTTTGATACTGTTGGAAGATGGGGGGAAAAAACACTTTACACTGACTCAGATGTATCAGTTTCAATATTGCCTAGATAGCTGAGATAGTTGTGTTCTTGCTGGCCTGTTTAAGGAGTTGAATTCAGCTGTGTCCTTTGTTCCCGGCAGGGTGCCTGTTTCTCTGTGAAAAGGGGAAGTGTTAATCTGTACCATGCAGGAGAGGGTGAGTCAACAGTAGGTACTGAACTGAAAGTTGTGTGTGTGTGTGTGTGTGTGTGTGTGTGTATATATATATACACACACACATATATATATATATATATATATATATATATATATATATATACACACACTGCTAAAAAAAAAATAAAGGGAACACTTAAACAACACAATGTAACGTCAATCTCACTTCTGTGAAATCAAACTGTCCACGTAGGAAGCAACACTGATTGACAGTCATTCACATGCTGTTGTGTAAATGGAATAGACAACAGGTAGAAATTATGGGCAATTAGCAAGACACCCCCCATAAAGGAGTGGTTCTGCAGGTGGTGACCACAGACCACTTCTCAGTTCCTGTGCTTTCTGGCTGATGTTTTGGTCACTTTTGAATGCTGGCGGTGCTTTCACTCTAGTGGTAGCATGAGACAGAGTCTACAACCCACACAAGTGGCTCAGGTAGTGCAGCTCATCCAGGATGGCACATCAATGCGAGCTGTGGCAGGAAGGTTTGCTGTGTCTGTCAGCGTAGTGTCCAGAGCATGGAGGCGCTACCAGGAGACAGGCCAGTACATCAGGAGACGTGGAGGAGGCCGTAGGAGGGCAACAACCCAGCAGCAGGACCGCTACCTCCACCTTTGTGCAAGGAGGAACAGGAGGAGCACTGCCAGAGCCCTGCAAAATGACCTCCAGCAGGCCACAGATGTGCATGTGTCTGCTGAAACGGTCAGAAACAGACTTCATGAGGGTGGTATGAGGGCCTGACGCCCAACACAGTGCAGGACGTTCGGCATTTGCCAGAGAACACCAAGATTGGCAAATTCGCCACTGGAGCCCTGTGCTCTTCACAGATGAAAGCAGGTTCACACTAAGCACATGTGACAGACGTGACAGAGTCCGGAGACTCCGTTGAGAACGTTCTGCTGCCTGCAACATCCTCCAGCATGACCGGTTTGGCAGTGGGTCAGTAATGGTGTGGCCGCACAGCCCTCCATGTGCTCGCCAGAGGTATCCTGACTGCCATTAGGTACCGAGATGAGATCCTCAGACCCCTTGTGAGACCGTATGCTGGTGCGGTTGGCCCTGGGTTCCTCCTAATGCAAGACAATGCTGGACCTCATGTGGATGGAGTGTGTCAGCAGTTCCTGCAAGACGAAGGCATTGATGCTATGGACTGGCCCGCCCGTTCCCCAGACCTGAATCCGATTGGACACGTCTGGGATATCATGTCTCGCTCCATCCACCAACGTCACGCTGCACCACAGACTGTCCAGGGGTTGGCGGATGCTTTAGTCCAGGTCTGGGAGGAGATCCCTCAGGAGACCATCCGCCACCTCATCAGGAGCATGCCCAGGCGTTGTAGGGAGGTCATACAGGCGCGTGGAGGCCACACACACTACTGAGCCTCATTTTGACTTGTTTGAAGGACATTACATCAAAGTTGGATCAGGCTGTAGTGTGTTTTTCCACTTTAATTTTGAGTGTGACTCCAAATCCAGACCTTTATGGATCAATAAATTTGATTTCCCTTGATAATTTTTGTGTGATTTTGTTGTCAGCACATTCAACTATGTAAAGAACAAAGTATTTGATTAGAATATTTCATTCATTCAGATCTAGAAAGTGTTATTTTAGTGTTCCCTTTATTTTTTTGTGCAGTGTGTGTGTGTGTGTGTGTGTGTATATATATATAAACTAACAAACTCTTGGTGCTTTAAACTTAGTTATAATAATATTGATAGTAATAATAAACTGGATTCATATAGAACTTTTCATACAAGAAATGGGGCTCACTTGAAAAATGACAGAATGAACATAAAAACACGGAGAGAAAATTGCTGGAAAATAAAATGGAAAATAAAACCCACTGAATAATAATAATATTTTGAGTTAAAAATAGAGTATATAGAATGCAGAAAATCAAGTGCCACTCATGAATTTGTACTGATAACCTAAAAACAAAACATGTATTTAAGCTGTTTATTTATGGCCTAATTAAATGACTTCTCTGTTTACTGATGCTATAGTATGGAAGTTGCATCGTAACATACCACACTCTAGTTGTGTTGGATATGTTAAATATGTAAGAGAAGCATGATTGCATCTTACTATCCATTAGTGACACTGCTGCACAAAATGTTACTGATTATTATTGCCCTCTGTCTCACTACTCTTACTGTTACTGCTGCAGAAAACGCCACAGTGTCAGCAGTTCAGAACTGAGAAAATGAAATGAGTATTTGACATCATGTTGACTGTGTTGCTGTGTTTTCCAAGATATGTACTATTACCTGAAAGACCCTCCCCCGGAGTTTCTACCCAGATTTGGTACCATCACCATGGCTGGACTGCTTGGCATGTTCTTGGCACGGAAAGGTAAGCTGATCCCCGGTCACTTATCATCACAAACACTTCCAACCATTGTTTTTCATCTAACAAAATAAAATCAAGTGTATCAAATGCATCAGTATTCGGTGACATCTAAACACAAACAGTCAACCTGGACAAAGTAAAAGTAAACAAGACAAAAAAAGCCTTTTATGCTGGATTCTACATACGCCGTTAGGTAGACAATCAAAGAGTGTGTCGGTTCGACTTCCTGCCCCTTTGTATGTAGAGCATCAGTATTGATCAAAGAACTCTGTTTCCTGTCCAAGGAAACCGTCTAATATTTCCCTTTGCACCATCATAGACTGAGAACTTTGTACATGTTTTCTCCACAGGATATCTAAACAGTCAGTATGTGGTATCTGGATGTATGTGTCGGCATTGTGCTTGAAACTATTTCACATTAATAGACATGGAACTGCCTTGAGTCCCTTGCAATAACGTAATGGTAATGCAATAGTTGTACATAATAGAAAAAGCATTACATGTTTTTGTTCATATTTACAGTGTTCTCATGTTTTGGACTTCTCATGTCACCCTGAATGTGGACGTGTGAATATAAAATGCCATAAAAAATACAAACGTCGCTTATTTACAACCCCAATTCCAAAAAGTTGGGACGCTGTGGAAAACATAAAACACAATGTGATCATTTGCTAATCCTTTTCGACATATACAAAGAAAACATGTTTAATGATTTTTGGAAATATCTGCTTATTCTGCATTTGATGCAACAACAGACTGGGAAAGTTGTGGAACGCTCCAAAAACACCTGTTTGGATCATTCCACAGGTAAACAGGTTGATTTGTATTACACAGCGTCTTGTAATACTTTCGTGGATTTGGTAAAAACGGTAAAACCACAGATGAACAACAACAGCGAGTACCACAGTAAGAAAAGAAAAGTTTCCGTTTCAGTTTTTTCAGCACTCTTTGTTTTTGTCTTCTCTCTGTGGGGGAGTTGGTGTCATGACATTTACACATTAATATTAAATTAATTTTTTCCTGATACAGACACCTGTTCACTAAACCAAGACAATGATTGCCATTCTTCATTGTCAACTCTATTTCAGGCTCTCGTTTCAGGAGGTTAGCCGTTCCTCTGGGCCTGATGAGTACAGCCGCTTCGGTGTGCTACCCGGCCCAAGCGGTGGCTGTGTTGAAGGTACCGCTGCTTTTTCCAGCGTCTGCTGTCTCTGACAAACCTCATTATTTTCAAAGTTTAACTCTGTTATTGTCTTTTTCTCCCAAAGGTGACAGGTAAGAAGGTGTATGCTGCAGGGCGGTGGAGCAGCGCTGCGGTGTCTTCACTGTTCACCCCAAAGCCTCAGGAGGCTGTCACCAGAGAGACTGCTGCTTCACAGCCACAGGTTAACAGTCATATTGAGTTAGTGAACAGCTTTATTATGATCCGTATATATGTCAGTAACCAGCTGCAGTTGAATAGAAAGTATTGTAAAGCTGTGAACCAAAACTCACTTTCCACTTAATAATTTCCCCTCTACACTTTTCACTCGCTCAGAAAATTCCTCCTTTCTCTCAATAGGTTGTTTTCTATTTCCTGTCCTAGCACTTTGCCCTTTTAAGATGACTGGTGTTGTGGTTACTGTACTCTTTTTGCTTTACATGTAGTCGCTTGGAGATTTTTTTCATTTAGAAATTAAAGCTCATAATGCTGTTAATCTCACTGTAAGTCACCCCGTAATGTCAGCCAAATGCCCGAAACGTAAAATATTAATTCAAGTGATCACATTTTTTTTCTCTCCAGTGTAATAAATCTAACCTATTAGAACAAAATGACCAAGAAAATTGTAAAACTGGTGCTTAGATTAAATGTGTTACGTCTGTCACTGACAAGTACAGTTTTAGTGGAATTAATAAAATGTTGAAATTCATCATCATCATGTGATATATTATATAATAGTGAATGCAAGTCTTGGTTGAACAGATTTGAATCTTTTTTTATCCACATGTTGTTAGGCAGCCACAGTGCCAAATCCAGAGTCTGCAGCAGCTGAGGAGGAGACGTCCTCAGTAACACTCGCAGAGATATCCCCCGACCAGACCCCTACAGAGTCCAGCACAGGTATTATAGATATTGATCTCCGTCTGCTTCTTTTTGATTCAATCACACAAAGGCTTCTGCTGATGGTCTTCTGTATTCCCTCTTCTGTCCAAATCCAGTGGCACTTTCAGTGCCGGCAGAGACTAACACCTCCACAACCTCTGAGGAAATACCTGCACCTGTTGAAGGTGAGGAACCCTCAAACACAAAACAAGCAGCAGAGGATGTCTCTCCTGACGACACCCCAGCCGAGTCCACGCCAAGTTTAGAACTGGAGACACTAGAGGCTGCACCGCCGGTGGCCGCTGAAGTCGAGGCTGTGCCGGCGGAGGCCGCTGAAGTCGAGGCTGCTCCAACCGAGGCCGCTCCAGCAGGGGCTGTAACAGCAGAGGCTGCACCGGCGGTGGCCGCTGAAGTCAAGGCTGCACCGGCGGAGGCCGCTGAAGTGGAGGCTGCACTGGTGGAGAGTGCTCCAGCCGAGGCTGCACCGGCGGAGGCTGCACCGGCGGAGGCTGCTGAAGTCGAGTCTGTTCCTTCCATTGAAGAACCACCTGCTTCAGAGGCCTCAGACGAGCCAGCAGGTACCGTACATATTCTGCTCCATAATGTCAAAGAGCAGAAAGTTATCTAGGAATGAATGTGATTGTTTGAATGCTGCTGTTGGTACAGGAGTAGATTCATTGGTACTGATGGAATTGTGTAAGTGAAGAAAAATGTCAATATGAAAGACATTTTGAAACTAAAAGCTATTTGTACATCTCTTTTTACAAAAGCCAACCAGTACTGTACACTGATTTGTTGTAACTTGACAAAATGAAAACTTTCCAAACATTATTTCTATTAGCAATATTAGCTTGAGGCCGCAATAGCCCTCATAACACAACATCTCCTGCTGCTGACCCCGTGTTGTTTTGTGACTTCTCCACAGTGCCCGTTGTGGAATCAGCTGAGCCTGAACCTGCTCCTCATCCCGAGTTAGCTGACCCACCACAAGTGGCCGCTGTGGAGGAGACACCAACCCCGACGCTCACAGCACCACCTCAGCAGCCTGCAGCAGAAGACAGCAAAGGTAGTGTGAACACCTGCTGCGCTCACTCCACTGCTCTGGTTTGTGAGTAGGGCACACTGACTCACTCGTACACACACTGCACCTCTTCAGAATGAGCTGAATTCCAAGGCAGCTTGGAATTTAGTCACAAGTTTCACAGCCAGCTCTGAAATACATGCACAGCACGGCAATATACGAACAGCTGCAGTGAACTCAGTTTCTTTACTAAACATTCAGATGCCATTTACACGTTATTTACTCCAGATGTGAAAATGAGATCTGTATCTGGACACGTTACAGGTAGTCTGGTTCTTGTTCTGTTGAGGTCTTAGTTCGGTGTAAACGCAACATGGTGGCATCCGAACAGAATGTTGACACAGATATTTTTTCTCAACTTACATAGGTTATAGGTTGTTCAGATTTAGTTGTAATACTGTAATAAACTGACAATACAAGGGAAGGAATAACTTGATGTATTACATTTGTCACATTTACAAGAAGGGACAAATAATTAAGAATTTGTTGTAAACAGTGTGTCAGAAAGTTTATAAAGTTTCCTTCAACTCAATTCAAGATTCAATTCAAGAGTCTTTATTGTCATTGCACATGTCAATGAAATTTTCATTGCAACCCCCATGTTAGATGGTAAGAAAGATAAGACTAGAAAGAGTGAATAAAATTAAGATAACTACAATAAAATAAAATAAACCAACATGCAATAAAAAAAATATTCGTGAAGCAATTAAAAATATAACAGAATGAAAATATACTTAGGCAATAAAATATACTAAACAATAAACAATAAAATATGGAAGTGAAATGTGCAAACAGAATAAAATAAACAAGCAGAATAAAATATAAAATATACACAGTGAAATGTACCGACAGAATAAAATATGCCAATGGAACTGAAATGTGCTGATATACTAAAATCTATATAATTAGCGTATATGTGTGTACATAAAAGTCAAGTACACAGAAGGTGCAGGTGGAGGTAGAGGTGTAGGTGTAAAGTGCGGTGTGCAGTGTTCACAGTTCACACAGTCTCTCACTGCAGTGAGGGGCTGCTGGGGGTGATAGCTCTAACAGCTCTGGGGAAGAAGCTGTCCCTCAGTCTGTTAGTGGTGGTGCGGATGTTCCTGCACCGCTTTCCTGATGGAAGCGGTACAAACAGTCTGTGGCCCGGGTGGCTGGGGTCCGTGGCGATGGATCTCGCCCTCTTTCTGACCCGACCTTCATATATAGAGTCTAGGTCAGGGAGGGGGCAGCCCACGATGCCCTGTGCAGTTTTAACCACCCGTGCCAGTTGTTTCCTCTCCTGTGCCGTGCAGCTGCCATACCACACTGTCACACTGAGGCAGAGGATGCTTTCAATTGTGGCCCTGTAGAAGTTAACGAGCAACCGAGAGGAGAGTCCAGCCCGTTTCAGCTTCCTGAGGAAGAAGAGCCTTTGTTGTGCCTTCTTCACCAGGCGGGAGGTGTTCATGGACCAGGAGAGGTCAGATGTGATGTGGAGGCCCAGGAACCTGATGTTGTCCACACGCTCCACCACTTCTCCGTCCATGAGGAGGGGGGCGTGATCCGTCTTCCTGGACCTCCTGAAGTCCACAATGACCTCCTTGGTTTTCCCTCAACTCAACAACTTACAAAACTGCTGGAGCTGATTTGCTGCCGCCCCAGATTCCTCACACAGGCTTTGCTCTGGAGGACAGAGACCAGATATCAATGAGGATAACGAGAATGCACTGACAATACCAGGTGTAAATGCAAAGGCAAGATCAGATCGTTTCTTGTACAGATAATGTATGCAGATCCCATGTTGATACCAGTTGTCAGTAAGGTATCTGTGTCATCCAGTCTTAGAACAGTGCAACTCTTCCATCTCATCTTTTAGCAAAACACGCGCCATACTTGGCCTTTGGAGAACCCATCTCTATATTCAACAGATCGCTGAGTGAATGTGTTCTGCAAGTTTTTTCCTGCACCGTAAACCTGTGGGACTCCAGCAAAGAATAATATCCACCAAATAAAACACGAGGGGGATCTGATGTAATGCCACCGGAGTCAACATTTGATTATGTGCTGCCTGAAAACTTGAAGTCATGCATTAGACCCACAGTTTGCAACAGTCTAGACAGCCTGGCCTTTACCTGACCGGAAAGATAATGTTAAGATTCAGTGATGCCACATTGCGTAACACTGTATTCTACAACGGAAAAATAATAACAGCATCTGTCTGTTTGCTCCAAATAGACTCAGTCTCATAGGAAAATAAATTTCCTGCTGTACCGTACTGCAGATGTCATCTCTATGTGTACTCCCAGCACAAGGAAGCACTAGTCCAGCAACCCTCCATGAGAGCAAGAAATTAGACGTGAGAGTTAAATTTCTCTGATTATATGTACGTATGTAATGACCTTAACTTATATGTAAAACATGCAGATGTCACATTGCTGGATTTCTACACAGCTCTGAGTGGCTCGTTGTCACTCTGTTATGTGCATCCTATAATGCATAGCTACATATAACATGTTTTACTCACAGATTATTAGTGAGTGCTTGGATTTAGTGGATATTAGTTTGAGTGGGGTTCACTTACATTCTGGAGGGCAGAGCTCCGTATCAGAAGTCCTGCTGTTCCCCATGAATGTACCAGCTCTGTGTGCACATTAAACCTGGTAAACTGAGCACAATATTAATTCATTGGCTCAGTTTCAAGATTTCCACATCTTGTTTTTGCCCATAATTGTTTCCTGTGGTGCAAAGACAAATTTCAGATGAAGGGTGATCACATGAATCTTGATCTTATCTTGTGTGGGAAGAACCGCACCCACACAAAAAAACCCAGCACATCCTGATGACTCGGAATTCAGGTAATCGTAAGCAGAGCGTGACCCTGGTGCTCTTTATTTTTAGTCTTCTAGTTATTCGGTTAGGTTATCTAGTCATTTTAGTTTGTTCTGCTGATGCATTTGGTATCAGTCTGGTTAAACAGATCAGCTGAATCCTTTAAGGCACATATGTCAAACTGATTCCATAAAGGGCCGCGTGGCTGCAGGTTTTCATTCCAACCCAGGAGGAGCACATCAGGCCAACCAATCAACATCAAGGGATCACTTAGTTGTCAGCTGAAGACTGAGATCAGCTGATTAATTGATTCCAGCCTGGTGTGTTCCTCCTTGGTTGGAATGAAAACTTGCAGCCACGCGGCCCTTTATGGAACCGGTTTGAGATGCCTGCTTTAAGGTGTAACTTGCCATGTTTCTGTGCTAGTGACTGAGATTTTGTTGCATTTCTCTTGCTGCCCTCCAGGTGGCTCTGGTTTCAAGCCAGACCCTGCTCTAATGGACTTCGGCCAGTCCAACCCTGAGGATGAAGACCTGTACAGCACACGCAGTTGAGATACCACAGCCAGCTGCAGGAGAAACCTCATTCCCACACTGCCATCTCATATGTCATTCAGATTAAGCAACACTCGGTATCATTATGCAGCGTAAATAGGCCATTCGGCAAGCAAGCAGAGTTAGAAAGTCCTTCATCAACATTTCCATTCTCATTTTTTCAGCCCACATCTTTTATTTTTCTGCAGAGAAGGTCTGAGTATATTTGCATCGTAGCAGCAGTGCAGTGGATTCCAGTACACAAAGCGGTCGGTTTGTGTAGAAGGACAGAAACCTGGAAAAAAAATACACCCACAACTTCTTACAAGTCTTTAAATTCACAGATGGCAGACTGTGAAATGTTCTCTCTGTATGTGTCATTGAACAATAGCTGGCTTTTGTGCTGCAGCTTTCATTGTCATGAATGCATGGTGCTTTTATTTATTGTGATTTAGCCCATTGCCTTGGTACATTCAAAATACTGCACATGTGCTGGTAATCTTTACAAGATGGACTACCCCCGTTCCATTTTGTCACATCAGTAATTGTCGTCAAATGTCGTCAAACCAAAAATAAATATATATTTTTCACAGTTTCATGTTGCGTCTGGTCAAATACTTACTTGTCAGTAGCAGTTAGTTGGATTATTTATCGTCATGCACAACATGCTCAGCACATCTGGACTTATAAAATAACAGTTTGACTGGTGAAACATTTGTCACACAAGCACACAACGTATTACATATACAGTAGTTTAGGGAAGTTCAAGGAAGTTTTACTAAACAGACGCTCTCTCATCATCACATCATGAGCAGCTAAACGTGGAATAGATTTTATCTTCAATCAAACCTAAATCACATCAGCCTTCTTCTCTCTGTAGCTAATGGCAACCACAGCTGTGCTCACAGTGAAACTCTGCTTCACATGAGGCTTCTCACCGTCTTATTTTTCACAAGATAATGTGTTTGTGATTTAGGTTTGCAACATCGGCGGCCCATCTCCCTGCCTCGACACCAGGAACAATGTGTGCTCAGCATCAGGGATATTACACTGTGACCTATTTTGTAAATGCAAAAATAAAATGAATCATACAAACTTAAGTCCACATCCTTCAAAATGTCCCAGTTAAAACCTCTCTAGGTGCTGCTTTTCAGACACACTGACAAATATTTTTACAACATCTCACATATCACCACTGACGGCCAAAACCCAGGCTCATTTACTGTGTGTAGCAAGAAGTAAATGCATAATTAAAATCTAAAAACTTTTTGCTGTGGCAGTGGCGTGTCTCTATAGATGAAACGATGGTCTGTTAGTCCAGACAGAAATATCCCAACAACTATGAGGTGAGGTGCCAAAAACCTTCGTACGGGCATTCATGGTCCCTAAAGGATGAATCCAGCCAACGTCAGCATTTCGCTCACTATGCCCATGCATCACCTCACAGAGCTGCTAGCGTGGCTGTAGACTCTCCGTCTTGTTTCGTGTTCTGTTGCAATTTACTTATTTAGTTGGTCCAAGTTGTAGCAAGTCAGAAACTGACTCATTCAAATTTAAGCAATAATTTAATTTTAGAACTGCTCCTCTGTAAGTACAGATTGTCAGACTTCGGGTAAACCTGATCCCGAGTGATACAGTCGCTGTGGTTTCCTGCAACACAAGAACAAATATTACTCATGGAAGTGATTGTCATACTCGGGAAGTCTGAGCACGTGTATTAATCCTGGGAATGTCGTACACTTTAAAGCATTTTTAGTGCCACATGTTTTTGCTTATTTCTGCGAGCACACGGTTTGTGCAGAGGGACTGGGCTATCTGTTAACATCTTTATAGCTTCTTTATTGCTCCTCAGAGGAACCGGAGCTGCCTGGACCTCATAAACTCTGCATGAGGTTGACCAAAGTCGTGACCCTGGGGACTGCGTGTGTGTGTGCGTGCGCTCGCTCACATATGTGTATAAGAGAGGGAGATGTCAGATCAATTGCATGTCAATACTTTCTCATCCTTCTTCCTGTTGTACACGGAGGAAAACACATGTGGGAACCAGGCTTCCTGTGGCATCGGAGCTGCAGTTTGTGCCGCTGGTTTGAGTCGAGGGGTTAAGGGACTCGTGGGCTGTGTGTGACTGTGCTGTTTTTTTAGCCGAGTGCTGCCAAATGTTCTGATGCAAAAAAAAAGAGGCAGAAATAACTTGGTGTCCTGCAATCATTATCCGCCACGGCATCAGCAAAACCACATGGAGCACACTGACTCGGTTAAACAGAACAGAGAGAGCGAGGATGCTGGAAATCTGTGCCGTCCTTTCTTATCACATGGACATCTTGTAGCTATAAGCTGAGGGACAGAGGTTTCAGACCCCCTCCCCTCCTCTCTAGGGTCCCCTGCATAGGGGGCCCCTTTCCTAACAGTATCCCACAACAAGCAGCAGCTATGATTATGTTCTGAGAACTAATGTTGGACTGGAGTCCGCCATGTCGTCCAGAGCGCTCTCAGATTTGTGCCGACCAGCAGAGAGGAAGCGGGGCTCCCAGTCCTGACCCCTCACCTTTCACTCCCATGAGCCGGATTTTCCACACAGGACCTCGCGAGGCTCATGGTTTTTGGTGGTTATCTTCCCAGGGTCCGGCCAGCGAGGAGACCCCCACCGTCAAATAAACACATAGCACATTTATCAGCAAAGCGTATAAACATAATAATTATGTAAGTCATTTAAGGGGGGTTGTGAGCACAGCATGTGTTCCCTTCATTCGTGTGGGTCAGCTTGTGTACATGTGTGATCTTCTACATATTTCCTCTATTTTCTCCCTCATGAGTGTAAACAAACTCAGATGTTGGCCGGTCATCCTGTTCAGCGGAAACATACGCTGCACACAATGCACACACACTTATTAAAGAGAAATAATTGTTGTTTTGCAGACTGCCGCAGCTGTCTCTAGAACTTTTAGTTGCGGCAACATCCACAGAAACACGATAATTATATATATATCTCGTTAATGAGTGCGAGTGTGAGGAGAGGGAAAGAAACTTCAGCAAACTACAGTGGCAAATACAATTAAATGTTTTTAAAGCAGGAAAAAAAGAGAGAAAAATAATTGGCTGGGAGATTGATGTCCAGTAAGAGCTGTGATGTAAGTTGAGGTTTGATGCTCTCTGCTCCATCGCTCTCCTTATCTGCCGCCTGTACAGACGCTGCCTGTTACTAAATCCCTGTGTTTGGACCATCAGACAAACACACACTCCCACACATTGTCAAACTGTTGATAGCTCAGATTCTCAATTTATGCATCCAGCACCCGAGAACAACAAGAAAAAGAGAGGCAGATTTGAATTTGGCAGCAGAATTAACGCTTACATGCCATGAATGCCATTAAAAGTGAAACGAATCAGTAGTGCACTGCAAGCTGATTCAGTGGACTGTCTGAAGATAGGATGAAGTGAGATTGCCCCTCCAGATGTTGACAAGGGTCAAAGTTTGGCAGACGGGAGGTATTCTGAGATAAAAACAAGTGAAAGGAAGAAAGAAGAAAAGTGGTAGTCAGCTCCTTTACGTGAGTGAACGTATGTAAAAACCCAAAAGTCCTGCACTGAAGAGTCTACAGCCAAGCTCGGCCCGTAATCCAGCAGCAGCGTGCTGGCGGGCTCACGCCGACAATGCTAACATGCTGCTGAGGCTGGAATTTTTCCAAGCCTTTGGTCGTTAATTCAAGTGTTGGACAAATTCAAATTTTGATCCGATTATGGTGCAAAAGCGGTGAAACGACAGCTCGACGTTGCTGCCAGCAGAGCTCAACGTATAAAGTATAAAATGGCCAAAGTGCGTTGAATGTGTTTAAAATAAAAACAGTCACCTTGCAGATGAAATGTGTGAGCTGCTGTTCCTGATGCATGCACATGCAAGCAGGATTTCAATGTTGCGGCTGCTGGAGGTGGATCCTGCTGGACAGTTTCATCTTCAAACACTGCATCGCGTTTTATAAACTCATTTTGTGTGTCGAACGGAGAGGTGCGAGATATAACTGTAGCTGTCAGATAAATCTAGTGGAGAAGAAAAAGTAGACCGTTTCCCTCTGAGATCTGGTGGCGTGGAGCCATAATGGAGCAGAAAATGGTCTCATACTTAGTTACTCTGCAGCGGTGGATTACAGAGAAACTGCGGGGAGGCAGAGACAGGTCTGTTTTTGTTCTGTCATCTTGTGTTTGTGTTGGCCAGCACGACACCATAAATTTCTGTTTTTAGTTACTGCATGTCATGACTAAGGGCCCTTGGCTTCTCTGAGCATGTTTGTGTGTGTGTGTGTGTGTGTGTCTGTGAACAACTGCGCATACCCAGCATGCCAGTGGAAGAGCAGAGCATTAGCAATTTTCCATTTCGGAAAGCCAACCATCCCATTTTAAACCATTAATTTTCCTAATTGTCCCGTATCCTGCATGAAGGTACGGAGCTCTTCATTTGCGGCCTTCAAAATCTGCTGCTCTCCTCCTCGCCTTCATCAGTCATCCTCACCGTCGGCTTTCCCACGGCTATTAGAACATGTCACATCCTGATAGATACTCAATGGAGCAGAGTGCGCACCGCGCACACGCGTGAACACGCATGTAAACAGAGGCGAGCACGCCTGCGTGGACGCACGCATGTCAGGCCGTGATTAAACACATCCAGTCGCACAAGCATTGGCGCACACATGAGCGCGCACACACAGGGAGAGCTGCATGCTCACGCCGCTGATCAAAGGCGCTGTGATGAAATCAGTCTCCGAGCTTTGTGCACATCCCTCATTAACTTTCACCAGAGACTTTAATGAAAAACCACTGGAGGGAATCTCCGCTTTCTCCCCTCTTCCTCTCCAGCTCTCCTTCTCATCTCCTCGTTCCCTCCCCGCAGTATCTGCTCGTCCTCCTCCTCATTCGTCTTCCACGCCGCGCCTCCCCCTCCTCCCCCTGCCCCAGTGGCTGGCTTGACTTCCGCTGAGGCAGAGTAAATATTTCCCATGGCTTATCTGACCGCTGGCAGGATGAATGTGACACAAAGTGTGAGGCTCTGCTAATTAACACACAGCCTCCGCTGGCGGGGTCAGAGGCCCCCCGGCGGGGACAGTTAGGGCTTTAAAAGTTTGACACCTCAAACACCCTGGTGTCCTGTTCATTATGCTCAGGTATGACACGTGGCTGCGTGTCTGCAGTCGCTGGAGACTCAGCTATTTCTCTAACACACATCTCGACTTGATTTTCTTACTTTTGGCCTTTTCTGGTAGAAACTCTTGGAGGGAGGAAAAAAGGGGGGATTGAATGAAAAACAGAGAGAGCAAGTCTCTCTCTCTCTCTCTCTCTCCCTCCCTGCAGGCTGGCTGGTGTCCAGGTACAGTCCAGCCCTTCGATCATGATGGAGGTGTGACGTGGAACCAACTTCCCTGTTGTGCAATCGTCAGGAGGCTCTTGGGGGCTATAAGACCAACTCATCTGGTTTCTCAGAGTCTGTTTTCTCCACCCACAGACACAGAGGCATGACATGGTCCGCGGTGCTCGGCTGTGCACATTTCTCTTAGAGGGGTCGAGGAGCAATCGTTAAGGCATGGACATTAGCCAAAAGAAGCACTGAAGACTGCTTGACTGCTTGGACCAGACGCTCGACCACTGAAGGTAAGATGAACTCTTTGAATAGGTACAACTCATATAGCAAGTCTTTGTTGATTGATGATCTCTGTTTTAGCGTATTTACCTTTTTAAAATAAATATTTTATCGATAATGCATTCTCTCGGCACGCAGGACTGTAATGGGATCAGTTTCAGTAACTTTTAAGACTCCTGTGAAACTATTCTAAAATCTACATCATGAATGTTTCAGAAAAGGATTTCACTCATTAGAACAAAATAGATTTTCTGAGGGATCCATTAAGCAGCCACATTATTACAACGCCTTCATACGTATTTCATTACTGCCCAAATTCAAGAATGGTGTAATGTATTTTTGCTGTGATTAGTTATCAGGCAGGACAGCTAATAAACACTGGAGCCAGCTAAAGATTGCTGCGCAGGGAAAGCCTTTTTTTTTTTGGTCCCTAAAAGGCGGCTGAATTGTAAAAGCTCTCCTGTTTTGTTTTATTTCCAGCTGACCTTGGAAAACTTAAAGGAGGGAAGTCAAATTGTGTGACGCAACGGTACGTCCAGTTCCATTATGGCATTCCCAAATGGCCTCTCCCTTTTCAACTCCACCGCCGCCCCCTATTCAACAACGGAGGCCTATCGGAACGCCTCTCTGGACTGCACAGACTGGCCTCCCGTGCCCATGACCGCGGTCATCCCCGCCATCTACAGCGTTATCTGTGTGCTGGGCACCGTAGGCAACGCCCTGGCGGTGTGCGTGCTGGCACACGCCAGGTCCTCAAGGAGAACTGTCGCCAACACTTTCATGCTGAACCTGTGTGTGTCGGACCTGCTGTTCCTGCTGTCTCTCCCGCTGTGGGCCGTCTACTACTCCCAGGGCTACAGCTGGCCCTTTGGCTGGGTCGCCTGCAAAGTCTGCGGCGCACTCCTCAACCTCAACCTCTATGCGTCGATCTTCTTCATCACGAGCATGAGCGTGGACCGCTACCTGGCCATCGTGCGTCCTCTCCGCTCCCAGAGCGCTCGTAACACCAGGCGCGCCCGGCTCACGTGCGTCCTGGTGTGGCTCCTGGCGTGCTCTTGCTCAGCGCCTACCTTCTATCTGAGGGACACGTACCACCTGGAGGCGCTGGGCGTGGAGGGCTGCGTTATTCTCTATCCTGATCATACCTGGTACATAACCTTGGCCTGGATGAAGATTGTCCTGGCCTTCCTGCTGCCGCTGCTTGTCATCTCTTGTTGCTACTATGCTATCGGCAGACATCTGATGGCTGATACGGGGCTGGTAAGAATGCAGAATCCTTCGCATCCCTCCAGCGTGCCATCCTTTAAATCCCAGGAGAGCTGCAGTAAACCGGAGAGACCTCCAACCCCGTGCGTGAGCCCCAGCCACGGCGCCAGCAGAAACCTTGAGGGCAGGGGGCTGGAGCGGGTGCTGTGGACGGTAGCTGCCGTGGTCATGGCCTTCTTCCTGTGCTGGTTCCCCTTCCACTGTGTGACCTTCTTGGACGTGCTGAATAGCAAGGGCTGGCTGAACAGCTGCTGGGTGAACTGGACCATCCAGAACCTCACCCCCCTCACCCTCTGCCTGGGCTTCTCCAACTCGGCCATCAACCCCGTGCTCTACTGCTTCATCGGAAACCATTTCCGGGGCCGTCTCGGGGGCCTCTGCAAGGGCGTCTGTGCTCGTTTGAAGGCCCGTGGGGAGGAGCACAGCCAGAAGAGGGGCTCCTTCAGCACCAGGCTGAGCTCCTTCTCTCGGAAACTCAGTGACCTGAAAGACCTGGCGGTTGTGGACCCCTCTGGCCCTGCTTAACCGCCCCCCCTCTTTCCTCTCCCTCCTCCGTGTTCACACCCCAAAGAGTGATACGTCAAGTGACTGCTGAACTGCAATAAGCATGAATGTGTGAGACGGAGCTGTTACTATAACTGACTGACTCAATTCCAGCAGCGCTCCACGCCGCCCTACAAAGACAGAAAAAAAGTAGCTAAAGAAAAGATGAAGCTGAGGAAAAAAGGGTTTAAAGGATTGAAGCTGGTGGAGCGAATCGATAAATTATAAATGTAATGCCTTAAATGGTGCAGGAGGCAGCTATTTCCAGCCAAAAAGCTCTAAAAACCCTCTGTACACTAGCTGCTCAGCAGCAAACAGCAGACAGGCACAGTTAGCGGCTAGCCGGTGAACAACTGCAGCTAAAGAGCCACATAGTTCCCTCGGGAGTTGGTGGAGACCAAAAACAGGGCTGAAAGGCAGTAAATATTAGACTTACATGCTTGACAGCCTTGCTCCTGTTTCAGCTGCTGCCAAGAGGCCATAAAAGTTCATCATCGACCAGTTCTTGTAGCTTTAAGAGTGCAGTGAAAAGCCTCTAAAACTGAAGGGAGGCTGGGGTGGCAGCCACAGGCTACTACGCTAAGCTAGGCTAGTAGCGTTTGAGCAGAACTAGCTCAGCTGCTGTTTTTGTTTCATCATCACAGTTGGATTTAGCTTCTGTGTCATTTACAGCCTATGGGAACATACATTTATTAAAGATGTTGTAGGATGAATTTTTCTATGACATGAAACAGGTTCGAGCGAGCAGGTAAATGTAGCTTTAGCAGAGGCTAACTGTGGCTAACTCACCAGCTAGTTTTCATTTGAAGATAAGCTTTTTAGTACTGTTTTATAGATTTGCAAACTATGATGTTTTTTTGCAATTATACATTTCTGTGGCATAATAATATTTTGTATGGTAAGGCAAATGTCAGAGAGTTATATTCTGCTCTGGACTCCACTCTGAATGTGTAGCTGCTGCGTTTTGACTGCACAGAACAGAACAGGCCAAAACATTAATGGAGTACAGATGTATAAGGGTGATGCTATTTTACTGTTCTCTTTAGGAGCAACATATTACATGTGTAGCCACGTAACATTATGTATCATTTGTATTGTATTATTCTGTAAAGGCAGTTTAGGGAAATAAAAATAACTGCATTTTTCGACTTCATGAGAAATAAAGTGAATACTTCCCTAAAAATTCTGCTTCTGTGATTGATGTAATTATACCAAAAAGGAGAGTTTGTCGGGTTAATTTAGTCCACACATGCGCAGATTTTGTGAAACTGATTCCATTTGCAATTTTTTACTTCCCTTTTCCAAATCTTAGTCTGCCCTCCAACAGCTGTGGCAGAGAGCTTTCCCCCACCTGGGAACGAGAGCGCTGGGATTACTCTCGGCCTGGCAGATGGACGCTCCGTTTCCCCCCTTTTTCTCCCCTCTCAGAACGCCTCTCATGGATTCAGTACATATCAAGGCCAGATATCATAATCTCATACTAATGTCCTTATGATGCATTCCAGTCCAGCCAGTTGTGTTGGTCGAGGGAGCAGCTAACTAATCAATGATGTATCTCGGCCTGCTATTTGTGTCCAGTATAGATCTGCTGCATTCTGCATTGACCCTGGCTTGTGCGTCTGTGGGCTGAGAGCCAATGGAGTATGACGTAATTTATCTGAGCACTGGTGAAGGCTGTGAGATTATTATATCACCTTATAGAAGAAGGTTGAGTGAAAACGCTTTTGTTCCTATGTGGTGAAGTGTTTCTGCTTTTTATCCATTTTAGATTTATAACCAAAATAGCCTGAGTGTCACAGATGAACATGGCACCCGAAAGGAAGGAAAACTTCTTGTAAAGGCTTCTCACTTCAGGCTACTTGCAGTAAATCGTCCCTCATTAATCTTTCAGAGCTTGCCACTGGATGGCGCTAAAGGGCTGCAGAAGCAGTGACTCGGATGCCGGCGGCTGCTTATCCAGACAGAGCCCCAAAGTCCCAGCGCTCATGATCTTTCTGAGCCGAGGGAAAGATGGCTCTGACACAGACTGATGACTCGTGTAGGCGACAGCTCTGAATGTATAAAAACAGAAATCCTCAACAAATTCTGCATTACAGAGAGCTGCCAGCTCGAAAAACATACTGAGTGGGACAATCAAAAGGTCGGCCTTTCTGAAGGGCCCTCTGCAGGAGCACCTGGCAGTCTGAAGGACTCCATGTTGTCGTGACCATGGTGTGAATGAAGAGCATCAAAACCAAGGGTAACAGACATGGCCGACGAGCCTCACTCACCAGACGCTGTGCCCTCCGCTTGGTAAAACGTGAACGGCGTTACGCTGCTGCAAACACTGTAATCACAGGTTTCTTAATTTGACACAACAGAACTTTCCCACTGACAGGACAGATTGCAGGATGAGTCTGCTGCAGCTCCACAGTATGTTCACACACACACAGCTTCATGAGCGGAGCAGGTGTGAGCGTCCTCGGCACGCGTTTAATGGAAGGCAGATCAGCGGCGCGGCTGAGTGACGTGCAAATACTGTGCAGTCCGTGGTGATAGCTACAGTGTTGAAGTGTGAGGAGAGAATGTGAGCTGAGAAGTACCGAGAACTCAGAAGGGCACAGATGCTTCGCTTGCCTGCCACAATATGTCTCCCTCCGACATCTTAATCTAACATACACCTCAATGCAAAAGAGTCTTTTTATTCCCTTTATGTTGTGTTTTGTGTTTAAGGACACACATTAGAAGCAATGCGGATATTTTATCCAAATTTTCCAGCTCTGGAAAGTAACTTAGCACATTTACATTTTAAGTGCTGTACTTTTTACTCCGCTACATTTATTTGGCAGATGTAGTGCAGTGACTCTTACTTTTCAAATTAAGATTGAACATAAATACATATTATAAATGTAGAAATCATAGAAATTAAACCAGTGTGTCCCAAACCTTTTGGACTTTGTGACCCCCTTACAAAAAACAAAAAAAAAACAAAAAAAAAAAAACAGAGCCCAGCTGGGGCCTGCTGTCATGATTTGTTTGCACTTCCATTAAAAATGTTTAATTTAAATCTTTAAATTTTTAATATAAAATAATATAAAATTTGAGAGGAGGAAAAAACGTTTTTTGTAAAAACTAAACTAACTGTATACAAGAAGGTAAAAGCAGCTCAACCTCAACCAGCTGCAGGAGTAAAGTGCTGCTGACACACTGATGCATCAGTATTAACAATTTAATCATGTCAGACATGACATTTATCTGCAGAATGAGTCATTTTACTTTGGATACTTTCCATTTTGCTGATAATATTTCTCTACTTTTATTCAAGCAAAATAGTTATTTTGAATGCAGGACTGTTACTTGTAGTAGAGTATTATACATGATTGTTTTGGTACTTTTACTTGCTGTAAGTAAAGCATATGAATGCGTCTTCCACTGCTGATTTTTGTGCAGTAAACCGTGCATCATAATTCATGGAAACTGTGGTGGAAACAGACAATATAAGCAAACTTCTGTTCAGAAGAAAACAAAGCGAGGCCTCCAGATAATACAGCTGGAAAGTCACCACATAAGAACAATGTACGTTTTCCTCTTCGAAAAGGGTGATATTGCTTTTTTTTATCCCTCTCTTGTGCTTTCTATTGTTGTGGAAATATTCAGTTAGAATCTTTGAAGTTATTTCCTGTTGAAAAATACAATCATTTCCTGAGAGATACACAAACCCACATTGTACGTGTGCGTGTGCACATGCATGTGCCTCGCAGTGACAGGAGGAAGGCTGAGCGCCGAGGCTTAAATGTTAGAGGTTAGAGAGAGCTGCTATCAGTGCAGGTGAAAAGCGGGAAGTCAGAGAGCTGGCGTGCCAGAGCTCAGGCCTCAGAACAAACATTTGAAACGGCAAGAACCGACCATCAGATGAGAGGCTGGACAGCTGCCTCAGCTGCGTTCCCAGTCTAGAGCATTCACAGCGAACACCAAAAAGCTCGCCTGCAGTCAAAAGAAAGAGAAAGAGGAGCGCTGGCACTCAGGAGCAGAACAAAACACAGGTGTGGAGAGGAGCCGTGATGGAAAACCTGCCTGTCTACCACGGACCCATCGGCAAAGAAGAGGGGGAGAGGCGGCTGGGCCAGGACGGGCGGGACGGGTGCTACCTAGTGCGCAACAGTGACTCTGTGCCGGGCGTCTACTGCCTGTGTGTGCTGTGAGTATAAACCCAGACTGTGCAGGATCTCTCTCTGTCCTGCCTCTGTCAGTCTTCTGTAATCGCATCAACACATAACCCTATTTTCTGCTATGATAGAGATGATTGATCTCCTCGCATTAAGAAAATAAACACACCAGGGCATAAACATACCAAGTGAGTGTTAAGTGAAAAATGCGGTGGCCCGTTATTGAGTGTGAAAAGTGAGTCCCGCAGAAGCGGTAATGGCAACAGTGTGAGCAAACATTTATTTTATTAAGCTGTAAGGCGAACCCGGGGTCAAAGTTGTTTCTGTGTGTGTGCAGGAGCCACGGATTCGTCTACACTTACAGACTGCACAAGGATGACGCAGGTTCATGGGCTGCAGAAGTGAGACATTTATTCTTATTTCTCTTGCTCTCATCCTGTGTCGACTCTTTCCGCACCCTAAAACTCAACAGAACCAGCGCCACAGCTGCACGTCCGCCTCGCTTTGGTCGCCGTTAATTCGGCAGGCTTCCGAGGCAAACATGTTTTTTTCCAGGAGTGACAGTGCCGAGGAATGGGTGCATTCCTTTTTCCTTTACCAATAACACCCTGTGAGATAGTCACTAAAATGTAAGATGCCACAGCATGAGCATATACTCCAGAGATGGGAAACATAGAATTGCATTTGACAGAGCTTCTGATGGGATATGTAATTGAGGTGTGAGGGTTGGCAAACACCCAGAGATTTGAATGTATAGAGACATCTGAAGGCCGTGTCTCTCTCTGACAACTAAGCTACATGCTGTTGTAACTACATTTTACCCTCACTCATTTTCACCGACAGCATCAAGCGGACAGATAGGGGGGAGTAGACTTGAATTACACGAATTTCACTACAAGCTCAATAACAGTTTGCATTATTCATGTGCAATATCAATCACTTTAATGAAATATTCTGGGGAACAGAGGTGACACTTGTGGCTGGAGACAGAAACATCCGAAGTGGCTCGCGTCTCTCCGCCTTTGATTAAATGAGTTCAAAATGCATTCAAAGAAGATTTTCACCATTTCTCACAGCATGATTGATTGCACGGAATGGAAACAAATAATGCTGCTTTTAAAATAGTCCTTACTTGACAAAATTATACTACTGCGAGAGGTTTAATGCATCGTGATTTAGAGATATTAAATGATACACTGCTGCAGCTGTGGGCGAAGAAAATTGATTAAAAATTAGAAGTAACGCCAGACTCCCTGAAAGATCCTTGATAAAGTTGGATTTCGCTAAAGCCGGAAGAAAAGTGCTAAATTAGTCCCATAAAACCTTTGTCGCAGCAGATGATGAATTCGCAACAACTTATTTTGTTTAAAGCCACAGATCATTTCTAAAGAAATGATCTTTTCTGTTTCGTTCAGTCACGGGTGAAGCTGTTGAGATAATGGTGCACTTTGAACAGCTTCCATGTCACACATAAATCCTAAAATAAATGCTTTTTTTTGTTGACTAACAAAATCTGAAAAAGCCCAGGGGAGTGAATGCTTCCAGAGGACGCAGCAACCAGAATTTTACTAATTTAGCTTTAAAAGCCCTTGAGTATATTTTCCATCCTTCCACAGCTGTTTCATCATCTTATTCATTGCTGTCCTTTTATTTTCTTAAATAAAAGCTCAGTGTGGATCAGTGGACCACATATATAAAAATATAACCCACATGACTCCCAGCTCATCCCTTTGCACAATGCACCTGTGTTTCTGCCTCTACTTTTAGCATGTCTGATGCCTTTTATGAGGTGAATGTACGAGAGCTCATCTCAAGCCAGTGCTGTCCCGTCCTCTTCATTTCCCGTGGGGTTTGATGTGGAGATGAAGAAGCTGAATTCTCCTCTGCCTTTTTTTCCCACCCCCTTGTGTTTCAGACCACTCCTGGTGTGCAGAAACGATATTTCCGGCAAATCAAGAACTTGATAGCAGCTTTCCAGAAGCCCGGGCAAGGAATTGCCATGCCTCTGCTCTACCCTGTCACCGCTCAGAGCCGGGCACAGACCTACACGGAGGCACAGACGACCGGCGACGGCCTGTCACCGACACACAGCAGCCCGCACCTCCAGCAGCGGCCACAGCCTCCTGCTAAGAGACAAAAACACAGGAACAAGACGGAGGTGCGGCAAACCCCCGGTTAGGGGCAAACCCTAAACTCAACGTTGACGTAATTATGAACAAAAATGCCGCCCACTGTTACATTTTGCACACTGCGTGTGAAGCACCTGTCATTTTGCTCCAATAAATCAGCTCTTGTTTGTTAAATCCAAGTCATTTGGGTTGTAGCGCTGACTCAGATCTCAGTTTCCAGCCAGTATGTGTAGATGTGGCAAAGTGCCTCATAACTTTCAGGGATGTGATGTAAAATATTCAACTGCTCAAACATTAATATCCATTACTGCATACATAAGTTGACAACAAATGTGCTTTGTTTTCTTAATGCAATTTGGTTGTGTGAATGGCAAAGGAAATAAACGACAGTGGTTGAAATAAACTCTTTTAAATGAGGTCACGCATACACACACACACACACACCCAGCCTCCGTCTCACATATACTGCGGAACAAAAAATTCAGTTTGACATACTGAAGTGCTGATTTCCATGGAGAGAATGCTGACTGCTATAGAGTGGGGGAAAATCTGTCATTCATCTGATTGATTGATTGATTACTGGCTCCGCATGAAAAAAAATGAGAGCGGGAGGGAGAAAGAGAGAGAGCGAGAGAGAGAGCATCCATTCAGCCCAGACAATTCTTCAGCGCAGCGGTCTCCTAGCAACCGGACCCTCCATCTTTTCACCGCTGAGATGAGGTTGGACAGTATCTCGCGGAGCATATGGTTTAGAAGGGAAGGTGCATCGCAGCCGATCAGCAGAGTGCTAGTCGGGAACGTATATCACCTGCTCGCAGTCAGAACATATGCATTGTGTGGCTCTGTCATCCGCAGCCCAGGAGAGAAACACAAACAATTAATGGTGGGCAGATGGCGGAGTGACGATGGGAGGGAGGCGAGTGGGGGATAGGCAGACGGACGGGGAGGTGGATTAGTGGTAGCTAGATTAAAAAAAAGAAAAAAAGAAAGAAAAACAAACTTCTTTACTTTCTTTTTCAACTTCTTTTTGGGGGGAGAGAGGCTTGGAAGTGGTTCACATGTAGTCTGATTGGCATTTCTTAATGAGAGGAGACAAGCTGTAGAGAACAGCACAGCCAACTCCAGGTCCTGCCCCTTCTGCACTCACCACCCACTCACTGAGCCTCAGCTGTCACATTTCTTTTTCCCTTCTTCTGTGCTCTCTTTTTTCCCTCTCTCTCGCTCTCTCTTCCTCCTTCTTCTTCTTCTTCTGACAGACGCAGGTTTCTCATGCATATCTCAGTTTGAGCCATAATGATGGGTGATAATGACAGCACAGATTTGAAAGTTACAAACTCCCAGAGACAAGAACAAAGAGTGCACAACAAATGTGTGGAGGGAAGGCACAGAGACAGAGAGGACGCCAGAGAGAGCGCAGACGCAGAGAGAAATAACAAGCAACAATGCCTACGAAATCCCAGGGAGCAATCTGGTAATTCACACATAATAACTTTAATCAGCATTGTAACCCAATAAAGTCAGATTTATCAGCGAGAATATTTACTATAGCCATGTATAATTCTTTGCAAAAATGTAACTGTTTTTCTATTGATTAACAATACTGACACTTACTTATGAACAACAGAATTTCCAGTTGAGCACTTTTTTCAGTGTGAAAGCACTGGCTATGTACATTCTTGATTTAGTATACACACTCATACAAACTACTGTTGGAGCACACCAGAGGCAGGAAACCGGGAGAGGCTTCCTTCTCTAAAGGGGAGTGTCAGAGTCGACAAGGCCTCTCTTACACAATATGTAAACGATAGTATATCCGAGGTAAACCATGTAGGAACTCAAATGGCAACCGGAGAGCTCTTGATTTGAGTCATGAAGAGGATCATTCACTGGCAATCCTAGAGTCTTCACCTCTACGGTTCAGTGGATTTGAACAGAGTCCAAAAAGATGAACAGTGTTGAAACAGCAAATGACAGACAGTCAGTCCGTCGTTCGGTCGGTCAGCTGGTCGGTCAGCGAGTCGGTCAGTCGGTCGGTCAGTCCCAGGCCAGTCGGGATACAAAAAGCAAAGCCACAGCCAAACCACACTGCTTGTGCCACTGTTAGAAATCGGAGAAACTGGACGATAATAATAAAATACCATCATTTTGTCACAATTAAAGGCATTTGGAAATCATTTTTTCCCCCAATCTCTCTTCTTGTTCTTCTTCTGTCGTCGTCTTCTTTTTTTTCATACAGTATAGAAACAGTAGAACAAATCAGAGTAGAGTAGAAACAGGCAGTCTTTGGTGGGGTGGGGGGCTGCTCGTGTGTCTCTGTTACCTGCCCCCCACCTCGCTCAGTGTCATAAAGTGGATGTTGGAGGGGCAGTCGGAGAGCTCCGGCTGCTGCTCTATAGGAAGGGAGTAGTAGCCGTCGTAACCCTGAACAAGTCCTCCGGACAGCAGCTGCTGCTTCTCCGCCTCGCTCCACGCCCTGCTCCCCGCGTCCCCTAAATCCACCCTCTTCCTCTCCTTCTCCCACGCCCCCTCCACCGCTCTCTTCCTCGCCTCCTCCCTCACACGCGCCCGCTCCTCCTCCTCGTTCCCGCCGTAGCGCACGCACAGGCACAGCGCCCCCTGCTGAAGAGTGATATCAGCGAATCGTCGAGTCCTGCCGTTCACCATGGCGCTCATCTGAGACACGCTCACGTTCACCCCGTTCTCTAGGACACGCCCCCCGACTCCTAAGCCCAGGGCGAGGTCTTCCTCGATCGGCCGGGACTGGAGGAAGTGATGGGTGTCGCAGCCGTGCACCGTGAAGCTCAGCCCGCTCAGGTGGACGGCGCCGTTTAAAATGGCCGCCACGCGGCGGCTGTCTTCGCTGGCCACGCCGATGACTTCGGCGCTGACGCGGCCGTGTGAGACGGCAAACCGGATGCTGGGGCCGAGAAGAGAGGGTCGGGAGCCGAACGGAGGAGGGCGCGTCGGCCTGTGGCAGGTTGAGCCGACGGGCTCTGAGACCAGAGGTAACCTCTCCAGAGAGATGAAACTCCTCAGCTGTCTCCGCAGCTCACACTGGATCCCCAAAACCACCTGGAACACAAACACAACTGGTTAACAAAACACAGAACCGAGGTCTGAATGCACTGACATAATGTAGAGTCAGAGGCTCTTCTGTGCTGGAAGCGTTTATAACAGAAAAAGCACAGGTGTAACATTAACGATGAGTTCCCTTCCTGCGTTCCAATAGTTTATTAGACATATGCACAATGGGCCTTTTCACAGAAGGCATTTTGGCATGTCGCAGTGTGAAACACACAGGTGTAAATAATCAAATTAATGATGGCTGAAATCCAGTTAGCTGCTTCACTTTCAGGCCTCTGGTATTGTTCATGCTGGCTCACTGTCACGACTTACTGGGACAATTAAATAGAACAGAGACGTTGTAAATGTTATGAGGGACAACTGTGCTTTTCCTACTGAGGCTGTTCCGACATAACTAACGCTATTACTTATTAATGTTATTAATTGCGTTTCCTGATGTGACCTTGATGACAATATATTAAATAGCAAAAGTGTTGTCTATTGACTAACTGGTTAGTCAATAGACAGTCTAATCATTTCAGCATTCATACTGACACTAGCAAACGTTACTATTAACGTGGTGCTTCCTTTACAGTATGGAGCGTTCAACGTTATTAGAAACGTAAGTAATTATGAAAGAAATAATCAGATGAATAAACTGTAGACTGATATAGATAAACCATCTTTGTGAAATCATTTGAAAAATCATGAAAACTTCAAAGTTTTATTGGGGTTCATTTTTGTTACATTGTAAAGATTTTGATTTAAAATAGCTCTTTTCAAAAATTCACCATTCACTCATTCATTCATTCATCTCCATTTCACGTCACATTTCGTTTAATTATGTCACATTTCATTTACTAATGTCACTTTCCATGACAGCGGAGTTGTCCTCACCTTTCGGAAAACCACCAGCCCACAGCCTGTCTAAAGATAGCTTCACAACAGCTAGCCTAGCTACGAGTGCTGCAGCGCTGGGTACAGCCCATAAGTTCAACAGTTAAGTGTGGGTTTATGTTTGTGATTATGATTATGATTATCTTTGCGGTATTTATATGAGTCATCAAAAGTATTTAAATGTTCAACAGAGAGAGAAAAGAGACAGATGATATGAGGACGGTCAAACAATTAATATACACAGATCACACGATTAGAACTTGTAGAGAGCCTTGCAGCTGCAGCTGACGGGGGTTTGTCGTGGTGTGAAGCTCACCTTGCTGGAGTCCCAGTTCTGTGTCTTGGTCTGGGTCTTCATCAGTTCGTATGTTTGTTCCATTCTGCCCACTTCAGGCTTTGGGAAACCGGGGACAACATTATGAAGCTGGAAGCCAAACAGTTGCAGCCAGCTACCGATGTCTGGACACACACCACACACACACAGAGAAAGAAAAAAAAATGCAAGGAAGGTGAAAGAATATAATGTGTATACTGTGAAGCAAACAAAAAGTCATAAGGCCAAGGAAACAACACCTTGTTCAGGAAATCACACAATATATGAACATAATACACGGCAGAGATGGTTCGGCTGGTGTTTCCCTGACAAACAGATTCCTTTTGCAATAAACAATCCTGCTGCAGGGAAACGTGACAGGCCAAATGAATGTTCCATTAACCAGGAGGACGTACGCCTCCCACCGACATCCTATATTCATTCTCCTACTCTCCTATTCCATCTCTTTCCATCGCTTGAGTTTCTATTTTGTCTCTCGGGGAAACAGTGTGTTCTTGACAGACACGGGGAACAAGACATAAGAGGCCGTGTTAAAAAACAAGCTGATCAGAGGCATGGCTGTCCTCTCTGTTGCCGGTACATTCTGTCTGTCACATCTTCTCTCTCTGACACACAGCTCACCTGTGGTTAGCTGTGAGCCCTGTTCACTCACTCTTTATGGCAGATGTTTTCCATGTAGGGGTGTGTGGGAGTAGGTGCTGCTGAATGAAATACAGTCTGTCTGAATCTGTGTGAGAGCCGCAATGTGGCACCTAATGTGAGACAGTCAGTCTCTAATTCAGAGTTGTCTGACAGTGTGAATGAGTGTGTGTGTGTGTACATGTGTGAAGCTCACCTGTAGTAAACTGTGTCACCTCTTCCACTCTCCCTACTGGGCAGTTATTCTTGAAGGCGTACAAGTTAAAGGGCTTTGGCTCCTTGCTCAGCTCCCCCCACAGTTCGTGATTGGGCGAAGTCCACCGACCGGCTAGTGTGTCATAATCCCGCCTGCCCAAATGGACCAGCCGTGTGAGAGGATCGTACAAGCCCCCGTGGAATCCAATGACAAGCTGGAAGTCAGGGTTGGTGTCCTGGTAAACCTCCCCATAAGGGGTGTAGAGGATCTCCTTGACCAGTCGACCCTTGCTAGAGAAAACTGCCCTCGGACTCCCCACGCTGTCGCAGGCGACATAGTACTCCTCCCCGCTGCTCAGCTCCATGGCGATGAGATGGCCCTGCAGGTCGTAGTACAGTGATGTGATCAGATTACTGCTGTGGTTGTACAAGTGGCTGACCCTGGTGGGGTGTGACAGATCAGCATAAAAGAACTGCAGCTGTTCGCCCTGGCTGCTCTTGGTGGCCACACGCCGACCCAGCCCGTCGTAGCGATACCACACGGTGCGCTCAGTCACTCTGTTGAAGACGCGGGTCAGCAGGCCATTGGAGTTGTAGTCGAACAGATCATTCGCTCGCTGGCGGAGGAAGCCGTCGTCATCCACGCTGTACTGCAACTCGCCAAGGTGAGTGATACGGTCTCTCTGGTCATAACGCAGTGGCGTCAGCCTGGAATTAAACCAAACATGTATGTACATAACAATGCTATGTAGCCATGCTAGCAGCTTTGTGTGGCTGTACTTGTGGCTGAGCTAAATGCAAACATTAGCATGCTAGCATGCTCACAATGACAATGCTAAAATGCTTATGTTTGACAGGTATAATGTTTGCTATCTTATTTTAGTAAGTTAGCATGCTAACATTTTCTTACTAGCACTAAATACAAAGTCAGCTAAGGCTAATGGGAATGTTTTTTCTGGTAAATGGTCGTAAACCAGTATTGAGCAATTCAATTTGACCTGATGATGGCATGAGAAGAAAAGTTAAGGGACCACTGAAGTAATAAACATTCATCCTGAGTAGGATCTTAATATCTGAGGTCAGTAGAAATCATTGTCTGGGGACCCTGAATGTTTGTAAAAAGTCATGCTAATTCAACCCATAGGTGAGATTATTCAGTCTAGACAAAAAATTGACCAATTGACATTGCTACCGCTAGAAACATGCTGCTAGCAAGGCAAAATTCTGATAATAACTCATGCAATACACTTGTTATGACATAGTATTGACACATGGTTTTCACCTACTGAAAAATATTGCTGGTAGGTAGTGACTTACCTAGCACTGGTCCCATGGCTGAGCAGGTTAATGTTCCCGTTGAGGTCATAGCTATAGCGCCACTGAGGCCGCTCATTAACCGAGGCACTTTGCAGCTGGCTGTCTGCATCGTACTCGTAAGTGTAGCGAGTCACATTGCTGTCCACGCCCACCCTGATATCACAGGTGGTTGTACGCCCTGCGGAGTCATACTGGATGGTCATCCAGTAGGCAATGGATTTAAGGATCTCATACTGGACCTCTACCACCTGGCCATAGGAGTTAAATACCTTGGTGTGCTTCATCAGATGGGTGGTAATAACCTAGAGAACCGCAGATGAGATGGGTTAGCAGTGCACCTGAACACGAACATGTAAAGGGGAGTTCGTGCAGCATTGCGACTGGTTGTTTTAGAGCAGTGTTGTATGAAATACAACATACATGTATTATCATCTTTTAGAACACGGCACTCTTAAATACTCAATTCTGATTAGTCAATCGCGAAAATTCAGCTGTGTTTATTTCTCGACAGACGGCCGCCTGCTCAGGACTTCCTAACAGTCATGGACTAAAGGGGCAATCCCTTAATGTACCAAGCTCAAAAAACAAATCGCCAGCTGATTTGAGGGGCAAATATGGAGCATTTTGTGGACATTACTTTTAATTTGTTCGGAAAGGACAAAACTGGAGAATGACATGTCCCCAGCAAAAAAGACAAGAAAAGAGAAGAACAACGCTGGACTGACAAGAGGAGCGATACTAAAGCACAAGCGACTTGAGGACACAGAGACTGACCGGATTGAAACGGACAGGCACAAAGTTCAGCTGCTGCGGGACTTTTATCCATCAGTACGAAATAATAGCGGTAAACCAAACTCTGTCGCCAGTTACGTCTCTCTCACAGGTCTGAGACATCGTCCCACCATCCTCTCCACATTTTGACAAGATTACGCTTCGTGTCAGGCTTCTATTCATCCTGTCGGGTTTATTTCTCCATAGGAACCTGCTCACTATACATTATCCCTTACATAAAGGTGTCTATGTTGGTTATGCTAATTTGCCTGTTGCAAATTAGCATAACTAGCAGACATGGAGCACCTTTGGTATTATTTTTAAGTCATGTTTTCGGGCACCTGACAAATGTCATTCCTGTGTGAAACCAAAAGTGAACAAATGTCTTCAAAGTCTTCTTTTCTCAGTCAAGTAATCTGTTGTTTGTAAGTCAAATCTACGCACCTAACATATGTAACTAGCGTACTGATATCTATCGCTATCTCTTAAGACACTAAATGCTAAACTATGTTCACCAGCTAGCCGCTTACTTTATCCGTCTGCTGTTTAGTGCTGTGTTTATCGGCATCGTGGTTATTGTGGGTAATGAGAGCAGTGAGAGTCAAACAGAATAATCAAGCTTTGGGCCATAAAACCAAAACAATGAGCTGAAAGACGCTAAATCACTTCGTAGAGCTAGGTGATGATTCTCTGTGGGTTTGTCACTATGAGCGGCTGCTTTTACATGACACACAGTCATTTGATCCATTGCTAAAGTAAAAAAAAAAAACAAACTTTAGTGCAGCTTTAAGAAAATACCAAAGGCACAATCTGAGGATAAACTGATGAAGGCATCCAAATTCATGTGTCTTATTTTAGTAGACAATATTCTGCCCACCTGGTTGAGGTCATAGAAGATGACGCTGAATTTGCCAAACTGCTCGACTCGTCCGGATACATCCACATAACGATACAGATCAATGGGAAGAGGGGTCTCATTGATGACTGCCTGCATGCTAGTCACTCTGAAGTTGTTGTAGCTGTAGTCAAACCTGGCATTGACCAAGCCTTCTTCGCTAAAGCGGAAGATTTGCCGACTCGTCAGGGGACCTGAGCAGAGGAAACAGAGTGTTAGGAATGTGAGAAATTCACAGATATTTAAGCTCCAGAATCATTAGCATGCGCACAAACTACGGCCCGTGCATTTGCCCACATGGCCCTCACAGTTGGCCATCATGCTACATGTACAAGCCTGCCTAATTAATTCAAATCATGGACTAATTCAACATCATTAACACAGACACACACAGTGCAATCCATTCAATCTTAACTATCCCCACACCTCTATGGCATTTCCAGTGGTGACCTTTAATATGGAGAGATAATGAAATCTAAAGACAATAGCCATGATGGGCCAATGTGCTCCTTAATGTCAGAACATCAACTTTAACAACACCATTCATCACCTCTGCTGCTAGCTACTACAGCTCATCCTCCATTTGGAAAAAGGCCTGCTAATGAAACACCATTATGATGCTATTTGAGATGACTCTGATTGCAGTTAAAATGACTAAGTGTCTTGCTTTGGAGACTGTAGAGAGCTGGATCAGCATTACATCTTCTATTTTTATTTTCTGTGGAATGTTGATTCTAAACCTGCGCTAATGGGAAAATGGCAGAAGCACTGAGAGTGATGTGGAGGCTTTTCTACAGCCCTAGGGAACTCGCAGTCTGTTCGTCTCGCTTCTCTAGCTGTCACTTCCCCAAGCTGTCATCTTTCCCTCTCCTTTTCTCTTCCTTTTCTCCCTCACCTACCTCTCTATATCACCATTTCTCCTTTTTTTTCGTCCCTACTCTTCCTTGTGTCCTCTCGAGGGACAATTACTACTATCTCTCCTCTCTCCAAGGCTCCGTTTGTTCTGCTGAAATGAGATCAGTTAAAGGAAGGTGAGAGTCTATTCACAGTGAGGGCAAAGCGATAAACACACACACACACACACACTCACACCCACATTTCCGCTGTTTCAGAGGACATTGCATTGACTTACATTCATTTCCTGGAGACTTAACCTAACCAAAACCTTTACCCTAACCTTATCCTAAATGAGGACTTGCATTCTGTCAACATACAGAAGGCAAGTAGCCTACAAACGTCCACAATGTGACTGTCTAAATGTCCAACATGAATAATACACACACACACAAACAAACAGACCTTTGCCTCGCAGGTTAGTGACACCTGATCATGGTGAGCCAATCACAAAGCTATGTGAAGTGAACCAGCAGCAGAGATGAGAGGGCTGTCAGCGACCCTGCAAAGACTGTCACTGGAGGGAATTGGTGAACCGTATTAACAATGACGGAATCCAAATGGATCTGCTGCCACAGCTAAAGGGGCCAAATGATGGTGATGCAGTTACAGGGTAATACTGCAATTTATGAAGTGCAATGTCTTTCTAACTAATTTTCCAAATCAGAAGTGAAACAATTGTAATGTTATTAGGGTAATAATGGATGGCCTCAAGTAAGATTTCATGATTCCCTCCCCAATGCAGCTAATTTTTTTGTATAAACTCAAGACAAACGTTCACATGCAAGAAAAATAAAGTATATCCACACTTCGCCCACCACATATTTATACATTCACTTGCTAACTTTGATCAGGCAGTCTGGTTGTGGAGGTGGGGAAGACATAGCACGACTCAGAGCCCAGGGGGTGGTCTCAAATTTACAGCTGTGGTAGACCACAGTCTCTTCCACTCGAGCACGCTCAGCCCTATTCACACTTCTAACTGTGGCTGCCTCAGTCTCAGATGAAATAGCGTCATGGTTGAGTCAATACCAGACTACAGAGTTTGATACTACTCAAAAAATCTGGCTCAAGATGCATGATTGTGCAGTCCTGTCACAGAACAGATGCTTTGAGTTGCACCCATCAGATCATTTTATGTTGAGATTGATCCCTTTGAATTACTCATTTAAAGATGACTTGCACATATTTCAAATTTTGCCGCCGTCAGACTGTTTAGCATGTGCGTGCATGTATATATGTACCTGTCTGTCTGTATCGTATGGAGCTTATGAAGCCGTTATGGGTGAGATGAATGGTCTTGACAGTGCCAGAGGCGTCGTCATAAGTGAAGGTCACCAGAGTGGAGTCATAAACCACCTCCGAGAGCCGCGCTGCTGGTGTATACCTTGAAAAAAAAGGAGTAAAATGAATAAAAGAACAATTTATAGAATCAGGAATGAATTAGTAAAATGTCTGGAGAAAAATGGTATTTCATTTTAAAAAAATGTACAGTAAAACATCTGAAAATAATATAATATAAACAAACACGCTAAAGCTCATGAATAATTCAAAGATCCCTTTTGGCTATTAAGGAACAAGTTGCATCATCCTTCAACATTTCATCAAAATCAGACCGGCTGCTGTGGCAGTTATGGCCTTTCAGATCTTAAAAATGGGGCCGTTTATTATACTGTAGTGTCCCCATCGAGCCAATAAGTATTAAAAATGTTAAATGCCAGAACACTGCCCGAATCAGTCCTCCAACTTTCATCAAAATCAGATCAGTGGTGTCTGACATAGTATGATGATAAAAAATTTGACCTTTAATCAGTCTTCCCATTAGTCCAATCAGTATAATTTGTAAGGACAGCTGCGTGTGTGTGTGGCACGTTTTGTGTCAGCTAGGTTTAGAGCTGTGTTAGGGCTTTTAAATTTCTGAGATTAGCCTTTAATTATTGCACCTTCATCAAGCCAATCAGTGTTATGTTTTATATGGCTGACTAGCGTGCCAAGATGCATAATGCCTCCCAGTTTCGGCAAAATCAAACCAGTGTTGTCACCAATGTCACCTCTTCCACACTGCATTGCCTCCCCAAACGAGCTGATAAAACCAACAGCCAGTAATATTTCTGTCGTCTGTGTCCTACCTGTAGATGACACTGCGTCCTGTGCCCAGGTACTGAGTCCTCAGCAGCCGCCCATCCAGGGTGTAGTCCTGCATGAAGGAGGACTGGCTGTCAGGAGGAGTGTATATGTTCCTGTAGTAACCAATGGACAGGAGCGACTGCAGGGCGTGCTTCACCATGCTGGGCATCGTCACGGCAACCAGACGGTCCGTTTGGTCGTATTCAAAGACGTAGCGCCGCTGGCTATGGAGGAGCAGCATAATGGACTGCAGGAATCACAGACAGATGCACGGCAGAGTTATTATAGTGTAGCTCTTTGGCTTGAAGAGCTTTTTCTTTCTCCGTCTGCTATATTTTTTCATTTCAATGTCATTCGGTGAAAATTTTGCATCACTAAAACGTCTGCACTTCAAAAGCAACCTTGGTTTGGGCTTGAGGACCATTGATTTTTCAGTTGATCACTGAAGGCTATTTAATTCTTAAAACTTGGATAAAACAAAATGAAAAAAAAAAAGAAAAACTAAAAAAAAAAACCCAGCATTAGTGGAACTCTGGGTTTTTCAGACAACAGCGGCAATGTTGTTGACTGTTTCATTTTGATTTTACCTTTTAGGAACACTTTAGAAACCTGTCTGCACATCTGTAGCTATCTGAACTGTTTGAACTGCAGTAAAACAATGTTGTATAAAAATACTTTCCTATTGAACTGTAACGTGTAATATAAATGCATTAATAATACATGCAGGTATTATTAATTCCTAGATGGTTCTGTAATGTAAGCTCATTTACACTCTAATTTTGTCTTAGACCAAAAGCTGACACTAAATATATTTCAGGCTGTACTATTCCATTAAATATTTCAATTAATTTCAAGGACAGAAATTATAGCTTCTGGTAGCTCTCCGCTTTGTCACACACTTAAAGGAACATACCTCCGTGCATGTTTTATTCCATTTACTCCAAATTACACGAACTGTACATTATTTCTGACATGGCCAGTGTGTAGTGTAAAACCTGCTTTCAGAAAACTACTGCTTTCTTTTCTGTCACCATGCTTGCTTGAGTTACGTAATCCATCACATTGCACATCTTGTCTGCTTTCACTGCTCTCAAAGCTATGGTGCTGTTGTGTAGTCGAGCATCTGCAAGTGCAGATTAATTTAAAAGGTCTGTACAATAACTGAAAAAGCATAAATCAGACATAATCTCTCTGCAAATTGATTTTCATTGTTAAGTAAAATGCACAGACATCAATGGCTGCCTCAAAAGTATGAAAAACACATTAAACATTGGTGGCAATATAGAACTGTAAACTGTAAACTTAAACTTATTTTCAAATGTTCTACTTTCATCTCAAGTAACTGCAGAACGTCTCATACTTTTAATGTTAGTTTTGGTTTCAGATCACTGCGATAACCTTGAAGAAGCAAACAAAGGAAGAGCAGATGTGTTAGATTTCTGTTACCACCAAAGACACAAACAACCTGGAGTGAAGCCGTCAAACAAATCTCAGTATGATACAGAGAGGAACTGTCTATCACATCCCCTCTGAACATGTTTTCTAGAAGCACACCTCTTACCCTGTCTGCGTATGTGTAGCTCCAGATCTTGCCGTTGACCCATGCTCTGGACATCACCCTGTCGTTCTCGTACTCCAGCCGTTCAGACCATTCTCCACGGTGGATGGCTGACAACAGTCCCCCACTAGAATAGCTGATGTTTACTTCAGTGTACTTGCTACTGGGGGACCAGAGCACGGGCCGGCCCAGGGAGTCATAGTGGATATGGAGGTCGAATTTCCTGTGGTCATCGTAGATCTTCCCTACTCTGGTGCTTTGATCGAAGTCTATGGACAACAGGTTCCTGTTATGTGCCTGAAAAGAAAATCAGTACATGTCAACTGGAGGGAGAGTAAAACACAACAAATTCTATTAATATTCATAAATTCTAAAGAAGGCCACAGACATGCAAATATAAATGAAGTGGCGTATCTGCGACAAGCAGAGATTTCATTAGTTTAGACAAATTAATTGTGACATTTAGAGCGAACTGGACCTGCACATTAACAATCAACTGCCTTGTTGACAAGCGAAGAACCAAGTCCAGGGATTGCTGATTAATTAGCGCACATCAGATAAAATTTTCTATTTCAGAAAACATTCTGTTTGTGAGGTGTACTTTCTGCCAAGGAAAAAAAGAGTATGTGTTGCAGTCGGCGTATGATTTGTGGAAAGTACAGCTAACAGCTTCCGAGTCATTTGACTTATCAGCTCGCTCTCAGTGACATTATCAATCAGCCAAAACAACTACCATGTTGCGTAACACCAAACTGTGCCAGCGTTCAAACGGCTCTCCAGTTCGGCTCATAACAAATGTGCGATCCACTGAATAGGGTGCACTTAGAAGTGACGTTCTTGAGGAAGAATATGAAGGTCAGATTGCACAACATTTGATGTGGCTGAGGTGATGTAATCTGACCTATTCACATAGGTTTCCATGGTAATTGGCTGTGTTGTTTGAGATGTTTACTAGTAACCACAGAGTATCAAGTTGTTACTGTATGCTGCCTATGTGTAGCACTGAATTTAGGAGGTTAAGTTTTCTTTATTATCTGATAGCTGAAGATTAAGTTCGTGATTTAGTGTTTTACCCTGAGCCTGCGTTCATAAGTGCTGTAGTTAGTCTTGCTCTGCTCCTTCCTCTGCCTCCACTCTATCAGGCTGGGGGCGTGGTCTCCAGGCAGGCTGATGTTACAGCGGCTGGCCGTGGGACTGACTCCTCCGCCGACGCCTCCGGGGAGGAGGGGCTCAGTGCTGAGTGACAGCTCCATCCCGCTCGCCAGCGACACAAGGAAAGAGCCGTCAGCGCTGACTCTGTATGAACTCTGAGCGTGGTCTGGGGGGATTGTATGGGTGGGTCGCACACATACAGAGGCGCACGCAAAGGCACACAAAACCACACATGCACACGATGCAAATATGCAGCGACAGATGAAAAAAGTGTGAAAAAACATCAGTCACTGTCTCTCAGAAAGCAGTCTTGAGAAAAATCAATGTGATATAGCAGCAGACTACATGAATGCAACGAATACAAGCCTGGCTTTTAGCATGTGAGTGTTTTGCTATCTGATTTGGATATCTATTACTTTATCTTTAGAAAACTGCAAGCTATTGAAAAAGAGAGGCAGATGGACAGATAGTGAGAGAGAGAGCAATAAAAAGAGGAGGACAGCGCGACATAGAAAGAAAGAGAAAAGGGGTGGTAAAGGAGGGGTGTTTGGCCATGACAGTTTTTCACACATTGCAAAGGTTTCTCAGAAGCTGCTCTTTGATCTCTTTATTTCTCTGAGCAAGATTTCAAACAGAATGTAGACATGCTAATATCACTTTGTCTAATCCTTTAACGTTTCCAAAACATAAGTTAAAAAAAATCAAAATAATTAGATAAAGATATAAAACTTAAAAAATACATGACTATAAAATCATCATAAAACTTAACGCAGCTAATAAACTGGACAGTAACTTCTATTCCCTCCACCACTGTAAAACCTCTTTCAGCACATATGGTTATTGTTGCCTCAGAGGCAGGAAAGGACACAATGAATTTGAGGGTGGTGGGGGGGATCACTCTAAAATAGGGGGCCATTCCAACTCTTCCCTGGCAGCTCTGTCATACTGTAGCAGTGTGCGCATGCCTGCGTGTGTGCAAGTGTGTTTGTGTGTGTTGGAGCAGCTTTTCTCTCCCTGCAGTCCTGTCATTGTGACAACTGCTAGAAAGCAATTAAAGGGATGACATGAGAAGAAACTGCTCCCATGAGCGGCTTCTCCACTCCACACTCATTTTCTCCTCTTTTCATCTCTGCCCTCTTTTCCATTTGTTTTTTCCCGCGGCCATTAAGACGTTTCACACATCAGTCGGATCTGCCTCTTTTTTGTAAATAAAAAAAACAAGCTCTTTTTTTCCCACTGCCCATTAGTCTGGTTATGTAAAGAGGTCATACCAGAACCATTTGTCAATTATTCATAGAATGGGATAAATCCTTTTTCAAAACTGTGAATCTTCTGCATGCAGCCGATGAAGAAGGAGAAACCACGGGTCAGTGTGTCTGACCCGACCAGAATAACAGCCATGTTATTGCAGTTTGCCAGTCATAAATGTTTAAACAGCACTATAACGTTACGGACTGCCCTTCATATACATTTGTGTAGGTTTCCCATACTTTAGTCCCCCCCAGATGAGTCAAAAGCGGCCTTGCACCATTTTGTGGTAAACTAGATGGGGTTAGATGTACTGTGGTGAGACTACAATTGTTCAGACATGTCAACCAGTGAATACACGGGGACATCACATTTGTGTCCCCATATCTAGGCTCTGTTTCCCAATGTTCCTACTGACTATGAGGAGTGAAGAAAAACATGGCGGTATACCTTGTCTGAACGTGTAGATGGTGTCACTGGCAGACAGGTTGGTGCTGGTGATGAAGTTCTCCCGGTTGGACACCTCAACCTCCACCCGAGACCAGCGCTCCAGGTTGCTGTGGAAACCACTCACCTCGCCGGTGGGGAGGGTGATGTTGGTCACACGGCCCTCACTGTTGTACCTTGTTGAATGAATCACAAAGACAATGATATACAAGCACAAACGCACACGGTTAATACACTTGGACAAATGAACGCAGCCATACACACAGAGACGCACGTATGGATTCTCACTATCACTCTGTTGTCCTCTCTCATACACAAACATCGCCGCAGTGTCAGCTATGATTTATATGTGTAATTATCCAGCTGTGGAATTTGGGACAGAGACTCAGTCGGCAGCGGTGAATAATTCACACAGATGTGCTTTTGTGTGTGCACTGTATGTGTGATGGTAAACGTGTGTGATCAAAGTGTTGCGGAGACATCCTTCTGCTAATCAGTCATTTTAGGAAAGACAAAACTGAGAAAAAAAAGCCTGTCCAGCTTTCTACAGTGATGCACTACGTACCACCAGATGGCACTCACATTTCACACCGCAAGCATAACCTCCGTCTCACATTAATATACATGCACAAATGCGATCCCCTGTCCACACATGCATTCAGAGTCGAACAAGCAACCATGACTGAAAGAAAAAGTGAAAACGAGAAGGAAGGAAAAAAGAACGAAAATAAAAACAGACAAAGAACAAAACAGAAAGAAAAAAAAAAAAATAAAACGGTATACTTACTCATAAACAGTGGTCCAACTGTTGTCATCACTCTTGGTTGCTAAAAGACCCGTGTTGCCATGGTAAGTGATGTGGGCGATGTCATGGCCTTGGGCTGACACCTTCCTAAGTGTTCCACTGTTGCTGAGAGACAGCCAGTACACCTGTCCGCCAGGTAGAGCCAACCAGAGAGGCACTCCATGAGCATCTCTCTTCACCTGGAGCCCATGGCCGTCACGACCCGTCAGTCCAGACAGCTGGCCGTCCGTGTCATAAGAGAAGTTGTACAGGTAGTGGCCTGTGATCAGGTGCTTGGTGTACATATGAGAGCCATTCTGTCACGAGTAAAAAGAAATAGACACTTGTCAGGACTGGGTTGCAGCCGCTATTGTAGTCTTTTCCAAGTCCTTAGTAACTACTAGCCACTGTAGTTTCAAACTAGAAATGTACTAAATTGTGTTGCAATACTGAAACATAAGCATATGTTAGCTAGTAAAGACTTCAAAAGCATTTAACTGACTAGGAAGTCATCATAACATCATAGAATGTAGGAAAACTTCCAAAAATAAAGATTTATGGACAAACCATATATTAAACATTACTGCTAATCTTTGTAAGTGTAAGTTTTACTTTGCTTTACTTTTATATGCATACATTGAGAGAAATGTGTTAGTATTGGTTACACCTTTCGCTACATAAGCACTGTTTGAATTTGGTAAACAGCTGAGTTAGTTATAACTAGGCTAGATTTGAACTCAGGAAAAACACAAAATGAGACTGTAATGAAAATTCACTTACACTGGGACAGCAATGATGTACGTCCAAACATCTTGTCCTCATTCTGACCTGAACTGAGTTATAGTTATGAAGCATATTTCACATTCAATGGCAGGCACTGTGTACCTGGCTAAAGAGGTAGAGCTCCTGGTCCAGTGGGGAACTGATCTCTACCAGTCCGGCTGGGCTCGGCTGAGGCTGGTTGGGGCTGACGGCTCTGATCCGGATGTTGCCCAGATCAGCAATATACAAGGTGCCATTGGGGGCCACGGCCAGAGAGGAGGGGGCTTTGAGACGAGCGTCGCGGGCGTAACCTCCGTCTCCTGATAAGAGAAACAAGAAGACATTATTTCAATGAGAACTCTTTATCAACAAAATGGCATAAGCGAAGGCGCCCTCAGTTATAAACACACTGAGCAATACAAATTTTCCTTTAGAGAGAGAGAGAAGCCACAGCTGGTTCACACAAGCTTCGCAAAATATGATGATCCCATGGTGCCGCTTAAGCGTTTATCTGTTCAGCTCAGGGCTTGGACTTGTTGGCATACCGTAGCTTCCCAATGGAGTTGGTATGACCACCTTGATAGTGACCTCAGTCTTATCAGACGGCGGTCGTGGGTGACTGAATGCATTCAGATGTCTTTGGTAGCACAGCGGGATAATAGCCGGGTGAAGCCCTTTAGATGCTGTCAGCGGTAGGCCCGGGGCCTCTGATGGGTCTGTGCAGGCAGCAGGGTGGCAGTTTATCTCTTTACAGCACGCACGTTATGTGTGTGTGTGTGTATGTTTTGGCGCGCGTGTGTGCTCGTGCCTGTTTGTATTTGCGAGTGTGTGCTCACATATGTCGCGCATGTTCAAAGACACTGCATGAGTGTGTACGGTGGAGGGATGGAAACGGAAAGCCTCTGAAGAGAGTAATCATCTGTTAACAGCAAGACATGATTGAAAATATGCAAAGTACAACCCAAGAAATAGGGATGGTTACAGCCCATTGGCTTGTGGCATGGGAGAGACACTTCCCTCCATTTTGAATAGAAAAGCGACTGATTTTTATGAGCAGAATTAAATGATAAAATCACATCCTCTGACACTTACAATGAAAGCTTGGCCTAACTGTCAAAAGAACATCTGCTTATTTGTTTGGTCCTTTCCCTCTTCCCTTTATTACATTTCAGGTGCCCTTCCATGATACACCAACCAGTTAAAACCTTCAGCGGCTAGACGAGAGCGTCTTCTTTTGCCTGTAATTTGAATGGATTTGAAAGGTTTCTCTCAAGCTGGTTCTTACTGAAATTTAGCTGGAGGTTTTTGCAAAGGAGCCTCTCCATGAATACCAATACACCACCCCATACACACATGCATGCTCTATCTATGCCCCTTTGTATACCAAACACACACATTCACACAGTCAAAATTAAATTCACTTACTTTCCCATTGTGACATCCTAGTTCTTTCTTTCTTTTCTGTATATTGTCATTGTTTACATAAACGCCATTATCATAATTTTTTATTATTTTTCAAGGAGAGTCAAAACAGCCCATTTTAGATATTAAAATTCCATCTGAATTAAATAATTTAGACACATTCAAGATGAGGAGAAAACAGTGGAGGAGACAGACAGGCGAGAAAATGTTCTTCTCAAGTGCTGTTAATGAAATCACTGGCCGACAGGGAGACACAGGCTGCAACATTTAATCACTCAAAATCAAGACACGGTGACGATTTCAATTCATTTAAATATGTCGAAGTTTTTAAAATGTTCTTGTTTTGTTTCTTTCCTTACTTTGGAACCAAGCCGAGCAAGATATGATCTCATATGGTTTTAAAGTGCACTTACGTTGTTTTTTCTACTATAATCATGTTAGATGTAATGTAATACTCACATATTACATAACCCTAAACTCACACAGTGTGTGTGTGTGTGTGTGTGTGTGTGTGTGTGTGTGTGTGTGTGTGTGTGCCTGATGACCCACCGGAGAAGCAGTCACAGTTGGGGTCTATCTTACAGTCACAGTCCGTGGGGGCTCCAGAGATAACAGATATCTCCCCGTTTGTCGACACCTGTGAAGTGTTCAGAGACGTCACATGCGGCTCCAGAATGATGTGGGGAGATTATTGCTCAACAGAAGATAATGTTCAACAACAGCTTTTGTTATGTCTAATCACTACCACAAACAAGATAATGATGGCATTTCACAAACACCTGAGCCGAAAATACAAATTCATGACATTAAAATGAAATAAGAGGAAAACGACGACAATGTATTTGGTATGTGTTCGTCTACTGACACCTGAATCAAACAATCTAAGATGATCAGGCTCTCAGACGCCTTTTTTTATTTTAGGAAAAACAAAAGAATGACGAATCTTCAGTGTTTGGCCTAAATGGGGCTTTGCTGCAAATTAAACTGATTGTCCTGATGGAGAGTGCTATAAATGAAGGTGAAAACTGCTACACCAACAGTTTGATTGTGATACATCGTGGAGGGGCAATGCTTCTTAAATGGTCCAAGCGAAGCGTGCATTGTTGGAAGATGACTGGGGAAGATGGATTTTTAACAGTCCCTTAGGAAAAGCTGATTTGCAGTGTGTTTTATGAAGCTACATTAGATTTTGATTGTCAAATTGTTTGTCTTATTTGCTTTATTGTCGAGAGATAATAAGAATACCACTTTCAGCAAAAAATGTAAAAACAAGACCACCTGTTAGTAAGACAACTTTAGAGGTGCAGATTTTGTTCCAATAAGTGGGCTAGCTGTTTCCCGCGATTGTAGTCTTTCTGCTAAGCTAAGCTAAGCTGCTGGAGGTAGCCTTATATTCAGTGTACAAACATGAGGGTTCATCTCATCTAACACCTGGCAAGAAAATAAAAATGTTGAGCTATCCCTCTGAAAAATGGATGACTGCAGTCTGTATTTATCAAGCATCACAGAGTAGAAAATCAATCCTAACTGGCCGAAAAACTCTGCACATTTAGTCCTACAGTAATTTTAGGCTTAGAAGTAAAAGCATTTCATCGTCCCAGGAAAATACTGATATGTCCTCCAGAATTTAGGAGACCTGCAGAGTTGTTCTAATCAGTTTCCAGCTTCCACTCACAATCCAGAGGTGGTGAAATACAGAAAGAAGAGTTTTTGGTTTAAATAATGACCAGCTTCCTCAGAGACATTGATTGAATTGAAAGGTTTTGTGACTTATATGTTGGAAAGGCTCCAACTTCAAAAATATGCCCACTTCACAGAAAACAAGCTCTTGCATTTTGCACTTAATTGAAAACAAACACAGCCACAGCAGGGCTGATTTGGGATGTAATTATTATAATTTTAATGCACCTCAAAACTCCAATACCATGCATATTCAATAATGTCCCTGCCTCTATGCAAGATTACAAATAAAATTCAACACACATTGGATATGCGTGTGTGGCGCTTGATGTTATGGCCAAATGTTTCAGGTGCGTGTGACAGACAGACGTGCCTGGACCATGAGAGCAGCCCAGCTGCAGTGCCAAAGCTTTGCCTAAATACTAATTGCAACCAAGGCATGTTCACATTTAATAGGCCTTATCGTACAGAAAAGAATATTGGCTAAACAGTACAAGATGCAGCTGTTGTCAGCCATTTACCATGAAATGAAGCACTTAATTTGTGTGTCATTTTTTATCAGTTTAAAATATTGTCAGTCCATACCTGTGCGCAGCTAGTTTGTCTTACAAGTGACACAATTGTCTGCACTTAATTTAGTTCTTCCTGCATCGCATTGTAACTGCAGCAGCCTGTCAGGTTCTTGAATGTGTTGATTGCACATCAGAACAGCTGAGAAAATCTGCAACACATCATCATCAATTTTACTTTCCGGTTCAGTGTCATAAAGCTGTTTCATTCATTATCAAAGGGAAGCTTCTACTTGTTGCTGAGAGCGTGCGTTTGTAGGAACCTCCCTGAATCACTCTCGTGTCCTACTCTTTTTGGCTTTTTGTTCGAGTTTTGACAAGTTTTTGGGCCCAGAAATACCAAACATAAAATAGGTGTGACATATACAGAAAAAAAGACAGTATTTTCATTGCCCTATCAAACACGGCTGCCCGGTCACCATCAAAAAGGCATTTTATGTTCCTGTCTGCCTCCACATGGACTCAGCATGGTGCTGCTGACCACAAAGGGACTATTGATTGAGTCCAGCGGGCAATATCTTTGTAGTGCTGGTGCCCAAATGCTGTGGGCCTGTGATAACATGCTGCTAGCTAATGGAGCTAATGGACCAAGAAGTGTTTTTCCTAAAATGAAAACAGGCTTTTAGGTTTTTTTTTGAATGCATCAGAGTTTTGTAAGTCCACATGCAAGAGGTGGATTCTGAACACTTTCTTGCTGCACAGCATCTGTGGCCACAGCAGACAACCTGACCACTGTGGGACTCATGATGCAACAAGTGTGAGGTCAGATTTGCATCATATGGCCAGATGGACTGCTGGTGTCAGTTGCTACTGAGATGTGTTTTCCTGTTTGTCACTTTTGCTAGAGATGTACGAGACGTGTGTTTTGCTCTGTCATCATTCACAAAGACATAGAGCAGTTGGATGCCTGTCCAGGATTTAGTAAGTAAGTCACAGTTTTGGTGGTGTACTGAAAATACAATAAGGTGTAGTGAATTGATGGCCACTGTCAAACATTTCCAATTATATTGACATTAGTAACAGTAAACAGACAACACTTCAACATGAAGACGGTAGTGGTTTTGAGGGTCTCTTCTGTGAGAGCTTCCTGTAAAAATGTATCAGCTCAGTTAGTTTTAATGACATTCAATTCATCATTGGTAGCTGCCCTACAAAGCCCAATCAGAGCATGCTTCGCTAAAAATAGGTTGCAAGTAACTTGGTATTTGTAGTGACAGAGTGACCTGTTGGATGCGGTTGATTCGCCTCTCATCAGTCTCCGCGATAAACAGTGTGCCCAGGTGGGACAGTGCGATGGCTTTCGCAGCCTCCAGGGTGGCGCGCACTGCTGCCCATCTAACCAGGTGGTGGTCAATACCTGGAACCTGGCAATGGATGGGGCGGCCCGCCACAATACGCACCTGAAGACTTTCTGATACCTGATATGAAAAAAAATACACCGCCATGTATACACAATGTAAAGGAGAAATAAAAGTAAATAACTACAACTTCCAGTAATCATTTATGGCCAATGGAATCAGCCACTGACAACTTATCTTTGTTGATCCAGTTCATCGAACAACAAACCTAAACCTGCCTCATCTAATGACTCATTAAGTTTTTACAAGATACACACTTCAACAAGCAATTCATTACATTTATGAGAACAAGCGTTCGGGCAATAAGCAAAACCTGAGTGACATTTTCTTAAAAACAACTTCTGCAGAGACTGTTGATAGCATGCTATTTTTTTTAACAAGGTGCTCTTTTCCTGTCTTTTATGTTAGCAGCCTCACTCGCTCTAAATGGACCTTAAGTGACAGCACTGCAATTTGTGAGAAATGTTTCATTACGCTTTCTTCCTCTGCTACACATTGGGCTGATCTCGCAAAAAAAGCATAAGCTTCAATTGGAAACAGGTTTAAAATTCATTCACAAACATGTTTTGTGTGTGTTAAGGACTGTTTCTCTACCTGTAGGACAATGTTGTTGTCCAGGATGTAGAGGGAGTTATCCAGCGGGTTGATGGCCAGGTCTGTTGGCCACTCCAGACGCACCTGTGGAATGACACACACACACAGATATGCAAACACAGACCATACATATAGTAACTGTATTTCTATCAAAAATTAGAACAAAAGAACAAGAAAGCCTTGGAGGGTATCGCCCACAGGAGTCAGTTACAGGTGAGACGAATAATATCTCCTTAATAACATAGCATTAGGCCTCCTGACCCTCCCCGCTCATGCAAAGGTCAGCAGCGGGCAGGGAGCCTTCCCTGTGTTTATTCAAGACTCACACCAGCTCGCCTCGGCACTGTTCCAAATGTCAGCCAATAACCATGATCGCCACCTGCTCAAATAGCACACCCTGCCCGCGAACACTGTGGGGGTCAAAGACCTACACTCACGCACAGCCACCCACATCACTGTATATCTCCCACAAACAAACACTCAAACTGTGTGCTATGGAGGCGAGGCGGCACGTCTGAGGGATCAGTGAGGTGATTGATGACTCTGACGATGGATTGGTAAATAAATGGATCATGTTAAATTGCCACTGACATGTCCAATTATAGGCTCTGTCAAATGAGAGAGAAGAGGGTTCATTGTGAAATCCCATTTTAAGAGGTAGAGAGATTCATCAAGCAGGACCCAAAGAGGACGCACATCAAATCTCTCCTGCTCACGATATTGAACTTCGATCGCAGGTTGAGCCGTATATTTTCTTGGTGTGTTTGTTTTGCATGAATTTTTGGTTCTGAATGACACTGTCGGTACTGGTAGTGGTGCAATATCTGTGTGGGTAGGCACTAAAATAGTTCCGAATATCACTCCGCGCATTAACTACACCTTGTCATGATTTAAATCATGGAGTGATGTACAGAGGGCTGTGGTTACAGGACTACCTGCTGCTGTGAGTTTTGACAGCCTGGTCATCACCACAGCTGGACTCATTAAAGTGAGACAGCTAATGCTAGCTAGCTTCCCCGTGCACAGGAGTGCTAACAGTTGATAGCCAACATTACTGTATGTGGGCTTGTTGAAAGAAGGCGGAGAAAAAGGTCCATGTTCACAGGATACACTGCACGTGCTCCAGTCAGCAGCGCACCACAGGAGATAAAGCTTAGAAACGGTTTCCACAAATGTGTCAAAAAACTGCTTTATCCTCTTTTGAAAATGGAACACAACAGCTGCAGCATCATTATAGTTAATATTTCCTTATACAAAGAGTGAGAAAATCAAATTTCACTCTCACACTTTAAAGTAAAAACTAAAGCCTAACCCTTGGCTGTTCATTTTGCATAAATTCCTGCAGTGATGTTTGTCTCGCAGCAGCCACAGAAGCGTCCATCAATACTGACGACACATTGAGGTCACAGCAGTTTATAAGAACAAACACAGACGGAGGATGAATGCGAATGGACGCGATCAGATGTGCTGCAGAGGCTGATGACTAACAAACAGAGGGATTGTGAGGTAACACTGGCCCCTATAAAGACATATAAGAGCACCTCTGGGAATTCACCTGGGCTGAACATGCATATTCACACACACATACGTGTCCATACACAGACACTTGCATCCCTATGTGTGGGCAGAGATCCCTCTATAGAGCCAGCAGTTCATCTATAATTCATCTTCTGCTCTAATAGGCCTGATATAAGTCAGCAGTGTGATCTGAAGGCTGGATGATCAAACCTGTGCAGTAGCTATCTTTGGTCTCTCCCACACTGTCTCTCTCTCAAAAACACACACATACATACACACTTAAGAGGACAGACAGAGTTTCTTTGCTTGAGGCCTGACAGTTTAAATTGACAAAACAATCGCTGACTCGAGGAGAATAACAAACTTAATCTTGATTAGTCAACGCAAAACACATGCAGGAGTCACATTTCTACAGATTACCTAAAAAAGACTGAAATGGTGAGGATGAAGCTTATTTCAAAGCTTGCCCAAAACATGTGGCTCCAGCTTTCTACCAGCTATTCAAACTCGACTGCATTATTAGCTTACCTGGCTGATGTCCATGCGTGCATCACAGCTTAGCGGCTGCGTCGACATCAGTCCGTTTGAGCCAATCACAGTGGAGAGCAAACCCCTCTCATTAATCTTCTGAATGGTGGTGCCATCAACGAAGTAGACAACACCTCTTTTATCCACTGCAATACCTGGGTGGGTGAGAGAGAGAGGCGGAATGAGCTTTTGGAGATGACAGAGGAATCGAGTGGGGGTGCGAGAACAAAAAGGAAAAAGGAGAAAAACGTGAAAGAGAGTATGAGAGAGAGAGAGAGAGAGAGAGAGAAGAGAAGAGATGCAGAGGAGTGAGTAAGGGAGAGAAGTAAAGTGGAGAGAGGAGAGGGCTTCGGAGAGGCATCCAACTCAGTTAGAAATTCAGCTCAGCAAGCGGCTGTCTTATCAAAGGCACTGCACCACAGAAATGTAATTATATTTCCATTCCAGAGCCCACTAAAGGGATTAGAACAATGCAACTGGAGGAAGAAGTTATTTGTCACATTAGATGTGAGCAGGGTGCCGCAGTGAACTTTTGACATTTGGTGCTTGCAAACGTGCATTATAAATGTGCATCCATGAATCAAACGCACATGCGAATGTCTGCATGTGTGCATACGCTTGTCTTGCATTCGTGCGGCACATGTGAACACATGCTTTGTGAGTGTGTTTTGCTACCAGCAGCATATACTTGAACTCTCCTTGCAGTGGAGCTCGACAGTAGACAGCGAGCTGAGAGAGCGGTCAGGGTATTAAAGGTCAGGGCAGGCTATGAATCATCTGTTATGGATGAGGAGCGACCTTCATCCCCACCTCATCTCCATACAGAGAATGGCCCTTTGACTCAACTCCCCTGCAATAATATTCCACAACTCAACCCTCACCTCTCATACCATATGCCGCCAATTCTCCTTGATTGCTTTCACTTAGCATCTGGGACAATAAGCCATATTTCAGTATTCCCACCTGCCACCTCCAATGCATGCAGGCTCACTGTTTCTGCATTTACAAAGACACTGTGTTTATGGTTGATCATTATGTCATGTCAAGTATCTGTAATATAGCCTTTATCTCAAGCTCGCATCGAAGGATTTCATAGAGACAAAGCCTACTTATATCTAACGAAGCCGCAACCAATCACAATACTAAAGGGTGAAATACAACATGCAGGAAAGGAATTCATTAGAAAAAAACATGGAACACAGGAGCATGGTGAAAAAAATCTAAATGGGCTCACTACTATTCGGTTATTCTTACTATCAATGCATTATTTGATAGTTTTAAAAGCAACAATGATTTTTTGGCCAGTTGTGGGCTGAATAAACTGAAATGACAAAATTGACATATTTTCACCATACAAAGTTACTGTAACAAATGTGTTGCCTATTGCCACGTGCTGATGTTGCAGATATGATCAACATCTGCATTCATGAGGAGTCATGTTTCTGGCCACCTGATAAATGTGAATCCACTTTTCACTCTTATTTTAGCTCTGTTTCTGGTCCACCAACTGCTGAGGGAAATATCTTGCTTGTGGCTGCTAAATGCACCACGATGTTCACCAGCTAGTCTTAACTTGGCATTTGGTGTTGTGCAGGCAGCATGCACTGGGTTTTCACAAAAAAAAAAAAAAAGCTGCCTGCTGCGTGTGGAAACAGTTTGATAAGAGCTGTGAGAGTGAACCAAGACATTAAGGGCTGCGCATCATAAAACTAAAATAATTAGATGAATGAAAGATGCAAAAACACTTTATAGAGCTGAGGGGAGGTGCTGCATGCTGCAGAGTTGGGTGACTAACAACCCCTTTCGCACAACATATTTTCATTAAATTTTTGTTTGTATACAAATATTGATTGGTGCAGCTCTAAAACATCAGAAAATAGAGAAATGTGTGCATCAAATAATCCCAGAGCAGAAGGTTGTGTCTTCAAATCACTTTTTCTTTACTTATGTGTCCAACAGAGAAAAGCAGAAGAGAAGCTGGATCAAGTGAATGTTTGACATTTTCCCTACTAAATGACTGAAACAATGAATTGATTATTGCTGCAACTGATTCCGTAAATGTCTGTCAATCAATTTGGTCCTTTGGTGACAATGGGCCCTTTTTGACCCATTTAGCCTCCTTTCCAGCACCCCACCTCCTCTCAAAAAGATTCAAAGAGCGTTCTGACCATGCACAAGTGCCAGCACATCATAATAAAAATGGTCAACGGACACCATTAGTATGCAGTACAGCTCCAACTACTCCTCCCTCATTCAGTCATCTTGTCCCATTTTCCCTTGATTTTTATTCTGGTTTTGTCGGTCTTCCTCCTTTCAAACTCTGTCATAGTGGATTATGTGGGGATGTGTCTGTGCTCACTTTCTGAGCCTAGGATAGAAATCGCCACTGCTCTTTTCCCCAGGCGGCACGAAGGTCTCATCCTCCTTGACATACAATAGCTTTCTTTACACGTGATTTCATTCAACATGTGCACACACACACACATGCAAACACAGCACGCCGCCGCCACAACTAGATTCATAAATGTCCTCAAACCCAGCAACCCTGGGCCGACCCTGTGAGTCATAAATCGTGCAGGTGGAGTGGAGGTGGAGAGTGGAGGTGGAGAGGAGGAGGGCCAGGGTCAGTGTGTTTCCTCCAGAGGCCAGAAGGTGAACTGCAGAGCTCTCCCTCCTGGCCCCTTCATCATCCCTCTGACACAGACAGATTACACCACCCACGCAGCCTCACCCCCCGCACCACCGACACCTTTCTTCTCCTCCTCTAGCTTTCTTGGGCTCTCCATCCACCCTAACTTGATCTTCTTCTGCTCTCTTTTTGCTCCCCCTTCCATCCCCATGCTTTTTTCTTTTTGCCCTTTGCTTTGTTTCTGTTGTTGTGCTCCCTCTGTCTTGACCTGTGTGTTATAAATGTTAATCAAATCAGGGCCCTTTGACCCTTCAGTAATATCTGGGCCCCGTTTTCCTCTGTTCAGCTCGTTTTTTTTTCATATCTTCCTTTCGTTCCTCTCTGCCTTGCCATTTCTCCTCCTGTCACCTGGCATTATGCAGGAGGGACGTCTCAACCCACAGCACAATCTGAGCCTACTCAGGTTTGAAACTCTGCACATTCTCCCATCCTCGGATCCTTCCTACTTTCCTTTCACTTTCGCACCTACTCCTCCTCGTAGCACCCGAAACCTGTCCCTGATCTTAGAGCTCATAAATCCTGCACAAGGACATGACGAGGCAGCCAGGACTCTCTCTCAATACTGATTTCTGTTCTCTGCCTCTCTGTCCCTGGATATTACTCTTTCTTCTTGTCCTTTGGTTCTATTGACTTCCATCCTAAATTCCCTTTATTCTTCCTTTCTTTCTTGCCTTTGTTTGTGCTTTTCTGACAGCCTCAGTATATGCGCGCTCAGGATCTGCATGTCTTATGCACGCACAAGCAGCTTCTAAATAGCTGCCAATCTATCATCAACAATAAATAGAGGATCGGGCTGACTTATTCATCCTCACACAAGCACAACAATGGGGAACGGTTGCTATTATTGCTTGGCGTTGGCAAAGGGATTTACGCCAGTTTATGTGTTGTTTAAGAGTATTTCTCCATGTTTATTGAAAAGGCGGCAGATTAGTCCACATTCTCCTTGTCAGGGGCTGGATTTCCTGCTGTTGTGGGTAAAGCTGTATGCTGCGTTAAGGGAATTTACAGCCCATTCGTATAGCCAGTGGATACTCACAAGACATCAAAAGATTTACCGTTTCTCCCTGGGTGGACCTGGCACTCTGATACTCATGTTTAGAAGCTGGCAGACACACCCGTGGAAAAATAATTGAGATAAATCTCAACTCCAGAGGGAGACGGACATTTGGCTAAAGTTGGGACTGGATTTTATCATCAAAGAAAAGTGAATTAGACTGCATTGCACTGACCTTGGAAAAACAGAGGGAAAGGAGAGGAGAGGAGTGAAGGAGAAGATGATAAAGTGATGCTTTTCACATTCAGCTCAGATTTAGAGAGAAAATGCAGCCAAAGAGAAAAAGACAGACAGCGCCAAAAGAGGTGTGAAAGAGGAGAGAGATGGTGAAGAGACAAAGGGACATGATGAGGAATTGCTTCAATTAACCATTACAGGCCAATCACTCTCAATCAAACAATCTCTTTGTTCTCTGTCCTTGTCAAAAGAATATCAGTTATAAAGGCCCCCCGTGGCATTGCAATACAATCCAATCTGATTAATGCCTTGGAGAGGGGTCTTGGAGAGCATCAGCGTTGATTACAGCTATTTGAAGAGAAGGAGCCACCAGGGATTTTCTGAGCAGAGAGTGAGGGAGAGGTGAGGAAATTTGTAAGGTGAGAAATGAGATGAAGTGGGAAAGACTAATTATAACAAAAGTTGTGGATTATGTGTCTTATCTCGCAGTAATAGTTGAAAGCCCTGTTGGCATACAGTAACATCAGGATGTGGTGTGCATATGTGTGTGTGTGGTGCATACTGACTGCTAACATCTGAGCCCTTAAGGCTGCAGGAAGTCAGCCTTCTGGTGTTGTTCAAGTTTCCCTTCTACAGTACTTTCACCCTTCAAATGTTGACAGCGAAGCTGCCAAAAGAGCTGCCTCTATGGATGAAAGCAAGAGGAATTGTAAAATTGTATAGAAAACAAACACGTCATTGTCTGTCAGCCGGCCAAACCACCACCTAACTGCAAAATAAGCACATATTTGGCAAAGGGAAACTATTTAAGGGGTCTGTTTATGGAGGTGAAAGCATAATGTGTGCATGTTTGGAAGTTCCATTCATACCTGAAACTTCCATACACCCGCACAACCACAACAAGTGTGCACGCAGGGGTGCAGTCTCACACACACACATACATGCACGGCCGCACACACACACACACACACACACACACACTGCCAGCAGCCCGAGGAGTAAGCCATTCAATCCGCCCTCCTGTATCCCCAGGCTCAGTGGGTGTTAATGATATAGACTGACATATTATTACAGCATCTAAATGATGCTAGCTGTAGCTGATTATGGCCCATGGCACTTCTGTACATAGTAACTGTGTGTGACTGACAAGTGAATGTAGACAGATGGACAGTTTCACCTGCACAACTGGCCCCGGTGAGGGACTCTGGCCATAAATAAAGTTAACCAAAATTAGCTGGGGAAAAGCCTGGAGGGTCCACTAACTGCTGCAGCCCAACTGTAAGTGAAGTTGAAGAACACACTGGTTCAAAGAGTCTGTAGCTGGCTGTGTGGCTTACTGTTGCCTTTCATCATCTCTCCTTGAGAACGCTACAATGCTGTTTGTATGTGAACGTTTGAATATATGTGAATGTGTGCGTGCAACAACGTGTGCAACCTCGTGTGTTGCGGCGTGTGTGGGAGTGCGTGCATGCATGCGTGCGGTGAAGTAGCTAGGCGAAAAGATAAGGCATGGCAGTTAATCACATTGTGCGCATATGCAAATATAGAGCGGATAAATCAGAGCGTCTGCAGATGAGAAATTCACACTCCCACACACACACGTGCACGCACACATTCACTCACACGCAACTTTTGTGCAGACACTGAGGTTGCCCATGTGCACTAAAGGGGGGAAAATAAACCTGTTCACTCAGTCTCAGCACTGTGAAATGGCACAGTGCACCATGCTAATGTTGTGTGTGCATATTAGCGTGTGTGTCCATAAAGTGTGTGTGTGTGCTTCTCAAAGAGTGTATAATTCCACACGTGCAAAAAAAAAGAGAGTCAGGAGTATGAATTGATTATGCTGCCATCAAACACTGCCCTGTATCTATGACTGAACTGCAGTACTGTAGTACAAGAGCTGCTTCCAATGGCTCTTATTTTCCGCAATCAAACACTTATCATCAATCAATACGAGATAGCACCATAAATGAGGACGGGCGTGTATTTCTGGTAGATCTTTGGTAAGCAGAAATAATTCATGCTTCTTGTAATTAATTATTCATTAAAGCCCCACAGAACAGACAGTGGCTTAGTAATTAAGTCTGAATCAGACACTGTGGCTCATCTAATTATCAACCACTATAAGTTTGTTAACATATTAACCCGCATTAATTAATTATTGATAGCTGCCTTTTTTTTGCTGCTACTTCCCGACTACACATGTATGGTGAGACATAGCGAGCATGGAGAGGACTGGGGGTGATTTTGCAATAGTTGCATGCTAATTTTTGCGAATAAACATTTTTTGGTGAAAATATGCGACTTGGCAGTAATTGCCTTGTTTGATAGCAAAAAAGAGATCCAAAGCAATCACAGAGGCAGCAGACAAACTCAATTATAAAAGCAATTGAAATGCTTTGGACTAGAAAGCTCCATGAAAGGCTGAGGGGTTTAGATCAGCGCGGAGCGTCTGCAGATTATGTTGCGCTGTTTAGAACATCAAACAAACACAAGAAGGTCTATCAATAGAGGCTCTTTTGCCAAACATACCATCACGACAACAAGCCAGCGAGGCTCTGCGGTGGCAGAAAGAGGAAACGGGATCAGATGGGAGAAAACAAATGTTTTCATGACTGAAAAAGTGGAAACGAGGCACTTAACTACTATAGATTGTAAATCTGTATGCGCAGCTTCCACCCAAACAAAGTTTTGCATATACGAAGACATCACAAAATGTGAGCCAGAGGCAACTCCAGTACAGCCTTTACCACAGACAGCTGGCTTTGCAGCCATTTCAGATGCTCCCTCCATATTTTCCAGAAGAAAAAAAAAAAAAAAAACTGTGTGAGTGCTTCTTGGGAGGCAGGTCTGGCCACTGGTCTCTTGAAGAGCTGCAGGTGATAATGGTACCCAGGTGCAAACATTTACTGGCTCTGTTGTTCCATCCCTATAACAGCACGCCCCACCCCCTACCCCGCCTCCACACACACACGCACACACACACACTCGCACAGGCAGGTTCAACTGAACTGCCCAGCCGAACTGTGCCTGCCATCGTCAATCTACCTATTCATCTTTCTGTCAGTGTGTTTAAAGAATCAAGTTAGAAACAACCTGCACGGGCACGAGTTCACTATCTCTCCCCCCCATCTCACCCCCACACCGAGACAAATGCTTCCATCCATATGTGCGCATGTGTGTTGGGCATTCACCTCGAGTGAATGCAATTTATTCCTCCACAGTGGCACGGCTCCACTCCTCCTGTCAGCTTGCCAGGCTCCCTGTGGAGGCTGACAGGCCGGCTGCCAACAGTGGCCATCTCGACCAGTTAAAGGGACACGTGTGTCACATTTCCCATGATCACGCTGACGTTGTCAAACTGACATACCTTTAACAAGGCACGCATAACTAACTCTATGTCCCTTCACCGGGAGAAGGGGATGTGGGTCCACGGACCCAGAGGCTGTCAATCAGACACAAGCATGCACACTGACTCACACAAACGTTGCACCTTTGATGCACGAGCTCAGCCTTTGGCCTTAAGCCTGCATCTCTTATTGACTCAGGGCTTCATTACACACACAGTGAGCTTCAGTAATCTCTCTGAAGCAACACTACACACTCCGACTACAAACAAGGTAGCTGTCAGTCTGTATAGTGTTCTACCTAATACATTACTTGAGTAGCAGGCGTTTTACAGGTAGAGCCTCGTTTTCAGTCAGCATAAATTTGCCTCTACTAAGCCCACTGACTATATTTTCTTTGGTCCCTAGCAAATCTTGGCAGTGGGCTGCCTATTTCCACTCAGAGTATCTATGAGTCCTCCTCTGACCCTTGGTGATGAGGATGGAGACGAGATACTTTCTGAGATGGATCCCTTACTGGGTGAACAATAAAGTTCTAGCCACATGGCCTTGCATGACATTGGATTAAATTTAACGATCCATATTGCACTACCATCAGGCCAGAGTTCAGAGTTTTTTGGTTCAAAATGGCTTTTCAATGAAAACATAGTTAACCAACCAATGCATTTGTGTGCAGTTTGAAGAAAAAAACCTGTGCTTCTCATACTTGTCGTATCTCAACTACATGCGACAGGTAGAAATACTGGGGTGCATTCATTTTACCTTTTAAACAGAACTGTGGTGCTCCACACTATTAAATTATGCGCCTGGTCTCATTCCCAGAGCCTTGGGAATTCCAGAGAGTTGGTGTGTAAACCTAAACAAACTGCGACAGTTTCACAACGTCAACCAGGTGTCAGAAAGGCTTTTCTGAAATGGATCTTTTCTCAAACCGAGCAGTTTTGGCGCCTTAAGCTAACCAAACTGCGAGTGTTTCACAGCAGCCACATTAATCACATGTTAGAAAGGCTTTCAGGCAGGGAGGCACACAGACGCTAATGGGTACTTGGTGCATCTGTATGAAATGCAGAGGAGCATGACAAAGCGGCGTTGGTATTTGACGACCTGGGGTGAGAATGTGTTGAATTAGTGCAAGAAGCAAAGACTTAGAAATAGGAAGTAAGCCGTTTCTCCAATTTGCTTCGAATAGTCACAATACAAATTTCTGAGTAGTTTCAAAGGATCTGTTATATACTTGGGGTATATATCAGCCAAGTCTCCAAGTGCCACCATCAGGCCAAAGATCATATGTGCGGACTTAAACCCACTTAACCTTTGTCCAGTGGGTCTGTAATGGAAGACATGTAAAATAAACCAGTATTTTGAGTTTTGCTGAAAACATCCTTGGTGCTTGACATTCAGTCTTCATTCTGTTTAGAAGGAGCTGTCTAACGATCATATTCAAGACCATCTTCACTCGAAAAGAACCATTCTTATAAATGCTTAAATTACTTAGGTCTACGCTTCCTGACAAGCAGCCTCTTGTGGTAGTGACCTTGTAACAGTGCAGAAAAAACCTTTCACAGAGCTTTCACACCACAAGCTTCACACCAAAGTTCGATACTGCATAGAGTAACATTGAGCTACCCGAATTTTCCACAGAGTTTTGCACGTTCAACTAAAGTCAGCTTTCACTCTAAATCTGCCAAAGTTATGACGGCAACAATTCTTACTTAAGTAAAAGTAATTTTGTGCATCTGTGAATTGACCTAACTCTTCTGCCACACTACTAACACTGGGGTGAAAAAGCCCCGACATGGCAGAAAATATTAGACTGGACCGAGTTACCAGGCTGGAAAATGAATAATGTGATTGTTTTCATTCCGATGCAGTCTGTGGCAACCTAGTTAGCTGCTCTGTAGGATTGAGTGCTGCTCATTCCACTCACTCTTGATTATGTTGTTTAGATATGAGGACTTGTTGCGCCTGTCATCCCGCGGCTGGTGTCGCCTGATCAGAAAATGATAATTGAAAGGATCATTTTGGAAGGCAATGACAAACAACTTATTTCATCATTTGGGTGTGACATGAAATTGACCGCAGTTGAAACTGGTTTGAAATTAAGCCAATTCCAGTGTGCCACTCTAATTTTTCTTTTTTTTATCAAGAACATCAGAATATTCCAAAGCCTACATATAGTATGACTTGTGGTATTATGCACTACTGCATGTCGAGAATTCTAGGATTCTTAACATCACATGTTCAAGACCATGGGTCAACTGGGAATTCTCAATGAAAACATGTACTCTAAAGTGAGAGTGTGCAGTATGCATTATTTACCAGAAAAGACTTTCCCATGTGTAACAATGTAATGCAGTTGAATAGGCTATATTGTAGGCCACAGGAACGGGACATCAGGACATAGACCATATCCCTGCAATTTTTTCTCCAGCCATGTAAAAACTGCTCTCTGGCAGGTCCACGATGTACCCGCTGCAGTGTGCTTTGCTGCTCTTTTGCTTGGCCCTCCGGATTTGCCGCTGGCAGCTATATTTTAAGTATTAGTTTTGGGAGAAATGAGTCTCTGGCAGAACTTCTTATTGTGGCTGCTCAGTGATGCATGTCTGTTGCACATTGCCGATCTTCTAATTATCATGGATGCCGCAGTGAGAAAACAAGCTGTGGTAGAAATAGCATGACCCAATGGCGTCTCTCTAATTTGCATTATCATAGAGTATGCTGCTGTTTGCCTTGCTGTGTGATTAATTCATGTGTGTATCATTAATGCAGGAATGTCCAGGGGCAAAGACAAAAGCTCGGTCAATGTGAAATGAAACACAGGAGCAGGCTGTTAAAAATTGCGCACACATATGCACACGCTCACACACAAACCGAATGTTGGAGCGAAAAACACAGTGTGACTTATCTGATGCCCTTGTTTTGAGAAGTGGTGCTCTGTTTAAACCAACAGAAACAATGATAGTTGACCCTTTGAGAGGGAAGGCAGCCACAGGGCCAGTTTAATATGCAGATGAGGTGTGGGACTGCTACACGCTGCAGGATTTAGACGTAAGAGTTCTCTCTTTCTCTCTCTTTATCCATTTCATTCACTCTCTTGTTCTCACTCTCCCTCCATTCTCTATTAATTTCATATTATTTTTTTAATTCTCTCCCGCGCTCACTCTCTCCTTTCACTCTCTTTCTCTCTCGGTTCTGAGCTCCATCTTTTTCTCTATCAATTTAATCCGCTCTCCCTCTCTCGCTATTTTGTGAGGCGCAACAATCACTCTGCACTAAATGCTATGGGAGCCAGAGGTAGAATAACAATGGCATATTCATTCCAAAGTTATAACACAGAGCAGCTGGCATAGAGGCTACACAGCCCTAGGAGATCTTTGAACTTCACTGCTACAGCCAGAGAATACAGTTTGGGAAGTGGCAGATTTGGGAAAAGTGAAATGCGGGCTGCAGTGATTAGAGCCGTGCATTGAAGGGACATCGCCGCTCATATGACTCCACTGCCGGAAGAGAGGAAGAGGGCCGGTGTTTGCTGAGTTAATGGTTTGCGCATGGGTTTGCTGACAGCATCGAATCCTTGATTCACACTGATGAAACAAACTGGGAAACGCTCCTATGCACATGACTACCTTTTCAACCACTTCTTGTCAATGACACCAGTGCCCAATGTGTGAAGATATTCATTCGCCTAAGCTGCTTAAATGTCAACCACCAGCCAAGACAGATACTGTACTGGTCGTGGTCTGAGGTTGGTGGCCAAGCAGCGATTTGCCATGTGAAGCATATTTACCCCTGGCTGTGGCTCTTTTTTTCACACTCCCTGGCTGTTCAACATGCTAATAACCGCGACCGGTTTAAACCTCACTGCTTTATTCAGCAGCCCGACCCCTGCTATCTCAACTCTGATGACGTGCCTGTGGGGATGAGTGAGCGGGGACAAATGTGTTTGTCTGTGTGGGGAATGGAGACACATAGAAAAAGAGACAGAAAGAAAGCAGAAGAGGAGAGAAAAGAAGAGGAGGGGAGAGCGAGAGAGAGAGAGAGGCCGACGGGGCAAGAGGGAGAAATGTGGTGGCAGCATGTCAGCTTCTGATAAGAGCATTAGTCTGCCCCCTGTGGGCCGGAGTGAGAGACTGACACTGCAAGGGCTCACACACACAAGCGCACACACCTCTCTCTGTGGATATCAGCTTTGCTGTCTGGGACTAGTCAACAAATAATAGATAAGACCTGCGTACGGCAAACATCAACAACTAAACTCTCAATCACTGGAGTCACTCTCGGAACTCCTCTGTCCAAACCAGCATATGAAACACACACAGTTAACTTTACATGTACACAACCATTATTCAACAAATGTGTAAAAAAAAAGAAAAAAAAGCATCCCTTCATGTTGTGAACAGAAGGAGTCCAGAGATGGGAGCCAAGGCTGTTGGGTCCTGTGGGACTGACGCCTCTTTCATGTCAGACATGGGATCCATCCTAAATGGAGCAAGGCCTTTTATTTACAGAGCTAATTGACTGCAGAGGCGCATGTGGAGCCAACTCTAAACAATGCCCCAGATCTTGTATTCATAAGTGAGTGCTTGAAGGACACAAGATAATCCCTGCAGCTTACACTATGGAGAGACTATAAACTTGGGCAACAGCAGTGCACTCAATAGTGCTGCAACATTGTTGGCTAAATTAAAATTATGGATTACTATTTAACAACTGTTTGCCATGTTGTAACAATATTATGTGTCACAGCAGGCAGACCGCAGCTATGTCAACACCACGGCACAAGGATGATTCATCGATGAGAAAGGGGGAGGGACAGAAAAAGAGGTGGAGGGAGCGGAGAAAAAGAAGGAAGGCTCTAATTTGGAGCGAGGAGCTCACCAGAGGACACGAGACAAGATCAATGCCAGAGAATCACACAGCCACTACTTCAAAAAAGAAACGGACAGATATTTCTCTGTGAAGTCTACCACTCATTACCATTGGTAAGAGAGCGAGGGGAGGGGGATGAGTGTGGGCTGTGGCAGATGGATGACAGGGAACCGTGCGGCTCCAGGCAGAAATCTCCAGAGCCTTTATAAGAGGTGGTTAGTCGGAGCACAATGGCCACAGAAGAGTCTGAAGTGCAGTGAGTCAAAGAGTATAAAATACCTGACCGTGCGTGAACAGCAGTGGTCTTGGGACAGAATATTCTATTACTGTATAAAGGCAGAGACACAGTGTGTTCTAAGGTATAAGGGGCACATACACTAAGGAGAACAGTCTTCAGATCATCTGTCAAATTGTAGCAGGAACCAGCTTCAGTCTTGTTTTTCTCTTATCTTCTTCTCTCCCATTTAATCATCTTTTCCTTCTTCTATCTGCATGAACTTCGGAAGTTGGGGGTAATGACAAAAATCAAAGTTCTGCTCTCACATTTGGAGCTACTCTGTATTTAGAGCCAGTGACATTTGAAGCACGGAGTCACTCCTACACTACATTTGTTTATTGTGCGCCATATCGACCGGCTGTCTGCCTCCAACATCAGGCTGCGCTGCATGCACAAGCTGAGTGTGACTGACAGAAGAGGCCGTGCAGGACTGTGGGTGCAGCCTGAGTGACAGGCCTGTGGCTAAATCTGCTGTGCGACCTGGGGACTAAGAGTTGGCCAGGTGTGTGGGTGTGATTGGTGAGGGCAGTAAACAGATTATTTCTTCTTCCTGGCAGCACCTGCTTTTTGTGCAAATGCAGCCCCCACAAGCCCAATCTAGTCCTATTATGGCCTTCCCAGATGATAGTACATATGATACTGGCTATGTAATGGCCTCATTCCACAGATGCTGCGTGGTGTAAACGAAAAATAAGCGTAACAATCTGTCACCTCTGCGCGACATGCTGGAAGACAACAGACGCAGCATATGAGACACCTCACAACGCTTCAACATATAAACAAGCATTTAAGAATGTTTTCGGGAGTTGAATCATTAATAATAATCATCATTATTAGAAGGGTCCATACTGTCCTCTTCCTCTTACCCATAAACAAACCCACGCTCATGTTTTGCTGTACGGAACTCATTAGCCAACCTAAGGACGCCATGATGACACTGATGAATGACAGACAGTGTTGTTTCCTCCTCCTCGACATAATTCTCAGTTCTTCCCCTTGTCCTTTTGTCTCATTCATATTCACGGTCATCACTGCCAAACATGATAGCACAATACAAACCAAAGGAAATATACTGTATATAGGAAGAATAGGAAGAAATAAGAGCATAAAACTACACAAATACAAAAAAATGCTTAAAATACAAATATCCAAAAATCTACTTTATCAATTTATTCATATGAATGATGTGAAAAGCAGAAAATTTAGGTATGTGTAGTACTAAACGGCCAAATGATCGAAACCAAAGATGGTACCATATAAAAAAAACCTGACAATGTGCAAGCTGTATACAAATGGTTTTATACTGTCATCATCAATGAAAAAGGGTTCCATATACTTTAGTTTTATTCCTACGATTATTAGTACGGCATTAGCGCAAGCCATAATCATTAGTTTCATTCAAGTCTCTTTAACCTTAAACTGTAAAACATACAGCTGAAAAATGATATTGTATAAATAAAAAAATATTCTCAAAACAGTACAGCCAAATCTAATCTTGTTCATATCTCAGCACTGAAGCCATGTTGGTTTCAGAGTTTTAGATCATCATCCAAAATTTTGCACTTTGTGGAGACGCACTTGAGTGTCTGCATTTTGCTACTACACAGTACTGTGATGGACAAAAAAACCCTCTGTAACCCCAGCTTTCCTGTGGCTGACCATGCCTTATTGATGACAGAAGTCAGAAGAGACCAGCGAGACTTGCTCGAGCTGAGAGGCAGGACAGAGGAAAGGAAATGAAAATGTAGTAGAGCGGCAGAGAAGACACATGGCAGGAATCCACTCCTGTCAGCTAATAACTAAGGGTATAACGATTAACCAATTCAAATCGACACGCCGGGCTTAATGTCTGAAATATATGTGCATTAATTCAAACAGCTTGAACCGGGCTAAAGCTAGGAGGGACTCAAAGCTAAATCTGCAGACTTCTCTGTATTAGAAAACTTGACATGAGTGTATTTTTGGCTTCAGTTTAGCCATTTTCTTCTGCAAGCCAAGGCAAGCCATGCTTACCCTATTAGTCAGGATATTATTGTCATTTTAATAAACAGATCAAATAGTTCCTCTTGTCATTTGACAAAGTCTGTATTTTTTTTTTATTTTTGTGGCCAGCTATTGGCAATTTTTACTGATAATTTCTGCAAATTACAGAAACAGCATCCCTATGGATTGCAAAGTATGCAATCACTGGTCAGATTGTGTGGTGAAGGAGGGGACTGAGCTGCTGCCACGCAGACATTTATGCCTGTTAAATGGAAGCCACGTGAAGTTGGCACGAGTGTGTGGGTGTTACACACTGTGCTTGAGTGACATCTCCCTGGCTCCCCTTTTAGTATTTTTACATCTGCTAGCATGGGATAAATGACACCCTTATCATTCTTAATGGTTTATGGCGTCAACAAACTCCCTACATAGCTCCGTCCACCTTCAACCTGATGCCAGGTTACCATCGTATGGGATGGATGATTGTGGGAAAGATTCACACAACTTGGGAGCGTTAATGTCACCTGACAACTCAAGAGGGTAGTGCGGTATGATTTCAGAGCTGGCCGTGTGAGAGTGATGTGACAACATAGCATCACATTCATTCAGTTTTTACGACTTTGAATGGCAGGAATGATATGAGGTGTCCATGTTTGTTGAGTTTTCAGGCACTTCTGTGTTATTATTAAGCACCAAGTTGGATATATCAGAGCTTTCAGAAAACTCAAGTGGTAATTGTGGTCTAAATGTTGATGTGAAAGGTATTTACAAGTTGAAAACTGGAAATTACACTAGCCCCTACATGACATGAACGTAGCCTGAGCAGAAGTCTAATCAGCCAGAATCAGTGAAAACACCTGTGTGTGTGTGTGTGTGTGTGTGTGTGTGTGTGTGTGTGGCCACGTGTGCATGTGCACATGGTGCACTGGAATGGTCAAGAAAAAGCAAACACTAAATAATAAATATTTGGCATATTTTGTTAAAATTCTTCTTCTACAAGCCAGTGCAACACAACACAGCAATGGATGGTAATGCTTACCCAACAGACCCGAGGTACTCCAATACTCCAAGCCTTAGAATTTCCACAGCATCACAGGTGCAGTAAGACTGCATCAAATAGTGATATCAAGCTTCAAAAACTCCAGAATTTTGTACATGAACAGCATTTCTGTATTGATGAGAGAAGCATTGCCTTCTTTGTGTAACCAAGTCCTTACCCTTGGGTACAAATGGTGTGATGTCCAAAAGCAGGTTCCATTGGTGATTTTTTTTGGTTTGTTCCAAAAGTTTGGGACAGTGCAACATGACCTCCTGTATGTCAAGTTTAAACCCCCCCCAGCTTCCTCTGGATAGCACACGCTCCAGACACGAGGTCACTCATTGTGCTGTTTCTGCCCTGAAGCTTGACATTAGAGTCGCCCAGGTGGGATGTTAAATCTGTCACAAATGCAACAGCTTCCATTTTCTTTTCATCTTGCAGCAAGTCCACAAACATTTTGGCATTTGTATTTTTGAGCCCGAACAAAAAGGTTTGAAACTCTGTGCGAATGCCCCCAGAACACTAAAGCCAGCACTCCAATACCGAGCCACCTGACATTGTTGTGAAGGAGCAAATCCACAAATGCTGCACATCCCCCTATGACAATTGTGTGCATGCGATGCTGCAGTGCACATGTTGCCTTCAAACATCTGACAAGTCTCATCACGGTTGTCATTACTTGTGAGTACATTTCACCCTGACCAGCACACAGAACTGTTTGGGGGATTATGCAGTGATATACCGGACCAGGGTGGGGAATTTTTAAGTGTTACACCAATCCCTTCTCTCTCTCTCTCTGTCACGCATGGTCATCCATGTTGATTCATCCATGGCGAGTGAGATGAATTGTGCCTTTTTTTGATGGCTTCCTGCAGAGGAATCTGAAGAGTTGTATCTGATTTATTTTCTTGCTGATGCAGACCACAGCTATAGAGCATTTGGGGGGCATTCATCGTGAAATATAATGTATTCATAATGTTTTATAACTACACTCATAAACAAACACAAGTCTTTCTGAAGAACTGTATAAACGGCCATTATAGATGTAACTTACAATGAATTATAACTTTAAGTGTCTTAAGAACACTTTAACAAAACATCATGAAGTACAGAGAATGGAATTATTGTGCTACACGAGCCTTAAAGCATTAGTATGAGAACAGCAGAAACAGCAGAGAGGATGGAGTAAGGACAGAAAGAAGGAAGTAGATGCAGCCTGACTTCCCTTAGAGGTGGTCATAATATACAGTATTATAAGCCCCATTAGTCAACCTCCAGTTTATAACCAGTCAAGAACATCCATAAGACACTTTATGTTACAACTCATAATAAATCACATCTATATTTTTTCATGACTTTTGATATAGTGCATCAGAAAGCATTATGTGTGTTTGTTAGTGTATTCATAAAGCATTGTGATTCACTGTGAATGAATCCCATTGTGCACAATAGATGTGGTCTTCATAGAAAGTGTTACCATTCTCTTTCATCTCATCTTTTCTCTTCCCTTCAAGCATGGCCTCCACCACATCGCTCATATCCCCTTTTCTTTTTAAGCATTTTGTTTTTGGGGGCATTTCTGCTCTGTTATGATAGGACACATGAAAGGCAGGAGAGAGAGAGAAGGGATGGCGTTTAGCAAAGGTTGGAATAAAAACCAGGGCTGCTGCGGAAAGGGCTCAGCCTTAACACATGCAGGGTGAGTTACCAGGGTGTCCCATGTGTACTCTTTTGTTAATGTAGACTTTTGTTCAAAATGGGCATGTTTTGGTGTTTGGTGTAGTTACCACTCTTCACTATTGTCACTGTTTCATTGCATAGCAAGCACACTGGTGTCATGTTTCCATGGGGCAAAATCAACATGAACTTCTCAGTCCATTCATCCTGAAACCTTTTTTTTCTATCTGCTAGTTTGAACACTTCATTTTACTTCTTCAACAGGAGCTCCTCCCTCTGATCTGACAACAACCTTGTTAGCTACAGTGACTAGCACGCAGCTGAACGATGCAGGTGAGCAGACCCGATAGCAATCTGAGACTAGAGAGCCTCGTCTGGAATAAATTGGACCCGAATCCACCAACTGGGTATGTATACAATAGACCTTTTCAGTTGGTGTAGTAAGAATAACACAGGTGCAACTAATAACATTAATGATGGCCTAATTCCACTGAAGTGTCCCAGTATACCATGACAGTGAGCCAGCCACAATAGCAGGTTCCAAGAACTGGAACACCTGAATGGACCGCTGCCATGATTACTAGTTGTTTTGGTCACACGTGTTTTTCCAGCTGTCACAGGGCAAAATTGCTGTAGAAAAGATCTAGCAGGATTTTGGCACACATGGCTGGCAATTGGCTGGCAATTTCCTTTTACATTTTTCAACAATTAGCTATTTTTAAGGTAAATCCCATGAAATAAATAATTACCTTGAAAGGTAACTTTGACCAACAACGACAAACACTGTGGGAAAAATTACTGTAGCCTGGTTAGATCAGTTTATATTTTAAAATGCTGACGGCAGGGTTGAGCAATAGGCACAACCAGCGTGAATCCATCAATCCATCCCAGCTGGTGTCAACAGTGCAGGCTGCTAGTGTGGAAGTGTGGGGTGCTTTTATGGCAGAACACAGTCGGGTCCTTGAACCAATTAAGCATTATTTTAATGGCACAGCATATCTAAATATTTGAGGGCTTACACTGGAAGTGCTACATTACAAATTATATGAGAAGCAAAGCTTCCAGTGATTTCCTCTTTAGTCAAAACACAACACAGGAATCAGTCATAACATTAATACTTGTGCAGGGATTACGCTTCAGAAAATGGATATAGGGAAAGAAAGTCAACAGTATAATTTAGAGAATAAATCTAATCACAGTGGAGTTGTAATGTAATAACTGTTGTCTGACAAAATAGAACATTAGTTCAGTCACAGTTCAGTTATATATCATTCAAAATGTGGGGAGTCAGTCCCCAATGAAAGAATATTTCTGAACAAGGCAAGAATCGAGCAGGTTTCTGACTTTATGACAGAGCAACCACCTGCAGATGCAGGAGGAGGACTTCATAGATACGCAGGAATCTATAGATAGATGACCAACTTGGATTGAAGGATGTGGCAATGAAACAAATACAGAATGTGTAAGATGTGATCACAGCATTGTCATATGAAAACAATCACCCTCCCTATAGTAGTCTCTATGTGTCCCATGAAAATCTCAATATTGACTCGAAGTCACATTCTGTATGAAATGATGAGACGTGGTGAAATACCTTTTTTGTAATGCAATCAGGAAAATATTACATTATTCAAAACATCAGTGTAACGAGCTGCTTCAATACAATGTACTGACCTTCAGAAAACTAGTGGGAGCAGAGTTCTCCAGCTATCTGTACCAAATATTACTGAACACTGATCTGTGAGTACTGACCACGCTGGCCTGGAGGCATGATAAATGTAATTCATGCTCATGGCAACAGTGTGCAGCACTCGTGAACTGACTGAGAAAGTGACTTCTTTGGATGTAGGGTATATTCTCCTACCTCGAGGGTTATTGAGTGCAGCTTCAGTGGCCTTCCTGCCCTCTCCGCAGTGGCTCTGGTCAAAAGGTAGACACTGCTCCCCTGTCCCGGCCACTACCTCCAGGTTGCGAGATGGATCTTTTGGCTGCCCGAGGTTCCTCACCCGGTACACTCTGCGACTGCTGGTGTCAGACACGTAAAGAACCTCCCCCATTGGATCCATAGCCAGGTAGTACTTATGAGCAGGGCTGGTGCTAGTGAGAGAAAGTGTACAATGTTAATATCAGCGAGGGTGTTAAGACAAACTGTTAAGAGGGTTATGAATTCAAAATGTCAAACCAGTGATCAATATGTTCCTTGTATGTCACTACTACCTAATAACCCCATGCAGAAAAGCTAACCAAAGCTGATCTCAACAGAACTTCAAAACGCCACATTTACACAACATGAGAAAAAAAAAAAAAAAAAAAAAAAAACTGGCATTGTCAGTAAGAAAAACTACAGTAAACAGTCACAGTACTTGGTGCCTCTGGATAAAGCTCTCTTTAATGTGTCGGGCCTTTTCTACACTACTCTTAATCCTACAGAACAGACTGTGCACTGCATACTATTGTACTTGTGGTAGATTTATTCACAGTTATAATAAAACAATATGTGGACATTTTTATGTTTAATATTATTTGTTCCTTTTAAAATTGAATTCCAGTTACTCCATAATTAGACACCACAATTTTCTAGCTTTGCAATGAACAATACTAATCTCATAACGACAGCAAAGGAATACACTTTGATTCTAAACTTTAATAAAATGCTCACTCATTTTTCCTTTATTTAATAAGACTGAAGGAGCCCTGCAGTCAGCGTCTCTCTGTTCAGGATTTCGTGTTTATGCATTATATAATGTTCACCTGTAGTGTTGTATGAACAGCAGCATGCAGAGACCTACAATTACTGACAGTGACGGCAGCAAGGTGTTTTTGTGTGAGCAAGATTTTAGAGTGCTAGTCATTATGTAAGTCAGCATAAATGAACCCATATGCCAGGCAGAGATAAGGAACCTTATATATGTATGTCTGTATGTTATGCATGTAAATGTATGTGCAGAGTGGATAAGGTGGAGAGCAGCATAATTCATGCATTGATAAATCCTACCAAAAGCTGCATCCTTATCCAATATTTCTGTGACATGACTCTACAAGAGTCTACTGGCGCAGTCTGAGAACGGTTTACGCTTATGCACTGTATTTTATGTATGTACATATTTCTCTTTTCAATCTTATGCCTATATAGTATGTGACAGCTGTAAAATGTTTCCTTCAATGCTTAATTTTATCTTTTGCTGCTATGGAATAAAGCAAACTACACTGAGAGCGACAGGAAAACAGGAGGAACAATAACAGGGAGTGGGTTAACATGCAACGAAGGTCTCAGACTAAAATTAAACCAGAACATTCATATGGCTAAATTTGGCCTAAGCCAAATGAGCCATGTGGACACATAATTGTCTATTGTTTGCATTGTTATTGTCGGTTGATGAGACGTAAGAGTGGACAAAAGACTGGAAGTTTTTTCAGTATCAGGCTCAAAAAACACAGCACATTATGTGGAGGAAGGACCACAGTGTGAAATTCTGGACTTTTCGTACCATTTTAATGAAACTGTCTTTTGTCCTCAGTATAAGCCTCAGGCTTAGGTTAGCACAATATGAACACTGACTTCATTTACCCTTATATTGACTGTGTGCTGTATACTGTGCTTTGTGTAGGAGGAGTGCTAACACTGTGGGCATATCGCTGTACAGAGAAGACTTGACTTGCTTCTGTACATATTCTGCAGTTCAGTCATTACATAAAAACCTTCGGAGTTGTCAGGTTATTGTGTTGTATTATTGAGACCTGAACACTGTGATTGCAAAAATGATGTAGAATTTAAATTTTGAACTTTGAACATTGTAAGTAACTGATGTCCAAGCAATTACTTTGTAGTGTGAAATCCAGTGTCAGCCGGGTCTGGTCAAAGGCTTCCAGCCAATTAAACTCAAACCACCTTGTAAGAGCTTTTTCCCCTAGAGATTCGGTGAGAGAAGTCTTGCAAGCGAAATAACAGTGTTGAGAAAAACATTTTTAATGTCATACTTTTGCACATTCTTTCTCAATTAAAGTGCATTTATGTTTCTTACAGACATTTTCTCGCAGGTTACTAATAGGTTGCTATAATTTTCGGTTTGCTTTGGACAGCAGTTGTACATTGTGAGACCGTTCTGGCCCGACAGACCCTTACTCTCTAAAGAGAAAAAACATCCTTCTGATATAAGCTGAACCTTCTCCTAACCCAGAAAAAAAAAGCTCAACAACAACATAGGCAAGGGTGCTGTCAGTCAACTAATCCATTAAGTGCATAACTGTTTACAGAGCTGTGCACTGAACTGCACATACATAATTTAAACTTGATCCTAAGAGAGTTATTCACTGAGTTTCAAAAGTGTGCCAGTGCTCAGCATATCATATGCTCTCTTGAAGCTACCACAAGCACTACACGGTGCATATAACTGATTACAGATCACTTCACCTGTCTTCTTCTCAATTAGATGCTCACAGCTCCGAATACGTTATCCATTTATCCAGTGGAAGGGAAATGAACAACAATAACAACCGCAGCACAAACCATCGATGGACTCCCTGGTTCCCTAGTTCCACACGTAATAACAAAACAATGATTAGAGTTGATAGGCACAGTGATCTGGCTGTTCCTGACTCTCTCTCTGAATCGACCATCTGGGCTCTCAGATAATATTGTAGAGGACTTCCTCCCAATCTGCTTTACTTCCATCTCAAACTATTGAAGAGAAAGCACAGACAATGGTTTTATGGTGAGTACATCCCATATTGTCTCCCCTCGGAGAGCACCTTGTTTTGAAGCCCTGTTGGCTGACAGGCACTTTGCTGGGAAGAATGTGGAGTGAAAAGCTTTGAAAGCTGAATATGGATGAATAATTAATGTATTTGACTTTGGAGAACAATAGTATAGAATAAAAGAGAAACACTAACATGCCGCTAACAGTAAAAAGCTGCTCTGGAGAAAAAGGAGGAAGGAAGAACTAAAGGAGAAACCTCCGGGGTGAAGAAAGGGTATCCAAAGTGCCTTCAGAAGAATCCAGTTGCTGTAGGTGTTTTTTTTTTTCATACAGCTGAACTGTCAGTGATTGGGTCGGTTAGGTTTGCATTCGTTCTGCTGCCACCTGGGTGACAGGTTTCAATTCTTTAACCATTAGGTTAAGTTTCAGCTTTTTATCCTTTTCTTTTAGCTATTTCAATCGTTTATCTTTTACATTTAGCTATCTATTTCAATCATGTAACCCGCTCACTTCAGCTTCTTCTAGATGTTACAGCTGGCTTAATAGGTGGCTCATTTTTTAAGCTTGATTTCTACTAGTAAAACTACTCCACAATCTTTGCACTTAGCTGCAGAGGTAGCCTCGGGCATGCAAGCACTCTTGGTTAGGAATCACTAGCTTAGGCTACACAAAAGAAATCTACCACAGTTTGTGCATCACAGGCACATTTACATTTGTACACCTGCAGACATATGTACACATCCACTCATACAGTGCAATCATACACACAGCCAGGTTATCCTTTCTGCATGGTTGGAAACTTTGGCACGCTAGAGATACGGCATCTTGAAAAATCCTCTCTCTTTTCAAATCGGATAAACCCTCTCTGTCTCTCTCAGAAACACCCACAAGCAGACACACATACACAATCGGCTCGATATAACCCCTGATAGTGGCGCACATGCAGACAGACACACAAACATCCACACACACACAGAAACCCTATAACATCTGTCTAATCTTCTGTCGAACATGGTGTATAGAGCTCACACCACATCACAGCTCGGGGCCAGGGACGATGTTGAGGCCATACGAGGCCTCGGGCTTTGTGCCCTGCTCAGGAAGTGAGCAAACCGCTGCACCCTCCAAACAGACTTCCAGTAATCCTCTAAAACATGAAATCCTTGACATTTTGGCCGATTTCCAATTCGCAAATTTAATATCGCCTAGTGAAATTTAAATGAGGATTTGATAGATATGACTGCAACCTGAGTATATGCAGATTTAGCGTGTGGCGTGTTTGTGTGCTTGTGGGAAGAGGGAAAGTCAGGTCAGTGCAATTATGCAATTTGCATCAAACAAACCAAGATAAAGGGTTGTGAGGCCTGCCTTTTCTCTTGACACATGTTCTTTGTGTGTATGTGTGAGGTTTATGCAGTTATACAAAGGAGGTGTCAATCACCCGTTCTCACCTGTGTCTGGTGTCCCTGTTCCTGTTAAAATCCATAAAGGAGCATTTAAAAAGAAGAAAAGAGAAGGAAAAACATCATTTATGATGCTAATGAGAGTCACTCGGAATTTCATAGGCTACAATGAGTCAATTTTCTCCCCATAAAGTGAGATTAGGGTTGATTTAGATGGCTGTATTGTTTCACATTAAATATTAACCTAAACAGGAAGCTTTTTGGCATTTCCTCCCAGAGGACAGGGAAGTATCAAATACAGACACTATGAAACCTCCGTCTGAACCAGAAATATTAGTCAGAGATACAATAATAACAGAGAACGAGAGAGTAAAGTTACATAAGGAGAACACTTTACAGGACAAATGACTGTGCAATCCCATCGAGATTCTACGCTTGAGAAAATACAGAAATAGAGAATGTAGTGCCTGCAGCGCAGTAGGAGATATCATCGTCATAATCCACAGAAAAAAAATATCTTTGTTTCACTGCAAAGACTTTGAGCTTCTCTCACATCCTAAAGAGGTAGATTAGAGTCTGTGATGTCTGAACCTCATACATTCTACGTTTGCATGAAGACAAACTTCAGAATGTATTCTACTGAGATCAAACAGATCACAACCGCAGATGCCAACCAGAACTAATGCCACACTAACCCATAGCAGCCGAGCTAATTTTGTTTTATTTGTGCTCAACTCAATCCAGCGCTCAAAATCCCACTGCTTCCCGCTGTGGGAGATCCCTGCCAAGATCAGTCTACTCTTATCACATGCATACCCAAAGAGATCACGAGTCTTACTTGAGCTCCAGTACGGTTCTTGTGTATCCATCAGGATGGACCCTGCGGATGAAATTGAAGTCCCCCACGTAGAGGGAGCCATCAGGGCCGCTGGCCAGTGCCACGGGGGCGAACAGCATCATGTCCCGAGCGGCGCCACTGCAGCCTGGACCACAGGGGACGCTCCGGTAAAAACCATTCCCCATCACAGTGCTGATGACAGGGGGCTGCTGGGAGAGGAAGATGTTTTCCCCGTTTCCCTTGTGCAGGATTCCTGTGGAGGGAGGAGTGTGATAAATACTTTAAAGGCCCCCAAAACACATTTTCTCAATCAGCTTCTTACTATGAGTGATGGGATCCTATATGTGCACACCATTTTCTGACTATTCCTACAATTTTTTGTTTTGTCTGAGCACCTCTCATTGGTTTTGAGTGCAGCAGGCGACATTTGGAAAAAGGTGATGTCACTCACTTCTCAGCACCAATCAGGATTCGGCAATATTCAGATCTAAGCATAATGACAGTTTTGGGGCTGTTTTGCTGATCGCACCACACCCACACAGCCCTGTTGAGGCAGATCAGAAGAATTTTTGAGTGTTAAACTCTCAATTAGTAATAGATAACAGTGATTTTTCCTGAAACTACTTTGGCTGGTTTATATTTAGTAAGGAATATTCAATGTTAAAGAGAAGTACTGAAGATTTAAAACCATTTGTTCAGGGGCTTTAATGATCATATATATAAAACATTGATTGTTTTGGTTAATAATTATGATGTAGTCACCTAGACTCCTACAAGGACCACAATGGAAATATGTGTTATCTTTGATTTTTTGTTTTTGTGTGCAATTGTATGTACTCGTTTGTAAAATGTCAAATAAAGCAAAAATACTGAAAATACATTATCTGATGTCCTAACATTCAAGAATTTGTGCATTTTAAAAGAGGGGCATAGCATGCCTGCTAGCCTCCATGTGCCAAAAACAAAAACAAAAACAAAAATAAAAGCAAAAGCAGTGCAAGTTTGCTCTCACCACTGCGTATGTTGAGGGCATGGTGTTTGTCCAGAGACCACCCTCCCAGGTTTGAGGGCACCAGTTCGAATCCCTGCATGAGAGCGGTCCTCCTCTCCCACTGGATGACGCCAGGGCATGACTCATACTCATAGCCGACAGAAACTGAAATGCAAACACATTCACATGTAAGGGGATTGATGCCATGCACAGTAATAACTATGTGCTGCAAACCTGCTGTGCCTAACACAACAGTATATGCGGCAAAATGACTGTGGTACAGAACTTGACTTTACACAAAAGCACACTCATTGCCCTTCTCTCTGAAAACTATACTGTACTGAGTGGTGAGACACATGAAAGGCCTGTGGCGAGACCTCATCAGCGTGTGTGGTTGAGGGAGATCAGTGAGAAGTGGAGGCGTAATCAGGAGGAGCCCGTCTTCATGAAGGAGCCCTAGAATTAGCTGCTTGGCCTCTTAGTTGTAATGATACGCTGTGCAGCTTCCCACTACAACTAACAACTATCAACAGCTTTTTTTGGCCTGGCAGGATGAAATATGTTTTCGACAGAAATGTACCACTTCAGACTTGGAATACGTTTAAAGGCAGCAGGTGACAAAGCTGTAGGAGCTCTCGAAAACATGCAGACACACAAACACTCTTGCGTAGATGTCAGAAATCGCACATACACAGAAAGAAACACATGTATGAAGTCATGAGCCTTTTTCAAAGGTGGAAAATAACTAACTCGAGCACTGTACTTCATGCTATTTCAGATTTTTACTCCACTTCATTAGACAGCTATCGTTACTACTCACTTTGCAAAAAAATACTTTATCAACAAAACACATGATTAGCTCATCAGATAATCTATGAAGCATATTCATTATTCATAATGAATAATGTATTCATTTTTTCCTAATAATACTGCAATTTCTTAAGGCAACTGTTAAAAAGATTTATATCATTTAAAAGGTAAAATTACATTTCTACATAATTAATTTTCTGTATTGGAGAATTTCTATATTGTGTTATTACCACATTTGTTTAATGTTGCATTAATCTATCTTTTTGGACCATTTGGGGCCAGTGAAACAGGCTGTAAACACAACGTTGGTATATTATTGCTTTATTAAGTTGTTATAATGACCGACAGAGTAAAATTAGCAATCACCATTTTAGAAGCCAACTGACAAATTTTAAGTCCAATATTCAATCTGCTTTTGGTGAATCCTATGCTAATATTATGCTGGAGTGTAATGGGTTTATCAGAGCTTTATCAGTGATTTAAGTAAAGCAGGTATTCATATTTTGAGTGGCCTGTGGGCATGGCTTTCATTAAAAGTAACTTTTTACTGTAGGCGAGTTAACCTCAAAGTAAGAGGTATTACATCTTACATCTTCCCTTGCATAACCAAGAGATGTTTTAAACATTTTGCCCACCTTTGTTTTTAAGGTAACGTATGGAATGCAAAACACTCTTTAAAGCAGTGTATAATTAAAGCAGTAGGAGTTCAGTACAGTCAGCTTTGTCACATTATAAAATGACATAATGTTGCTTACATGAAGATAATGATATAATGTACAATAAAGACAGCTTGACACGTCTGACACAAACGCGGTGGAAGAATAGTTGTCGCTGTCAATCACAGTTGGCACTGATCTTTCTTGACTGGTTTCATTGTAAACCACCATGCCTGTGAATTGATGGGTACTCACAGGGAACTTTGGAGCAAGGTCAGCATAAAGACCAGCAGAGGTGGTGGAATACATTAAGCAGTAAGTGCTCACATTATGTTCAAACTCAGGAGATTTCCTTTAACACAGAGAGAAACTCTCAGCAGGCACACAGGGCCAACTTAAATCTCCAACTCAATGGTGCAATCGATAAAGTGATTGGGGAGGGAAAATAATGGGTAATTTGGGACACCGGGGATTGTGAAAGAGAAAAAAAAAACATATAGTGTTGGACAAAGTTCTTAGCCCTGCAGCTATCTCTTAAGTTCATTCAAAAGCTTCACTGGTTTCAATTTTGTGTCCTAAGCTCTGCCAGGCTTGTGATCTTGCCTTTTAGAAGGACAGAAACAGGACTGAGAGGTGTGGACTTTAAATTGATATTGAAGTAAAATAAAAACACACAGTGTTGTGTAATTCCTGACCCTTAAAGTCACATTGCTACCCCCTTGAAGAACCTTTCTTGGCCTGGAAACCAATCCATCCTTATGAAAATGCATCAGAAGTTGCCATAAATACATTATCATGGGACACTGTCCCGTTAAAGAAGGAGAAGAAAAAAAATACAATAAAATGGACTTTATTTAGGGGACAAGGCTTTTCCAGGACATAACGGGCAAACCAATCTCTAAGGGAAAGCGTCAGTGTTTTGAGAACTGCTTCACTACCGAATATCACTGTAGCTATATTACAAGAAACGACACACACACCGGTGCACGTACACACACTCGCTAACAAACAATACACACGGACGCCGTAACACATAAATGCACACTCAATATCTCACAGGTGAAGGCTTTTATTCCCCTCTGCTGAAGCCTCAGGCGATGTGTTCACCCCAGCAAACAGAGCATGAGTTCCCTTTCTCTCGCTCTCTCTGGCTATGTGTGAGCACACGGAGGGTGTGTGAGCGCACAAGCGTGTTGGCGTATGTAAGTATGTGTGTGTGTGTGTGTGTGTGTGTGTGTGTGTGTGTCTGAGTGTGTGACTGCATGCGTCTGCGAGGAGCTGCCAAACATAACTGGCCACAGTCACTTAGTTGTGCAGAAAACAACATAAAATTGCATATTTCATCACTTTAATTGTTCCAAAATCAACTAAAAAAATGGCTGTATGGTAAAAGGGACACAGCATCCAGCAGTGAGAATGAGGCTGCATGTTCTCTGTATATCCACAGGTGCATTTATCCAGAATGTGTGTTTTGTTTTCTTTTTGCTGCCTTGTGGATTTTATCCTCTGAATCCAGAGTTTTATTATTTTGTTGGGGCTCTGTTTTGGTGTCAGCTGAGGTTGTTTCTTCAGCTGCGCCGGTTTGGTATGTTGGTGTCTGGCCGTACACCTCAGTGGGAGCGGAGGCGAGGCAGAGGGTGTGGTGATGCCAGTCTAGTGGCACACTGCAATCTTGGTGCCAAGAACGGCTGTGTCTCGCTCAGTCTGCCACCCACCTGCACAGAGCAGGTTGACAGCTCGGAGCACTTGTGTTCCATAAATTCTGGCCACCTTGTTTGGTGAAGACACACACCCAACTCTTCTGAAATCACACAAACCCTTTTATTCATGTTTTGTTCGTCTGGCCATTTTTATTCCACACTTTTCACTTGTTCAGAAAAAAAGTTTTATTCTGGTTCTGGCATTAATGCTAGCAAGACAGAATAAAGATGAATGAGTTGTCCAGCTCTGTCATCTGACAGATAGCAGATCCTTGCAGGTCCCTGTTCCATGCAGTCTCTAACTGGCGGGATGTTGCACACTGTCGGTCCACAATTACGTTTGTGCAGCATCAGACTACGGAAACCTCTGTGCTCATATGCACATCAAACTCGTCCTTTTGATTAATCATTCTACAAAGTTTCTACTGCAAATCAACAGGCATGTTGGTGAAGGGCTCACTGAAAAAAATTCACACTGTTCCATGAAAAAAATACAGATAACTTGACTAAAAGCTCCATAAGGATCATCTGTTCCTGTCCTCCTCTGGCATCTCCATCCTAAACGCCAGGTAACCTGAGTAACGACTGCGCACTTAATCTTTTTTTCAACAACTGTGGCCTGAAGTGACGCCTGACATGTTTTTAATTGTAATGCAGGTCGTCCAGTGGCTGTGATGAGCAACATGATGATGGCCATTATTGGAGTTTAGTTTTATAGCAGTGCTACTTTTACAATCCCAATTTAATTTGGCTTCATTACCAGGATCATTTGCCATGTAAAAATCTGAACCACATTTTAAATTGCACTTTCACTTTATGCCAATATGGTGGTATTTAACTGCAGATGTTTATTCTATTGATCATTGCGATGGCATAGAAAATAGCACACTTTTACACATGGAAGACATGGTGACCAACAGGTATTGAACAGGTCACAACAGTGAAGTTATCATAAACTCAGTATATTTGAGCTGCTGCATTCATATCTAAAACTCAGCTTGTCTCAGACAACAGTCAGCTTCCTCTGAAAAAAACTCACAACAGGACTCCAAAACTGTCAGTGAGTCATGACAGGGAGAGCTCCATTCATGATTGCCACAGTCTCCAACACACCCACCTATAATGTAGGATAATGTATTATCTCTGATCCCACCCTGTGCCCAATTGCATAACAGGTGCGCCAGGTGAACCTGGCCACAAAATCACAAAGTGTGCTTGGCACACTCCTGACACACTAGGCAGGTCACATTTGACTATGATCTGGCCGTGGCACTGGGTTCACAAAATAGAGCCCTCAGTGTCCTCTTGTGTGCAGAGAGCATGAACCTGTGGAGGTATGGCGATAAAAACAAACGCTTGCAGAGAGAAAGTACCGACAGCTGCCGATTCTGAGGACAGACAGAGCGGACACCTAAAGTACCTTTAATAACATGCAGAATAATCAGAATCAATCATATGGATCATGTAGTTTATGCTGCTGTAATATTACCTGTATGCAAATATCAGATTTAACTATAGACGATGTACTACATCTGTCATGCTGTTTATTGTATTCATTTATATGCATCTGCACGTAAGCTGTCGCACGCATCCAGGCCAGCCACTCCTACTGAAAATACGTTCCTGCACATGCCAGGAACCATAGAGAGGGAAGGATCAGGGGAAAACACGGGTAGAGAGGAGAGAACAAAGGAGGGCAGGGGAGGACAGGAGAGAAGTAACGGGGAAGATCAGAGAGAATGGAGGAAATAACAAGCAGTGAAGAGAAGAAAAGAGAGTTCAGGAGAGGACAGAATTACAGGAAACACAGTGAGGGTAGAGGAAGATAGGAGGCAAGGGAAGGGGGTAAGAGGGGCATGGAGGAAGATGGCTCAGCAAAGCAGGGCAAATAAAAAACAGGATCATTTGAGAAAAGGTGAAAGATCAGGAGGGAGCTGGAGCAGATGAAATGCAGCTCAACAGATAAGGAGAGGAGGGGATGGATCAGGAGTAGAGAGAAAGCCTAGGGCTGGAGAGATCCAATCTTTGTACGAGACCATACACTCGAGTGGACAAAGCTTCTGGTATGCCTGCGATAGCTTAGTGCTTATGGAAAGCTCCCTCTCGCAGCTCCACTGTTTGTCTACAACCTTCCAGAAAGAAGAGTGGCGAACACAGATAGCAGAAATATCATCTCCTAAATGACCAATAGGAAGTTTAAAGGTTTAAGTCTTGACATCTTTAAAATGGCTGTTTTTGCCATAATGAGCCAAAAGAGCAATAACAGAAGCAGTTACACATCCAGTATATCGCTTTAGCACAGGTGAGAGAGGACACGGGGGAAAGTCCTTCTCTTTCACATTCTTCAAAATCTTCCATGCACAGATTTGTATTTTGCACATGCACACACTTTTCTCCATAAAGCCAGCCCAGAAGTGCCATCTCCCTGCCACAACTGATGATATCTTTACTGCCAGTTACTCCGCAGTATATTTGTAGAGCCATTCATCTTTCCATTCCCTTTTCTCAATACAGCTGTTGTCTTGTCCAGTGTCAGTGGTGAAGGTCTTGGAAAGGTGGTACAGACTGCTCGCTGTGCACCTGTTTGCACAAGCCACTTCCCATTGTATTATTATTTACTTGAATGCATAATTATACTTTAACTACAATGAGCACTTCATCAAATTGTGATAAATTGGCACAAGTAAAGAAACTAAACCTAGATATTGCAATAATAATTTATCATCAGGTAATCTTCAAGTTCTCATTTCCCAGCAGGAGAGTGTCCATTAACAGCTGGTTGATGATCTACTGAATGGTCAGTCATTTACACGACTTCCAGTCAGGCTTTTGTGCAAACCACAGTACTGTAACAGCCACTCAAAGACTTGAGATTTAAAGAGATCATGATAAAATGTCTGTTCTAATACTGTTGGATTTAAGCACAGTGTGACACAGTTGATCAAAACATCCTTTTTTAGAGGGTTGAGAGGTGATAGCCCTTTTTCTTTATTTAATTACTTCTTCCCATGTGGATGGAAGACATTTCACTGGATTTCTCAGGAATTTTATGTCTGGAAATGCTATGCCAGTGAGACGACGCTGTACGAACCCATTTTACCATGGAAACCTGAGCCCTGTTTTAAGGACTGGTTAACTATTTTGAGAGTGTCAGTGGGTTAGATGAAAAGATTGGTACAACTGCACAGCTGGAGGAAAATGATGATTAGCTTAGCTCTAAGACAGGAAACAGAGGGAAAACAGCTACAAACTGAAAATCACTAACTTAATAATTAACCCAGTGTGGGTCAATATAGCACTGATGCAATACTGGGTTCATTTTACCTTGTAGTCATGCATAGAAAACCCAGTGATTTTTATTGTGTAGCCTGGCTCTCCTCAAAGCAAATGTGCCAAGCAACACCTCTTAAACTCCTTAATTAACACATTATATCATGTTTATTTAATTTGTACAACAGAAATGTAAACACAATGCCATGAAATAGTCATCGCATGTGACTCCTGGAAACACTGCAACATGACATTTTAACATTTCTGTTTCTGTTCGGATTAAAAAATAAGTTAACTAGTGAGCTTTACAGGTGCTCCTCCACAGTTAACCCACGTGCACACAGGAGTGGTATCAATCTTCTTGTCTAACTCTTGGCAAAAAAGAGAATTAGCATATTTCTCACCATGTAAAACTATTCAAGTATTCAAGTCACTGGTTCACATCAGTGAAATAAATGACCGAATATCGCACTAGTCCTTGCAACTCCATAATATTCACAACAATACTACAACTGTCTTTAATCATATTAAAAAACAAAAAAAGAACTATTATTATTAATAATAATCTTATTTGTTCTTTCTTGCTAGTTTTTCCACACGCTAGAAATGTGGACCAAATTATTTTGATATTTACTTATGGGATTGATGGATTACCTTATTGGATCTAATTTATGATCATTTCTGATTCACTCAGTATGCAAGTATGCACTCTTTTCATGACTCATTCGCATTTGCTTTTTCCCCAAGTATTCTGCCCGGCATTCTTGCCTTAATTCGACAGGGAGAGCAGAAAAACGAGAAAACGAGAGGAGAGAATGGATGTCATGGGAACCAAGGCAATTACTGTATATGCACATCCTGGATGTTTTGTTATTTTTTCTTCATTTGAACCAGAAATCTGAAAACATTTGGTACGAGGCCCATTGTATTTTATATTCTACCTACCTGTTGCATGTGTCAGGCCCCAGACCTCCTGGCCGTAAACATCAGTCTTGTTCCAGACCAGCCTGTGGACCAGACCAGGCCCAGCAGGATACCAACGCTGGTACAACCTTCCCTGAACCGATGCGCGGACATGCACCTTGGACAGACCGCCCAGTGGGGAGATGGGGGACAATGGGGAGGGAGGTGTGAGGAGGATTCGCAGCAGAGAGAGGTAGCCTGCAGCACGCGTGCTCAAATAGTTCAGCTTCAAAAAAGCTCCCGGGATTGAAACTTCTTCTTGCACCGCCTAGGGAAAACCACAGTGAGAAATGCCAGTGATGGAAAAAGGATTCATGAGAAATGAGACAGAGCGAATAATGTTAAAAAAAGTGTTTTATCATTACTTTGTATTTGTGTAATGAGCTCACATAATAAGTGCTGCTGACAGGTACAGGAGGAAATAACTCACACAGTGAGGTGCAGTAAGTACACCAAGTATGTGTTGGCTATGTTATTATACTCATCAATATCACAAAAATTATTGAAAAAAGTGACGAGTTTCATGCTCATCTCACTGACAAAAAGTACAGCAAACATTTATTGAGCTACTTTAATATTCCTCTTGGCTAAAATCAGACGCCATTTGAGTCACTGATAATCTTAAATCAAATTATCTCTAGGATGACTATCTATGACACATTTTCATCAAAGGTCTAAAGGCTTTGATTCCATTTATTAACACAGGTGAGCTCAGCAGGTGTTACTAAGTTTACTCTGAAAACTAAGTACTGCTCTCTCCATTTATTTGCTTGCTGCCTGTTCGTCCTGATGTGTTATTTGTCTTGAGGATAAACTGTTTCTTCGTTTTGATGATCTGCTCATCCCAATCTCATCTGATTTTGTGAGATGAGCTTGAACTTTGAAGAGCAGACGGTGTGTCGTGGATACGAATAACAACGTTTAAAAGTGAAAACATCACTTTCCCCTGCCACAAAAGAATCAGGTGACCGTGGTGCACATTGGATACGACATTTACTGCAGTCTATCATGTCTCCAGCTAACAAGACCAAGTGTACCAAGAATTTTACTTGGGACTGAAATGAGGTCAGGGTGAGGTTTTGGTCACTAAAAAAAATCTCTGGAGTCACATTGGAGAGTAAATATATAATCACCAGTCTGACCTCCACACCTGACTTTCAGCCATCTAATTTGCTTTTGTGGAGGGGAAGTATATGGATGGAGCCCAAATTTGCATTTTGCTCATTCCTTATTTGCATGATGCAAAAACCAAATTGAGCTAAATTTGCAATATCCTGTGAGACCAGGTTGGTATGTTGCTGAGCTGTTACAAATTGAGCCTGAGCCTAATTCTTACTGCCTGTCATCTGTCGACATGAAGCACTGCATTGTTACATTTTATATAGATCCTCTGTTTGTAGTAAAGTAGTTTTATACCTGCAGCTCAGGCACTGCTGGCCCCTTCTCTGCACACGCTCCTGTGTATCTGGGAAGCGGGTAGGGCAGCACCAGTGGGTAGGGACTCAAAACACTCCTGATGTCACATTTAGGAGGTTGCGTTTCCTCCCTGGACATGGTCACCTGATCCAGAACCAGGAAGTTGTTGTTAGGCGTCCAGATGGTGCGTGTCTGTGGCAGGAAGGGTGGGCGCTGGAACATCAGGGTCATAGACATCGCACCCAAGGTCACCAGGTCAAAACTAAAGAGTTACATGACAGTTAGAGGGAGTAAGATTGGAGCACAGGGGGAATAAGTGAAGCACCATTGTTTGCATAATTTGGTTGTGGATGTCTCTACCTTCCATCCTGCCGACTGACAGTGTAACCATACTCTGGATGCTGTGGGAAGGTGATGTTGACCCCAACCAGAGGAGAGCCGTCCAGCAACGCGACGCTACCTCGAATCACAGCTACCCGACTTGAAAAACAAAAGGCAGGAAGCAGAGAGAGAGAGAGAGAGAGAGATAGAAAGAGATGCACAAAGCAAGGGAGAGATGACAGGTTTACAATGATGGAGAACATAATCATTTTTTGAAGAGAGAGAGGCATATTGTGACGCACTAGCCAAACGACCTTGTGCACAAAGAAAAAGCGACTGCATTTATTCTGCTCAGTACAATTCCCTTCTTTAGCACAGAGAAATCTGCCAGCGATTGCCAGGATACAAGGACCATAAATATAGCTTCACCCACAGTAAAACCTGTCAACACCCTGTCATATAAAAAACAAAACCTCCACATCATGTTTATATTACAGTGACAGTGGTACCTGCAGCAAAAAAGCTGTGTTGTTCTTTAAATAGCCCTTAAACTATCTGTCACATCTTGACTATTCTGAAATATTCATCTTGATTTTTGCAGGTAAAGTGTGAAATACAAAGCTTAAATGTGGAATAATTGCTGAACTGGTCAAATGAAGACAGATAAAGACATATGCACACGCGCACACACACGCACAGACACACACACGTTCATTGATGCAGCCTATCTGTTACTCCAGAAGAGGGATAAATGAGGGATGGTGAGGTTTCCCCGGGTGACTGCATTGCTCCGTTTGTTACTCCTGTCCTGAAAGCTGCCATTGATTTCTCTTCTGAAAAAACAGCCACATAATTAATTTATTTGTTTATTCTACAAGTGAACCAGGGGGGGAAAAAAATTTACTTTGCCATTTTTCAAAGAGGCATCACTTCTTGTTTTCCTAAGAAAACTTTCTAGGTCATCACCATGTCAGTGAGATGTATTTCCTCTCTTAGATGGCAGTGAGAGGCCACTGAAAAATTAATGGTGACACCTTTAGGACTGGTGTAACTGAATGATACATTAAGCATTAATATGTAACAAACAAATACTCTGCAGTTGTGGCCTGACACTGATACCTGAGGACAATGCATTGCCATGTGTCTAATCTCCAGGGGAACACAGATCACTGGGATGTGTGCAGAGGCATGTGAACACATGAAACGCCTCATTCACATGCAAACGCACACACTCTCATTAAACAAATAATGGACAACGGACGATTTAATGCTTTCATACAGATGTATTCACTTCATTACCTACTACTCGTGTCTTTCAACATACCACACAGTAGGACAACTCAAGGACACAGGCAGAAAATAAATATATGAAGGTATTCACATGCAGGTACACAAAGAGTAAACAAGCACATACCTGGTATCAAAGGGCACGTCTCCAGGGAGAGTGTGTGTAGCTGCTTTGCCAAGGAGGAAGCGTATGCGGCGGTAGAAGCTGTGAGTGTGTGTGCTGGCGGGTGAGGGCGGTGCGGTGGGGGGCAGCGAGGTCTGCTGCAACAGGGCTAAGGGGTCGGCCGAGCCGTGACACAGCGGGTCGGAGCCACAACTTAGCTGCTCGCAACAGTCGGGGTCTACGCAGTCCATCAGGCCGTCTGAAATGCACAGGAAGGCCAAAACGCATAAAATGGAAACACTTAAAATAAAATGTGCATTCACACACCAACATGTTTTATGAGCGGAGTTAGGTGTTTAGAGGGTGCTTGAATTTAAACTGTTAATATAGGTGAGACATGTTTATTATGCATCCTTAACAACGGCTTTAATAGATTTAAGTGACTAAGGTTTTGAGAATTAATTCTACTCTAAAGGCCAAGGTACTGTATATGTCCCCATGAAAAAGACACCATAAAACCTCAGAACTGACAAGAATTAATTTTTACACTGCTGCCTGGTGAGTTACTTGACTGAAGCAATCTAATCTACAACAATGAACTGCACATGTATCATCATTATCACGAGTATCAATCAAATGAGATTCATTAGGGGGCATTAGCATTCAATTATAGCATCTATTGCGATAAATCAGACCTGAATCACCAGCACTATTTGAATGTGATCCATAGAAGTCCGGCGTAAACAATGAGACACAAAGCAAGGCAGCAGGTAATAGGAGCCCGGCTGGCATTTGTGTTTCCTATTTCAAGCCTGTTTCTGAAAAGGCAGGAAACAGTGCTGACATTTAAATGCATCTGACCTCAGAGCAGAGAGCTAAAGGCCAACACTATTCTATTATAACCTCCTCCTACAAAGGTAGCATAGTACAATGGTTGATTTCCATAACATTCACTACTTCAACTTGAAAGCACATTTATTAATTGAATTTGTAAAATCATTGTTATTAAAAGAAGGCACAGGTTTGTAGCTTAGGCAGTAACGGTTGTTAACTATTTGACACAAAGACGATTCTGAGCACATGAAATGCAAATAAATATGAATGTGCACGTGCTTTCACTGTCTAGCATGTGGGGAAAATGCTGCTTTTTTCAAGAGGAGGAACAATACGCTCGCTCCTCTCTCCCATCCAGGCGGAATAATTGAAACTCTTTCTTCAAAGTTCCTCTTTATTCTCTGATTACTTGCGATAGCATCTTTCCATCTCTGTCTATCTTCAGAGACAAAAAGATTGCAGTGAGAGAAGGCTATGAGAGCCTACAGTATATCTGCCAATTAAGGGAGATGGCTGAATTGTGTGGTCGAAAATTATGGTATTTGAATAGCTGTGCAGAGAGGTGGAAGGATGGAAAGATAAGAGAAGTGTAAATGGTTCCCATAAGGCTTTGTTAGTGGGTCTTTCTCCAGCATAATCATCCCTACGCTGAACGGTTTGATAGCTGCAGTACAGACACTTGAGGAAGTTCATCAATATTCATATGACATTGTAACACCACATAATGCCATACAGTGTATATATTCCTTTTTGCATTCAGTACCTTACGTTGTGTATTTTTATGCAATTTTTTTGTTTGACTTTAATGTAGAGAAACTTGTCCCTTCCTCCACCCACTCACCACCTCAACCTCTACTTGTACCTACTCACACAGAGAGAAAGAAAATGTGATATTAAATCAAATCCACACTGTATGAAAGGGCTAGTCCAGCAATCCAGTATTGCACCTCCATACTGTGGGCAATCCATAAGAGACAGGTTTTAAAAATAATGAATATTTTATAGTATATTCAAAGCAGCAGAGGCTGATGTATCCAGACTTCTATTCCAAATATGGGTAAACACAGGACCTTACACATCCCATAATGGAACCAATAATACCTTTCTGCTTTTTCTTCCCTTTGTGCCAATGCACAGTAAAAAGAACAGTGAGACATTTTGCGAAATATACTAATTTGCTTTCTTGCAGAGTTAGATGACAAGATCAACTCTGCTCTGATGTTCAATTTAAGGCTACAGCCAGCAATCGCTTATCTTAGCTTAGCATAAATAATGGAATCAGAGGGAAAAGGCTGCCCCGACTCTGTTAAAAGGTAACAAAATCCAAAGTCCTCTAAAGCTCACTGATTGTTATTTCATTTGTTTAATCCATGTAAAAACCACAATGACAATTTGTGGTTTTATTTTCAATCTTCTCATCTAGTATAGCTCCTTAATGTCGAGTTAATTCCTTTAAACCGTACATCTTTAGTTCGTTTTGACTTTTTTCAGATTCGATAAAGCTGCAAAGCCAGAGAACGCGTGTGTTTTTCCAGTATTGTTTATGACCACTACAATGACCTTTATGTAAAATCACTGCAATGCCCCTTTAAAAAAAAAAGCTAAGTAACAAAGGGTTCACTTTGTTTAAAGTGCGGCTAAATTACACATGAATATGCTCATATACAATGTGTAAATGTATTGGTGCACTGTGCGACAATCCTTTATTTTTCAAATACCACAGATAAAATATTCATTATTAACAAACCCTAATCAGAACAATGAGATAGAACATAATCCAATAATACAACACAGAAAGCATCAGTGCCTACAGTGTTGGCAGGCCACGTTTCTGCTATGACTCCTTTCCTTTATTTAGTCCCTATTTTATAGTCCACAAGACATTTTTTATTGTATGGCTCTGAGGTTGTAATCTTGGTAAGGGACATGTAATTCATGTTTGGAGCAGCCATCTACACTGACTTTCTGATGTGTTGGCTCTGTCAGTCATGCAGCTTTGGTAAACAATGTGCAGGAAAAAAAGGTTACACTGCATCTATCAGCACCTCATACCACCCGAGCACCGAGGAAAGGACTACAAAAAAGTATGTGTGTTTGAGGTTTCCAGCTGCTGCGTGCACCGATTCAAATGCCAGTCATCACAAAGCGTGGAACCGCATGAAAAAAAACAAGAAAAAGAAAAAAAAACAAGGAAGCTTTTACTCCACACAAAAGCAACTCTACCTTGTTTGCAATGATGGATTACAGCACCGGCTTAACAGGCATGTCCATAATGGATATTTGATGGAGTTTCAAAGTGAATGGGCTCAGTTGAGAGTAGTGTAATATTGCACTATATTCTTAAAACTTGTTATGTATTGGAGAACAGCCACGGAAATGGTGAGGAAATGACTGTAATGAGCAGAGCTCCCGCTACTACTGAAATGTTCCTTTCTTGCCTCTTCACCTGAGGATAGAACAAGGCAGCTACAAGAGTGAGCGACATGCACCTCTCAACTGTCACCAAAAACCATGTAAGCAAAGGAGCAGAAATCTACTCTGCAGGTTTGCTGTATTTAGACTTGTGAAAATTTCTCTGAGTGCCTTTTATCCTAGCAGGTGGTATGCATATTAGACATTTAGCTGTGATAAGAAAAAAACAGACATACACACTTGCAAACATGAGCCTGCACGCACACACACAAATACATATCCAATATAATAAAGACCAGCAGGACTCTACAGGAGTCTCAGCAGGACAGGGACATCACAGAGGGATGAAGGGGAGGAACAATGAGGCAGATTTCTCGGCAGGAGAAACAGGAGGAGACGCAATGGAATGGAATGAAATGGACAATCTGCCAGAAAGACAGAAATGAAAGAGGTAAGAAAGAGAAAAAGAGATAGAAAATGATAGATGATGTTAGAATGTCACCTCCGTCGTTGTCTGTTCCATCACTGCAGTCAGTTTCCATGACAACGCTGCATCCAGGCCCACTCCATCCAGTCTGGCAGACGCAGCGCCAGCCGCTCTGCTCCAGGGTACAGCGCCCGTGCCCACTGCACAACCCTGGGCAGCCATCTGAAAAGGTGTGTCCCACATGCGCACATGCACGCACACACACGCACACACACACGCATTATTAGTATTTGTGAGCTTGTTGGAGAAGCACATGAAATCTAAATCCTAAATACAGATAAATTACCTTTAACAACAACGTCCAAGTCATGAGTAACTGTGGGCAGGAAAAAGTGAGAATTGTGTAAGAGAAAGCAATTGTAAATGGAAATTATCCCAACAACAACAGCGACACCTTTTTTTATCATATTAATCATACTAATCAAAATATCACAGGCAATAATTAAACACTCCCACATGCACACACGCAGCTCACCAATGTTACAGTGCTCTCCCTCCCAGCCGGGCTGACAGATGCAGGTCCCGTCGTGGCACTGGCCGTGTTCTTCGCAGCGAGGATGGCACGCTCTCTGGTCGCACGCAGCGCCAATCCAACCCTCCTCACACTGACACTGGCCCTCTGAGCAAACACCGTGGCTGCCACATGGCACCGGGCATAACTCTGCCGAACAGGTGGGCGAGGGTACGCATGAGAAAAATTCATGTAAGTGTGAGAGAAAGAGAGAATGAGAGGCAGGGGAACCAATGGAGAAATTGAGTATTGGAAGAGAAGGTAAAAGAGGCAAAGAGGCACGGGGGACAGGGAGCAGGGAGAAAAGTTTAAAAAAAAAATCAGAGTTGGGGTGAGCCATCGGATATAGGTGAGGGAAAAAAACACAAGCGATAGAAGAGGATAACCTCAGAGACTAAAAAGTCTACTTTCTCACAATACACAGTCTTCCCACCTCTAATAGCTGAGCTCCCTGAAGGAGGGGAAGAGTGAATAGACTCATAATAACAGCCAAATGATTCGCATTTGCACCGCATATTTAAACTACAGGGACTCCAATTCAGCTCTATTATTCTTTTCTGACATTTTGATCAGATTTTGTGGGTATGTTAATACCCTTTCTTTTTCTTCATCTCTCCATCTTTGTCTCTGTCAGCCTTCTCTTTCAGCATCCCTTTCCATCCCTCTCTTTTGCAACATCCCTTTTGAATTCTTTCCTCCTCTTTCTGTCTATTTCCTTTCTCTGCACTCCTCACCATCTAACACACACTCACTCACACTCTCTCTCTCTCTCTCTCTCTCTCTCTCTCTCTCTCTCTCTCTCTCTCTCTCTCTCTGCAGAAGCAAAGCCTCATCCATCAGTAAAGAGAGCAAAGTGCTGGAGGCACACAAAGACTACTTATCCAGCTGCAGTAAAAAGTTATTTCAATTTAAATATACATAGCATGGAGAGGGAGGAAAAAGTGGATTAAAGTTGGAGACTTTTTCAGCTCTCTATTAGAATTACATTAGCTTAGCTATGCTTCAACAAGGCCAGGACGTACAATTGCTGGGTCCTTTTGATTAAAAGCCCGGCAGGTAGAGAGAGGCCACTCATATCTCAGGTATTCAGGCACGGTCTATCATTATCATGGGCTATATCACTACATTAAGGAATGCATGCACCTGAGAGCAGGAGCTAATGCCAATTGTCTGCAAAGCATTGGTGTACACGGTAAAACAGATCCTTCCCAACACCAGCGTTAAGTGAGTGTCTTGGAAACAGAGGAAAGTCAGTGCTATAATGGCTATTTTCCTCTCTGTCAGTTTACACTGCAAGGACAAGGACACATTTCTCACTGCGTAGTGCAGAGTACTGCATTCTTTAGCTTAGACGCTACGGTACACATGCTTTAGTTTTCTCGTTACAATGGCTAGCTCACTATCTTTTCTTCACAATCAATGTAGAATTGCTGTCTATTCCAGCTGGTGGAGTTTACTGAGTGCAAAGTCAAGATAAGGTGGTTGTATGAGTGAGAAATCTTTTAGAACCATATTTAAAAAAACACGCATTCACTAATATATAGCGAAAAGGTAAAAGGGGTATGCAAAGAACATCCACACGCTTCTAAATGCCAGGCTGGAATGTTCCTCAGAGCAGCAGTCTCTGAAAGGCAGCAAAGTGAGAATAGGTCTTTTCTTTTTCCCGCCTGTCTTTTTTACCTCATTTAGCTGAAGGGAATATGTGTGTGTGCTTGTGTGTGCATGAGTATTCTGCATGTGTCTTAACAGTAAATGCACAGTAAAGCGAGCGTTATGGGTGGGGTGGGGGTGGGGTGGAGCTCCAGAGTGCTGCCATCGGAGAGTCATGAGGGGAAATCTCATTTACGGCAGCATGAAGAGAGTGCAAAAACACACATGCAAACGCACACGCGCGCGCAAGCGCATACACACACAGAGGCCCATTTCAGAGAGTGGCTCCAATCCATATTTCTCTCTCATGTCTATCAAATCCCCAGAAAATAGTATCTGGCAAGACCATGCATGCTACAAGAACACTGGCAAACTAGTGATGTGCAGTTGCAATTTTCAGCGTTTTTTTTCTGTGGGTGAACAATAATCCTCAAGTCTTACCAGTGTAGCAGTCTGGTCCTGTCCAGTTGGGCTGGCAGGCGCAGGTGTCTGACTCAGGGAGATAGGTGCCATGTCCTGAACACTGCTCCTGACAGGCTGGCAGCGGGTCATCACAACTCACTCCTGCCCAGCCTGCCGAGCACACGCACTCCCCGCGCACGCACACACCATGGCCGCCACACTGAGGGTCTATGCAGTCCACTGTAGACAGATAGATAGATAGAGAGAGAGAGAGAGAGAGCGGGCAAAAAGGAAAAGCTAGAATGAGTCAGAGGTGAGAGGAGGGGGTGAGGGGGGCGGAGGGGTTGGAGGGCGGGGGGCGCCTGCCTCATTATAATCATCAGTTCACCGAGTATGAAAGCAGTGTTCTTTGCATCCCATCCAGGAGTTAACCACCCTAGCTACAATCCCTGTATCTGTTCCACAACATTACACTTCATAGGACACTTAGAACTGAGGCTTTGATAAGGGGTGAAATGGGTTGGTCTGTGTGTGTGTGTGTGTGTGTGCGTGTGTGCGTGTGTGCGTGTGTGCGTGTGTGCGTGTGCGTGCATGTCATGGTGGTCTGTGCTACGCTGTGTTAGTGTGTGTAATTACAGCTCTGAGCGCCAAGCCAAAGCTCAGCACAGTTCGGCTCAGCTCAGCTCAGCTCAGCTCTGCAGCTCAAGGTCAAACACCTGATTCGGTCTCCACAGGCCGTGATACTGGAGGCGACAGCAGGGCGGTCTTAGGGACAGCTGGGCCATCAGGTTATGATCAAGTGTAACATCATAATTGTTTTAAATATCACAGCTTTGTTTGTTTTTGCTAATTGACTGGGTGGTTTTACAATGGACAGCTGCAAGTGGAGGCCTACAGCTCGTTTCCTATACAACTGTAAAGTGCCTCAGCTACCTGAATCACTGATTGATTTGTCATTTGTACCCAAGACAACTTTTTACTCCCTCTACCTATAGCTTTATGTCTTGGCTACAATAACATTACAGTACATAGAGTACATAACAAGAATACAAATTATACATTTAGCAATATTATTCATTTATGTTTTAGTTATTTTCAGATTAGGTTAAGTTGCTTAGAAATTCCATCATTTGGCATGTGAATAGTAGCAAACAGCTTATATGGGGAAAAAATGGTAATCTAAAATTGTTTGAAATCAGTATGTGAATGAGTAGAATTTCAATGTTGATAAGCCTGTAAGGACCATGATGACAGGACATTCAATGCCTCAGTCCTGTCAGAAAACAGTTTTGTATGTATACAAAAAAGCACATTATTAAGCACAAGATTTTGTCATTGTCATTATTTCTTTTTCTTGCTTCCATTTGGGATGAACAGGTTGTATAGAGAAAGCACTACCTTGCCATGGAGCAAGTGAACACACAAGCTATTTTTCAGCCTTCGTTTTTTAACATTTTGCTTAATCTGCACCATGAAAAGTCATGCTGAATTAGCAGCTAGCAGTTCCTGTTGGGGCTGTAACAGACAACGATCATGCAGATTGCTTTTGATACAGCAGAAAAGTCTAAATTTGATGTGAAATGATTTTGACAAGATCTGAAGTTACAAGGAATGTGTTTTTTATTTGATTTCTTGGTGGATACATCGACATTTATCCTTGATGCACATTTTGTGCTATCACTGAAAAGAGGAAGCTCTGCAGATTCCAGCAGTATGTATGATTTATGTGCATTTCAATTGGACACCGGCACTGTCAAATTATGACACTGAGAAGAAAAAGAGGTACAGTCTGTCTATATCAAATTTATTTGAAGCCAACTGATGTAACTCACATCAATTAGGTTCAAAGTTTAAATTCATTACTAAATATGCACTAGCTGATTATTCTCCAATTGGGAACAATTGAACAAGCAGAAAACACAACACTGACGTATTAAAACTTAAAACAAACAATTGCTTATCAACACATCCAGCAGACACAAAGCAACATGAGCATTCATTATGAGTCCCGCTTCTGTCTACCTGATGAATGTAAGTCTAATATTCATTCTTCTTTTAGCTCCACTTTGTTCTCCACCAACTCCTGAGGTCTATATCTATCTCTTTAGGAGCTAAATGTTCCATTATGTTAACGAGCTAGTCGCTTTGAGCTTTGTCTCCCTGGCATTTGGTGCTGGGCAGGCTGGAAACAGCTGCCTGCTGCAGCTGGAAACTAGGCTGACGTAGGCGGAGTTGCTGGCTAGAAACTCGAAATGATGATGTTCTCCCCGTCAAAGCTTTTTTTTTGGGGGGGTATGGGAGGGGGAAGAGTTAAATGGGTTGATAATCTAAAGATAAAGGATGTAATATGCTGTACTGATTGCAAAGACCTTCAAGGCAAATTTGTGATTTTGGGCAACATGAATTAAAATTGACTTGACTGATTTCACTTGATTAAAATGCTCGTTGCGCAGATGTGACATTATGAGGTGTGTATCTTCTTTTGAGAGCATGAAACGTCTTACCTTGTTCACAGTTAACCCCCTTGTAGGCTGGACTACATATGCAGATTCCCTGGATGCAGGAGCCGTGGTTAGAGCAGGTGGGGTCGATACACTGACCTTCCTCCACGTTACACTCCGCCCCCTTCCACCCTGCCAGGCACACACACCTTCCTTTCTCATACACGCCGTTACCGCTGCACAACACGGGGCATGAATCTGCAACAGGGCAAACACAGATTACACCCACATACTCAGTGGTATACACACACTCACACACACACACGCAATGCTGCAGTATATTAGCTGGGAGACCGCAGTAACCTACCGTGAGTGGGGCTACGCTCTCTTATCTCAGCTAGTGCGCGGATTCAGCAAATCCTCAAGCAGCCCCTTTCTCCCTCTCTCTCCCTCCCTCTCTCTCGCTCTCACACACACACACACACACACACACGCTCATACGCAAGTGTATACACACACACACACTCCAGCTTATCCCTCACGCTGTTTCAATTTACTCAAGCACCACCTGAGCCCGGCTACCACGGCAACCCAGGAATTGTAGAAAATCCCCCCAACGTCACCTCACTGGCTCTGAACAGGCCGTGAAAACAATCGTGAAAACGGAAGATTAGGAAAGAGAGCATTAGGGGTTTATAGAATGAGGGTGGAAAGCAGACCTATCTCCATGCAGAGATGGAGAGCTGTGTGGCTAATGTAATGACAGCCAGGTAGAATAAAGTCAGTGAGTGCCTCATGACGCACTGACAGTTACACCCCCCCTTCCTCTTTGCAGCTGGAGGAGGTATGGCAGCTCCAAACTTCAAATGGATTAGAAAGACGATCCAGAACCAACGTCTTTTTTTCTGGGATAATTTGCAATGAAGGCTCTGTGCATTCATGCGTGCGGGCATGTGTTATGTGTTTGTTTGATCCTTTGTTAAATCTAACACTCTGCACCCCACAGTAATAAATTCACACTTCACTTTTTACAACTCTTGCCAAAACTTGCTGTCTAACTTTTCAAACAGAGAATATTATAACACGAGCAAATGAGCAAAGATGAGAGGAACGAATGAATAAATGATGAGCGTAAATAAATCATAGGATGTGATATCATATCAGCTGTTTCTACACAATGAGACAGATACAACTACAGTAATTTTACAAAGAAGGACAGAGGGAGAGAGAGAATGAGGAACAGAGGCAGGGAGAAATGAAGAGGAGAGCTCGAGAGACAGAGAGAGAAATAAATGACAGAGAGGCAGAAGAGTAAAAGAGACAGGTAGAGCTGTGAAGATGATATGGAGAGGTCGCAGTTAAAGGGTGGTGATGCTATATTTTTCTTACTGTCAACAAATCCTATGAAAAGTCCAATTTAGCTTATTCCTCTGTGCCCACTCCACTATTGTCTAAAAACTGTTTAAAACGTCAGTGAGACACACTGTTGCACTGGCTGACATGTTCCTTCATTATGACAAACATGGACACTAGTTTATTTTTAGTCAATCCTACATGCTGTAAATTCTCTGAAATAAGATGGTATTGAAATAACAGTGTAGTCTTAAAGAATAGCCAGGGGCATGGCCACAGGGCGGGTAAAAACACTGAAATACATTACGTGCACTCTATTAGCTTATATGATATAATCAGCATGATATACATTCACAATTTCAAAAAAGTTGGGACGCTGTGTAAAGGAGAAAATAAAGCAGAATGCAAGCATTTGCAAACAGACTGTGTTTACAGGCAATGGTTTCCCCATGTAGTAACATCCGTTATACAATATAATGTGTTCACAAAGTGGTGAACCTCGCTCCATTGCTTGTGAACGAAGGAGCCTTTCCAGGATGCTCCTTTCATACCCAATCATGATACTATCACCTGTTACCAATCAACCTGTTTACCTGTGGAATGATCCAAACAGGTGTTTTTTTGAGTCTTTTGTTGCTCCTGTCCCAACTTGTTTGAAATGTGTTGCTGCATCAAGTTCAGAATAAGCAAATATCTACAAAAATCAATGAAATTGATGAGATCGAGCATTAAATATATTGTCTTTGTAGTGTTTCCATTCTATATGTCTCACATGCCTTTGTATATTTAATCAGCTGCTCTTTTTCTGAGTTTTTTTTTAAAGAAAGAGTACTGTCATTCACTAATTAAGTTGGTCTCGCACACAATTTTCATGTACTGAAAAGCTGCTGGGGCGCAAGGAGTTTGCCTTTTGAGTCTCTAAAATGCTTTTCAAGCAAAAAAACATATGTGTAGGAAGTTTTATTGACGGCGCTTGAAAAACAGCAGAATGGAAGCGACAGGAAATAGAGAAAGAATTAGCGTTGTGAGTATACCTGACTGTTTTGGTGTGTTAATGGAATTGGTGCTGAGGTAATGCACATTATACCAAATTTATCAAGACCAGGTCTAATGGAAAAAAGCATCAACAGCAAATTAAAAGGGAGCACATCAGAAAACAGGGAGGTGGCAAAATACAATCATGAAACAGGGGAAACAAGAAATGAAGTTACGCATTGGTCAGTTTAAAATAAAGCCCTTATTCTCTCTGCAGCTAAGATAAAGCTCTCACCATTATTTGAGAATCTATGGTGCTGGTGCTGTAAATAACTGGCAGTGGACCAAAGGGTCAGAAACATTTGCTAAAACTCCTAAAATTTGTTTGAAATTGAAAATTAGTCAGCCTTGTTTTTTTAAGTGAAACTATACAGTAAGTATGTATATACGTTTTAGAAAAAATGACAGTACAAGTGAATGAGCTTGGGGCTGAGTGTCACAGACAGACTAGGGAGGTCAGAAAGTATTGAGAGACATTGTAAGAAACTGTTGGTTTTGGTGTTTTCATGGGCTGTGTAGCCAGGAGGCAAAATCTAAAACAATAGCAGCCTTATCATTTATCAGATTTCTCTTACCTTTGGCACAGTCAGGACCCAAGAATCCAGCGAAGCAGTGGCAGTGTCCAGCCACGCACTCTCCGTTTCCATTACAGTCAGTGGAGCAACCATCCATCGAGTCTGCACAACCACACACATACACAAACATTCACACACACACACACACACACACACACACAATCACAAATTCAGACATAAAAGGCAGAGAGAGAAAAAAAAAACAAAACTTGAAAATATTCCACATGTAACTCCATAAGCTGGCATAGCTCTCTGTTATTGAATGAGAGATCTGATAAGCAATGGATGGCTCCCCAGACTCAGGGGCTATATTAGATTAGTCTGATCCAGCTGCTATCACTCTCTGGGGAATGGCCAAGCACTCACTTACACTCAGTAGCACTAAGCACATTATACTGCATTACAGGTTGGAAACACACTGCATGCAAATTTACAAACATTAAGGCTTAATCAACAAACTGTTTACAAGGGCACAGTTTGGAACAAGAGTGAACAACATAAAATCTGACATTGTGAGTGCACAAGTTAGTGGGGAATGGGTGATGCTGCGTCGCTACAGTAGCTACGCTCTCTGCACGGCGAAGATCAATGTGATGCCTGTTCCTACAAGTGCTTTGTCTCATCTGAATACGTGTGTTTCATCATATCCTCCTGTAGGCTTTATGGGTTTCATCATATTCCTCCATCGGACTTCAATTAGCTTGCCTTCTTTTAGCGTTCTCCTTTACTCCCATTGATATGTCCATCATGTCAGATCTCATTCTACGGGAACAGACAGCATGGCAAACATAGATAAAGAGGGAGAGCACTTCTATGCTTTTAGGGCATTATATAAGCCCGCTGAGCTCTGCCAGCTCTCCTCGAGATGGAAGATTCTGGTGGAGAAGTACCCGGAGGCAGGCAGAGTTAGAGATCTGAACTGTGCTGCTGGTTGCCGTGTGCCAGGCGAGGTCTATCTCAGCTAGATAGAGTAATTAAAATGGGTGTCGAGGATGTCATCCTTTATTTGACCCTGCGCCGTCCTGCTCGGCTCCTCTGAACGGGCATCGACTCCGGAGTCAAACCGCTGCAGTCCCCTGGCTCGCTGTGTTCAGGGAGCATGGATGACAAATCCTTCAGTGGCATGGCTTGCTCACACACACACGCGCACATTCACACACACGCACACATTTACAAACACATGCACGCAAAGTTATTATGTGACACCCGCCTTGAGGCACGTGTGACACATGCTAATGAGACAGGCCCTGCCAGTAGCCGACAGCACAGCGTTATCCTCCACAGCAGCGCATCACTACAGAAACCAAAGTCATTTTCACCTCCATCACCTGTCATCGTCACACTGATGGAGAGAAGGAGTGGCAATCATCTTTTCTCCCACACAGTTAGGAGGATTCACAAACCGTTCTCTGCATGTGTCTCTGTGTCGCTCTCTTAAAAAATAAAAAAAAAGCCTCACATTCCAATATTGTATGTGGCACCTGACACATGCAATGAACAAAAACTCATCTGCAAGGTCACGAAGTTCTTTTTAATCCAGAGGAGAGTAGTGATCCGTCAGAAAGCCTCATGAGGCTGTAAGGTGCAGGGCTGTCACACTGATATAAGCACCGAATCTTTCAGGTCAATGTCTCAACTATAAAAATCTCCAGGCAATTAACAGGTAATGTAGGGTGAGCCGTGTCTTTATTTGTTACACTGTATATATGTGTGTGTATATATATATATGTACATATATATGTGTGTACTGTATATATAAGTATATATATAAATAGAGAGAGAGAGAAAGAGAGAGAGAGAGAGTGTGTGTGTGTGTGTGTGTGAGGTCCCCACTCTGTTCTTTCCACCGACTAAACCCTTTCCAGTTAGAAATCACTCATGCCATAAGTTATTGCAGTTAAATGCTATTATAAAATAGGTGCTTCCAGCCAAGTGATCTGATTGGTCAAATACGCATACCAATTGTACTTTATGAGCCTGTAAAGTTTCAGCTATGCTTTATGACCCTTAGGCTTTATGAATTTATGAAAAAATGAAATGGCTGCTCAGCTAACTAGAAGTATTCAGCCGCTAACCACTTTTTTTTTTTTTTGTTTATCATCTAGTTTGTTAAAAGTTCAAGTAATCTACAGGAAACTTTTCCCTCATGCTTTGCTGGCCATTGTGTAAAAGATATAATATTCGAGTACAGCAATTCTGCATAATTAATAGCCCTGCAGAAAGCACCACTCCCTGCCTTGGTACAGGTTGAACAGAAGTGAAGAAGGTGGGTTAGGAATGGAGGTGGCTAAATGGCAGAAATCATTTGGCTGGAGCTTTCGTGGGTCACATGGAAATGTCAATAACAGGAGAGTGCTGCTGTTTTTTTCTGGCCAAAATCATGAAAATATGTTCAATGTGAATCCACATAATGGTGCCTATGTTAAAATCAGCAGGTGTTCTCTCATTTTGAGTTGTTTGTCTATGTGTGACCTGTTTAAACATTAGAGGCAGAATCACTGAAAATGACTGTATGGTGTATACACATATCAGCATATATTACAGCATACTATATATCAGCATTTGTGCCGACAATTTTCTGTCCTACTCAGCAGCAGCACCGTTAACATGTAACTGAATGCTGTGTGTGTGTGTGTGTGTGGAGGGGGGGCAAGTAGTGGTTAGAGTACATCTTCAGAAAACGAATGTAAGTCTATGTCTAAGTCCACAAGTCTGTATGTGTGTGTGTGTGTGTGCTGACCAAAGTCAAACTTTCTTTCACCTTTGTCAAGATTGTGATGATTGCAGTTACTACCTATGAGCGTTTTCTGTCTCATACGGTCATCTCATTACTACTGCAGGCATGTTTAAACACATATACTATGCCCCCTACAGATGTACAAGCATAGCTTTGTACATCTGCATCATTTGACGTATTGCTTTCATATTCTTCATCTCCTCACATTTCCCTACTCAAACACTGTATTGATTCTATTTTATTTTATGTATTTATTTTTACGACGGTCTTTCTCTTATTTATACTCTGTTTCTTTGTTGTATCCAGTTACTATTTGCCGCAGAAAAGCTCGATTTCCCGACAGAGATCATCTCATTTCTCCCTCATCCACTCTGGGCTTCAGCCTACTGTGCCTCTTATTAGAATTTATTGTACTGTAGCTCACTGGTTTTGGTTTTCTGCCTGCAAAACAATGCAGTGTGTGTTTGTAACCCTCGTTGTAGGGGTAAATGGGCAGTGAAATGAACTCTGACACCAATCCATTAATATTATTTTCCTCTTTCATGCCGAATCACATGATTAATCATTGGAAAAACCAAAATGGACTAAATGCTGCTATTCTGAGCCCATCTGTTGTGTCTACATTTGTTTAGATCATCAAAGAGGAAAAGGAAAGTTAACTCTTTGTAAATGCTGCTGTTTCATGTTCAGCACAAAATATGTGCCTCAAAATAGGTCTGGTATATTCCAGAATTTACAGACAGCACACGAGTCAACAAATGTTTGACAGCTCTGAAATAAAATCTGTGTTTAGCTGTCGCATGCTGTCAGTCATTGTATAAAAAACTCTGTCAATATGACGATGAAAGATGTCTTCAGCACAATGTTTTGGTGCTATGGAGCTGTTTAATGATTGGCTTACAACTTGGGCTTTGAAGAGGTCGCTGATACACATATTTAGCATAGAGAAAGCTTGGTGCACTCTTACTGATCATTTACTGAATAACTTTAAAACTAAATAATGCATGGCCAGTTAAAGATCAGCGGGACAAAAATCCCCAAATGAAGTCTGTTTCATGGAGTGCTTCTCATTATATCTGTTCATCACATATTGCATGCTTTGTAATTGCCATATTACCTGTCTGGCATGTATAAATTATCAAGTACCCCCCTGATGTTACTGTGCTACTACATTTCCCAACACTTTTTTTTTTTTGTTATTTCAACACTGTATTCTCTTAAGGAGCACTGGACAAAGTGGGAGTGAAGAAACTGCCCTGGTAATTATCCACTTGTCTATATTCAGCCACGCACTCCTGCATTATTCACATCCTTCAATTTACACTGCCATCCGTGTGTGTCATATCAATGAGCTGCAGTTAGCAAGCCCTGCCATAACAAGAGAGCTGTCCTCCCCTCTCTCACAGCTGTCCCCTGCCATGCCACACTCACTCTTATAGCAGGAAAAGTTCCCTTCAAATGTCAATGAGTTTCAAACACTCTCAGCCATATCTTTGTGTTTTCTTGCGTGTCAACAGACAAAAGAGGAGAAAGGGCCAACAGTGAGATGCACAAATAATAGAATTTTATAACTATAGAAGGAGAACAAATATTCATGCTAACTCGAGACAGGGAAGAAAAGCTACCACTTTCATTACTCTCCTCACCTATGGGAGTGCTGTGGAGTAACACTTGCTCCAGGTTGCGTCCGTCGTTGTAGAGGGCGAGGTGCCAGGTGCCAGGGTCCATGTACTCGATGAAACCTGTTTCTTGGAGGCCGCTCAGCAGCAGGCCTTTGGGAGCTTTGGCGGTCGAGACGGGATCAGTCAAGGACCTGGGCAGCGCCTTCCCATCCAACAGTTTCACAAAGTCGAACTGGACACAATCAGACAACGACAGTGTCATCGAATTGGGACGAGCAAGACGGGAATTCACAAAACCTGCATGAATACAACGGAAATTTGCAAGCCAAATCTTGTGTGGTGGTGTGTGACTGTTGTTGGCTGAGCTTTAAGAAACTGACAATTGAATGCTATTGGAAAGCTGCCTGCATAAAAGAAGTTGGGAAACAGCATTAGATGTGGATATCAGATGCGAATTGTGAAACAGGAATGGAAAGGAAAAAAGGGGGAAATCGTCATACATGACAGCTCAGTCCTCAACCAGACATGTTCCACAGCAGCAGTTCAACAACTTGACATGCTGCTAATAGCATGGGCAGACTTTACCACCCGGGTTTTCAAATGGAACAGACTATTGTTTCATTTGTCTAAACCTTGCTGTGCTTCTCTCTCACCCTTGCTCCCCACCACCACCGTCTCTCCCTCCCCTCCTTTGCCATCGTTAAACCTTCTTGAACTAGCAAGCGCTCGCTGAGTCTTATTCCCCCTGAGGGCTGTGTGTCACACTAGTGTCAAAAACAGCTAATTAGACCTCTTCATGCAGGCGAGAGCAGGGGCGCACAGATGTTAAAAAGCAGATGAGTCAGTGTGTGTTGTATTTTTGTCTGTAGACGTGCTTCTTGCATGGCATAATGCTGTTCTACACTGAATAAATCAGAAATTGCTGTTTCCTTGGGAAAATGGCATGCATCCACCTTCTGAAGTTGTTTTTGTGAAGATCTCTGTCCACATGGGGAAAACGGCAAAATCTCTCCTTCTTTTTCTTCTTTTAGTTAATAAACAACAAAATTTTGCATGACAGTCAACATCTAGCAGGAGCATGACAGAAAAAGCCTGATTACTTTGCAGAGTCTCAGCAAGTAAAATGTTCGTTTTTCATCATCTGCTACACTGTGTTTTAACACACCTGAACTCACAATTTCAATGGTCTCACTTACGTATTAACTGTTGTCTGTTGTCAGAACAAGTACTAAAAGTGATTTGTTCGTGGCTCATAAATGCTACCTCTTGAAAAAGCAGAGAGCAATTTCTGCTCTGATGCACTGAGTTGCTGATCAAATATATATTGCTTGCAAATGAATCTAAAAAAAAACATGCAGAATTCAGTTTATTGACACATATGTTGTGTGACTGGCTTTACTGACATTTAAAATGAGTGATCAACTCCTGATCTTCCAAGCAGGCATATATACACTACATGTAGGATCAAATCTTAACTGAACTTACTATACTGAATGCATCCTTGCCACTGGCCAACTCAGTATTTTTTGGTCTACTTTCTTAATTATGATACATACAGTTAACATCTGGTTAAAAGCTTACAGACAGACGCGTGACAACACCAGAGACGATCATAATGTTCTAACTCTTACATCTGATTACAAAAAACATTAAAGTTTCACAAAGATATACCTTTGCTATTACTACAGACATTAACTTATGTATGTTTGCATGTTAGGACTGTTAAAATCAGCTGTAGACGTATTAACTGGCCGATCGAAATAATTTTTTTGCAAATGATCACTTTTTGGCACGACACCGGCTACAGCGCTCTACTCAATACTAAGACCAATTTTAAAAAATGTTGTCCCCATTAGTCACTTGGACACAAGGGTCCACTATCACAGATAAAATTTGACTGGAATTTCTGCTGTTTGTCTGGGACACTGAAATCTTCCGGGATACATGGACCACCACGTCACTTTCATTGACTGAAAATGAAATGTAGGTCAAGCTGATACAAGCGAATAACTCAACAACTCGGTACAGGACATTATTTAAATTGTTTATTTTGTAATGTGTAGGTATGTAGATCTTTTGACATGTCTGTGTTTAAATAATGTGGTTGTCTCTCATTGTATTGTTTTTTCCTCTTATGCACATAATGTAGAAAAACATATTCAAATGGTTTGAACCATGGTCATTTTTGGCCAATTTTGAAGGCAACATATTGAACTTATGTTACTACTGAACTGGAGACAGATCAGATGGATGGATGTGGAACTGTGGTACAAATAAACCCATCTGGGTGAACAGCACGCTACAAAAGGGGCTTCCATTACCTGAGTGTGTGTAGGCGGTATGTTCCTGCGTCCGTAGACCCCCAGCAGAGCGTTGTGCGTGAGGGACAGGTTGAACTTGATGTAGGTCGGATGGTGCACAGTCATATGAAACCTCCAAAAAAGTCCCGGCGGGATTGCCTGGCTCTGCTGGGTTCCAATGTCGACCTCACCACGGTCGATGGCCCGGCCTCGCATCCACTTCTCTGCAGATAAAAACCACAGACAGGTGATACTGTTAAGTCGCACGCTGCAGATTTGTCAAGGTAGACAGGGACTTCTATTCAGTATCAGAGGGAGCAATTAATAACCAACCTGATGTCCTCAAACATCAGCGTGATCAGCGGGCGTACTAATGAAGTGAGACTGAATAGACATTGGGAATGACTGAACGCTGGTGAAAATCCTGCTTTTCACCTTGCTCTGGCAATCCTTTGGATAGGCTCTGCATAAAGATGAACTGCTTTAGTGAGGAAGTGTTTTGTCTGAGAGCTGTCTACTGGGGCTTTGTCATGTGCTATATTAGCATCTTCTAACAAGGAAGAAAGAGTGTGTGCGTATGTGTTAGCATGCATGTGAAAGGAAAGAGACAGAGGTGGATGAGAGAAAGCGAGGAGGGCAGGGGCACGCACACGTGCACGCACGCATTCACAAACAGCGTCACGGCACAAAGATAGTGTCTTGAGTGAGAGCGTGTTTTTGTGTGTGAAGAGAATAGGTCTTTCCAACAGTCCCCTGGCCATCAGCTCCTCTCCTCTCCATAAGCCTTTATCAAGCAGCAGGCCTGAATCTTTTGTGTAGGGGAGCAGGCGAGGCTCTCCAGCCCTCTTTGTGTCGGCCTTTATGGAGAGATATATCTCTGCTTCTAAACTAAGATGGAGGAAATACGGTGACAGAAGGGAGCCAGCCGATCGTTACGGCCACAAAGGCAGAAGAACAGTTAGGGGCAGATTCATGGATGAGGCCGCTCGCTCTCAATCCATAATGCCTGCAGCTTTACCACTCCATTATGGTGACACCATGCCCACCCACAGGCCAGCCTGAATATATCACATGTACTGTCACACACATAGGGAGGTAGAGGGTGCAGGCCTGTGAGTAGCTCCTGTTTCTACTGACACTGATTCTTTTTAGCCATGCTAGCGGATTGGCTATAGGGATGGAAATGTTGGTCTGCTGTTCTGTTGGTTGGTTGGTCCACCACTTTGGTTCAGACTGAAATTTCTCAACAACTACTGGATGGACTGCAACGGAATTCTGCATAGACATTCATGGTGCCTAGAGAATGGCTTTGGTGATCTATCTGAATCTTCATCTAGGACTCAAGTGAGGATGACATTTGCGGTGTTCAGTGACACATATATAATATTGACTGTCACGAAATTTGGGACGCACATTTACTGGGGTTGACTGGAGTTTTGGGATTTGTTAAAAAGTTGAATGAAGGAATTCAGTCATCCAAACTTTTACTGAACAGCCAAGTGAAGCCAGCTCTGCTATTTGCTTGACTCTGAATCTGCTGCTTTCTGAATCTCCTCATCAATAGCACCAGTTCAAGACCTTATTTCATCCATTCAAACATGTTCATGCTAAAAAGCATTAGAAAGACACTGAACATGGACCTGATAAACAACAGCATGTTAGCGTGGTCATTATAAGCATGTCAGTTTGCTATAGTCTCTCATTTCTGTTTCTTTCTAACCAAAATTCTTACTTTTATGACCCACGTGTCAAAAATCATACTAATGCAAAAGGATAGGGTTTTCCTTTTTATCTTTTATGTCCTTTATCTTCTTCAATGGACTACAGGGTTGAAAAAAAATTGATCAATTGGTTAATTGATTAAACTTGACTGAGCTGTGACAAGGGAGCTGGGGGCTGGACGAAGAGGAGGAAAGACAAAGAGAAAGAAACATGTGACGGGGATGAGAATAAAAAGAGTTCAAAAAGGTTTATAATGAATGGGAAAAAGAGACAGACGTGCCATATGAACAATAAATTGTCCCTGTTCTAAAATCTCTACCAAACAGAATAAAAGCAGCTTGGCAGAACTAAGGTATGCATTCATGCATTCCTGCTGAGTCTACCTCAGCAGTCTATTCCTATTAATGCTAATCCTTACTCCTGTGCCTCGTCACAAAAAAATAAAGGCCAGCAGAGGGATGGGTGTCCCGAGGAAAGCAGCCTTTTATTCAACAACAGATGAATAGGACATGAATAGGGCATGGCAGTTGGCAGAGGACTGGCAGGCAGACAGGCGGGCCGGCGAGCAGGCTGACTGGCAGGCTGGCGGGCAGATGAGCAGGCAGGTCCTTCTGATGCTAATTACTGTATAGCGCCTCTCCAACTCTGACGCAACACAGGGACAGAAAGCGGGACTCAGGTCAGCCGCGAGGATGGGAGAGAAGGGGGAGGAGGACGAGGACGAGAAGACCATATCCAAAGATGAGGTGGCGGTGTCAAGTTAGAGCTGCTGATGCAAGAAAGAAGAAAACCCTCCTTGCATGTCTCGCTCCTTCTGTCTCAGCAGAAGAGAATAATAGTACAGCTCCAGCAAAAAGAGGGAAGGATTGAGGCATTTTGGGAGTCCCACAGAAACCTGACGGATTGCATGGTGACTGGGGCTCCTCCAGGCCTCCCCAGCTGCTCAGATTACTGCTGTCAATCAATGTGTTCCACCAGCACTGTAGCCCCATGTACCTCAGCACAAAACCTGAGACCAGTCTTTGAAAATATCTTTCAAAACAGCAAATCTCTTTTTATTCCTACTTGGCAGGCAAAAGGAATACAAGTTTAAACAAGCCAATATGCAAGCAGGGAGGTAAAATTCCTTCACACCCTGCTATCCTGTGGCTTTAATAAGTGAAAAGCAGCTTGAAATTCACACTTGCTATTAGCAACTTCGAATAAAAATAAAAATAAATGGCATCGCATAAATTTCCTCTTGTGCTTTTCATCATTAGTTGGCAGCAGAAGCGAGTTGTAAGCAAAAAATGTATTACGGTTTATTTCAAAATGTTGAGCTTGTTTAAAGGGCCGATGAAAGTGTCATATAGCTTATTCATGCCTGCCCTTGATGGAAATGATAAAGGGTTAGTGGGCAGGTCTGCTTAGAACCAACACACTGTACAGTATAATAATGATGCTGCCTCAGCCAATTACACTGGCAGTGCGGCACGGTGTGCACATAACACGGCTAATGCCCCCATTGACAAGACGTACCCACAATAGGCTAGCGCATGTACACGTTGCAAGATTTTCCCTGAAATTAGCCCTTGAAAGGTTCCAATGCTGCAGGACATCTAAATTAGGATGCTTTTAGATTTGAACTCTTAGCTTCTCCCATTTCTAATGACTAGCTAACGTCTCCATCCTTCACCCCTCTACTAAAATGTGTTTCTGAAAGTCAGTGTGCGCTTGCCTGCCCATTCGTCTGTCTGTCTGTTGCCCGTCTTTGAGTGTTTTGTGTGTCTAGTGTGTGCGGGCAGGCCAGCGAAAGAGATGAGCTACATTAGGACTTGGGACACAAGGTCTAATTAATTTCTCTTGCCTACGGGTTATTCAGGTAAAACAATTACACCTGTAATCTATTTTCAAAGGAACTAAACTGTCTTTGCAATTAATGTTATTATCCCTCAGATTCTAATGAAGCAGAGAACAGACTAAAAGTGCAGTAGCGACAGGACATGTCTGGGGGGACCGGAACTGTGTGAGTGTATGTGCGCGTGTGTTAGTCGATATTGAGGCGTAGGCCTGTGTGTGGATCTCACACACATTGGTGCAGACAACATTAATAGTGTTCCAAATGCAAGGGAGATTGAGTTTGCCGCAGGATGAATAAAAATATCACAATGGCCAAGGTCTCTATAATTACTTGGATTCAATTAAGGGCCTTTTGAGCAGTTGGCTTAATAAGCTTTCAGCCTCCTCTCTCCACTGTGCAGCCTAATGAGTGTCAGTCAGAGTCAGGAGAAGATAATGCTCTTGGCCTTAGGGCCTTCCATTACTCTCTCGTCCTCACCTTCCACCATTAGGCCTCAGGCTACGTCTATGACAGGCAAGTCTGCCTGTTCACAAACTCATTCACTCCATGACACTCCGAGTGCGCTTACATTGTTACACATGTAATATGCGTTGTATAAATTGACACATCATGGGGGCGGCTGTGGCTGAGGGGGTAGAGCAGCTCATCTACTGATCATAGGGTCGGGAGTTTGATCCCCACCGCCTCCTGTCCACATGCCAAACTGTCCTTGTGCAAGACACTGCACCCCAGGCCACTGGGGATGCGAAAGCCAGTGCAATCCTAAGTCCCAAGCCCAGATAAATGGGGAGGATTGCATCAGGAAGGGCATCCAGCATAAAAAGCCTATGCCAAATTAAATATGCGGATCATAAAATCCCATGCCGGGTTGGGCGGTGCCCGGTTTGCCAGCGAGATACGATGATCCACTGTGGCAACCCCTTACAGGGAGCAGCAAAAGAAGAAGAATCTGACACATCATAAAGCACTTGTGGAGTTTTTTTTATTGCCCCCTCTTAGGTATTACTAAATTAGCTTGAGAAGAGGCCTGCAAGGAGCAAACCAGAGCTCACACCTAAATCCATATGTTTTTTTGTCTCGAACAAATGAATGTACAATTTTAAGCCAAAGTCTGAACAATTTTGGTTGATTCACATAAAAGATTTCTGTATTTGCGTTTATCAGTTTCTCTTCTTAGTGGTCTGAAGTGGGTGGGGCACACTTAGAAAAACGTCCAATAAGTGACCTTTCCACTAAGGATTTCGCAACATTTAAATCAGAATGTGATGACAGTTGTGAGGTTGTTTGTCACTGTCAATCAAATGTGATCCAAGTACACTCACACAGCCCTGGAATACCAGGAGCCACCCTCTCTGTAATATAAAGCACTCATTCTAAGGTACAGAAAACGCAGATATACTTATTTTGACTCTGAGATTTGTTTTGGGACCCCCACCCACAGTTTGAGAACAATTGTTCCAAAGAAATACTCCATAGTTTTTAGATTAAAAGTATCAATACAGCATTGTAAAAAATCTCTGTTTTACCTCTACTGTCTCTATCTGAAAACTCTATGCTTAAAAAAACTCTATTATAACTAAAAGCCAAGTCTTCAAAATCTGAAAAGTGAAAGTACAGAAGTGTTATCAGCCAAATGTACTTAAAGTTTACAAATAAAAGTAGAGAAAAAGAGCCCCTGTGAGTGAGCTTTTACTATATGCTAGACTGTCAACACTGATGCATCAATGTGTAAATAGCATTTTAATGTTGCTGCATGTTCCATGCTTGTGTGTTTTTGATGTAAAATCTTAGTAAGTTTAGAAACAAGTAACAACAAAATGGAAATACTTAGGTAAAGTGAAAGTACCCTGAAACCTTGTTTAACCCCTTTTGGCCACACTGCAATGAAAAGTTTTGTTTTTTTTTTCAATCGGAGAGGAAGTTCTAGTCTGTTTACCAAGAAGATAAAAATTGACTTTGATTTTTTTTTTTTGACTTTGATGTCAGAGCCTAAGACATCAATCTACTACTCAAATGTCAAGAGTGAGTACTACAAATCCCTCAGCTCTTCATAAAATGTGTCATCTACACTGTAAATACTGACTGCAGCCTGAAATTATGTTTAATTTCTTCAGATATATTTGGATGAGATGTTTTGAATGCAGGGTGAATAACAGACAGAAATGTTGCTGCTGTTAGGCTTTCTCAACTCGAGGCGCTCGAGCAGGGGGTTCACTGAATGATCTATACTTTCTCTGTGTGTGTCTGTGTGCGTGTGGGTGTGTGTGCTCCGTCCCGAGACTGTATCCCAGCGTGAGAAAATCGATGAGACCAGTGTAACAGGGACCAGTCCATCAGCATTTGCACACATGCACAAGCACGCGCATGCGCACGCTCATCCCTCCCACAGACACATCGCCTTTCCCCCACATACATGCATATGCGCACACTTTCTTACACACTGCTCAGCCTCACTCCACTCTCTCTGCACGCAGTCTAGAATATTGATGTGCTCTTTAAGAGCCCTCCTCTCTGTCTGTGTCACATTCCATCCATCTACACACCATTTCCAACCACACCATCAGATACAGCGAAAACAATTCAGCACTAACTCTCCTTTCATACAGCGGTTTATACAATCATTGCATAGGCTCAGATGGCATTCCACAACCTCCACATTTCATCATCTCCACATTATAATGAGGCATTATGCCGCTCTACTGTATGTCAGTTTGTATCATTTCAAATCATTAATATATCCGCCGTTCCACTTTGACTGAAATATTACTCTCAAACTTCAATGCACTTCATTAAGGGCAGGGAATCCACTGACAGAAAATTTCTTCTTCTTCTCTGGGACTGCTTTCATCTGCACCAGAGGAATTTCTACATGTGTGTGTATGTGCATGCGTGCGTGTGTGTGTGGGCATGTCTGCATGTTCATATGCATGCATGTCAAATATAGAAATACAAAAAAGAGAGAGGAAAGATGGAGCGTTAGTGCGTGCACTTTCACACATGCACATCAGCCTGGGGTTGATTATCGTGGGGTGAGTGGCAATTAATGTAGCACTAATTAGAGAGGCTTTTATGTGTGGAGGACTAAGAAGGGCTCCTGGTGATCTCTGGAAACTGCAGGCGAGATAGCACGAAGAACATAAAACACAGCACGCACAGCTTGACAAGACAGTGGCCATACGCAGATGACACAACATGTCAATTAGTATCTAGCGCCGTGCTGCAAGCTGCTTGGTAAGGTAGATTAGAATTCTGCTGCTCCCGATCCTGATTTCGGGGTAGAGCCAACAAATCAAACAGAGAGCCTATCTTTATGGCATTGAAGCTGACATAAAAACAACAACAACACTAAAAATACATGAACACGAATGCAAGCAGATTACCACCTTCCAATCATTTCGCCGAGCTCGTTTCATCTCTCCCTACTGTGTCATCAGTTTATATCAAAACAAGCAGAAACTGATAACTATCCTCCAATCACTCCGCTCAGCTATCTTTATGCTCCCACAGTTATGTTGTTACTTCTGTTTATAGTAGAGTCAAGAATAAAATAATTTATTCCAGATAATAATATGAAAAAGAGCATTTTGCTGCTTGGTTTCTTTGTTGTGTAGACAAAAGCCATGGAAATGGCTAATAAGTTGTTTCATGGAAATTGTATTTTAATGTGAGCGATTATTTATCTTGCACTACGTTTATGGCGGATATCTCAAACATCCTTCACGTAGATTGCTATCCATCAATCATTCTTCTCTCCTCCCATCACTCTCACTTGTCTCCCTCCCTATCGTGTCATGCTTTTTTTTTTTTTATCATTTTCATTCCCCACAGCCTCCTCTCACCATCCTTTGCTGTGTAATCTAGGGGATTGTGTGGTCTCTTGGTGTGAGAGGTGATGGGTACAGCAGGATGAGCGTGATAATCTGCCACACTGGATTACAGTCTAATCTCTAATCTCTCTGGCCCTCCTCTGCCCGGGGACCACCTCCACCGTGCCAATTTTATTAATCTGAGCTCCCTGCATCAACGGCTTAGCTTTGCCCATTTTGATTTCCCAGCTTTCATCAGGCACATAAAGCAAAAGGAACTGAAACAATAGATTGTTGTGACGCAACATTCGGAAGTGAATTCCATGACCCTGCACGCTCTATCGGAGGATTTAGCAACTGATGAGGGAGTTAATCCTCTGAATGTGAGGATTCATCAAGAATAGTTGCTTTAGGGATGTCCCAGGTTGCCAAATTGCAGCGGTTTGCAGTTTGGCTCGCACATTCCCTGTGTAAGTGCTGAACATGGGCTCCAACAGCATTCCAAGTAATATCCATCAGAGTCAGTCTAAGCGTGAAGGTTGCTGTGTCCTGCCTGACTTCATGACCTGGAACACTCACAATTAATGTCCCATGTCATGGGGTTAAATCGGTGTTAGTAATTCCTCTGGCTAGTTGAGAGACGGCCGAGTGGAGAAAGGCTATTCCAGTCACGAACTAGCTAAGAGAGAACATGATTAACCAATTACCTTGCCTTTCTAATAAATGAGTAATCAGTTCAAGGCTGATCTCTGGACTGATGTCTCTCTGTCGTATTGGAACACTCATTGTGCTGAGTATGTTATGTATGCAAGCCAGAATCCTAATGCAATAGAAGCTGATTGGAATTCATGTCACCAGATATATAGTCAGCCTCAACATGTTCCAATCATAATGTTTAAATGTTCATATTTACATTTCAAGAGGATTTTCTGGTCTTGCTACGATTCTGATAATTGCACTTCCATTGCATCCTATAGCAAAAACGTCTGAGTGTGCTGACAGGATTTTAATGTCAGTAAATGTGCAGAAACAGAACAACAAGAGTAGAATGATTTAAATATTCTAGGAAAGTCATAATTTCGTCAAGTCTACCTGCAGCAAATGTGAGCAAACTAAGTCACGTTTGGTTTATTTCATGACTTTGGAACGTTGATGTCATTCGACATCAAGCGTCGATCACATCAGTTCACAGAGAGGTCACCGTTCACAGCCACAGAGCAGCACATATTAGGTACATAACATGGAGAGTCAAATATTATACTAAACACAAACAAAACCAATGTAATAAACAAAGCAAAAGGGAACTTGGTAAGACACACATTAGCAATGTAAACTGAATAACCAGTGCTAGAAAATGATGTGTAGATTAGATGCAACATATTCAAAAAAATTAGCTTGTGAAATAGAACTAAAGCCAGATAATTCATTTCATAGAAAGAAAACAAGCCATTAGCATTTGAATCAGCCAGAGTTATTCATTGGCTCCATATTTAAGAGCATTAAAAAACACACATGTTGATGGAAATGTAATGCAATAATGTGCAGACGCTTACGAGAGTCCTGATTTAGCATTGCACTCCTACCATCAGACGCGAAATGGACAGTTTGAACTTGACGTAGCAGAACCAGAGGGTGCAACTCAACTGGTAACAGTTCGGTCGGAGATTCCGGGGTGTTATGCTAGAAGGACGTAAAGTAGCCTGGAGGCATTACCCTCAAGCAGAGGTGAGGAGCAGGCTACAGGGGTCTGGTAAGCTCAATTCTGTCTGACTCCACACCCCAAGATTTTTGTCATTTTCCAGCTTGTAGTCTTCAGGCACTGAAGCAACACCACTAGAGGCCTTATTAAACTTCTTCTGGAGCCATAAAGCACAACTACATATATGCAGTACTGCTTCCCCAAACCTGTAAAAAACACTTTGATGTTTGAAATCAACGGAGCTCCTCTTTAAGACTAAAAAAGATATAAAAGTAAAGAAGAAGAAGAACTTCAGATTTTAATTACGAAGTAAGAGCTGCCCATGTTGAAATGTGATCAAACACGTACTACAAATCGACTCATGTTCACCATGCAGCAGCAAAAAGGTACCTTCATGTTGGAACTTTGCAGAAGATGCTTGACTGTAACACTGATTAAAGCCTAACATGAAACTAAGCCTAAAAACTAGCCTGACTAGGACCGGACTAGTCTGAAGGGATATGTTTCTGACCCAAAGTAACAGGTCTGACTTATTTAATCCTCATTTACAAACCAGAATTTCCTGAAAATAAGCCTGATTTGCTGAAATGATCCTGGGTTGACTTGCCTCACACACCCTACTGGTTTGCCTTTTTGCTAGTAAAATGTCACAAAGCACCATTACAGTAAAATGAAGTGAGACGCTTTAAGCCAGTGTTCATTCAGTACATTTAATATTTAACAAATAGCAAAATACTGTATTACATTTGCTTTGTTGTTACTGTCAGACAAATCCTGTCACTAGTCGAGCGCAGAACATCTGTTATTATGGTGTATACTGTGTGTGTGTCAGCTCACCTCTGTCGCCGGCGTGTGTGTTTTCAGGGTTGAGTGTGTCCAGCAGGTGGATGGAGCTGGTAGGTCTGGTTTTGCTGCGGTCCTCCTGTTGATGGTCCGCCGAGCTCAGGCCGTTCTCATACAGCTGGCTCTCGCCGTGCCGCAGATGCCAGGTCAGACCTAACAGGTGGACCGCTACACACGCACGCACACAGACACACACACACATACACACACGCAACCAGAGGGAGAGGGAGAGGGAGAGGAACAGCAGATAGAAAAAAGATCATTATTCAGAGCATGCAGAGGGGTGTGTCTGAATCTTCTTCAATGCCCATCTTAGAACTCTCACTCACTTTATGTGCTTATTAATGCCCAGCAAGGTAGGGGACAATTAGCAAATACACAAAGAACACATGCACAAATGCTCTCTCTCTCTCACACACACACACAAACGTCCAGTACATTCACGTACACATGCATACATTAACACAGAATGTGGCAGAGGTGGGCAATTAAGGCAGATCTTCAGAGCCGGAGCTCAGGGCTGGTATTAAAGCGCTAACACAGTCTTTTATGCATGACTAATGATGCTTTGAAAGCTGCTGCCGATTCACAATCCATATGGGCCTTTTAAACAACAAAGGGTATGGGAGGATGCTGGGTTCCCCCTCCCACTCATAAAACTGTTTACTAGGACAACAATCCTGCATGCCGTTAAATAAAAAACAACTAACACCTGCCCATTAAGGAAATTAATTAGCGTCTTGCAAGGTTGTCAATAAAGTCTTCAGTAAAACATTCACCTTGCTCTGACCAATCATCAGGTTCAATTCGTGCGAGATTGTTCTCCAAAACTGCTTTAGTTTCCTACTTTAAATGAATCTAAAAAGATAATGTCCCTTTGCTGATATGAAGAACAAAGCAAATGAAATAAATCACTGCAGGTTTTTTCTCCTCTGACACATTCGGAACATCAAACAAAAGCAAAGACTCAAATCACAAAGTTACTACGCACTGGTGGCAGTCAGAGGACGGCTGCCGCATGCAGATCAAGGTAAGGAACTTCTAACGACTTCAAACATCTTCACTGTCTGTCTTCTGTCTGCTGATTGCCGACACCCAGAAAAAGCACTTGACACGCGCTTGCTCACGCTCGCACAAAATGGCTGCTTAGAAAAACAAATCCACAATTATATGACCAACACACAGGTACAGCACACTCACACAATTGCATAAATGTACCAGCTATTTCCATGCACGCACAAATGCACATACCCGCACGCACGCACACACACACACGCACACACCTTCGCGCTCACCCACACTTGATCCCCAGTTGATGAGGAATACCTAATTAAAACTCCAGATAGTTCAAAGCCATCTGCAGTCACTTTCTGTTGCAGAAGCACGGGGGGGAAAAAAGAGAACTGTTTTCTCTGAAAAATACAGCAAATCTATGATGAGCTCTGAGAGTTGAAGCCAATTTGGTCCCGTGCTCCACTTTGGCATCTATGGGGATCAGCAAATCACACATTCCAACATTTCAACTTCTGACTAGCCCTAGCCACTGTTGGTTTAGCTATCTACTCATGCACAATATGAGCTCTTCAAAGCGATTACTAGGGCCATGAGGGAGACGTCATGCATCATTTAGTTCAGACTAATTGAACTGTCAGTCTGTGACGAGACCAGACATGGACATGCACAGATTCTTCACATCAGTGCGGGTACGAGTCACTCATTTTATTCCCCCCACCCCACCCCACCCTCAAACTGTAGTTTTCTTATTTTCGTTTTAAAAGGCGCAGTGTGGGGGTTTCTCTCATTAACACATTACTGTGAAATTAGTTGTGATGCTTCATTCTGATGCTGGGGGGTTGGGGGTTGCTATGATAAACAGCAACCTGAATGATCTGCCTTGTACATTCAATTTCATGGGTTTACTTTCCAGCAAAACCCCTTGTAGTTGTCTGGTACTGTAAGTACTCCATCTTAAGCAGACAGGTGAGAGAAACAAATGGGCAGGTAGAGAGAAAAACATACAGATGATAGTCAGGATCACGTTTGAGTTAACAATGCTACATTTAGAGGCAATCCTGCTGTGGGTTCCTTAAACCTACAGCCCATTATCAACTCTCTGCTATTAGAATTAAACATGAAATATAGTGTTGCACCGACAAATGTAAGTTTGTATGCATCATCACTGTTTGTACTGCATTATATTACGCAGTGGAGTGGAACAACCTATCATAGTTTCATAAATTAGTCTGTAAGAGTGCTCAGTGAGGGATGACAAGTTATTCCCAAACTGATACATTTAGCATTTCTACCATTCAATCTCTCACGCTTCATTCTCTCCCCACTTCCTCTCATCTGAATTGCTTTTCTTTCTCTCCTTGTTCTCCTCTGCTCCCCCACACCTCCGTTAGCCAAGTGTTACCCACTTCAGTAATGACTCTGCAGTGACAGTCCTCATCGGCTCTCCTATCTTCTCCTCTTCACCACTCCATCCCTCCTCAAAAGCCCCTCAGACCCTACTTCTCCTGGTCCCGCTCATCAGCCTCTCTCGCTCCATCTCTCTCACTCTTTTGCTTTATGGCTGTTGACCTTTTGCTAGAACACTTACCATCTAGAGTCAGAGAGCGTGCACACACACGCACACACACGCATACACACAAACACCCATAGCCAGGCAGGATAAGGACCTGGGAACTTGATGAGGAGAGGATGGTGGAGGGTGCAAGTTTGTGTGTATGCTCTTGTACTTTCGAGGACCTGGTGTCCTCAAAGCAATATTAAGACCAGTCATAACAGTATTAAGACTTGTTCTTCACTTGACCAAGTGAATTCTGGGTATTTCAAAATTGAGAAGCTCAGGAGCCGCAGGCAAGGACAGGACTATTAGGTTAAAATTTGGGGATGCAATTAAAGTGGGAGTGGTTTTAGACCAAGAGTCTTAGTCATTTGCTGCAGGTAACAGCTGCAGGTGGAGCTCTGAAACGCTCCTGGTTGAATCAGTACAAAAGATGATCGACGACTGAGTGTGAAGGATCGCTCTTGACCTTGAAAAGATAGTTTGACAAAACTATTCTGACCCAAGGTCCACTTACTAGCAAATGTGCAACTGTGTTAGTGTGTATCTGGTTTGATAAGAGGTAAAACGAACAAGCCTGTGTGTATCAAAATACATATAGGCATATTTTCCCAACCCATTTTGCCCAGAAGACAACCATTTTCACTATGCTGATACCGTCCTGCCCCTGGTTTGTTGTATTTGAGGCTGTGGTAATTTGTTTAAGAATATGCAGCATATAAGCATAAAATCAACTCAAATATCAAAGGTTTTAAACACAGGTTATGACACAATGCCCCTCTACAATACAGCACTTTTTGAAACAGGTTGTAAAGTGCTTTACACAGTTGAACCAGGATTAAAACATTTCAGGACTGCAACGAGGCATATCAACCAATTAAAATAATAAAATGTCAGTAAGATAAAACAATAACAATAGTAAATAAAGTACTGTATTTTCCGCACTATAAGGCACACCTAAAAGCCTTTAATTTTCTCAAAAACCGACAGTGCGCCTTATAATCCGATGCGCCTTTTGTATGGATCAATATTGGTTAATTATGGCTGTCGTAGTCAAGGGGCGTGGCCGAAGTAATAGCGGAAAAAGTGTAAAGGGCATTCCACTCTCAGCGTGCCATCATCCTTTTACTGGCGCGTGCAGTCAGCTGTCAACCTGAATAATAAAATGACTATTTCACTGAAAAATGAAGAAATATGAATATATGCTAAATAATAGGCAATAAAAAATATTAATCAAACCTGGTTAATGTGATTTCTGCTCCTGAACCTCAGCGCACAGCATCTGCACACCAGCGCTGTGCACCGTCACCTGCATCTTTACACAGGATAAGTTGTCATCTGTGAGCGTTTGTTTGTTTCAAAACGAACGAACGAAAATAAAATACATTTTAAATAAATGCTCATTATTTTCAAGAGCCGCATCAGAGGGATGAAAGAGCCGCGGAGCCGCGGATTGCCGACCCCTGATCTAGTGTCTGCATAACGCAACCCCACGGTACTTTCTATGCGCCTTATAATGCGGTGCGCTCTATATATGAAAAAAGTTTTAAAATAGGCCATTCATTGAAGGTGCGCCTTATAATCCGGTGAGCCTTATAGTGCGGAAAATACGGTAAAAGATTTGCTGTAATTTTTTTTTTTAAAAGTGCTGTTATTAATCTAAAGTTGTTGTTTTTTTTTTTCAATTGAGAAGTGATTTAAAAGATCTCATGGATTCTGCAAGTCTCAGATCCTCAGACAGGGAGTTCCAGAGCCAAGAAAAAGCTTGGTCACCTTTAGTTTTGAGCCGGGACTTAGGAACAGCCAGCAGAGCCCTGCCTGAGGATCTGAGGCTGTTCTCTGGCTCATGGGGGACAGCAATTCAGGCCATTTCTTAAAATCAGTTCTGAATTTTACCGGTAAACCAGTGATGAGGGGCTCAAACTAGGCTGATATGAGCTTGTCTTTTAGTATCTATTACAAGCAGCAGCGTTTTGTAGCTGTAAGGCTTGAGATCGTTTTTGGCTGAATGCCGAATACAATGAATTACAATGATTGAACCAAGATGACATAAAAAGGCATGAATGCCCTTCTTGAGATGAGGCTAAGAGAGAAAATACTTGATTTCTGAGATGCTCCTCAGCTGATAAAAACATGATTGAACAGCTTTTGTAACTTGATTCTCAAATTAAAGGTCACTGTTAAATATTACACACAGGTTTCTGGGTGGAAGTGTGACATTTGTAGACAGGAATCAAGATGTTTTTATAAAATTTGGATAGATTTTGGAGGACCAAGAAGAACAATTTCAAATTTGTTTTCAATTAGCTGGAGAACATTTTGGGACATCCAACACTTTATTTCTAAGATAATAATTGGTGAAAATTACCCCCTTCACAGTTTTTTAATGGGAACAAAAATCGCGTGAAACACTGGTACTGAATTTTGTGTTTACGTATGATATGTCTCTGTGACAGCATGTATACGCAGAACAACAGAGAGCAACACAGGTCAGAGGCATCACTGACAACTACTGAATAAGTTCTCTTTGATAAATACAATTTAAACCAGTCTTGAGCAGCTGATACTATCCAAGGCAATCCAATAGCATGCAATGGTCAGCTGTAAATGCTGAGCTGAGAAGAGTTCATTTTGATCAATTTCTAGCATCAGCTGTAAGTAAAACAGACACAGCCCCATGATTGGGAAAGATGCAGGAGCCACCTAATGGCCTTTACCATTTTGATTTCTAATTTTGCTTCAGTGGTGTGAATTAGTAATTACATAAATTCGACAGATATATTGTCACAAACAACCTGCAGCCCTCTGTGTGTTTCAGCCGCAGTGACGGCTGTGGTAGGAGCATTTCAGTAAAAAGCAACCGCTACTTATGGCGAGCAGAGGCTAAAGCTTGCACTTCATAAAAACCTGCGCTTTCAGCAGTTTAAAGAAATAGCTTCACATTTAAATAAATACATATTATTTATGCACTATATGGTATGTCCTTTGTTGTTGTGCAGTTAAAAGAGAAGATAAATATGAAGGTACCGCAGCAGCTGGTTAACTTAGCTGAGCAGGTCAGCTGATAGAAACATAGACAGGAGATAAATCAACATTGGTCCGCAGATGAAACGAAACTAGGGATGCAAGGTTTGTGTCTTAGCCAAACAGTCACCAGTCCGCCTTGTGTTTCTATGTTAAGGAACATTTAGAACATCATTAAAAGAACATTTTAAACTGGGGATGACTACCTCCTGAATCACTGGTTCCCCTAACTTCTTAACTTTATTGCTTATAGGATTTGGCACATTTTTGATCCTTTGTGCGGACACGAAATACACACGCACACTCACACAGACACACACTTAGACACAGCATGCAGTCAGTTATGTGAGCAGCATGTGCTCAGCATGAACCTTCACTTCCACTCTCTTTTTTCCCATCTGTCTATCCATCTCTCTCTCAATGTCCATCTTTCTCTCTCACCCTCTTGCAAAAATGCACATAACCGGCACACGTTAGACTCCGGGTGAGTCCAGTCATTATAACTGGAGAGGCAGCGGCAGCACAGTGGCGACAGCGAGCAGCAGTGCAGCGAGCTAACAGGCCGAGGCCCTCGCACACATGAATCATTGATCAGTGTGACAGTGAGATGACTGCCAGAGGTAATAGGACGGCACTGCTGTGAGGGGGTTCTGTGCTGTACCCTTGCTGTCGGCTACCCTGCCGAGATGTGCGTAGAAGATGTGGCAGGCTGAAGAGAACAGCACGGGTGTAGCGAGAGACGGAGGCAGTTCAGTCGTGAGAGCTTGATGTGGCTTTTTCAGGTGTACTTAAACTACCACGGAGAGAAATAAGAGAACATAAAAATCCAAGCTGGTGGAAATTTGTGGGTAAAGTTAGCAAGGCTGCTGAGATAACAACTGCTCCATTATGGCAGCTGTACGTTAACAGCTGGAAGGCACGGTCGTATGAATGCCATGTCTTTATTGTGAGTCTAATACTGTAAATGGCAGCCCTGAATCACTTCATGCTGTCAATTATTCTCTCCAGATAGGCAGGTTTTTAAAGCAGACTATTTGAGCTGGTGGAAGCAGAGAAAACGCTAGCTTGCAGTTGGTGCTGCGCTTGTTGCTATTGTTGTTGTCAGGCATGTGTGTGTCTCCAGATGAGATAGAAATGATTGTGGGCTCCAGTGATGATTAGATTTCACACTCATGGTGGGAGAAAGAGTGGGAGATAGAGAAAGAAAATTGTGTGTGTGTGTGTGTGTGTGTGTGTATTCCTGTTTAATGCCTGTGTTACACTACATGCAGCTATCTGGTGTTTGTAACAGTGCTGGGTTGGACTGCGGGTTGAGATTGACTGTGAATATACTGTCTTATCGATAACCATTACAGCCAAGGTAGCACTGCAGTCAGTTAAAAATGATTTATCAATACTCTCGCAAGCAGAAACACATCCAGGCCTGATTGCCAAGTTCTTTTCACTCATACACATAGCTAACCGCCAACTATATTCCATCTGACAACCAAAGACTACAGCTGGCTTTGCCCTGCAGCAAACACTTTCAAGAGCATCAGTCATTCGATTTAGTGTGTAGTTTAGCATGTACAGTAAAAGCAATTTCTCATCCAAGTTCTGCATGGCTGTGTCAGCCTCTAGCTAAGCCACAACTTCTGAGGGATGGGAGAAAGAAAGGCAGAGAGAGAAAGAAGGGCAGAGGGAGATAAAAGACACAGGGAGAAGGAGAGAGGGGAGTAGGAAAGAAGGAGAGAGACAAATGGGGAAAACAAGTGTGAAGGAGAGTGAAGGAGAGGGACTTCAGAGCCGTCTGTGTCTAAGTCAACGTTAGGGTAGAGACTGAGAGCCTGGGGGTCTGCCTGCCCTCCCGCCTTTTCGCCTGTCGGCCCTCGTTCCACTCTGACAGACAAGAGGTGCTAAAGTGTTTTTCTTACTCCCCTCCACCAACCCCTTGAAAGCCACTAATACCACTGTCATGACTGTTTAAGTGTGTATGTTTGCGTGAGTGAGTGTTTTTCTGCCGACATTTGCTTGTGTGCAAGTGTATGTGTACATGTGTGCGTGAGCAGAAGCAGAGCCTCACTCGGCAATGTCTTCACTGGTATAAACCTCAGGACTCATCATCGGTGTGACCTTGCTAATCTGGAATGGGAAGTCCTGTTTGGATAAAGGGATGACATGACAGAAAGAGGGATAAAGGAAGAGCGGAGGAGGTGACACACTTCTCACATCTTGAATGATGAGATTTGCTGTATGTGTTTATTTACCAGTAAAACTCGCTGCTTCTGTCATCTAGTTAGTCACGGCAGCGACAGTACACCAAGTCCAACAGATCACAGCTTCCTGCCTCACGCATTCCTCTGTTGTTCTTTCATTCCTAATCACGCCCCCTCTCCCTTTCTGTCAGAGTCCCCCACTCTCCCTGTCTGTCTCCCACTCGCTGTCTTACTGATCTGGCCCTTTTCTGAAAGCTGAGTCATGTTACAACAGACAGAACAGTGTTAAATGAGCAGGGGATCGGCGCCATGTTAGATTCCCCTCCGGCAGCCACCATCAACCACCACTGAGAGCTAAAACACTGCAGACAAACAGTGACTCACAACTGCCGCTCACAGTGGCATACAGCTCAATCTCTGAGTGTTTGTGTGTGGGTGTGTGACTGCATTTGTGTCTGTATGAGTGTCATGGAGAGGATGGGAAAAAAAGACACACAAAAAACCAAGAGTGCGTGAGTGTGTGTTGCAGTGCACGTTCATGTGCATGTGGTGAACTACTGGAGCTATTGAGGCTGTTTCACTGCAGCCTCTCTGACCTTCTGGAGACATTTTACCAAAGGGCTCTCTCACCATTCAGAGCTTTCTGACCAGAGTGTGTCTAGCCATTTAAAGTAATTTCACCAAAGGCTTCTGGAGCTGTTAGGGTAGTTTTAGCAAAGGCCAGCGGGTTTCTTAGAGCTGCATCAGACGACCAAAATAGAGGACTGGAAACAAAGAGAAACTGGACCAATCAATACCGACCCCAATGAGCCATGAAGCAGCTGGCTGTAAGAAGCTGGGGATGAATAGCGCACACACACACGCATGCACGCACACACACACGCATGCACACACACACACACACACACACACACACACACACACACACACAATTCTAATCACAAAGACATGCTCTCACCTTCATACATTCACATGGACATGCACACATTTGGACTGTGATACACATGTATGTAAGGATCATTGTTTTTTGTTTTTCACCATAAAATAACAACATTTTGTAAAGGAGCAAAACAACTCAACTCAGAAAATGCCTCCATCAATAACAAGTGAAGAGAAAAATCATGCATCAATGCATGTGGTATTTTTGTTGATTTTTTAAAATCTGAAATTAGAAATTGAAAATAACTAGCCCCCACACTACATACACACACACACACATACCTGAAAACACAGTCATAGATGCAAATGCACACACACATACGTTGTGACTCAAAGTTGAATGCACTCTGTGTGAGCTATATTTATGGAGCAAATTACAAACATCTGTTGAAACAAAGAGAGTAAAGCCAATACGCGGTGAGGAACATGGCAGAATTGCTGTGCTGTGATTGAGTCACTGTGTGTGACAGCTTTTTTCTGTCCAACTGAACTGCGCTGAGCCAGTACACTCCTAATAGAAAGGGTTCTACTTTCCAGGCCCTACTGGAAACAAGCTGTACCAGCCAATCTTACCCACTCAGCATTGCTGAGTAGATAATTGGTTGCCAGTTGCCCTTCTTGACAGAGCAGCACAATGAAGAGGATCGTCGCTGATCCCAGACAAACGGGCGACCACCTGTTCAAAAACTTTCCTTGGGGGGAAGGTAACGTTTCATTAGGGCCAGGCCGACTCAACACCTCAACAGCTTCATCCCGACAGCCATCACCAGACTCTGCTGACCCTCTGACTTTACCTCTGTACACAATCTCTGGCCTCCTGCCCACCACCTGCTAACATAACAGACTGCAATCCCCCTTTCACAGACTGTTCATTCCACTAAGGTTATTATTACTATACAAAGTTGATACAAGCTAATGAATGCACTGCAGTTACAATTACAGACCATCATATTTCTAATCGGTGCTGTTTCCACAATTTTGCATTCCTCATATTGACCGGACTGACCACCTACATTTACCTTCAGGAACAGATGTAACTAAATGCTCAAGATTTTGTGAAGCATTTTTTTTTATATCCAACTCAGTTCAGCCATCACAAAGTACAGTACAGAATGTGTGCGATGGCCTGCAGACTGTGCTGTCTGACTGCATATTGGACACAGTTCAGACTGAATAAAAGTAGCAGATCAGTGGAGTGAATCAGCACATTTGAGCTTCTCCAATTTAGACTTGGACTATCCTTTTATTTTGGGCATGTCTTTGCTAACTAATAACTGTACTATTTCTAATATGACTTTACTTTCTCAACATGTTACTCTCTAGCTGCAATGTTCAAAATGGTTATAGCACATCACTGCTGATTTTCTGTTGGTGCCTTTAGCTAAAAGAAAAAGGAGTAAAACTCTTCCTCACTGGGACCACCATTATTTATGACAGTAAGGGTGAAGAATATGACAATATACACAGTGAGCGAAAATAAATTTGTCTGCAGTCAGAGATTGCCAGATCATTTATATGATGGAAGCTATACCATATTGCAATACTGCGGGCAATATTGCAAATCAGTGACAGCCACTGCTTTATGGCAATACTGAATTTTTATGTGATTTCTTTTTTTGCATGTAATGAAGTACTTGATTTGTCAGCTATTGAATTACCCCAAAACAAACATCAGGCTATTTTTATCTATAAACAGTTTCCCAGTTGATTTCCCAGAAAATGTTTGTCATGATGCTCATATTAAATACTGTGATAAAATTACATAAAGCCACTATAGACTTCACCCTCTGCTACTTAATGACAACAGTTCTCTCATGCTCCTCAGTCCAAGATATGCATGCACAAAGCAATATTAGGGATCTAGTATGGCAAGGAATAGTTTATTCTATCTGCTGATCAAAGACGCTGTGTGTGCTTGTTGTGGTCAATAAGTACCATGAATCTGTGTTCACGTTTTACAATATTGTCAACAACTGGTTTGTCAATGACAAAACAAGTGAATTTGATAAGTGATGCATAGTCTTTCTTTGTTTGTCACCAAGACAATCAGCTGTCTTTACCGCAGACAATTTGACAATAGGAAAAATACAGGCGATAACCTTAACAGCAATAATAATAATGATAACAATAATACCGTAATGGAGTCGATCAGATTGTTCACAACTGTGCTTTTCCGACTGTGACATGTCAAAATAACTTCTGAGGAAAAGGTCTTGTATTGAGTGATTTTGATTCTGACTGTAAATCTGTTCATCTTCAGACAGTAACGCAACTACCGACAGGATGACAGAAGACAGGACGAGGGCTTATTGAATTACCTAATAAAAGGTCAACTACCTTGTCTAAACAGTCACACATTGTATTTAACCTTTTGGAGCCACTAGTCTGCATCTTTCATGAGCTCAATACAAAAGATTCAGTCTTAATCAAATGGCAGGGCACCTGCTGCTGCTGCTGCCCTCTCTGTGGTAATGTGTCAAAGTTTTTCAGATTATGCACTTAATAAAATTCATTCTACATCCGCCTTCAACTCTACACTCCTCAGGACTTCATAACCTAGCAACTTTGTCAATAGATTTAGCAACTTTTCTGAGCCCTTGAGCGCTTTTATTTCGACAAGGCTTAGCAACAAATCTGGCAACTTTTCGAGCAGACATCAGCTACTTTCTTCCGGAACTTTCATTAGCCACAGCTCCAATGCACATACTGTAGCTGCTGCTAACATTAGTTATGCAAGTCGAGAGCCAGGTCCAGTCAACGGACCAGCAGTAACGTTATGTCTGGATTTTATCTGCATTTGTGGGAGTCATTGTGATGAACTGCCCATCACTGGTTACAATTGCTTCCCTCCTTTACTGGCACACCTGAAAATTGAAGTGCTTTCTCAGCTGCCTTTACAAGTAATTCAAGCTAGCTGTCAACTGTTAATTATTGCTAACATTACGGCTAACTGATCCAACCGATTTCCACAGTCAGCAAAACGCACGCACTGTTGAGTATCAGTGCTAGCTTAAAGCAGACTAGTATTATATAGCTAACAACTCACCCTTCCTCTGACAGAAACATGGTTTTCCCTCCTTTGCTTTTATTTCTCTTTTCTCTTCTGTGTTTGTCTGCCAACTAGCAGACTTAAATAGTGGAGTTTAACTGTAAGATAACGTTGATACAGTTGTTAGCAGGTTAAAACTGGCACAAGTGCGGACTGAACCATTTGCATCATAGCAAAGGGGGGGAGTTTTTTTTCTTGGCTCCTACTTCAGTCTCTCACCAATTAATATTTTCAGATGATATTAGTCTATTCATAACACAAGTTATTTAAAGTTGCAACTGTAGAGTAAACAAAACTATTTAACAAAGGTCTTTTGGAGGCCACCTACAACTTTGGGGCAGGCTCACTGAAATTGCTCTAGAAAAAATCTTCCAGTGCCAGTGCACTGCTAAGTGAACTAAATGAGGTTTATAAAATTGGAAATTAGTCAAATTATGCGGCTCCTGTCACTGTTTTTCTTAGTATGTGTAATGGCTCTTTTGTTCAAACTCACATCATGATTAAAATCCAGATGACACAGTATTTTGAGACTGTCTGTCTTGTTGTGATTTATTTCCAAGTGATGCAACTGCAGGAGGTGGAGGGTTAGTTATTGTTACCCAGTCGGTGAGCACTGACAGTCGTATCTGTCAGGGAGAGAAAGACCATGGATGCTCCATGTACTTGCTAAAGCAGTCCACTGTAAAATGCCTGGAGCTGTCACAAATACCACTTTCCTCAAAGTGAGTGAAGTCTAGCCAGCGGGCCTGTAACCACTGTATTTTAGGGAAACAGATGAAAGTTCGATCCGAAGACATACTGGTGCAACATGCTGTAGCTAACTAGTTAACCAGTCTTAGATCTGTGCCATTGATTGACGGGATGATGTTATAGGTTGAAATTGGTTAGCTCAGGCTAACATGAGCACACGTCATAGTTTGTTTTAAAGAAAGAAAACATGATTAGACTTTGATAAGAATACTTTCTATTTTTAAGTAGGTATTGTAGGCTATTGCATTGTGCACAATATGACCAGGGATGTGATCTAAAACGGTCAAAAATGCATTTTTAATGTCAGTTCAACTTTAATGATTTACAGGATTATTTGCAATCCATCACTGTCAATAGCCAATAGGTGAACTCTGTTTGGCTCATATAATTTTACTATTTTCTTTGCATGGAAAAAAAAAACATTAGCACACCAATAGTGAGAGCAGGATGCACCAAACACCATAACCTCCTCTGAGACTGTCAGAATGTGACAGCAGATGCAGCAGCTGAAAGAGTGGTCACACATTTTGCCTCTCACAACATAATTCCACAACAGTACATTTCTATTTGACATTATTCACTGATCAGCTTTGTTGCCACCTTTAGCATTTCAGCGGAAACCCTTATGTCGGCATATTGTGGTTCATTGTCTGGTTGTGTGACTTTCAGTGTTCCAATACTTTGAGAGGAGGAGGAGGGCTAAAATGGAAAAGGTGTGGGAATCCTGTCTAAGAATGATGCTCCAGTGTGTGGTCAGGTCAGAGTAATGTCTTCCTGGCATAACGTGCATCTCAGCTCGCAGTTGTAATTTTTTAAAAACTTGTTAGCCAGGGTGGTCAGCATAGACCAGAAAAAGCACCAGTCTCAGAACTCATCAGGTGAGATCTCCTTCCAGCCAATAGGCTCTGCCTCTTTTGCTCTCCACACAGACTGTTACCTGCATGTGACCAAAGCCAGCTCAAACCTGATTGGTCAGTGCTACCAAGACTACAAGCGGACTACAAATGGAAACCAGAATGCTTCCGACACCAAAATCTTGTCCCTTGCCTACAGATTTTGCATTTGTATGCAGATATCTGTTTACAGAGCTTAAACAAGCACTTAATTTATGATAAGCTGTAATCAGGCTGGTGCTGAGACAGACAAGGCCTGCTAGGACGTTTGGAGGACAAATCCAGATCAAGAGGGAGCGACTTAAGAACTCTTTTTCAGTTCTAGCCACCAAGCAAATAGTTTGTTATTTGGTAAGCAGAGCTGTAATATCTAGAATAAGAAAAATGCCAACCAGAGCCCAAGGTGATATATATATATTTGTTCATTTTGTCAAACCAACAGACCGAAACCAAAAGATATTCAATTTATAATACAGAGTACAAATAATTTAGCACATTTAAGAATGTGAAAGCAGTAAATATTTGACATTTGTATTTGTAAACATACTCGCATGGTTACACAAACATTGAAACCGAAACCATTTGTCGATTAATCGATTCGACCATTTGATCAGTGAGGCGTTTGAGAAAAAGATTTGCTGCCTCCAGCTTCCAGAAGGGGTGCGAATGGATGTGCTGTTCTGTTTTATATTCTTGTGAAGTGAATATCTCTGGGTTTTGGGCCATTTGTTGGAACAAAACGAGACATTTGAAGGCATCACCTTAGGCTCTGGGAAACCAAATCAAGAACACAGTGTCTAAATTTAATTATTATGGAGATCATCACAGACGCGTCTTTTTCTTGCGACTTCACTTGGAGAGTGTACTGAGTTTGACCCCTGTGAATAATGCCCCAGTTTTAAGGCAGATGCTTTGAATTGCCATCAAACTGTGAGAGTAGATTTACTGAAAGAAATAGCGTGAAAGTAATGAACTTAGAGGCACTAACGAGTCATTTGGTTCTTTATGGAACCACCAGGTCCCCTGAAGCAGCACGTATTGCCCAATAAAGAGGATATCAGCTTTAAGTGTACACTGTTTGTGTCACTGTGGGTGCAAGTGACTGAAATGTGATTTAGAGGTGATTATTTGATTTCAGGGTGCTGCTGACTTGCTCATTTCACTTGCGTCAGAAGCTTCTCTCTATTGCTATTGTGGAGCCCTACAGCCTTAGTCCTGCTCATTGTGTGTGTGTGTGTGTGTGTGTGTGTGTTTTGTGTTTCGTGCAGGTTCTTGGCTGGTTGGAGTTCATGTACCACTACACTGACTGGAAACACCTGGTTCCTAAATTACTTCAGCCCACCTGTCCAGACACCAGTGTGTTGGTCCCTTCTCCCCTCCCTTTTCATTGTGTTGCTTTATTTTGTTTTACACCGACAACATGCGCCTCACCTTCGCCACTGCATCTCTGTGTTGTTAAACACCACTGATCCTGACTTTCACACATAATTATTATCATTATTGTCCCTTACTTTAATAAATTTCAGTTTGTTTGTGCTAATTTTAGCGCGCATCTCCCGTCTTTGTTGCAGCCAGCGAACCGGTTGTAACACCACAGAGATGATTATCTTTCATAACTGACACATAACACCCTCTCCTCATATTTGATTCAACAACTGAGGATTGTAACTGTTTAAAACAGCAAGACATTCATTAATGCAGAAAACACTCTAATTAGCTTTTTTTGACAGCATGATAGAGCAATAGTAGGTAGGTTTTACGGAGGCAGAACTTAAATGATGCTTAAAATGGAAAATGAGTTGCTGGTAGTGTTGTCAGCAGCAATATTCTTCAAGATTACAGATGCAATCTTAATCTGTCCTCTATCTCTCCTTAAATGCCCTGTTCGCTATCATAATGCCTTGCTGCTCATATCTGATGGCCGTGTTGTGCTTAATAACAAGCTACGACTGCAGGAGGGAGGGGTACGTTGGGAGATAAACAAATTAACAAAGCTATTCACAGCCCCTGCAACACCAGGGGGTATGGGAGGAGAGGAAAGAGGGCAGTAAAGAAAGAGAGGAGGACTGCCTTAGCTAATCACAACAGGGGGCATGTGCTGCAATCACTTAGGCACAGCATTATCTCCACAATCATGCATCGTCCTATTGTTGTGCTAATTGGAAACCTTAATTTGAAACATAATATTATTGCCTCATTATTTGCTAGGTTACTCTTCCCCAAATTAAAAAACAAGTCACATAACTTGCACAAAGAGCTTTAAGGACTGGCCATAATTTGAGGTGGGTATTAAGAACTGGTTCCAAACTGTCAAAATAAGGATTTGTTTCAAATCATCAATGTCAGACGCGGTTATTGAATCGCTAAGAGCTACATCGAGTGTTCAAGATCTGCCGGAGGCACTGGCTGTTACACTAGTGGTCACTCTGTGCCTCCACATAGCATGTGAGCTCGATTTCATGCTGAACCGCGGATAGCTGCAGCAAGCAGTGTAAAGTTTGGCTGCGCATCATGAGAAAAGATGAAGATGCAGCCAAATGTAACAGCTGCGTTAAGATGATTTTGAGGGGGAAGCATCTCCAGCATTCTGTAACGTTGGGCTCCAGCTTGGCACGGCCGTAAAGGAATATGTCATATTTTTTTAAATGTTGCAAATGTCTTGATTCAGCGAGCAGTATCTGCACTATCATGCTGACAGATAATACGCACATTAATCTATCGGTAATTTTCTTAATTAATCCATTAATCATTTGGTATATAATGTCAGAAAATTGTTTTAAAAGTGCCCTTTACAGGGTCTTAACCCCAAGATGATGCAATCTATTTTTTTTATTTTTTATTTTTGTCTGATCAACACTGAAAGCTGTCAAATATTTACCCTATAAGACAAAGAAAAGTAGCAAATCCTAATAACTGAAAAGCTGAAAACAACATTTTTTGCTTGAAAATGTAAAATTTCTGTTGGCTGTCTAGCTAAGGGATTGACACACGGTTTAAGCTCTACTTGCATCTTACATGTGAAAAAAGAAAAAAAATCAAAAATCTATTCTCATTGACTGAGAAACATGTTCTGTGTGAAAATAATAACAAAGATACCACGATAACAACTGCCCAGCTAAGTACAATAGCCTGTAGGAGGTGATTATATTTGGAATAAAGGATAATTCATTATCATATTTTAAACACTGCACATCATTTCTTCTGTTTCTTATTAGAATATTTATGATAATAAGCACACATCTTCAATGAGAACCAGATTTAATGAGAGACAGACTCAGAAATCAATAAATACAGCAAAAGTCAACATGGCTATTATTTGATGATGAAAAAGTGCAAAACTAATGAGGGAGAACTTTTTTTCTCTCTTCCTGTCAGTGGCTGTTAATTAATTCATTAAAATTACTGAATCATTATGTAATGAGAGAACCTAATCATCTGGTGGCCTGTGTCTCAACCTCTCCCCCTAGACAAAGACATTAAGTCCATGACCACTTTAATCTTGCTATTTGAATATCTTTGATTTACAGGCTAACATATCATCTGTGCTTACATCCCATACATCTTGGCGCAGTTGCCATGGCGATGTCAACATTGAGATCGATCACTGCCAAGCAGGAGTGGAGCATGACACCAATTAAAAGGTGATGTCGTCTCCAAGTCATCACTCACACTCCTCACTAATGCACTAATTACCGGGGCCGGGACATTAATGGAATAGCATGGTTCAGCCTGGGGATTAATCTGCATGGATTCGCCAGTGTGAGTGTGTGTGTGATGTCTGTCTGTGATGTGTGCGTGTACGCATGTGTGCGTGTGTGTGTGTGTGTGTGATTAATGCGAACCCCCGCCTGCTCCGGCGTGACCTTGAGCACCACCACGGGAGGGAAATGAAGCGGCTGGGTGGAGGGTTGAGAAATCTGCACTTGGGTGGAGGGGGGACGATCTGCTGTGGTGGAGGGCCGGGCCAAGGTTGAGGATGAACAGGGAATTGGTGCAGTCGGAGGGGATCGATGAATAAATTTGGTATTTGACTTTGACAAACACTGCTGATGATCTCCCAGACGGACGAACAGCCCCAGGAACTTTCTTGCTTTTAAAGATCAAAAATTATTTCAAAATTGGTATCAATCATAAAATCTGGGGTAAATTTGCGTTCATGGGAAAAATGCTGCATTGATCTGCAGCTATAGCCAGTGGTGGAAGAAGTATTCATCCTTTATACAAGTACAAGCAACAGCACTGCTGTGATTAAAAAATGAATAAATAAAAAGAGGGAGTTAAGTCTTAAGACCTCACCTTAAAACAGATCAAATTAAACAAACAAATAAAAAAACAGCCAAACATAAAAAGAAGCACAGACAATAAGGTCGGAAGTTAAGACAAAGCTGTATTGATTAATATAATACAAACAAGGCTGAAAACGGTGGAGAAGTAATAAGGCGTGTGCGTTTGTGTGGCTGTGGGTGTGCGTGAGATGGAAAAACAGTAAATAAGTTTGGACTTCCTGTATGTGTGTATTCATCACGGGATAATTACCAGTTTTGTGTGCTTTGGTCTGGGACAGCTCATTTACAATGTAGACTATCCTACAGAGGGTCACATTTGGAATACATTACCAGCAGCTTTTAAAGCCAGCTCCTTCAAAGTACAAGTGTGAAATTTTCTTTGATCCCTATCGATCGTCTCTTCTGTTTGTTTTTTTTTCCTTTTTTTGCTCCTGTATTTTTTTTTTTTTACCCTTTGATGCCTGCAACACTCTGTGTGTATTAAAACACACACTGTATTTTTTATTGATTCTTTTCTGAATTAATTAGGCAGCCTCTTGACAAGCCTCCCAATTTCCCGGCCCCTCCAGCGCTCTGTTTTGAAAATGGTGATTCTTTAAGCAAAATCAAAACACCCAAAAAGCAAATGTTCTTGCACTGCGACTCACCGATGACGTATATGAGCAACAGGGCCAGGGTGAGGGTGAGCAGCGACGCGGACAGGGCCGTGCACTTCCAGTTGCAGCAGCGGTGAGGCTTGTTGAAGGTAAACAGTGGTCTGGTCACGCTGCTGCGAGGGAGGGGCCGGGGTGGAGGCGAGTACACGGTCCCAGACGTCAGGGGGTAACCCTGCCCCGCTCCTGACAGGAGAGCCGACGAACCAGAGCCCTGCTTGAACAGGAAATGTCTGCGGGAGAAACACAAAGAAGAAATTTGATTCTAATCCGCGACTGACTGCTCACTAAGCCCCGCAGTTTACTCTGGTAATGGCGGCAGATTAACCACTGGAAATTCAAGTCGTTTTTGAAACAATGGGTCTTGATTTCAGACAGCAGAGGCAGACAGAAGCAAACCTCTCATTTCCAGCCAGAAACCTTTTTTTTGTTGTTGTTGATTCAAATTACAACTGTTGCTGACATATTTTATCAGCTGCAGCTAACAAGTTAATTGAGCTAACGTTGGCTCCAGGAGTTTATTGAGAACACAGTCTCCAGTTGGCTGTTAACAGCTGAGTCATTTGAAAAGGGGACTCAATACATGTAACAATGGTCTTAAAGGACCAGTGTGTAAGATCTATGGGGATCTATTGGTTGAATATGGCAGAAATGGAATATAATATCTTATAGCATGTTTTCATGAATGTATAATCACCTGAAAATAAAAATTATTGTGTTTTTTGTTATCATAAAACACACAACAGACGAACCAAACACTGGCTCTGGAGAGCGTCTTTTGATTTTTCCACGAGTATCACAGCCACCGTTGGTTCTCGTACATGCTTGCAAGGGGAAGCTTGAGGCGAGGGGTATTGAGTTAGATGCATTCCACAACCCTACCACTAGATGTCGCTAAATCCTATACAGTGGTCCTTTAAATATGCATTTTATGGCCACACACATGCCGGGGTTTCAATTTTGGATAGGCCTTTAAAGTTAAAATTGTTTGAAATAAAGAAGATTTTTTCTTCAGTGTACAGATTGTCGCAACAGTATTATAATTATATGGGAACCTGTAAGATTGTTAAGCTTACTTGTTCAGAGACTACGCTTTCACTTTTGACATTACAAGAGTCTCAGATGATGATGTGTCTGGCAAACAAAATGCTATCATAATGCTAAACTTTCCCAACTTCCAATTAAGAGCAGAATAGTGCTGCTAGTGTTGTAAAAACCTGAAATAGTACTCAGTACATGTGCTAAACGCTAAGACACCACCCTCCACACTCTTTAAATGCCAAGTATCACGCTAACCACACCAAGGTTGGAAATTAGCACCAGCCACCTGCCAAATGCGGGGGATCATGTGTAGCAGCCTACCAGCCGCGATGGTGGGTAAATAAAAGCAGTATAACATAGCAAATTGTGACAGAGCACAACACCGATTGAATTCACTCGGACACTTTAACAAGGAGATGCAGAAAAACAATATGGCGTATCAACGCCAGGGTTAAGAGGTCTGCAGAGGAAACCTCCCAGGGGGAGACACAGGCCAAAGAGGCAAAGGTTGTGATGGAAAATTACTATTTCACTTATGCTCTGATAGTTTATCATAATGTTCGTTTCTGTACTTCATGTTTGCATGCACATTCACTTGCCACAGCAAGTTTCAACCATGCACTTTTAATGGTACAAACAACTCCTTAATGGCTATTCTTATTACAGCACCCTGGCTGTATCCCAGAGACAAAACCCATTCAAACCAGATCTGGTCATGACCTTTTTCCTTGTTTGGTTCCTCTTTGCCCATCTAATAGTCAGTTCCTCCGTCTGATCACGTACGCCACTCACATTTGGTAGAAATATATCCTGCTTCTTATTGCTCTTTGTCTGTCAGTTTGAATACTGCTCTCATCCGTACTCGAGTGTGACTCTGCATTTGCTCTCAAAGCCCTTTATTCAAGATTCTCAAAGACATACTTTTGTCATCATTTTTTCTTCCCTCACTTAAGTCGTTCATTCCCACCACAAAGGTCACGTTAATTTGTTGTTCTTTTAAAATTAGAAGTAAAAAAAAATGACAATGTAGAATGGTTAGTTTACGAGAAGACACGCCGATGTCAACACGCTTTGGATGCCAATAAGAAAACTCATAGTTTTATTGCTGAGACTAAAAAGCACAAGAATGATGATAACACCCTAAATCGTGTTATGAACGCCAAGTTCAAGCTGCTTGACCGGCTCTGCCAGAGTCTGATATGGGCAGGGGGATGCTCCAAACTGCGAAGCTGGTGGATCTTAACAGGCTGATGCAGGCTGTGAATGTGAATGAGAATAACACTTATTTCATTTGCAAATTCTTGAAAGCATTTGAATTTGGAAACATTTTAAAATTTGGTAAATCTTTGTGTGTGTTTTTTTTTCCTTAAGAGATGAAATATTTACTGAAATAAAATAGTCCATTGCTTGAATATTGTAGGTCTTGTTATTTCCTGGCATAAGCCTGGAGGAGATCAGCGTTTGGTTGCGTGTGTCCGTGTGTGTCTGCAGCTAATCTCGTACCCTACTGGATCCATCAGCCTAATATCTTTTGTGCACATTCATGACTGTATGCTCAAGGACCTCTCGTGGTTGTGGTAATTTGCAATTTTTGAAAAACCTGTTCTTTTTTATAATCGCCTTTGCTTCTCTTCACCGGCCACTAGGGGCCACAGGTGATAAACAGCTGCTTGAGTTAGGAATCTTATTTCTGCTAGGGACGAAACAGAATGCTTTAATTTGCTAATCCTTTTTGACATATACTGAATTGAAAACAGCACAAAGACAATATATTTAATGTTTTCCCTCATCAGCTTCATTGATTTCCGATGTTTGATATTGATAGCATCATGATTGGGTATGAGAGGAGCATCCTTGAGAGGCTCGGTCGATCACAAGCAAGGACGGAGTGAGGTTCACCACTTCGTGAACACATCAGATTAGTACATGGGCTCAGAAACACCAAGTGTTTGCGTTCTGTTTTTACTTATGTTTCACACAGCGTCCCAATTTGTTTGCACTTGGGGGTTGGAGTCGGTTGCAGGCCACAGTTTTGCCTTTGGTGTGGCTCAAAAACTGACATCCATAGAATGTCTGGTCTCATCTTCAACCAGATCATCTGCAGATTAATTCCATGCGCAACATGTTATGAGTACTAAAGTGATACAAGATGAACAAATCCTTGTTTTTGTTATCTTCGCCGTCATCTTGACAGTCAGCCTGGCGGATAGCTGCACTCCACTGGGCGCGCTCCTCTAGTTGTATTACCTTCACATACGGTGACATCTTACTGTTAAAATACTCTAAGTGTAAGTGGTTGGTAAAAAAAATTGAGTGGCAGGGGGACAAAAAAGTTCATTTCCAATCCTGAACCACACCACTGTGGAGAAATCCAGAGTTTACAATCATTAGTTTGGGGGAGGGGTTTAGACAATTAGCCAAATTGCTGCTCTAATCTTACGGGAAGAGAGCATTCTGCACTGTGTCGCCCACAAACTACGTAGCACCTCTTCGACCACTGTTTTTGTCTTTTTAAAATAGATTATACTATGAATTTGGAAACAGTCGAAGTTAATGTCCAGGTCAATGTAGGACAGTGGTTCAATCCTTCATCAATTAGCTGAGCACAGCACAAACATAATCTTTTCTTAGGGCATTTTTTTCAGATCATCATCATTTATTATTATTATTATTATTATTCCTTATTTTCATTCTATTTATGCAAATCTGCACTCAGTGGAATTCAGTTTCACTCTGAAGTGCGCCTGACTGAATCTAATTTAAAGGGCCCCCAAGGTGGGAGTTTTTAAAGGAGACCCCTCTCCTGCTATTTCTTAAATGATTCATACAGAGCCGGCTCAGGATTCAGATATCACACACAGGACAGACTGCTCTACTTTACATGAAGACGCAGTCCTCCTAAACCTCACCTGTCGAAAAAAAGCTCTCAGTACTGTATGGTCTAGCGCCGAGGAATAGAGCTAAACCCTTAATATCCTACATGTTTGGCTGCATTTGTGTGCTTTTAATTTAAGTGGTGTCTTAAACTTGCAAAGTAATGCATCATCAAAGATTTATCCAGAAAGCTGAAATCAAGGAAAGAAAGTAGTCCAAGTCCCTAAGCGGTACGATTCCGCTTGCAATTTACATTACATTCTCTCATAAATTCTGGGAGCAATATATGTGACAAATCTAAAACATGGCCATTATTCACATTTAGAGCACTATAAGCAGCTAAACAATGGAAAACAGGTGTAATGTGCTCACAGCAGATTACTACTGATACTGAATGATACAGAATATGAGACCATAAGCTCTTATCCAAGTCCTTCATCAGAGAAAGCCCAAATTTTACAAAGTGCCTATCTGGTGCAACATTATGAGCAGCTACTGTGATGCAGAGCAGCGCTGATATGAAAGGGAATGAAAAAGCCCTGGCAGCCAAAGATCAATGACTCACCTATTCCTTTTTTGACTCATCACAGCGACTACTTAAGTTATACCGCTGTATTAGTTAAAGAAAATGAGGTTCATTTTCATTATGAAAAAGAGCTCCTTAGATGGCAGATGATGATAAGAAACTAGGCTGAAGGGCAATTAATCGAGGTAGAATTTCATCTTTATTGTGTTTGGATAATGGGAGGGTGAGGGTTGGAGGGCGTCAGATGAGGAAGCAGAAATTCGGGGCCTCGGAAATTATGCAATTTGGAACTGTGGATGTGGGCAGGCAATTATAAGCAGTTCCAGCTCGCTCCGTCCGTATTGACTTCCATCAAAAAATGAACAAAGGCTGCTGGTGTGAGGAAACAGAGAATGGCTATATTGGGGAAAACATCAGAAGCAAAAAAAAAAAAGCCAGCCATGACTCATTATTTTCTTCTCTGCAGTGTGTGTGTATTTTCCATAACAAAAAAATATCCCGGAGCTCCCGGAATTCTCCAACAGCAATGATTGCCCCAGGTTACCGCGCACTCTCCGAGGGTTAATACCGGCTGCGAGTGTGATGTCGGGGCAGACTAGCTGTTATTCTGGCCGTGCGGCGCAAGGTGTGAGGTCACAGGCTGCTGGTGGGGCCGCGGTCTCTGAAGGGCCCTCAGAGGACAGGCCATTAAAGTGAGGCCAGACAGCAGACTGACAACGTCGTTGGACACCAGAATGCACCGCGCCTCCGGCATTTGCCCTCATACACGGCAAAAACACATTCATCTTATCAAGTCATGAAGTCTCATATTCAGCCCTGAAGAGGGATCCGACTTGAAAACAAGAGCTAAATTCTGCCGGCGGAGGGAGAGCTTAAAGAATTTTCTAGAACTGAGATTCAGTATCATGATGCATGGTCGAATAGCTCATAACAGTAGTGCCATGCAGATTACATGGTGTTTTGCAAATTACATTACAAATTCAAGAAAATTCTTTAAACACAATGAGGAAAGTGGTGAAATTAAGGTGGTAGGTTTATTCATACAGGATTTTTCAGGCATACAGGTAACTTAGAGTGACTTAGATGCAAAAAAAAAAAGCATTAGATATTTTAAAACACAAAAATAGTGTTGAGTAAAGTATTAAAAAAATCTCACCCCAATGACAGATTTTTAAAGTCTAAGTCTAAGTGATAGGCTGTATTTGAAGGTGTTTTTTCTTTTTCACATAAATTCCCTCCTACTCTTGCCAGTCATCTGTAGTCTCTCTCTGTCTGTGTGGTCCTCTCTTTCTGCCTGTCTATAACGTGGCCCTATGGCTGTGTTTAACACGAGAGACAGATGACATCCATCCCTCACTGTCGGCCTCCCCTCCCGTCTCCATCCACCCATCCGCCGTCTGCTGAAGGCTGTGAGTCAGACGGGGGACACAGAAGGCTGCACATGGAGCAACCATACACCTGAGGGTCAATGGTAGTTCAACTCTGAAAGGCCAGAGATAAACTCGGGACAAACACACACACACTCACATAGAGAAACATAGCTCGGCTCAGAGACGCCCGCACAAGACAAGCATACACAAAAAGATGTCAAACACAGGTGAGCATTTTCACATTTTTGAGGCCAGTACACAGGTCGAGTCCACCGTGGTGCTTTTATTGCTCTGCTGAAGGTCGGTTAGAGCAAAAGGGATCCGAATCCAGCCGAAGAAATTGCATTTGTCAATGCATGTGGAACTCTAGTCTTCTTGTGTGGTGCTTTTAAAAATGCTTCACTGTTCTTCCTGGCTCCCTGCCTTTGATCTTCTCAGACAATATCCAGGGGCGACGCCCAGGAAGCTCTGAATTCATATCAGAGGGCAGATTTCCCCCGAGACAGGAAGAAAATGAGAGTTCCCGCTCTCCGGGAGGTGGGAGTCTACGGCCCAAGGGCTGTCTCTACCTGGATATGTGCGAATGACTGTGTGCGCGTGCATGTGTGTGTGTGTGTGGAGGCCTGTGTGCTTGGGGTGCAGGTACATGCAGATATACAGTATGTGTGTGTATCTGCCCATGCACAGTGTGTGATTCCAGTAGTCTCACTTCTTGGCGATAAGAGGAAGAAGAGAGGGCAGGGCAGCAGTCAATTTATTACAGTCCCAACATTTGTTATGCCTCTTAACACACCCAGTATGAGACCTAGTCAGATATATTGAATATCCATATCTGCATCCTTCCACTTACACAAGCTGCCCTCTCCAGAAACATAACGGATATGCAGCTGAAAAGGAAATCTATGCACACTTCAAACAATCTTAATCTCTGCTGACGCATCGTCAATACTTTTCAATACAGATTCATCAAAGACGCGTCGAGGAAAATGAAAGTGTACTTGACGACAAGAGATATACAATTTTTCGGCCATTTTTATTAAGTTTTTTGCATCGCTTATAATTCCTCTGGCGTGAAGCCCCATGTCAAGTTTGTAAATACCTGATAAATCCTTCATCTCATATCTGAGATTGATCTGATAGAGGCAGCATCACGATAAGAGCTAAAATATGAAATCATTAGATTAGTAGTGTATCAGGGTGAGAGAGAGGAGAGAGAGGAGGCTGCCGGAATATTAAATCCAACCCAAAACAGTTAAGCAGTGAAGAGTTAGTCATTTTTTTTGTCTTCCCCCGACCAAAAGCTAGATAGAAAAGAGCCAATAATATCTGAATTATGTTATGAAGGGACACTATTCTATTGACTATGAATATGATTACATTTTATGGTTCAGAACTAATAGCGCACTATCAAATGAAACTTATTTGACTATAAACTCCCAAATGCAAAAATGTATTACTACAAAAAGGCACTATCCAATATACTGAGCCACTGCGGAAATTGTGTTTTATAATCACATCTCGCTTTGGGAGAGTTCTTCATGTTCAGCAAATATTGATTTGAGCGATTTGAAACACACGCACACGCACACACACACACACACACACACACACACACACACACACAAGAACAAGAAAACAAAAAAAAAAACGTAAATTTTGTTTATTCTGTTTTTTTTATTTAAAGCAAACACACACTGATAAGTAATGTAATTACAATGCTTCTGACAGGTCTTTTCCATTAATACACACGTCTGGCCAATGATTAATTTAAATTGTCACTGAATCTAATTTTATTCTTCCTTTCCTTTAAATGAGGTAAGATCTAATTATGGTCTAATGCATAACTTATTAAAGCCTCTTCTTCTGGCGTGGCAGCCTGCCAATCTCATCCTCACTCATAATACCAGAATTCAGCCGCCGCACCGAGCCCTCGTTAAACATGCAAACATATTCTTTTGCACCTTGCTGCTTCTTCTCGAAAGCAGCCTCACAAATGAGGATCTCCTAAATAATTCTCTGATCAATTATTACGTATGCAGCAAGCAAATGCTTAATTCTGTTTGATGGGGCAAAATTCCACCGCCGCGTCTGGAAAATTCTTCTCGGGCTGCACTACTTGGAGGTGGAAGCACAATGTGTTCCTGAAAAGAGGATTTCTACCAGATACGGAATTTCACTTTTACTTCAGGTAGGATAAACTCAGATACTGGTCCCCTGGTGAATGTATCTGCAGTGGGGGGTAAGCGAATGAAAAGAATCCAAAAAACCGGAGAGATTCATTCTGACTTTGATGGTGCGCGAAGTCCTGTAATAATACCCCTGAGGCCTGCGCGGTGTTCCACTTACTCCTTCTTACACGTGCAAAACATGCCCAAATCCTTTAGTCCAACATTCATTCTTAATCAGTCTACTCTGATTTTTCTAAGAAATTGTTAGGCTGCCAACTAACACTCCTGATGAAAGAATTTTCTTTAATCTAATGATCCTCATTCGTGAGATTAAAGGAATGTCTTTAATCAAGTGACATTATGTTGAAGTAGGGCAATTTGCCTTGAAGATATTTTTTTTTAAGGGCTTCGTTGCAAAATGACATACGTAGCTACCGTCCTGGACTGAAAGCATTTTGGAACGAAGCCCCGCATTTGTTCCAAATTATTTAAATCGTTTTTTTGTTCCCTTAAAAACACATAAAAGCACCACTGTGAAATAACCTTGGAGGGCGCATTCAGAGGCTTTTTAACGTGCTGCATTCTCTTACCTGGTCTCTAGGGGAATGTTGCTGTTGAGCACCCAGCTGTTGTGAAGCTGTGCCTGGTCTGTGCTCGAGCTTGTGTCTGCCCCCTGGCCGCCCTGGCTGGCCTGGCACCGCGTTGGCATGGTCTTCCTCTGCAGGCTGACTTGAGTGTAGGGCGCCGGGCGGGCACAAGTGCAGGCATGGGGCGGCGGGGGAGGCGGGGGCAGCGGGCGAAATGTGAACTGACCACCTGGACTGCTGGGCAGCTCTGCGCAGAGAGACAGAGAAAAGCGGAGGAGGAGGAGGGAGAGAGAGGGAGAGAGAGAGAGACGGGGGAGAAATAAACATAGGTTTATTAGGAGCGCAGTGCCATAAATTACAAATAAAAGTGGCGTGCTAGTTGACAGTTTATTGTTATTACACTGATTGAGGGACATAAATCAGCTTGAAAACTGTGCCCTGTCCAGTGTCTTCCCTTCCTACCTGCTTTGATACACTTCCAGCCGCCCTATAAATAGGTTCTTGGCTGGCTGCAACATTGAGCAGTCTTTAAAGAGCTAACAGCTCTGGCTTAATCTGCACCCGCCAGCCCAAACTACCCATGTGATGTTTATTATGAGATCTGTAGCTCGACGGAATGAGCTAGCCAGCTGTAACTCCCTCACACTGGTAACCTCGGGGTCTAGCTAGAGCTCTCTCAATCCATCATTTATCGTTCTTTGCTGAAACTCTCCCTCTCTCCGCATCTCCTCCTCCCTGCTGATTTCTCTCTATTTTCAGTCTGTCTCCCACAAACAAGCAAAGAGTAATTACCACTTTGCCAAATGAAATGTGTGTGCAAACTATTTGTTTAAGGTCTAAGCGCGCGTCTATGCGACTGCAGATGAAGCCGTTTGGCATGTATTTCCATGTTTGTGCACACCTGTGAGTGCAGTGTTGGTATGTATTCATGACTGTACATCAAGCATCCTGGGACATTAGTTATGAGCGTTTAGGGGGACAGCTCATGCCATATGGCTGCAGCACGGTTCCCTGAACACGGCAAATCCCTCGTCCCAGAAGACCAACTCTGTCCAGCTGTATTGACAATGAATGTAACGTTAGCCTGGAACCCAGCGTAGGGGACAAAGGAGTCCAGAAACTGGCAGACAGACAGTATTGGCCCACAACTCTATTTGCTGCCAAGATGTCGGCAATAATTTAGTATCTGAAAATGTAGCCCACCTGGGAGAATACCGCAGTCTTCCCAATTCAAGTGTAAGTATTACATAGACAACGCTAGAGAGCAGATTTTATGATTCTTGCCAGATGAAAACTGAGTTTCTCTGTAAGTAAGGAATTAAATAATCTTGTTTTCTACAGTTTCTATTGCCGGCATAAAAACCTGCATGTTGCTGGAATCTGCACTTTAGCTACCATTATGTCTAAAATTGAGGCAACATCTTTTCCAAATATTGCAGGCAAACAGTTACGGAACGAGCCATCGGCAACATTTTCCATAATACTAAATCTGTGCACATGTACTGACATTTTAAGCAATGTTTAGAATCATTTGCCTTTGATCTCTTCACACTAAATTATTGTTGCCTTGTGCGAGGACATGTAAGCCAATACAAAATGTCATATCCACCAGTGTTCACTGACACACCACATCGCACATCAGGCTTTATAACTCGCGCTCGTTAGAAAATCACATTTACAAGATACATATTGTCGCAGTGTTATGGCAGGACAGGCACTGTTCACTGAATGGTCTATAAACATTTCCACGGTAATATTTCCGTGATGTCATCTGTCCAGCTGCTTGTGTGTGTATATATCTGCATATTTGACATCAGTATTTCCAAAACGGCCGTGTAAATTCTGTCAAAATGCTCTTTGAACGCGCGACAACTTTTTCACCGCCCAGAACAAACTGCTGGTTATCGATCTTCCAACATGGCTGAATCGTCTTTGTCGCATTTCCAAAGCATGTGATTAAAATATCTGTCTCCATTCTCTGCACACTGGCACAATCAAATCATCTCTTCCTTACTCACGACAAGCCATTACTCACACATTTATTTCATGGTTTCTTGGAAACATGCAGAGGGTTGTAACTGAACGCTGTCCTCCATCATTGTTGTTTATTGCTCCGGGCCATCTGTGATGCTGCACATTTCACAGTCCACATTAAATTAGATATTTTTAGCATGTTTAACATGTTTCCGTTGAATGACAACAGCTGACAGCGTGTGTACGCTCGTGGTTTGTGAACGTTCGTAACCAGTGGATGTGCCATGTTTGTACACTCTGCAGTGCACGCTGGACTGTACAAACCTTAATAACTGATTTTCTCCTGAGACACTATATGATATTGCGTTGTCCTATATAGCAACACAACCTGCTTGTTATCACCGCACTAAATCACCAGGCGAATTCTCGAGCTTATCAGACTGCGCTGAAACTGACTCACCTAGTAAAATGACAGGAAATGTATTTGTGTCATCACCTGGAGGTGCTGTTTAGTCTAATCTAATGGATGTAGAAGATGGAAGTTATTTTTGTCTGAACCACCTCAGAGTATTAAAAATTACATGCTTAGGGAAAACTGACAGAACATTTTTAGAGCAGTGCTGCATCGTGTCATTGTAATACACCAGGAGCTTTAAAGTGGTGCATCACATTTTAGTGGTCTATCTGATTCATCAGTAACTGGGAGTCCTTTGAGTCCGGCCAGAAATCCCTTGCTTCGAGCTTTTTTCTAGAGGTAGATATTTTTAAAAATATATATTTTTCATCTTTTTCTAAAAGCAAAGAAAGAAAGAAAAAAAGCCCACACGCGCTGCATTCCCAGAGCTCAGCACTCAGGTCGCACTTGAGGCACTAAAACGACGTTAGACTTTAGTTGAATATGACTTCGCTGGCTCTGTTACACCGTAATGACTTAATGTGAGGCATTCAAAAATTGCAAAGCCGCCGTGAACAGTTCTGCCAAAGCAAAGTTTTGATTTCTACCACGCTGCCACATTCTGGTACACATCACAGCGTGCACCTGTCAGCCACAGGTGTGTCGCCGAATCAAAACACATCGACAGTATCGCCAACATTCCTTTCCTTTCAAATGCCAATGAGTGCTCTAAAGGTCGCTGGCAGAGGCAGGAGACGCACTGATGTAATCGCGTCTATACAGTACCACAGTGTAAAAACCCTTCATTATGAATACAAGTCCTGCACTGAAAACAGTATTACGTGCAAAATGCCCTTAAAGTGCAAGTACAGAAAAGAACTCATTATGCAGAATTGCCCTTTTGTGATTGCGATTGATAATGAAAGTATAAGCTACATTTGAATGTTATAGCTGGTCAAGGTGGAGCTAATTTCAACTACTTTACATACTACTGAGTAGTATGTAAAGCATATAAAGCATATGATATAAACAATTATTTGGTGTTATGTAAAACGTTTCAGTTTTTTTCCACCACCCGTCGTGAGATGATGCCACGTGCTAATTTGTGTTATGTGGGATATCACTATGCAGTGGTGTGTGAGTCAGACTATGTCTTGGGTTTTAGGTGGATGTGATAAGAACTGTGTGTATCGACTCAAAGAAATGAATTCATTTACATATCCCATTTACTTTTCACATATCAGTATACACTTCTATCTCAACCGGCTGCTTTGTTACAGTTCACGGTGTAGCAACTCCAGTGAGTAAGAACAAAACATGGAGTGAAATAACTGGGTAATCAAAGCAGCAGAGGCAGAGGTCTCCTGACTTTTACTCCATGTAGGTGAACAACATGCAAGTGCAAGATCCAAAATTATAATGATGACATTATACAGCTGCAGGATAACACTCTTCATGATGGGCAAAGTGATCTGAACATGACCTAACATTTCGAGAAACAGCATATACTAAATAAAAGATTTAAGATAATTTTGAAGCGTCAGGGCTTGAGTCAGACTCTCGAACGTCTCGGTCCATTCCAAACATGCTTTGAACAGGACAGAGCTGAGAAAAAAATGTCCAATGCTGTTCACCACAAATGGCTCGCAACTGTTTTGAAACCAAAATAATAAATCAAAATCATTTCTGCCTGTGGAGTCTCGAATGACTTCTAGGTCATTATTAATTTAGACTTTTTTAGAGTTATAGCCGCTCCGGGTCTCCACAGCTTCACCTGCTGCATCAGTGTTTGCCGGCGAGGCAAAGGAGTGCAAAGTGAACAGGAGGGGAGGAGAAAGGACAGGGATAGAGGGCCGGGGGAGAATGTAATCTTGGTGAGTAGGGTGACACAGAGGCCTGGGCTGCCAGATGGCGCTTTAGACGGCTTAGCTAAGGCAGCTTTGGGTCTCCGCTCCCAAAGATCCACAAACTGACTCAATTCCTCTCTTCTCACACAAGATGCTCAAATGGCAGAGAAACACTTGCTAAGTCGTTCTTCCTCTCACACTCTTCCGCACAAAGTCACATCAAACAACCAAGCTGTGATGTTGTGTTAAATAGTGAATGTAACCTAAATAGGCCTGGCAATGTAGGGCAGGGGCCGCGCAATATTTGGCGGGCTGGCCAGGAGTTCAAAAACATCAAATCAACTCTGCAGGGAGTAGAGAGAGGCCAGGGGAGGGGCCATTACAGCTCTAGATGATAGTTGTGACAGTGTTGAACATCCCCTGCCCTGGAGTTCCTCTGGGACTTAGCCCTCCAGAAAAGACACTCTCGGAAAGTCGCTTATGAGATATTTTCCTGGAATCATCAGCTTTCGGTTACATAAGCGAGATATGAGGAAAAGCGTTTTATAGCCAGCGGAAGGGAGATCTGGGGGGATTTACTGGGAAATGTAACAGGTAACAGGTATTTGGGCCAGGTATTAAAAATGCATTACTGTAGGTGAGACCAACTTAAAATAGCGCAGACATTAAGCATTTATGACAATTTAGGCATTTAAAGCCAAGTCATGCTAATGAAACCAGAAGAGAGCATAGTAAAAAGAAATGACTCAAGGATCAGCACACACACACACACACACACACACACACACACACACACACACACACACACACACACACTGTTGAGTTTCCATCACTTTTTTTGGGGGGGGGGTCATTATAGCTAAAATGTAATGATTTACATTATAGGCATATATGTAAGCAGATTTATGTCCCTATAACATGAGCAATACACATCCACACATACACACACATGCAAATTAACGCTCGTGTGTGGGATCAGTGCGCTGTCATGATGGTGCAGTTCTCTTTGGAAGGGATATTATAAGCAGGTATAAAAGTGTTGAAACGAAAAATGAATCACGAGTGCAAAACGCTCGTCATGCTTGTCATTAAAATGTTCTACCTTCAGTCTGGATGTGCCAGCCAGATGTTCAGCAATACCTGTACACGGTGTTCTAGTAACCGAGCAGAGAAAATTTAAGCAGCCACAGCAAAAAGAACAGGGCAGTTTGAATTCTGTGTAATGGTACACAGTGTGAAAATGGGAGAGGGGGTCAGAAAAGGGGGGAGGTTGTGTGTTTGTGCATGTATGTTATGTGGAAGGGAGAGTCGCATCTTTTCCTTTTGGATTTTATTTCAACCTCTTCTGAAAGTTTCTCCTATAAAAGGATTTTTAGGAGAGGGTCCAACAAAAATATTAATAAATATCAATAACGCTGCAGAGGGCTCTGATTTGCGCCCCACCCCCCACCCCAATACCTTTTGTACAATCCCTGAAGTGTGGCTGCTGCAAACACAGAATATATAGCTTATTTAATAAGAATAGAGCATCAAGTTTGGTGCGCAGCAGACCACGAAAACATGAGCCACAATAATATTAAAGCCTAATATTTAACCAGGTTTTCTCCTCTTCTTCACTCTCTGTGTTTACTCACGCCCCCTTTCTCTTAGCCTCCCTCTCTGCATTATTGTGCCCAGCGCTCCAGTGCAGTGAGTTAATTTCACTTATTACAGGAAAGCCGTATAAAATCCATAGAGCCTGACCCCAACAATATCAAACCTGCCTGTCTAACAGAGAAATGTAACCGTTTTAGAGAACATTTAACACTACTGTTGGACCAAGCCCAGCAAAAACCACATCATCCACCCCACTCTAAAAATAAAAGCTTAATAATTTCCCCCAGGATAGCTTTTCATCTATCTCGCTCCTTAATTGACTTGCATTAAATTGCCGCAAAGTTTATTCCACTGCTGTGCTTCGATGAAATAAATAATTAACCCCATAAAAAGGTCAGACAACTGAAATTAGAACTCACTGGTTTTTGTTCTTTTCTGCGGTAATGAGATGGGATCCTGCCCTCGCTGACCATCTGACTCTCTGTAATAATTTGTCATTGTCTTAACGGAGTTCCTGACCAGAGATAACACATTATCTCATCAGACATTAAAACTTCCAATATGACTCCTTTCATTGGCCGTCTGCTGATGAAGTTGGTGTGAAGGACGGCAATACTGATAGTAACAACAGCCAATGTGCGATAACGGGGACTAATATTGTTAATGATCACGGCGAGGATGATGACGTTGTTGAAGATAATCTTACTGATAATAGCGGCGGCGGCGGTGAAGAGAATAACAAAGATAATGGCGATAACATCAGTAATAACAATGATGATAAAAACAGCAGTGATGGCGGCAGAAACGCTGATAATTACGTTGATGACAGTGGGCTCAGAGACGGCAATTAGAATAAAAACAGCCATTGATTCATCTCTGCAGACACAGGGATAAACGGCGGTATCTCCATTTAACAAAGTGACACAATCATGTTGTCCAATTAAAGCAAGAAAATACAAATGAAGAAACCGAATTCTCTGAGTGCTTTTCCCTCTCATATGGAACCCAGTCGATTTTCATACAGAGCCTGATAATTAGCAGCCATGCATCATCTGTTTTTTTCATACCGGAGGACTGGATAATGGGCGTGCAGCCGTCGGTGTGTATTGGCGCGCGCGTGTGAATGCGCCTACGCGAAGGTGTGTATCTGCGCACACGTTTTGCGTAATTGCTTGTTTGTACCGCGTCTTCAAAAACAACTCCGGAGCAGCTCCACAATCATGTTTGGGCTGCAGGTGATTCTGAAAGTTGCGTTTCCCTGGAGAGGGCGTGAAACCTCCTGAGTCTAGCTCCTCAGCTCTGCAGCAAGAGGCTTACCATCACTCAAACACTTCACTGCAGGGGCCCGCGCTCAGATTAAATTTCCAGAAGAGCACCCTCCTTCGGTCTTGCGCTATTTAAATGATCTGTTTAAAACTTGTGATTAATCAGCCGATGTTTCGCAGACGTGAACTAGCCCACCAAACTTTTTTTGATGTTAATGAATTTTGGCTGCTTTGCTGTGGAGGCCAGTGAAGGTTTGCCTGTATGTAGCCTATAGTGGAATAGCAGCTAGCTGAGCTCAGCTTGTCTCTCCTGAGAACACAGCAGTGTCCTGATCCTTCCTGACCTTGTCATTGCTGCGGGGTGCCCGGTCATTGCCACCTGCCATGGAGCTGTGCAGGTGTTTGTGTGTGTATGTGTGTGTGTGCGATGGTGCGTGTCATACCTCCATGTGTGCATACATGCATGCATAAGTATGCACATGAGTGTCCGACAGAGCCTCGGAGCATGCTCACTAGTGGCGTGATGTCATGTGAGTTATTAGCCTCGGCAGAAATCTGCATCACCAGGAAGAGGGCGTGACAAGGTGTTTGAGACTCAGGAGGTGAAACGCCACAGTGGCCATTACGGTGATTAGTGCGCACATTCATCTTTTACAAGCCTCATGATTCTCTCCCTCCTTCCTCCTCGCTCTCTCTCCTATATATGAGCACACATTGCATTTCCCTCCATCCCAAAACAATCACAGCGAGCACACACACGGAGTATGGAGGAGCTTCGCTTGCACACACATGCATACGCTATATTTCCTCTGACTCCGACACTAAAACAGGAGAAAGTGCCTGGGCTTGACAGCAAACAAACCAACATGAGGAGATTCCTGGCAGGCTAAAGAGAGAGTAGTATCAAAGCTACAAGAATGCACCACCAGCAGCCCATTTTTTCACTGAGGGAGAGAGGGAGAGAGTATGCGCAGTGTTGTAGCAGACCTGAGCTGCTGGTAATTAGAATGGGCTCTGAGGAGAGACAGGCGGTGGAATGAATGCAAATGAATTCACTGGCTCCGGCACTGGGCTCCACAACCTCACTTTTCATATAGCATGCCTCACAGACATGAAGCTACTGGCACAAACAGAGCAGGGCTACACAGTAAACACTGAGTGACATGACTGTGGACACGCACGTGCCAACATACGCGCACGCACGCTCGTTCGCGAAGTGTGCAAACAAAATGGGAATCCAGGGCCTGGAACAAACACGAACCCCACAGTGCACAAGCAGGCAGGCGAGGACGCAAATGCACAAACACACGACACACACACATTTTACTAATCCCCGCAAATGCCACAGTGCAGCTTGTGAAAAGAGAAAGGGGGTGAAACTGCTCGTTCCAAGCGAACATCCACAGCATGTCCCACAGCGGAATAAACAAACCCTTCTTAATTGGTGTCGATTTGGAATGAAGTGATGATTCATCATGCAGAACTCCCCAGTAGAGTATTGGAAACCCAATCATTTCTAATCCATATGACCTTGACGGAGGGCCAGAGTTAGACTCTAACTCCTTCCACGTGCATTGTCCGACAGACAAAGTCAAGGCATTGTAACTGACTTTACAACTCGTTGGAACTGTAATCCACCAAAGTCAGATCACTTCACTGATTACTCCATCTCAGCCAGCGGCAAATCTTTATGAAGCACTCAATTCTCCACAGCAGTCATAAATCAGGGTACTATAAGCTTTCCGTCTCGATGATGGCACACCAGAGACACTATTTCCATACCACGCTGCTCCAGTCAATAATTCCTATTCCCATTACATCCACCACCGCTGCTCTTGACTTAAAGAAGTCCAGTGGTGCTACCTCAGCTCACCTCCACATCCCCGGTGGTTTGCCATGTGAAACTTTGATCAGTAACTCTGTGGCTCTTCTCAAGGAGAAGCAGGTCATCTGTGAAGGGGTCCCGCTCTTTACTAGCTGGTGCTGTAAATGAGTCTAATTAACACATCTCCCTTCGTATCTTAACCAGGCATCAGGGGCCAACTAGAGTCTTATTATAGAGTAGATTATGCATGTAATGTCCCCATTGAGATTACAGTATGGAGAGCGAAGGATTTAGAGGGAGGCGTACGTATATATGCATCGTGTGCGAGGGGACAGGTCTGTGCGAATATGGTAAGTCGGGGGGAACAGCAGAAAGGATGAGGGGCTGCTTGGTATTCCGACCGGAACACATAATAGATGGTGGAGGGAGATAGAGATACAAAGAGTGCGCAGAGGAGAGAGGGAGAGAATAAGGGGGAAAGAGATGTGTCTTCAGCACCACCTGCAGACTCGACTGGCGGCCATCTTGCGGTCAATGAGGTGAGTGCAGCCACCGCCCCGGGTCAGCATTAACACAGACCAATGACAAGTCGGCACTTGCCCTCTATTGCAACAACACCTTGCCGTTCCACTCCACCGACCGCACCTATCACACCGATCACAACGCGCACGCATGCATACGCTTTCGCGCTCTTCCGGCGCTCTCCGTCTGTCTCTCTTTCTCTCCCTCTTAAAATCGCTCGCGCACAAACACACACACACACCGGGAGAAGCTTAACAAATGTGGGAACAGATGCCCCACATCAGACTGCAGTTGCCCTCTGCTCCCTGCGCGCCTCCACAGAGGAATGCTGTTAACGAAGATAAGACACTGCAGTCCTCTGCTGTCTCAACAACGGTGAACACACACACACACACACACACACACACACACACACACACACAGTTCTGAGTTGTTTATTAATGCCCACATCAGTATAAAGCTGTAGAGCTGCAATCAGAAAAATCCGTAGGACCTGCTTGATGCCTACCTTATGTGCTCACCCCTCCTCCCCATCACATCTCCCTCTTTCAGCAGAAACACTTGGACCAGTTTGTCTTTACTCTCTCTCTTTCCCTTCATCCAGGATGACACTGCCCTCTACCCACTTATTAAACTCAATTAGCTTCTTTGATAGGTGAGGAGGAAAACAAGACATTTCGTGACCCTCTTGTACTCCGACGTTCAACTGAGGCAGAAAAAACACTTTTTTCTGCCCAAAGCCTCAATACGGTTTTCAAGTCAGGGGCTGTTCCTCTAGCTTGCAGACAGTTCGCTATGTGTGCGATACAGAAATGATACAGATAGAATTGAAAGACACAACACTGCAATGCGAGGCTAATTCATTATGATTCGATTCAGCTGTGATTTATTATTGATTTGTCTCACATTCGGGATTTGAAAAGGTATTAATTTGAGGAACTGAATAAAAAAAATCAATATATTCTCATTTTTATTTCAAGTGCGGAGTTACAGTAACCATGGGAAGTGATACACTGCGTCACTTCTCTGGTGTGCCCAAGGATGGATGTTTCCCTTAAATGCTGTCAGCTGGGTGTCGTTCACCTCAGTTTACAGATCAGCATCATGCATCTAAATTCAGATTTTATGCGACGCTATGCCTCAGTTAGGCTTAACTGTGGCATTGCAGGGTCAGTTTGCTTTAGAAGTAGCTTTAGCTGCTAACACTAGTGGTATAGTCTTTGCATTGACTGCCGCTATCTATAACTTTACGTGCCGTTTTTTATGGGCCGCAAATGCAAAAAAGTCAATGTTTCAGGCAGTTTTAGACTTTTTTTTCATCTGTGACACATATATAGGACAGGAATGTGATTGGAGAGCGTAGCTAGCAGTCGAGGGTTGGGTCACACACACAGAGACAGGACTGGAAATCTGAATGTGTTGTAGTCTTTAAGAAATAGTCATAATAAAACAAAAATGATTTTTGATTGATGTAGTTGTGTTTGGTTGTAGCTGCATCTTTGACTGTTGTATCAGTTTTCCAATATGAATTGGTTAAAGGAGGTTGGTGCATGGTTTAAAAGTCATTTGTGACATTTAGGGAATGCTATATATAGAGTGCAGTCTATTGAGGAAAACTGGCTGGCCACAGGGTCAGCCAGGAGATCAGATTAAATAAACATCAGTGAGAAAGACACACACACACACACACACACACACACACACACACACACACACACACACACAAATAAACAGGAAGTGGTAGGTCATGAGGCTGATGTTTTTGGCCACAAATTAAGCGGCAGCTTTTCATCCGATGGTTGGTGGATCAGACATGTAATCACTTAGCTCTCCAGACACATGGCAGACGAGGGAGCGAGGCTGAGGATATGGAGATGGATCAAGGGTTTAGAGTTGACACTTGCGGTGTTGAACTGACTGACATCAATCTATCAACCCTTATGGTGTCTACTGCGTATCTGACATGGCTGGGATATCCCCTAGGTGTTCTGAATTACATGATTAAAGATCTGTCAGCATATAAAAACTGAACCCTGGGAGTGAGATAGCGACCCGCTGGCCATTGATCCCGTGACTAGCGAACAGTGTGTGGCACACAAACACCTAACTCTGCAAACTTGTCAAGAATTTGCAGACGCGTCTCAATGTAGTATGCAAATGCGAAATGAACCTTTGCATAGTGATCTCAAAATTAGGAGATTCATAGGTCAATACTCTATTACAGGGAGACAGCTAAGTGTGCACTTAAGCATAGCCAGGTAGAAGGATGTTTAGCTAACAACACTTTAAGACTATTCAGAAGCCACTTATAGTACACACACTTCCAGACACTTATAGCCATTAGTAGCCATTAACATTTGTGTATAATCATGTGGAATTATGTGTGAGGGAGCCTCATCTGCAGCAGCAACAGTAAGCATAGAGCAAATTAAAATCCATCTAGAAGATGATGACAATCCTGCAGCAGTGGAGCAGAGGGAGTAATACAGGTGGGTACACAAGGCATACATATTCAAATGCCAGCGTGTACCTCAGTGTTACATACACACAAGCGCTAGGACACACAACTGCCGAACGAGCCACAAAAAACAGCAATCCACAGCCCAGAGCAACATAAGAAGGCAGCATGTATGCATCAACACTGAACACCAACAATGAAAATGTGACACCACCGCCCTCCGCCTCACGCGTCTCTTCTTCCATCAACAAATGTGACTAAAAGGGCCACTAACCTCTGACACAATTACGCAAAGAAAGATACAATAGCCAGAAAAGACCGTCAGTGACCCCTTCTAAAAGGGTCAGTTGCTGGAGGCTATAAAATCTTAAAAAGCAAAAGATAATATTCTGCCTTAGCAATGACCATGGAGACAGCGACGAATGGCGAGAGAGGGGGAGCAAAGACAGGACCCCGGCCTTAATGTAGTTTGTAATTGTAAGTGTTGGTCTTTAATAAAAGCCCAGAGTATTTGGTCAGGCTAATAGACTGGGCTCTCTAAATCCTGCCTGCCATGCATTATTCAACAGCCATTAGCTATCGCCTCATCTGGGAGGCTTTATGAGTCCCATCATCGGCTGGGACCCAGGCAAGGCACACCAGAGTTGTGTGAGGAGGGGGTGAGGAGGAGATTAGCTGGGGAGAAAAAAGGGAGAAAGGAGGAGATGCAAATCCAGGTATGGGAGGGGGAAAGAGGGGAGGTTAAAGAGGATTCAGAGGTGAAGAATCAAAGAGGAGAGCTGACGAAAGATGGGCATGATGTGGCACAGGTGAGGGTCTGTGATATGGAAATGACTACAGGGAGGTGGAGAAATGGCTGGATGAAAGCCAGAGGTCATAGGGTAGACGTATCAGAACGGGAAGATGTTGCTGCAAGGAAATGAGCGACCGATGCAAGGTGCGCGAACGGAGGGCGACGTATGGAAGGTGTGGGAGGCGAGCCTCGGGTCAGAGGGAGGCTGGAGAGAGCAAAAAAGAATGAAAGAGAGATGCCAGCCTGAAGTGGCATTTTCTGTCGGCCAGGAACATAAATGTCAGATGCTTCCTCCTTCTCCCCTCTCAACCTTTTCTTCTTTCAATTCCCCTCACCTCCCTCTCAACCTCCCCCTGCTCCTTCCACTCCACCTCCTGTTGCCCTTCTCAATCTGCCCACCTCTCCCTTGCCTCTCTCCATCTCCCCAGAGTAGTGCCAGTGGTAATTTTGCTTTCAGAGACGAGAGAAGGCCATGGAACACATGGAGATGCAGGCTGCTCAGTTACCATGGTATCACTGGCCAACAGGAATGGCGCCAAGACCAGGACGCGTATGTGCGTTTGTGTGTGCATGGGTGTGTACGGGTGCGGGTGTGAGCGTGCGCTCTTGAGTGCATCTACACGTCTGGGTAATGGGTGTTTAGCAGGCCTGCCAGACTTGTCCCAGCCACTGCTCTCCCAGACTACCAGGTTCTCCTGACCCTCTGCGGCAGCCCAAGGACACACTCCTGTCTCTCTAATTAAAACACAACCCTGACACACACACCACACACTCACACACCATACACACCCTGCAGGTCTGCAGCTTAAAATAACCTTAAAAGGAACAAGCCGAGCCATCATCCCCTGCACTCAACACCTCTTCAAAATCCTCTCAGTGTTTTCTCACCAGGCAGCTCCAAGGCAGGCCCTGCCTCAATCTGCAGGAAGATTCGCAGCAACAAACAGCATCTTCAAATGCACCACTCCTTTATTAGGCGAGTAATCATAGGAGCTGCCTTTCTTATCGCATGGCCTTCCTGCACCAATAGCACTGCTGCACCTTCACTCTGCAGTTGAAAATAATTGTCTGCAGAACTACTGTATGTGCAGCCACCAGAAAACCACAAAGAGGTCTCTGGAAAACTATCAGTGTGGCTGTGGTCTAAGACACCACCAGTTATTCCAGAAGCTCAGTCTTCAATGCATAAAATATTTCATTACTGCAAATATACAAATCCTACCATTTCATGTTGTAAGATGGATGGTATTTTGCCATATTTTACCTCACCATAAGCAGAGGAATTGGCAGTTTCTAACCATTCTAACCCCAATTAAGTGCTTCATATGTTGCAGCATAACATGCAGTAAGAAGGAGCCTGTCTCTAACCTCGATCAGATGGCAGGCTTTTCAACCGTGCATGCCTCAGAGCGAAGGCCAAAGTCCACAAAGCCCCCTGTTTGAGATGATGATGTTACGACCCGCACTCAGCAAGAACTCCAGACACTGATGGATCACTTTTCCAAGGCTTGCAAAGAACGTTGGCCGAGCATCAGCCTGAGGAAGACAAACGCCCTGGTTTGGCCAGTCATCACCATCAACAACTACAAAGTGGATGTTGTCCACCACTTCACTTACCTTGGGTCGAAATCAATAAGAAGACTGGGGAGGCAGCAACAATGCTACCCGTCTCACCAAACAAGTCACCAAACAAGAAAACACCAAGCTGACAGTCAAGACCAAGAGGGCGGTGTCCAACGCCTGTGCTGTCGGCACACTCTCTGCTGCGTCTTGGACATATCCTAGAAAGACCAAGGGACCAACACTGAGGTTGTGAGCCGTGCCAGCATGTACAGACTACGCTGGCTGGGCGACGTCTGTCGCATGGAGGGTGACCGCATCCCCAAAGACCTCCTCTATGGAGAACTGGCAACTGGAAGGAGACAGGCAGCCCCCTCCTGCACAACAAATATGTCCGCAAGAAAGACATGAAGGCCCTGCAGCAACACCTCAAGATAAGGGACCAGAAACTGACGGACGGTGCAGCAGACAAGAGGGCCTGAAGAAACGATAGAGACTTCTACTCTGCCATATGACTTCTCAGTCACAAGAGGCCCTGGCCCAGAAGGCAGACCAGTAGGATACAACAACCACAGTCAACCCTGACTGAAATAGCACTCAAATTTTGCCATATTTTTCTATATATACATAAAAATATTATGATGTCATATATCTTATGTTTGCAAATGTATCATTATGCATAGCACACATATCTGAGTGTTCTCTCTTTCTGTTGGCAGAACATTAACATTAATGTTGTGTATTCTCATAATGTCATAATGCATGTTCTGTGTTCTATTTAAGGAACAGAGATGGCTGTTCGACGTATAAGCTCACTGCTTTGTGCATGCTGCTTTAAGTGAGGAAACTAAGATGCGCGGACATCACACGTGACATGCAGCATTGAGACAGCCTCTTCACTTCATCTCCAACAGACAATTTAGCATGTTTACTTCCTCGTTAAGCGCATGAGAGACCCTGATGGAGGAATCCCAGGGAGGCAATGGCGTCCTGTCACTGCGGGTTACCACTGCAGCATGATTTAATGGAACTGTCTGTCAGAAGGCCGAACAACAGCCTGTCAACCAACAAGCAGAGGTAACATACACTCACAAGCACGTGCACACGGTAAAAAAAAAAAAAAACACAATGAAGACGGACTGTCAAAAACTCTCTCTCTCGCTCTCTTTCTTGCTCTCTCTCTCCCTCCCTCCCTCCCTCACACACACACACACACACACAAACAAAATCAAAAAGCAAAAGCACATATGTCCAAAAAGGTTCTGGCAAGAGCTAAGACAGGCGGGGATGAACACAGAAGCGCTCAGAGCACATTCAGAGAAATCAACGGTTAGAAAAACACACATCACCGGCAGGCCCCCTACCAAGAGAGGAGATGAGTGCCAGGAATACGCTCGCTGCATCAAGCGGCGCAGGTGTTATCGGAGCGGTTTGCAGGAGATCCCGCCAAACAAAGTACTACTGTCATCTCTACAGAAGTAGCAGCATGGAAATCAACCCAAACAAATGTAATGAATGGTTCACAAAGTATTTAGCAGATTAGGCGGAAAACTCAAATCCAAAGCTCATTACATGTGGCACTGCATTAGGGGCTCACACAAGCCAGCATACAGCCCTATCCCCCAGCTCAAGGCTGATTTCTATCCCCTGCTACCCAGTGAATGAGGTAGAGAGCAATCACATCAGCCAGGCACTGGGCATCTGCTATAAAACCTTTTCTTTATTGTATATTTCCACCATCATCCCAAACTGGCAGGACAGAGAGCTCTGATTAGCATCAAAGCCTTTGATTGCCCCACTCAACAATCAGTGCTGCTCTCCTGTATGATGCCTGCTGTGATGCATAAAAGTGTGTGTGTGTGTGCGTGTGTGTGTGTGAGCACGTTTGTGTGCGAGACGTGGGACAGAGAGGAGAAATCATGAAAAATCATACTAGGTGTATCGCATTACCCTTGCATATGCAAGAACATATGAGATTTGCTTGTGTAAACCAGCACATGCACATTAGGCCTGAATGGATCGAGATGAGCCTAAATGGTCCTCTAATAATGGCAGCCTCTGAAGCCCACCTTTTGATGTTACACACTGCAGCACCATCCTCCGGTCTGGACAATTCACTCTGGCCCTGAAAATAGGCTGCTTCTTTAAAGATGCCTCTCTCTGTGGCTAAATATGATTAGCTTCAGAGGACATTGTAGCTCTCTCCGCAGCTAATACATTTAGTATGGATTGTCTGAGGGGTAAGGATACAGCTAGCAGCGAGATCAATATTCTAAGTCAGAGTCTGTCTGGAGAAGAGGAACCATGCTGGGAGATGGTTAACTGTTCTAAGGCAGCAAAGGCTGTCTGGAAGCACCGAATGCCAGGAATCCCACAATATTGAACACTTCTTCAAAAGGTAATGCTTAATGCTCAAGCTGGGCGATGGGTTATGTTGAGTCTCAACATCAGGGTAGAAGCTTGTTGAAGATTTGTTGTGGATATCTCTAAGGATGAGAGATTATATAAGGGTGAATTCCATATACAGTCTGATTCTTTATAATCTATAGTGCACCACTCAAGACCAAAGCCCCACAGGGCCTTGCCTTCATAGGGCTGATGTCAAAGTGGTGCTCTAAATAGAGAATAGGGTGTCCTTTGAGATAGAGGGGGGGAAAGGACCCAGATCTAAGTGGCTTCATTTGCATGCGTGAATCCCTCACTTAAACCCATTTGAATCGCACACGCGAGCAGCCACAGACACAAACGGACAGGCGCACACCCTCACACGAACTCCCAGGCACACGCTTTCTGTAGCACAGACACATTCTTCCCCCTTTTTTCCTAGAGTCAGAGGACATTAGCACTGCATCTATTTCTGGAGGCCCATTAAGGCCGTAAAACATTTAAGATCCACACAGAGTGATTCCAACTGTCAGAATGACCCGTTCTTTCCCCATTTCTCCTGCTCATGTAAAAAAGCTGACACGAAGCTTGTGACAGAAACATGTATTTGGTGCCGTTCCGGATTCGGCTGAGTGGGCTGGCACTCCGGCTGGATGGGTGGGGGTGGGAGGAAGTGGGGTTTAGAAGAGTTAGATGCCGGGGGGTGGGGGGGCAGTTGTTCGCCCGCCAAATGGGTCCATTTTGCTGCAATGTGAAGCCTGCACTTTCCTGACACGCTATAATAAATCTATCAATTGTGTGTGGGTGTATACGTGTGTGTGTGTGTTATGTGTGTGCACCATGCATGAAGAGGAAATTGGTGGCATCTAAACAGGAAATATCCCCTTCCTTTCCCTTCTATAGACGTGACAGTCACAGTAACAGCTAACGGCTGGGCTCACCATAACACAAGGTGGCATATGCCTCATAATGGAAATGCATTGTACCAGCTCGGGACAAACATACACTCACACAAGGGCACACATGTATGCATACACACACACACACACACACACACACAGAAGCTAATGTGGGATGAGTAGACAACCTTGTCTGCCTCCCATCTCAAATCTATACATAAATATATCATTTGCTGTCCAGTGAGGACTAAATCCATGAAAGCAGCAATTCTAAGCTACTTTAATGTGAAATGACAGGCTTCTATGCAGCTCTTAGAAGCCTAACAAGCCTGAATAGTCTCTATTTCAGGAGGGGGAGTGAGGAATGCTAACAGAATGTTAGCTTTGCTACACATGTATATATAGTTCATTATTGCACACAACCCTGAACACCCCCTCAGCGTGTTTCATCCACCTCCCATCTGGTTGAACTTGTAAAAAAACAAAAAAGGCCTTTGCTTTGGCAGATGCTTTGTGTTCTTTGCAAAGCAATTACTTGTTGCTTTAACGCACTTGTACAGTAATGGTTCCATTACATGTCTGCGATCTTGGAGCCCTGAAGTGCTTAATTATTTGTGATAAATGTTGGATAAATTATTATTTTGAGCTCTGACACACAGTAAAAGAAAATGACTCCAGCAAATAAGGAAAGGAAACATTTTCAGTTGAAATTTCAAAAACTTCAGCAGAAGTTCCTGAAGGTCGTGAAGTGAGTTTTGTTAGTACAGCTACTTTTAATGAGGAAGTTCTGTTTACACAATGGATTGTATAACATCAATGGCAACGATAGTTCAATCAAATCACTGATTAAAAAAAAGGCTTTTACCATCTCACGTATCAATGTTTAATATCATAAATGATAATTAAATGTGCTATCAAATAGATAGATAGATAGATAGATACTTTATTCATCTCCGAAGAGAAATTTGCAGTTCCAGCAGCTCAAAAGGTGGACACACAAGGGCATGCAAAAAAGAACAAGAACTACTTTCAAGTAATGAACAACTTACAAGTAGAGATCAACTCACTAGTAAAGAACAACTTTCCAGTAGGAGGTAAAAATACACTACAAAATACAAAATAACAATATAAGAAAAAATAGTGAAGTAAAAATAAAGAACTAGGCTATCCAGGATAAACGTCTTTACATCTGGCTATACAGGATAAACATCTGTAATACAGGATAAACATTCGAGCAGTTAAATATGTGCAATATAACAGTGTGCAATAGTCGGATTGTCCACACTTGGGTCCAGCATATAGATGTGTGTGTGATAAAGTCCAGCATTTTGATGTGTGTGTATTGTTTTTGTCGCCCTGCATTTTTGTCGCCCTAGGATGGGACAATTTGTGTCACCTTTGAGATTTTTGAGCTGAGTTTACGCAACATCAGTATAAGCAAATTAAAAGCATTGAGATAACTGAGCTGTAGCTGTGTCAGCTGTGCCGTGTTGCCGACATGCTCCACTGGTCAACACGTCAGAGTGCGACATCGGCTACACAGTTCAACTAGAGAGGCCTCAGATTCATTCATAGGATTTAAAGCAGCACTTTGAGCTAAATAATTAAATAAAGCTATGATGTGTATCTATTACATATGAGTTACTATTTCCAAAAATTACCTTTTTTTTATTCTCTATTTATAGGTATTTTCTGCTGTGGACAAGGTATCATCTCCAAGGAGTTCAGCCCATGCTTTAGCCAACATTGACCCACACCTTGGCTTTTCCTCCTATCTTCCTATGACTGCTTTCCACTCTGAGAAAAAAGAGTTGGAGTACAAAAGCTTTTCCCTGGGACAGAACCCTATGCAGTTACAATACAGTACTCTTTCCTCTAAGTTATTTTTTTTTGCACCTTCAATTGTGTACCCAAGTGAATGACTTTTCAAACTTTTCCAAAAAAACATGTGAAATTGGGCAAAGTTGAAAAAAGTGGGACATTTTTTTCACTGGACATTTGCGCCTATATTCCAGCCTGTCACTGCTGCTCCCACTGTTGACCTGGGGAGGATGCAGGACTGTACTTCTCATTGATGTACCACTTCTTTTGATCATGGCGGTGAGAATACTACCTATTACTTACTATTACTATTACTACTATACAGTGGCAAGTAGGAGTTGCTGACAAGAACACCCACACTGGTTTCCTGCCAACAAATGCTGTTCGTTATGTTTGATTGTGTGCACGGTGCCACATCCCTCTGTGCCACCGCATTCAGTGTTGCACCGTGACCAGCTGACTATTAGTTTCTGCTATTATTCTGAAGGTGAGGCTGATTGTACATGTTCCAAGTCGGCTGGTCAGCAGCAGCACACTGTCACAGCAGGAAACATGATCTGTGCGCACTCCTCAAGGTAGCTGTTTGCAGCCAATAGGCACCAGCAACGCTCCAATAATGCATTAAAACATTTTGCATCATATTACATATGCCATAAAGTGCAAAATGAAAAACAAAATCAAGCATCAGAAAAATATTTATGGTGGGTCAAAAGCTAAGTCTCATGAGGGAAACATGCATTCGTGCTGATAGGAGCCCCTCCTGTAGACCCCCATTTGACTGTGTTCAGTGTTTTCATGTACTGACTGTGAAAATGAATTTCCTCTCAGAGGATAATAAAGTATCTGTCCACTTTACTGAGGTGCAGGGTTGTACTGCCTTTGTCAATAATATTCGTGTAGACGTGTTATCTCAACACGCCTACTGCAGCACCGGGGACTAGTCAATATCCCACAATGCACCTCTGACCTGTGGGCAAACCTGCCTCTCTCTTCCTTTCAACTTCCGATGGACATTGATTTTCTGGCGTCTCCCACTCATATATAAACGTGGCAATTGAGGCAATGTGAACAGGGATGTATTCTGAGTGCAGATCAGAGAGAGAATGGAGAGGAATATTTTGTCAGATACAGTTAATTCTCAACCTAAAAAGCACTTCAGCCTCCTAAAGAAAGCCAAGAAGAGGAGTGTGTTACCAATGTTATTGTTCTCTTGATAACAAAGTACAGTGTGTAAGTGTGAAGAGTGTTACACCACGAATCTATGACATGTGAGGTGCTATTCGAGGGTGAAAGTGTGTGTATGTGTGTATGAGTGAGAAAAGGCTGTATCTAGGTCTTTGTGATGAATCTGTTTCAGTGGCAAGCAAGGTGCTGCGAGCAGCATGCCGTCTGTTAATTCACATTCTCTGCGGGTGGTTAGAGTCTGTGGCTGATGATACCAGTAGGTGTATGAGAAATGGAGGGACAGAGCAGAGAGAGACTCTGACGAATGAACAGAAGCTATGTGCAGGGATGATCCCTGATGTCAACTGTGGGCAAAACAAAGTTTAAGGTAAACTATAACTGTGACTCCCCACCATTCACTAAACAAGCCAATCCCCCCGTGGCTGCACCCAGTAAATAACTGCTTTTAAAAAAAGGCTACAAAATTGCAAAGCGCAACCTGCAGTGAGGAAGAAGAGGCTTTGCAAAAGAAATATTTCAGCTCAATGTGCGGAGTGTAAAGCCACGCACTCGGCGCATACATAAAATTAGCTGGAGCAGCAATCTCAGCTGGAGAGGTTTTGATCTGTGAGCCATCATGTCTTCATTAAAGTATTAACCAATGATTGCGGCACCACCAAGCAGCCGTGTTTATTTCAGCAGTGATTATAGCATCCACGCAATCATAACCTTCATCCGTGATAAACCTTCCCACACAGAGTTGCCTCTCATGCCTGCACACCAGTGTTGAGCATATCAATCTATAGATGTCTCTCCCTCCTTGTTCTCCCTCTCTGCCTCTGGACAAATATTCACACACCGTCCCGCATTCATTCCACTAATGTAGCGTGCAACTGCAGATATACATCTGACACGCTGCACGTCTCACCCGCTGGCCCACCTCGCTCCTCTTTACCTGCCCCCTGCCTGACATATCATGGGGAATCCATTCAGCTAAGACGCTCTGGATGTAAATAGCTCTTGCGTAAGCCCCGCCCGCTGAAGACCACACCACAGGAAAAGAAGCAGCGTTGCCCTGGGCTACGAGGGCAAGAGGACGTAGCTAGTCCAAACCAAGAAGATTGATAGCTAGATGCTAGATCACTTTGTGTGGTTCAGTTAGAAATACAGCTCCAAACGGAAGCTGGTTTAAAGCGGCTGCCAGCCCTCTGTTTCCTGTCTTGTAAAGCAGAAAGAAAAGATACTGCTACATCACCCACATCACATAAATCAGGCATGAAAGCATAATGGCGAGGATTTGACTGAGGGCAACTGGGGGCAAGGACAGACATATGAGGTATTACTCTCTTTCATTCTTCCTCCCTCTGTTTCCTCCAGTCTGTGAGCTGACCCATCTCTGGTGCTGACCCAAAAAAGCGAGAAAGAAGAACCACATCCGCCCATTGTCAGCCGCGTACCCCATTATCTCCCTCTCTCTCTCTCTCGCTCTGCAGCTACGAGAGGGCTCGCCTCGCGCTTCCCCGAGGTGATCATCTCTCAACACATCTCACACACTGGACTCATTTCTGTTCTGGCCCAAATCGTGCAGCGATCTTCCCTGTTCATGCAGGGCTGCAGTCACCCCCCTTTATTCTACCACACACAGCAAAACAATAGATGAAGGTACCTTGAATGTAACACCACTTCCTCCAGGGAGGGAAGCAGACCTTAAGAACTGGTGAAGCATATCACTCGGTCTAAAAACTACAGATCTGTAGTTCCTTGAATACATTATAAAACACCCTGAGGTTCCAGACGGACAAAGGGGGGACCGGCTTAGAGTATTAGCCAGTGTTTGCTCACCTCTATGCTTCCTTGTGTGGGCATATTTTTACACAAAATTAGCAAATTAAATCAAACAACGAAACATTTACTGAACACCTTCCACAAACAGCAATTGCCAAGTTTAGCAACAGTAACTATGCACATCAGGCCTCCACATGCTGAAATGGAGAGCATGTGTCATGACCTGCGCTATGCACGCCACTTTTTTGGTGAAGATTCCCCTTGTGTGTTGTCTTTGTCTAGTTATTGTCACGTCCTGTTATTTTGAAGGTTCATGTTATGTTTCTTTGTTTGCTTTACTTCCTGTGTTTTCCCGCCCTTGTGATTGTCTGATGTGTTTCACCTGTGTGTCATTAGTGTTCCTTCCTTGTGTATATAAGTCCGTGTCTTCCCCCCAGTCATTGTCTACGTTTCCCTTGCTGTTTTGAAATCATGCCACGTTGTTTGTAAGTGTGTTCCTTGTGTTGTCTTTGTTTATGTCCGTGTCACGTTTCTTGTGAGTGTCTTTCTTGGTGTCGTCTTTGTCACATTCTTCTAAATGTTTGTCCAGCGTCTTTAGTATTGTCTATGTTCCCTGCCATGTCACAGTCCATGTAAGTGTGTCTTTGTAATTAGCCATGCCACAGTTCATGTAAGTGTATTTCTACTATTGTCTCTGTCAAGCCACGTTTCTTGTTAGTGTTTTTCTAGCGTCGTCTTAGTCCATTCCATGCCACGTTCGATGTGTTTGTTCAGTGTATCCCTGTATTTATCCTAGTGAGTGTTTTTCTTTCATAGTTCCCAGAGTTTTGGTTTCTAATTTACTTTCGTTAAATAAATTGTTAAATTGAACCACCGCCCCCTTATGTCTGCATCTGGGTTCAACCCATAGCTGCCTTAATTCCCCACCTCCCTAACAGCATGGGGCTGTAGTCACAATAAGTATTTTAAGGCTCATGCCAGCAACACAAGAGCAAAAGTGGAATGGCTTGAACTGTTTGTCTGCTCTAATGTAAGCTTTAAATGTTAGCATGTGCAGTAGCACCCTGAGCCAGTGTCACCTCCAAGGAAAGGGGGCTTTTATTAGCTCATTTCTGTAGGGTTACAGGTTATGTTAGAAGAAAGGCCCCCCGGTTCACGATTATTATTTGCTATCTATTATGTCTGTTCTTTTACATTTATTTACTCAGCTTTGTTGTCCTTGTTCTTAGAGTCAAATTCCTTGTATGTGTACACATGCTTGGTCAATAAAGCTGATTCTAATCCTGAGAAGTCCAACAATCTGGACTGTTGGAGGCACAGGCCAGATTTTTGGAAGTTTACACTCCTCATCCAAATTTGATAACCAAGATAGATCAAGTCCACCAAAGACATTGCTTAGTCCTCATGCTGAATCTATTTTAATGTTTAAAGTCAAATAAGCTGTTGGTAAAGGTCAACAATAATGTAGAAATCTAACCTCTGTCTTATTTGTCAAGTATGGAAGCTGAGCAGGATTATTGCAATGACACAATACATTCCTAAATCTTTTCTTATCATGAAACTAGGACTAATTAGCTCTACACTGCAATACAAGAACAATGGTGCTCCTTATTCCCATGTCTTCTACACTGATTATCAGCTGAGAGATGGGACACGTAGCTTTAGTCCCAGTCTCTTACCAGGATATCATGTAGCCGTCAGCTGCATATTTCAAAACAAGTTAACTACAAACATTAGAAATGCATGCGTCACATGCGCAAGTGTGTATGTGAGTCTATGGACATGTATTACTCATGTTGTGGGGGACAGAAATCTACACAGTCACACTGTGGGCACTCGTCTTCCTCATGGGGACAAAATGCAAGTCCCCACAATGGAAATCATTTCGTTTTAGGTTGAAGGCTTGGGTAAAGGTTAAGCTAAGGTTAGGTTTAGGTTAATGGGAAGGTAAGGTTAAGGTTAGGTTTAAGTTTAGGTTAAGGGACAGGTTCAGGTTAAGGTTAAGTTTAGGCTAGGTTTAAGTAAAGGTGAAGGTTAGGGCAAGGTTAAGGTAAGGTTAGGGTTAGGATAGGGTAAATCTCCAGGAAATGAATGTAAGTCTATGTAATGTCCTCAAAAGTGATGGAAACACAATGGTGTGTGAGCATGTGTATGTCTCTTTGTTTGTGTGTGTGTGTGCATGTGTCTCTGTGTGTACGTGTACGTGTGTGTGTGTGCCTGTGTGTATGTGTGCGTGTGCTTGGTTCTGTGTGTCTCTATCTGTAAGTGTGTGTGTGTGCGTGCGCGTGTGTATTGGCCACAGCGTGCACTGAATATTATCCACCTTGGCCAGACTCACTGCACCGGCTGGTGTTCATCTGATTCAGCTAGTACACACACATTGGAAAAAACATCTGTTTGGAACTAAATACACTCACACACAGACATGAATACAAAGTGCATACTCACTTGGAAGCACATGGACACATACAAATACGCTGCGCACATCCACTCACACACACTCTCACCCCACCCACCACATATGCACACACATAAACACTATCTGGAAATGGCATTGAGCATCTGTTTGGACAGCGCTAGCACATTCAGTTTTTTGTGAAACACTGGCAAGAGCTGTGCATTGGCCATGAGGAGCTTTTCTACTGCAGCAGGGTGACTGGGTGACCAAGCAGCCATCCAATTGTCTGCCTGTCTCATCCACGCACACACACACACACACACACATACGAATGCACATGCACACACACTTTCAACCACAGACACTGTAATGCAAATTCAGTACCACCCCCTCTGCCTGACATCGCCGCTCTCTTTTCCCAAGCCACCCATAAAACGCTCATGCTTTTAGCAGCATTCTGAAGCATTTTAAGAAGCTATTTATTTAACAGCATGATTATCTATCTGGTGTTAGGGTGATCTATCTAGCAAAGTGATTGGGTGCGCAATTAACGCCCTCTCCTCTGGCACAGGTGGCAGTTGTTCAGAGGACAAGGGGGGAAAAAAAGGCTCTACTATTTGATATATCTGTGATATTTTCCATATGTACACATTGCAATTCATGCCGCAGTCTGACAGCATATAAATGAATCTGTAGCGCAAGGAGAAAATGGTCAATCAAACATGCTATGATGAGCACCAGTGGGCACAAGCATACGACATCCTCTCAAAAATAAAATGCTAAAAATAAATGCAGCATGAATGTTGTGGGCCTTGGGATAATTCCATGTTTTGTAAATATGAAGGTGATGTCTTACGCCAATCTGTCATGTCTCATCTTAACAAATGTATCTCTTCAGGGAGAACCAGTTTAGCATTTAGCATGTACATACATCACATCAATGTCACTTCACAAAAGCACCCCATTTGTATTGCTGACAGCTTGGTTGGGTCCAAGGTGTGTGAATGTGTGTGTGTGTGTGTGTGTGCGTGTGTGTGTGTGTGTGTGGGGGGGGTATACGTACATGCAGAGACAAAAAAAAGAGTGAAAGAGAGACAGTTACAGAAACAGAGGAAAATAAACAGAGAAAGAGAGAGAGGACTCAAAGGCAGAGAGAATTAAGCCGAGGCCTGGAGGAGTTTTCAGTTATTTACATATGCAGATTCTGGTCACCCCAGATCCCTACCCTCATCAAGAGAAACCAATTAAAACTCTCTTCATTTAATGTTTACCTTAATTAACCGCAACAATTAATGGCTGTCCAAAGTCCGATTGTGTTTTTTTATTTTTTTTAAATTTCAATTAAAAGCTGCCTATGACGAGGTTGCAATCAATACTATCAATCATACAGACAATTCTCCAGCGAGTAGAAGAAGTCCATCCCAGGGCAAAGTGAGCGAGTGAAATAGGCTCATACATCACCTAACCCGTACCTCTTGAACTTAAAAATGTATCTTTTTTTTTTTTAAGTAGCGGACAGTTTGCACTGTGCACAAGTCTGTGCAGCACTGCGCTCTCGCACGTCTGCGTGTTTGTGGGCATGTGCGTGTGTAGGTGTCCAGCCGTCCAACCAGCAGCACTCATACTGGTCAGCAGATTGTTGGGTGAGACCCAGTGGACCATTAGCTGTCGGTAGCTGCCAGGGCTGAGAGCTGATAATGACAGGTGGTGCACACACCCTGGAGGTCTGACAGGCTCAGGGCACCGTGCCATGTAACGACAGCCTTTACTACTGGCATCATGGCTGTGATGGCAGCCTTTAACACTGGCACTGGCGCGGCTATGGCAGAAGTATCCCTGGCAGTATCACGTCGGCCGCGACGGAGGAACAGCTATTACTACAAGCAATTAAACTAAAATGGCAGCGATTGTTAATGGTGGGGAAAACCACTTCGCTGTCATTATTATCACCCATCCTCTTGGCAAATGCATTCAAATCCCTACGCAGGCTCAGATGACAATTCTGATTATCAGAATAACAATGAACCTGTAGGTTCGATATTCAGAGGAGCTTTTTTCACAGCGGCAGCCTGCTCAGTGACAGGTCCCATTCGTCCACGCTCAGGATGGTAATGTGCGGCGTATAAGGGTCCTGATTTGCTTGCTTTCCCGTTTCCTTTCTCCATTAGACTTTTTAGCAGCCCATTTCTGGAAGCCGCCTTCTTTTCTCTCTGGCTGCGCGCAGACATCTCAGGTAAAACCAAAAATGAGAAGAAAATTTCTGTTTTGGAACATTTTAATTTCCTCACCGTCTGTCTCGTGGCTGCATTTTCCACCATCCTTCCCAAATAGTATACCCCGCTGACCCCTCACACACACACACACACACAGAACACAAAACAGCAAGAGCGTGTGTGGGCATCTGAGTGTGTGTGTGTGTGTCCATACAGTACAGGCACCTTTGTGTCCTCCGCCCCCTCTCAGCCTCTCTCCCCCAGCGCGGAACACTCTGATTTGCACTAATCTCTTGGTACACTCTCAGGGCTATTGTTCCCTTCTGCTGCGAGCTTATTCATGTGCCACTCACCATGCTCTCCTCTCATTTTAATACTCCAACTGCGCTGGGAACTGAAAACAGTTTTAAGCTCGCTTATTCGACTGTTTATTAAACCAAAAAAAAAAAAAAAAAAAACTCAGCTCGCCTCGCACCCTCTCTGCTGTGTAGGTGAGCGTGGAATCGTGCTGGATGTGACCGCTTATTAAAATGGCAAGTAGAGGCCGGACCCTGTGATGTTTCCATCACACAGTTTATGTATACAGACAGCCTGTAGGCAGCCGGTGGACGGCGTGAGATGAAAGCTACGGCTGATGTTCTGATTTGATGACTGTTGCCATGGCAGCGAGATGGGAATGGAGGAGGGCCGCAAGCATTCGCGAAGAGAGGCCGAACAGAAAATTATCTCTCTCTCTCTCTTTCACGCACACACACATACGCATGCACATGAACACACATCCCTAACCCCCCATCAGCCAGCGGTACAGTCCAGTAGGTCTTCCTTTGGATCAGTGAGCTGTAAAGGTCCATCATTAGGACAACAGGGTGGGGTCCAGCATTCTGACAGCTTGTCAAGAACAGAAGCCTGCATGGCTAACTACGTGATGAGACTGCTATTAAAGAAAGGAAAACCACACAACTGCACTGCTGCTACAATAAGGCACCTGGCGGATTCATGGAAGCTCTTCAGCCTCGTCGGGATGGCTGAACGGCCCGTTCAATAAAAACGGTTTCTGGCTCCAGCGGACGTGTTTATAGCGTTTTCTCTGGCCAAGCGCAGCACCAGGGTTAAGTTGATCATCTCTCACTCTGGTAAAATAGCCAGGGGAGCCTGTGTACCACTAGATCAACTCTACAACTTAAAGACCCTAAACGTTACAGCTCAGATGATCGATATGGCACTGAGCAATGTTCTTTACGAGCTAATAGACAAATCCATTCCTGTAAAACCCCCTGGGCCTTGGGAAGGCAAGAAGGAAGTTAGAGAGTGCGGCTGTTTGCCTGGTGTTACCACTTAGACCTCTCCTCGCGCGTGCACACACAAACACGCCGGGGAGGTTGGAGGAGAAGCCGGGACGCCGCTGGTGTGCCTGTGCATGTCCAAAAGTGTGGTTGTATTGGCACATCTGTGGACGTTTCTATCTCGGAGGTATTGTAGCTCCCTGATTCCGCCGAGGTTATCACAGCTGCAGAGCTGCCAAAAGGAGATTTATGTCTTCCAACATCAGAAGGAGAAAAAAACACATAAAACCCATTTCATTCACGTTGCTTAAATGCTCTTATCTGACACTTTTGGATAAGGGGGCTTACATGAAACATTTGTAATTCCCTCACTATCTAATTAAAGGTCCGGATTGCCTAATAAATGTCAGAATTTCATCATTGAGAGGAGAAATCCTGAAAATCTTACTCCCATCTGAAACCTAATGCCGTGTAACACCTGTTGCGATTTCACCAGGTTCCATCAGTTCATCTAAATGGTATCCCAAACTTAGCGGTAAAACATATCAAATGATTGTAAGCTGGAATCAAAATCAGAATGAAAGCTAAACCTCGCTGGGATTTTCTGATGATGGCTCTATAATATCCTGTGCAACATCTTTACTTTCCAGCGAGCTGCTCTGTCTTCCTATCTTCTCGGCGCCCTTCCTTTGTCTTTCTCTGTGCCGTATGCTTGCTCATTAAACCGTATGGTCAGTTTTTCACTCCGCTCTACCACCCTTTGTTTCCACGCCCTGGCCAACCTTTTGCAACACTTACTTGAACATAACTTGGCCAAACTTGACTGCAAAACTTCGGCACATCATTATAAAAATAATGGACCATGTTTATAAAGGATATGAGGGCCCTCTATGACATTGTGCAGTCCCCCAGGTCCTCAAACAACCTAGTTTATAGCCGGCATGTAACATTTACGGGATGTTTAAGGTAACATTCATGCTTGTCTTACTTCAAGGCAAGGACAACAGCTGCACAGTGAAAAAAAAAATATTTCAAATGACTTTATTTGAAGGTCTAATGGCAGCACTCTATTTTGGGGCAATGCGTCTCATTTAGTGTTGGTTAGCGTAGCTCTGGCAGGCCTCCACTCTGCTCTTTAACAGTGTAACTTTCACTCTCCCATTCATGGCAGAGAACATTTGTTTTGCTTATTCTTCATTTATTGCACAGGCATTTAATAAGAAATAGAAATCATTGAGGATAGAAGTGAAAAAAGCCCTCTGGCCCCTTTCTGGCGCAGTTATCGTACATTTTGAATTAGCAGTCATTTGTGCAATGTAGTTGGAAAACATTGCACTGAAAACATTTCCAGACACTAACAAATGAGGATTTGGGAATGAGTCTGTTATCCTCTCACGTGTATTTTTGATTTACTGACGCTTCTGATGATCTGACAGCCAAAACATACAAAAAAATTAATAAATGTATGTCATTTGTATATCATGTCATTTCCAAGGGCCTTTTGTGGTGTCTTCAAATCGCTTGTGCTGTCCAACCAACAGTCCAAATTCCAGGAGATGCCAATTCATAAAGTTATAAACAGTGAAAGGCAGCAAGTTTTAAGACTTGGGAGGCAAAAACTAGCAAATTCTTGGCCGTGCTGCCATCCATCTTGGACAGTTCCGCCGTTGAAAAATGCATGTTTTGCACACGAACAAAGGAATTAATAGTTGGAAGAAAATTTGTTTGAGAAATGAGCGTGCTCAAATTGAATTCAAGAGGCACAAGCTGTCAAGTGTAAATAAATTCATGCCTGATGATAATTAACAAGGAAGAGACTCGCATTTCTGTTCAAATTACTTTGTCTCGAATGAGTGCTGCATCACGTGATCTTTAATATTCATTTTGCAACATCCCGCTTTGAAATATTCATCTACCATGTACCATCAGCCTCCTTAGCAGAGAATATAATACCGAGTGAAAACTTAATACTAATGCACCTTTTTATTTATTTATATGTGTTAAGTTATATTTTAATGATGTTTTATTTTTATGTCCCGGTGTTTGTTTGAACATAGCAATAACACAATGTCATCGCCCGGTCACATCAACAGATGTGGCCCGACATGTCTTGATGCGGGGGGGTATTACATCCATACTGAGCCATGTTTTTCGGTGTTACTGCTTTCATAAGGCTTGATTGCTAACTCGGGGACTCTAAATGTTTGAGGCAATTTGAAAACCCATTTTCTTCAAACCATTATCTGCAGTGTATGGCGGAAATGGAACACTTAAACCTTTCTAGTGTATTAATTTAGCACCGCGATCAGACAGTTATAAGGGAGTTGTCAAGTTTTTAAAAAATAATGGACGTCCTGCGGCCAATCAGAATCAAGTGCTTATTCAGGCCATGGTAATTACACAGATATTTGCATTTTAGCACTGAACGTTATCTACCATAATGAGTGATAGAGCCTTTCACTGGACCGCTGTTTGCGTTTGCCTTAGAACCCTTTCTGCTCGGACGACGATGCATGAAAAGTGCAGTGATGTAAAACCAGAAGGCTTTCTGCTACATGCCAATGTGTCAATCCCAAAAACGGAGGAAAAAAGATAAGCGAAAAAGATAGACAAAAGCCTCGAGTAAATCTGCAACTGATTAAACTAATGAAAAGTGGTCAATTAATTAGCATCTCATTGTAAGACAGTGTTGTAACCCAGATAATAAAGCTAATGTAGTTTTTTCAATTAATCCACACTGCAGTAATTCAGAAGACTGACACCAAATCTATCTGCTCTCTCTCATCAGCCCGCCTCTTCTTTTTCTCCCTGCGTTTATTTCAGCAATCAATTCTGCAATTCAATCAATGTAATTGCAAACGAAAAAATTTTACATTGATTATAGGAACGGTTCAATATTTTCAGAAACACGCTTTCTTTGTGAGAGTTAATCAATACTGCTCTCATGTCTGTGCGTTAAACATGTGGTCTAAGCCAGGAGGCTGCTGCCTAGCTTAGCATAAAGACGGGCAGCAGGGGTGCACAGCTAGCATGGCTCTCTCTGTAGTTCAAACATACCACTACAACACCTTTAAAGCTCATTAATTTTCACAACACATATAGTTTGTTGAATTCATATTCATCTCTGGCTCCCAGCTGGGTTCAGGGTCAGCATTTTCTCAGTTCTGCATGGGTCCGGCTCCGAGCTTTCAAATAATAGATGGACGTGGTTCAGTAGTCCGGGTCGTTTCAGGTCTGAGCGTGAACTTTTGGACCCGTGAAGATCTCCGTGAAGAGCCATGAAAATTATCCACATCCAACTTTGCTGTAAAGAACTGGATCCGAGGCAGGCCTTCCTGCCCGGCATCAGGGACCAACCTCACTAATGCTCTTTTTGTGTGAATGGCAGCAAATCCCTGCAGCCAGGTTCAAAGCCTTGTGAAAGCTTTCCCCACAAAGAATCGTATTAGTGCTCATGGTTTGGGTGTGGTATGTTAAACTAAACTAAACTAATGGTGACTGTCCACATACTTTTGGCCACATATATATATATATATATATATATATAGTGTGTGTGTGTGTGTGTGTGTGTGTGTGTGTGTACGTATGTGTGTGTCAGCAGTAAACTCTAGCTGAACTACATTTTGTCTTTCTACTGCCAATCTCCTCTGTTCTAAACGTGCACTGTCGTTTTCCGGAGTTTGACGGCAGGTCTGACTGCTGCTCGAGAGCGCCTACAGCCTTCCTCAAGGGAGAGTCACAGTTGGACATGCCCCCCCCCCCCCATCACACACACAAACACACACACACACGACCATGAAAGAGAATAAAGACAGACATCCGCACAAACGTGGCTTCACACACAAACTGAATCTCTTTCTCCTTTTCTCTTTCTTAATCTGTCGCTCGCTCCCCCTATTTTTCTCACACTCAAATGCACACACACACACACACACGTAAACACACATGCAGACTAAATTGACTTGTCAGCTTCAATCAGACCAGGAACAAAAGGATTCCTGCCAGTTTGAGGCTGTCATCATTAATGGGTTTGGGAGGGGGCGAGCTCTGAAGACAAAGGGAGAGCAAGGTCGGGCCGACTTAAAATGCACTTTCATTTTGGCAGGGACGTTAGCTTTTTGATTTCAGCCCCTTTACGCCAACCTCTTTTTGCGAGTGGCTCTAACTTTCATTATCACTGGGAACAGAGGGGCGTGCGAGACTTTGTTGTGCTGATGGAGAGAAATGTGACATCCATAATGCATTTCCTATTAGAGGATGCCACGCATGGACACACCTGGCCACGTGTCAGGGAGAGATGGACAGGAAGAGGATGAGAATAAATGGGGTGTTCGTGGTGGAGAGGGAAAAAAGATTGGTTGCCAAGTAAATTATACCGATGCAAGAGAAAACATAGAGAGCGGGGCTGACGCTTGAGCGAATGGCTTGAGAGAGATTGTGTCAAGGTTTGGAGAGGCGTAGCACATGCTGCGCGGCTCTTCACGCGACATATGAAGTGCATACATAAGCCAGCTTTCCTGACACACTGCAGCAGTGAGGCCAAATGCTTTGAACATTTAAATCCTCTCCTCTCACTTCTGTGACTTCATCCATCCTCATTTGCCTCTGTTTCCTCTGCAGCGAGCCCATCTGCCTCCCCCTTTCGCAGCTTTCATTTTGACCCTGGATAAAGATGGAGTCCCTCATCTCAAATGGTAATAACTTTGGTCCATATGCACACAGCCATCACAAATTGATTACTGTGTAATGCTGCAAGCACTCCCTCTCTCACTCTCTCTCCCTTTCTCTCCCCCTCTCTCTCCCTCTCTCCGGCCTCTTACGTCTCGTGATTTTGCACGAGGCTGACTCCATGTCCAATCTGGCCGTCATTAAACAGCACCCCTGGGTGCATCCCAAACATCAACAAGCACATCCTGGACCCTTCCTCGCCTGATCTCTCTCCCCCCTCCCGTCTTAGCCCTCTCCTTCTCCCGCCGTCTTTGTCGAACGCTCACTCGAAACCAGCTTCTCCTTCACCTGTTTTACCCTCAACCACTCATTCCCTTTCATTCTCATTCTAATTATACCATTACATTACCATTTCTATTCTCTCATTAGCATTTTTTGCTCTCCCTGTCTCTTATTCCCCCCCTCTCTCGTTCTCTTTCCCCCCTCTCTCTCTCTTTCTCTATCACCCTTCCTTTACTCAGCCACCGAGTACGTTCCACCTTTTTTGCGGCACATAAACAGACAGTGCCCTTGGGGACGGGTTGGAGAGCTCTGTCTTTGTTTGTGTGCACCTCTAACTAACTCTCCATCTGTGGGGAGCCAAGCCAAGCCCAGCAGTGCAAGACAGATAGCTGGCACCATCCCAGACTCTTCTCTAGTTGGCCTCATATCTTCACCCCCGCCTCTCAACTTCTCCTTCCTTCCAGGCTGTAGTTCTGCCACAAAGGCGGTTGTCAGCTGCCCTCGGGCAGCCAGTCAGGTGCTGTGGACGTCCAACCCCGGCAATTCCTTTTCCTCGAATCCTTGAACCAAAATCTGCCCCAGCTTCCGATGGATATTCAATCCCTTCCGAGCCGTGTGCTGCGGCTGTCCATCGCTGGACTTTCCTCAGGCTCCATCCCCAGTCAACCCCAAGTTCACCTCCAACACAAGCTCACTTCAGAGACTAAATAACTCTACATTTTTTGTATTTAGTCACATCAAAGAGCTTTCAAAGAGAGAGGAACTTAAGCATTAGCATTAGTTCAAAAACTGAGAGTTTCAATCATGTAGTTGCCCAAGGCTGTAAGTTAAACCTTGAAAAGAGTTAGAAATTTATATGTTGTTTTTCTTTGCATTAGTTGGTGCAAAGAAAAAAAAAATCTTCTCTAAATATGAGAGTGTCAGGATGTAATGTGAAACACAACCCGAGTGGAAAGAAGCACAGAGAGCCTGACATGCTGCACGCTGCTCACACGCACACAAATGATGGTGGACTGTTATCCGCTCAGCTAAAATTTGATCTCCCCTGGGCATTTCGCATAGTGATGTACAATCCCCCTCGGCGGGGGTGAGGAGAAAAATATTTCACTCACCATTGTCGGGCTCAGATTTCCTGTCATGCTCGGTGTCAGTGAGAGAAAGGGCGGAGTTGGCGCGGCTCGTGAGGCAAGAGCTCTGCTCGGACTTCAGGCCGCGCATCCACATGTGCTGCAGGCCGTGATTGGGAGAGGGGTCCACCTCCGGCTCCGTGTCCACGTCCGAGCCCACGCCCAGGGAGTAGCCGCGGCCGTGGACGTGAGCAGCCGGCCCGGAGCACAGCGCTTCCTCCTCCTCCTCCTGATGCTGCTGCTGCTGCTGCTGCTGTTGGTGGATGTGGTAGTCTGGGCTCCTCATCTGCCCAGCCTTACAGAAGTCTAAATCTAGCGGAGGAGGAGACACACGCAAATTGAGATCATAAAGACAGTAAAGCCGTAAAGCCTCTAATACCGGCATGTGTTTTTATTTGCTTCGGCAACTAAGCTGACCAGGTGTTTGTCAGAGATGGGCATTTACAAGCCAAACACCGAACACCTCCCAAATTATGTCAAGAGACAGGCTGATATTTGAGCAAGCATTTATTAAGTTTCACAGCAGAAATCCACATCAAAATGCCACCCTCGATCTTTCTTAACCATTTGCAGTGAAGCTATATCCTGTTCAGGCTGCCTGATGTGTGTTATCGAGCTTGAGATGTATTGAACTGCTGCTCAAACAGAGCACTGATCTCATCTATATTCTCCTTGGTGGGGTGAAGAGATCAGATAAAGATCAAACCTTATTAATATTGACTCAGACTGGAGGAAAAATTGAGCCTCATATGCTTTCAGGTATTAGAACGCCCTCCAATCCCAAGCATCAACCTGTTATCTGAGAACATCAGATATACTGTGTTAGTCCTCTGGTTACACTTCAATTCAATTCAATTCAATTGTGCTCTACTTTTTTTTTTTTTTTTACTGCAGAGGCAGTTGAGTAAATTTTCCTTCTCGCCACACAAGTTTTCTGTTTAGAATGAACAAGTGGAAGTGATGGAACTGATGGAATAAATTGAAATCTATACAGATACTACTGTAGCCCGGAACAATATACTCCTCTGAGGAGTGAGGGAGAAGAAAAAGACTTCCTCTCCTCACTTAGTGCAGTTAATTTGTGTGTTAGGTCAGGTCCTTTGAACATGAACCACAGTGTTTCAATAAAAGCCACAGTCCTGTTGACCACTCCATTGACCAGCAATGTGTCCTGCTGTGCCTGTTTGATGGGGTCAAGACCAACTGCGGCTCGCACTGTTCTGCTGGAATTAAACCGCCGCAAGATTGGTCACCACTCCAAACTCCTGTTTAGCTCAAATTGCCTGCAAGAGGGCAATTCAGGAGCAAATAGGCGATTTCCCCATAGCAACAAACACAGATTGACTGTACACCGAAAGGCTAAGCATCACAAAAGAAATTTATAACACAAGAAGAGCAGATTTTAGCAGGTGATCAGAGGGAAATCTTGAAAAATGTACATATTTAACAGTACTTTCACTTAATGGTGTAAGTACTTGTAAGTACCGCAGTCCTGGACGTAGTGAAGGATAAATACATATAAAATTCTCTTAATCTAATGGTGTAATTTCCACTTGGGGGTAAAGCTCGAGTCGCCTCAGGGCCCCAGACCTACAGGGGCCCCTGAGACTGGGTGTCAAACAGTTTGATTCAATTGTTTAAGTTGTTTAGAAAGGTGCAACACTGAAGCACACCATCAACTGACATAATAAAGACCTTAGGACCGCTTTAGTACTTGATATTAAGGCCTTGTGCATAAGAGGGTCCTTTTATTGTAGACTTTTATTATTTCAGTTTTGTGCTCATAAATATTCATGACTATTGAATATTCTTAAATTAATCAAATCATCACATAGAAAAAAAGGGACCAGGTAGAATTCTTACAAAATGGGATGAAAGGACTCATTTTTGCCCCCCTGGGTGGTCTCTCATTTTTTAAATTCTGTTCCCTTTCACAAATTCACTTGTTAAAAATGTTGACACACTCATCTGAGACACCTTTAATTATTATTGTGCGCTCTTAGCAATAATTATTAATAATTATTAATAATTTTTTTTTCTTGGCCCTGGGTTTTGTCTCTAAGGCTACATTTAGGATGTCCAACGCTGTGTTTGGTGGAGGGTGTTGGAGTCGTACGCAGCCTGAGAGGAGAAACTGACACGATTCTGGGTGCCTTTGTGGTAAAGTAATGATAAACTGAACATTACAGCTAATATTCTCCTAAAAAGACGCTGCATCCATATTAAGATTTATGCAATTGTATTAAATTTAATTTCACTTTCAGTGGTAAAAGGGCCATGCATATTCAAATGATCAGCTTTTTGTAAGGCTTTTCCTTCTAAATAATTCAAACAATTATACTCTGACTCGCTTCTGGTTTTGTAAACAAAATGTCGAAAAGCGTGAATGAATTAATTTGATTTAATTAATCGGCGAACAAAAACTAATTATTGCGGTCAGCTCTCTTATGGGCTGAAGAGCACAAGAGGTGATGTGGGATGAAATGGACAGAGAGGAATTTGTAATATCGGGGTAAATAAGCGAGTGGGAGAAGAGAAGGAAGGTAAGGAGAGGGAGGAGAGGGCAAGATGTGGCCGTTTAAAAGATGAAGGAAAATATGAAGAGCACGGGAGGGGAATTAGAGGAGAAACAAATTGGCTGATCTTTGTCAGGAACAGCGTAATCCATTAAAAATGTCACTGGAGGCAATGTCCCCCCTTAACAGTTGGTTACTTAGGTAGGGTATACTATATATAACTCTGTTGCCCACAGATGAACAGATGTGCTACGCAGAGCCGGCTGCCATTGACATTTCAAAGGCTGCTTTGGGGCGTCTTTTGCACCTCACCATATGACACTGATGGCAAACGATGTTGTTTGTTATGGAAACAGCAAGGCTGAGTAACTGTCGAACGCTCTTTCACGCCGCAATCTTGTGGAAGCCGTCGGAGCTTCGCGATGATAGCTAACGCTGTCGACAGGTTGCGGCACGGCGGGCAATATGACAAAATCCATAGTAGGTAGCATTCGTGCCGCGCAATCCCCGGAGAGACCTGCTTGTCAGGAGTCGTAACTGTCGCAAATGGCTAATGTTGCTTGTTAGCATGGTGGGTCGGTCTTGCGAGGTAACAGGAGGTTAGGGTGGCGGCAGGAGTATCTATTGATCACGATGAACCCTGCACAGCGGCGCGCTCCTGATGAGGTGCAGCTTCTCTCTTAACACCACACATGACCTGCATAAAGGCCATCCATCACAGCACGCGCTGGCCCATTTCTCCTCCTGTCACCGGCAGGGAAGAATTTTTCGGTGTGCATGTGTCAACGTGCGTCTCTGTGTGTGCCTGTGTCCGCCCCCTGTCTGTATCTGCGAGTGTGTGTGTAATGAAGGGTGGTTTTCCACCCCAGGTGAGGCCAGAGAGGTTTGGGGTTGACCTAGTTTAGCTGTGGGAGAGAAATATCACCTCCGTGGAGAAGAGGTAATTGGCTGCCTCTGACTGTCCTTCTGGCTCATTGTGGACTGTAATAGGTAATTCACATAGGTCCTTTTAAAGACCTCTGTGTGTGTGTGTGTGTGTGTTTTTGTGTGTCTACCACATGTGTGCCAATATCCATTTGTGTGCGTATACGGCGCCTGTGCAGCTGTGAATGTATATTTTCAGGTAGAGCGTGGTACCTGGCTGGGGTTGGCTGTAGTTGCTCTGCCTTTCCCGGTGGGAACCGAGGGTGAGGCGAAGCTCGTGCGTGTAGTCGGGCAGGGTTTCGCGAGAGGTGTAGGAGCGGTGGTGGGCGCGGCCGTCCTCGCTCTCGTCAGACGAGCTGGTGTAGGACATCTCCATTTCATGGCGCCCCTTCGACAACGGCTGGTAGGGTTTACTGTCCATCTCCTCCATGGCTTGTAGGGCTCCGCTTAGTCACTCAGCACAGCCACAGCACAGAGCACAGAGTCTGGAGGTGAGAGAGACAGAGGGGAAGCGGGTAAGGTACAGCGAGCGAGGGAGGAAAAGGACAGCGGGCAGGAAGAGGGATGAACCAGCGGAGCAAAATGAAAGGAAACAGGGGCTGGAACAGACAGGGCAGAGAAGAAAAATAGCACCAGAAGTCTGTTATTGAACACAGTGGAACAATATTGCAACATCTGCTCATTCCAATTACAGCAGACATTCATAAACCGCATTTGGCTTCTTTCATATTTCACACCAAAGGTTAGTTCCAAATCAATACGCTCAGAAAGGACCGCGATGGTGGCCATTCCATCCGGATGCGTTTGAAGAGAAATTGGACAAAATCGAGCACGGCTCTCTGTTCTGTCACTTGTGTTTTCCCGCTCTCTCTAGCTACTGTACCTCTCCTGATTGTTGGTGATGTTGTTGTGGGACACTTTGTCGTTCAACGTCTGTCTTTAATTGTAATGTCCTCTCAATTCTGGCTGTATTCGCCTGACAGTTGCCTTAGACACGAAGAGAATTTAAAAAGGATAGATAAAGGAAACTAACAAACTACTGTAGGGCTTTATCGCTCTCATACAGACGACCGTTGACAAGTTCTGGATAAATCAGCAAATTTGTAGCCGAGCCCCGCGTCTGTCACTCTCATTAAACACTGTGACTCACCAGATTCTAAAGCCATGATGAGACACCAGTCTTTACAGTGTCGCTGCCCTTCCAAACGCACTCATAATAAATCAGCTCTATTCAGCTCGGATTCTCTTGTCCTTCTCTCAACCACGTCAAAATCTGCTTCTGATAACGTCCGGCACAATATGCTCATACCGCCATAACTAATGATTGATTGGGACAACGATTAGAGCACAGAAGAAGTGATTAGAAAATACTTCATTCATATTAGTTCTCTTTCACCGTGCCCTGCCTGAGGCCTTTCCAGCCTATTTCCTGCAGATATAAAGCTTCTAAATGGAGCTTGAGAGGGTCATTGCTCATAGAGACAAAGTGCTATGGTATTGACCTCTTCAGGGAGTCCTGTAGTCCATATATCAAAGCCATTAGAGCGTGCCTGCTCAATACCTCAGAGATCTGCAGCACAGGGTGATCACCACTAGTCTGATACAAGTTTACAGCTGACCTTTCTACCACTGCAGTAATGCTTTTATTCCACCTGAAAGACTCCTTCCCCTGGCCTCCCGCTCACCCGCCTCCTTTCCCGCGTGCATGCACGCGCACGGACCAGTTGCGTGCGCACACACAAATCACCCGCCGACCCTTGACATCAAACAGTCAAAAAATGGGCCAAGCCGCTCGCACATTACCCCCCCCCCCCCCCAGCAGACATTATCGTAGCGCAGATGATCTGTAAAAAGCTCCGCACTTGTCTCCCCTTCCATCCGCCGCTTGTGTTTTCCCTTCGATGATAACACGAAGCACAACGACGCCTTTAAAATACGTGACCGCCTCTTGCATCCAATTATCCGAGCGGCGCTGTAGCATACTGTAAGCTCCGGCGGCTCACACGCACACACACACACTTGTGGTTCCCTGCAATCACGACGGCTTTCATTTTGATTGGCAGGAGTTATTGCGGGGAATCAAAGCCCGCTATTATCTCAGCTGCCCTGTCAGAATGGGATTGACTGGTGTCACCTTCTCTCTGGTACGGCAAGGAGCGAGTATACATTACCCTGTGAGCTCTGAGCTTGCTGCAGGCACTGGCTGCTGTCTGTCTCTACAGAGGCTCTCTGTCCTGTTTTATGTCTGTCACACGCTTACACGCGAGAATGAAAGCATGCAGTCCTGCACACCATCTTGTTCCCCCCTCATGTTTGCACATACACAGACCGTCTGGTGAACATTTTGCTTCGTGCGTGTAGTCCTGCTTGTATATTGACGTGTGCAGTGTGAACGACCGGTGCGGTTTCCTCTAAAACACACCTGTCTCCTGCTTAATCCCTTCAACTCTTTCACTCCTCTTACACCACCCCTCTCTTTTGTACATGTCCAGCTCTGCTCTCCCTCCTCCTCTCCTCTCATCTGCACTCTTCCACCCCTTCCTTACATGCTTTCCGCCCTCCATCTCATCCTCGGAGGCCCCTGCATTTAGAGAAGTAAGCCTGCTAGCGGGGGTTATTCTCGCTAATTCTAGCCCACAGTGGGGTGCCCATTAGGGGGTTTGATTCTTGGTTTTGATGTCAAAACCTGGAGGTTGTTTCCTAGAGCCAAGCTCACTTCAAACAAGACACACGGGCCTTCTGTAGGACAAGTTAGCATGTGCCACCTGAGCACAACACCAGCCTAGATTTGCAGTTGAAGAATAGGCGTCGTGGGGGCGTAACAGGCACAAAAAGCTTGGTTTTGGACTAATATTCACAGAAAATACACAAGGATGGCCCTAGAGAGATCAGAGGATGTTGGAATAATTAGGACCTAGTAGAGTTAACTTTTAATACAGGAATGTTCAAAACCTTTGCTACATGATTTGTATCATCGTTCTTTTATGCACGTGTGTAGCAGAGGACCACAGGGTGCACTGAAGGAACCCTTAGAGAACCTAACGAAGTGCCTAACTGACAGCATCACTATACTGCGAATGACTAACAACTGATCTTAATCATCTCCATGTGAGACCAAAACATGCAAAATTCATCGACTTCAATGATTTATGCATGTCCTTCCTACTGTATTAACCACCGTACAGTACCGTATGTGTTCTCAGTGGAGCACTTACTTATTGATAGACTATTGTAACAAAATGCAACAAAGTACAAAAAAAAAAAGCTGTAAAGATGCAGTGGAAAATTTTAACTGCGTCTCATGTGAGTTTGTCCGTGCTGCGAATGGATGAACAGTGAGCAGCTGTATGCGGTGACAATGTATGGATATGTTATTGTGTGATTTTATTTCTAATTTAATTCTAATCTATAATTCATCAGTGTGTAATGAACTCTTCACCGCTCGGTTTAAAATTAATACAAAGTGACAACACGGAGTGAAACACATGCATCACATTACACTGTTACCCCCCCCCCCACACCCTTACCCCTTTCTTTCTCTTATCACTTTCTCTTCTGCACAAACACACAGGAATGATAATCCACGGCTACACAGCTACAATAATATCTAATGGGACTCCTCACCCACTTGATCACCTCCCATCCATCCATTTGCACAAACAGTGCAAATGGATGGATGAGAGACCACTGGGCTGTTTTCACAAATCTGCTTAGAGAAGTGATAGAGGCTCACAGACACAGTCGCTTCTAAACAGGATTTACACTCCGAGCCCTCTCCAGAGGGGCGGGGTCCCTAAGATGTCCGACAACAACAACAATAACACGAGCGGCGCGGCGGAGATCGCCATGTGTAAAGGCAAGGACCATGAGGACGAGTCAAAACCGATTTGCACTTTCCAATCTCAAACGAATGTGGCGAAATCATGACGAACGGGAAGAAAGAGCATGCAAAACGGGAAAAAAGAGAAAGACGGAGAGTGGATTGGGGCCAGGCGATGACAGAGAAATTGAGTTTCACATTGGTAAATAAACAAGGAGGATGGGGAGAGCAGAGTGCCATCCAACAATATTAGCTCCTCAGATTATTGATACAGTAGTTCCAGGATTACAAATACATTTCCACCATGCAGAGAAGGTCTTATTTTCATAACAGCCTGGAGACCCCCAGTGACAAGGCAGCTACTATCTTTGTTAGCTCTGGCCTTTACACATTTCCAAGAGGGTTGTTTGCAGAGAGCAAGCTAATCCTGCTCACTAAACAGGCCTCACAAGCCGCGGGAATGATGATGAGGAACCTTGAGAAGTACATACGTGCCAAAGCATCAAATGCAGACGCTTCGAAGTGAATGCGTGACAATCCCGCTGTTGTTTGCAGGTTTTCATTTTGTCTACCGTTATGACGGCTTAATCATCAGAAGGAATCCAGGCGCAGTCTGTTGCTGCAAATGCAGATCCAGGCTACAGGTCCTACGGGAGTAAACAGTGAGCTGTCAGGGAGGGATGCCTCTCCTGGAGTGAGGGTGTGTGTGTGTGTGTGTGTGTGGAAAGATGAGGGGGATAGGGCTTAAAAATCTATCTCTTCTATTCGTTAGCATCGCCGTGGCTCCTCAGGCATATGACAGGGACACCTCAGATGAAAGGCCCTGAAGGACCCACAGGACCCTGTTATACCTAAACCACCCGAAACACAACAAAACAGCACACCGCCCACTGGGAGCCCTCAGCGCCTGCCGAGAGGACGGAGGGAGGGATGAATGGAGGCCGGGGATAAAGAGAGTGATGGATAGATAATGAGAGATGGAGAGATTTCACAGTGAAAATAGGGGGAACTGAAGGATAGAGAGATTGCCAAGTGAGACATGGAGTGATAGAGGGTTTTAATTAGTGGATAAGGGCTAGCTATCTGTGGGCGGCGGCAGCACTCTCGTCACGTAGTTGTGCTTTCATAGCTGACCAAGCCTGAAATCTCTTGCTGCTAATGCCGAGTTTACCGGCAGAACACATACTGTATACCCACACAAACACAAACACACACATACACATAAGCCTGAACCTCTCCATACATACAGCATCCCTGATAAGGTTCAAAGATGAAACACACACTGACAATCAGCCACAGACGGACACACACTCACTGCCCCTGCGCCCACACACACTTACAACATTTCACACGAACTGACAAACAACACACTTGAACACCCACGCGCTATAGAAATTCAGCACCGTCTTTACTGGCCCTTTCAGCAGAGCAAACGCTCGCACGTTGTTTCTCCGTGTCAGTGTCTTTGCCATTCATCTTCCAGGGCGCTGCCTACCTCCATTATTCCTCACGCAATAGCGCCCAAGGTTAATGCTTGTATGCACAAATCAAGTCATATAGGTGGCACAATAGCCCAGCGAGTGTGAGTGTGTGCCAACTGGTGTCGGAATGAAAGTGTGACCGAGGAGCAGAAAAAAAGTGTCTGTGTGTGTGTGTGTGTGTGTGTGTGTGTGTGTGTGTGTGTGTGTATGTGTGAGTGTCCAGCACAAAAGCAGACCGGTTGTAGTCGGGAGCTGTCAAGAGCTGGGAAACCATCCTGGACCATTTGACTATTTATAGTGGACGTGGGTCAAATCCCACATTGGCACAGCATGCCTGAGCAGCGTGGAGAAATCTATAAGGTCCTACACTATTCATGCCCTCTGAATGTGGCCCTGAGTGAGGGAGTTGCTAACCTTTAACTTTTCAAAGGCTGTTTTTATATCTTGACTACAGTTAAAACTTTCTCTTTCTTTTAGATCTCGACCAAGGTATAGCTTTTTCTACTTCGGCCCAGACTGCAACTTTCTTTTCATGATATCCACTTCTACTCTTTCCCTCTGATCTAAAGCCTTCTGCTGAGTCCTCATAAGGCAGAAGAGCAAAAAGAAAAAAAAACACTAGAAGAACCAGAACATGAGCATTCACATGCATAACGCCACGTTCACTCACAGGGCCACGCAGGCATTTGACCACAAATACACAGACACACACACGGCGCAAGAGACACCACCCAAAACCACTTAATCAATATTCCTGACAAGGCAAAGCCTTATTCAACACATTTGATATTCCTCCTCTCTCGCAAGATAAATTCATGTCACTGTCCTCCTAGCAGGACTAAAAGGCTGTTCACACTAACTCGCTTTGCAAATAAAGCTTTACATCAAGACTGACAACCCCCTAAGCTCTCTGCATCAGCCACTGCTTGGTAAAAAGCCTCTTTCAATAATGCATTTGACCGCTAAAACCTCCAACACCCAAAGCAAAGCAAAGTGGCAGCACTGCAGATGCAGAATTAATTGATAAATCAATGGCATTGATTGCAGAAATTGGATTTGGTGATTAGCGATTTAGACAGTATTTCCTGCGCATCTCCTTTATGAAGTTGTTAATCACAGAGAAATGAGTGAGGAGAGAACATTAGCTTTGCAGAGGAGTGGCTGAAAAGATCTGCTAGCTGCCGCCGAGCAGCATCGCAGATTGATTTCTGAATGCAAAGTGGGGCGAATCGTCCATCTACACCGATGCGACGCGACGCCCGTCATCTGCAAGATGGGGAGGATTTTTGGGACGTTCCCACTGCGGAAGCCCTGAGCGCTCCCTGCGGCTCCTCCCGCTCCTCAGATCTGTTCTCAGCCTTCACCTCCTCTCCGACTCTCCTGGCCTCTTGCAGTCTAAGGACACAGACGGCATTCAGCAGCCTTGCACAGAAAAAGCTCCTCAACAAAGAGAGAAACGGCTTCACAAAGGCCACAGGACTCAGTCAGGAACAGACCGTGGTCCTGTTGGCGCTCTTTTGTGAGCTGATGAGACAGAGATGTGCGGGGGCTGAATAAACTCTCTCCGTGTGCCTGTTCAGCCTATAGAAACACGTACAGTAAATGCACCTCAAGGTTATGGCACGAAGCAGGGCTTTTCAAACTTATTTCTCCGCATTTGAGTTTTATTCAAGGTCAGAGGTCTGGAACAAATGGCGATAACAAAATAACATTGAATCAATTAATTACCGTCACATCTGTTGTGACAGGGCCAGCATGAAATTGAGAGCGTCAAGAAGCACATTCATCTGGGGACAGGAATCGCTGTGAATGATCTCCAGCAATACAGCAATAGAAAATGCATTACTAGACTAGAGACTAGAAAACGTTGCACTTGATAATGTTTAGTAGCTTATTCACAGCACGAGGTATTGCAGGGGTCCTCAATTCCATTAATCCAAGGGGCCAGGATTTTACTAAGCAGATGCTGTTCAGGGCTGCACTGTCAAATCATAAATAACCATATTTAGGCCTAATTAGCCTGTTATTGTTTTAGATTTCTACTGTCTTACAAATTAATGTTATTTGTGTGCGTCTATACCAGTGTGAGCATGTAAAAAGATAATGATAACTAGCTACTTAACTAAAAAATGCTGTCAGACCACCAAAGAGGAAGTCAGTGCTCAGAGCAAAACCCACATTTCAACTAGCAGTGAATCCTCTTCAAGATCCCAGGAGGCAAACAAAAGCACTCAGTCTGAGACTCACTACAACAGTTGGCCAACAAAAGTAAACCCAAGTGATGCCTCTTGCATCTGGTGGACAAGCTCAGCGATTCTCCTACAACTCAGGAGCTACCCCCAGAAATCCGGCCAGCGCGCTGCTGTCGGCTGCAGGCGTCGACCAGCGTTCAACGTTCTTAGAGAAGAACAGGAAATTCAAATGTGCGTAAGCTGCACGGCTGATAGAAATCCATGTGATGTTTTCAGCCCTGAAGGTTTTGCATGTGTGAGATGCATGTCAGTGAAAAGGGAAGTCACACTTTATAAACAAATTATTTAAGCTTGAAAGCAATCGCACACACGGTAAAACGTATTTGCAGTGACGAAGTACAGGGAGTCAGTTTAAGCACTTTTCTCTTCAATATCATATAGCGTGCTTTGTTTTTTCAGTTATGCTGCATCTTGTTTTCCATTGCAGCTTTGTCTCTCTTGAAATTTTCTCGGCGAAACTGCATCGGGCATATTCCTTAACAATTTGCATTTCTCATTTTGTTGCTTGTCAGATGAATCATTGTGTCGTCTGAGCGCATTAAAGAGAACAAAAAATGAATTTTCCAAACAATTCCTTTTCTAGGCACATCGGGTGGGGATGACACGCAGCACATGCTGTAAAATATGCGATTTCAGGATTGTTACATCTGGAGACAACATGCATTAGGTCTGTTTTACTTGAAAAATGGCTGCACACTGCTGCCATGATTTTCTTGGAGTAGGTTCGGGGTATTTCTTTGCTCGAATCACTTTTCTTTGTGCAGTTTGGCTTGGCGTTTTGGCTGGAAACCGGCCGAGAATACGCGTCTCTACAGTTAGAAGTCAATTTGGGCGATGATACACGTACTTGAAATACATCCCAGAGTTCACGGTGGATCAAGGCTCATTCTGAAATTAAACCTTAACAACAAAACAACTCCCCTGCAACACACTGAAAAATACATTGAACTCAATTGTACTGTACTGTATTGTATACAATACATGGATTCCAGCAGAGATGCATCAAGCACCGTTTTGGAGCTATTCATCTTTTCAATGAGTTAATAATTCATGATCATCTAGAAAGTAGAGCTATGAATATTACTGATGATACACATGAGGCTATTTACCAGTCAGCAGGAAACAGATGAACTCGTTTAGAGGAGAGATGTACAGTATACCATCACTGTGTTTTATGCTGCTAAATAAATCACTTCATAAGCATGCAACAAAGCTGTAAATGCAACTTATTCATGTTGAGGTATTAATCATGGTCTTGAGGTGCAAATGTAGGGCTATAATGTGTTGTTGGTGTTTCATTGTTGCTTAATACGTTGTAGATGTTTGGTCAAGTCGCTTGCAGATCAATCACCTTGTTACTGTAGAAACTGTGGGAGGCTAATTACCGTCGCCTCGATGTTGATGCTGTGCAGTTTTTGTGCAGATCTGATAGATACGATTCTGATGGAATCCTTCCCTGATCATTTCCTGCATTGATTTAACTGAAGGGGAAAAGCTGCTGCTCACCTCGTCAGTAAAAGCTGGCCAGCGTCGACTCCCTTTTGTCCTCCGCGTCAACAAAAGCAGGATAAAATCAACACCAATATAATGGATTTTAACTTAATTATTTTGACAACAAAGCCAAGACGTGCACTTTGAAATGAAGGACAATTTATGTGGTAATAAATTGGGGAAGAAACAAAAATTGATTTTTCTTCTTCTTAAGTTGTCCACTGCCTTGATTAATAAAAATTTTGCGGTGAGAAATGTGTCCCTGTAGGTGTGCATCGGCTTTCTGTGTGTGTCTGAATGAGTTAGTGTGCCAAGAGAGGGAGTGTGTGTGTGTGTGTGTGTGTGTGTGTGTGTGTGTGTGTGTGTGTGTGTGTGTATCTGCTTGGATATCAGCACAGTGTATATACCTTATACAGAACAGGGGTGGACAAAATAAAATCAACACCACTGCAGCATAAATGGAACAACAGAAGAAAAGGAGCCTTTATGTGGGAGTAGCATATTCATACAGTCCACTAATCAATTAGTTGATTGACAGTAAATTTATCTGCAAAAGTTTTGATAATCAAATAAATACTAACAGTGATTTGTCAAGCAGGAATGAAGGTTGAAGTTTCTCAAATATGATTATCATCTGGTTTCTTAGTCTCCTAAGACAGTAAACAAACAAATATGTTTTGGAGGTTTGTCAAACTAAACAAGACATTTGAAGGCATCATCTTCGACTATGGGGACTTTTTTCACAATTTGCTGACACCTTCCACAAAATAACGAATTGATTGATTGAGAAAATATTTGGCTGATTAATACACACTGAGAATTGTTGTTAGTTGAAGCCCCTCTGATAAAACCATCCAGCACAACAAGAACAATGAGGCCACCAAAAATGACGTTCAAATCAGCATCATTCTGACTGCTCTCCTGTCTCGTCCCTCTAGCTAGGTGTGTTCCATCAGCCCTCCTCTTCACACACACACGCACACACACACACACACACACACACCCCTCTTGACAAATTAATCTCATATTTTAAAGAGAAGTAGAGTGGGCTTGACCAGTAAGCCTCTTGTGGCTCTGATCATTCTGTCTTCTGACTGGAATATGAAAGCGGAGGGGTGGGGGGTGGGAGGGTGCAGGTACAGGAGAGAAGGGAGGCTCTGGCTGCATTTTCACAATACAATTTTCACATAACACCCCGCTTCTTATTTAACTGTATATAGTTCACGACTCTTGCCCATAGCCCAATGGAAGAAGACATGTGAGAATAGAGAGCTGGAGATGCCAGTTGAGACAGAGCCGAACACTTTAAAGAAAAATGCCTCGGGCTTATACTGTGTGTGTGTGTGTGTGTGTGTAGGTGTGTGATGGTGACTGAAGGTGATTTCGGTTTTGATACTATTTCTGTCCCTTTCTCTGTTGCTGTTGATCCCGCTTTTGGTTTCAGCACTAAAATATACAGCATTGTATTTGGTGCTTTATCATAAGGAGAAAAATAACAAAGCGAAACAAAGGAGACTCGCATAATTTTCACAAAAAGCTTGCTGATGGAGAAAAATGTTTCATCCACAAAGTGCTACATATTGAAAAAGGCACCAAATATAAGGAAAGAGGAGACATTTTGGCTTCAGATCAAGTCTTTTGCAAAGACGTCTATTTTCAAACATGTTACATTGGAAAGAAATCCTTTACCATGAAACACATAAGCGTACATGGACAAAATTAAAGGCCTCCACTTCTGCAAAAGAGTTCGAAACATGACACTGTTCTTTTTGGAATACGCTGTCAATCAATTTGCAAAAATAATGACCATATGTTGGACCAAAGCTTTTCATATTCACTGCTTGTTATCCATAAAAATGTTATATTGCCAAGAATGCTTTGCTGTGCTAAGTGCATTAATTGTAAACACAACTGTAAACACTGGGCCGATTCTGCCATAGTATGAGATTTTTATAGGGTAATTTGGTTATATTATATTGCTTATGTATTTCACTTTTTTAATGGCAGCGCTGGCAATTTCCTTACTGCAGAGGCCGATCACAGGGAAATGAATAGAGGAAACCCTAATTAGCACTGCAGGATTTGTTAAACAATTCCTCTTGAGGATGGAGCAGTATTGCAGCAAGAAGGTAAATATTTGAAGTTGTACAATGGCTACATCTCTAAGTGTCTGTGTGTGTGTGTGTGTGTGTGTGTGAGTGTGTGTGTGTGTGTGTGTGTGTGCACAAGTGTTCCAGTCGTCTGATTAGCCCGACTGGCACTGGTTCTTTTGCTTTGAAATTATCAGCAGGGTGGCAAACACTGAAACATTTTATGCTTTTCCAGCAATTACATTCTTACCATATGATGGACATGCAGAGACAGAGAGAGGGAGGGAGAGAGAGGGAGAGAAAGAGGGGAAGACGGGATAAAAACTCCCACTGGGTCTCATATTGCCTGCGAGCTTAAACTCTGACTGCAGCACTAAGCGTTGTACTCAATATTATAAACAACCTCTGATGCATTTCACATTGTCCTCTCACTAATTCATGACCCCAATTTTATTAAGGAAGTCTAGTTTTGCAGAAAACTTGCAGGGCATAAGGGAAGTGTGTGAGCGATTCCATGGGAGAAAGGAGCATTACAGTGCCAGGGGCTACTGCATTCCTGGAATGAAAATTCATAAATAATGCAGAGCTGGATAACAAAAAGAACTCCCCCGCTGTCTCGCACAGCACTGCGCTATCCAAAGGCCATGCAATATCACTCAAATCTCAGAAAAACACAAATTATTAGACACAAGATTTTTTTTTTATGAGTGGTTTCTTGACTCAGGACAATGGAAGCTGCTGACAGCAAAACGGCAGCATCCTAACACATGAGCACTCGGGGGCCCAAATTGTCAGGAAGTTGCACTGAAATAATGATGGGACTCCAAGCCAAGGAGCTGAACAGCTTCTTTGGCTCTCCAAAATGCCATATGCACCACCCGCTTAACAACAAGAAGTCCGAAAATTAAAAAATGAGCGTGCAACAGCTGAAAGACGTAATTAGTACAGCGACAACCGCTGATCACTAACTACTGCTGAGGGGAAACCAGAGTGTGTCAGCACGAGTTGAAATGCAAAACCCTGAATATCTGACTGACTGATTAGTCATGTGGTTGGTTGGTTGACTGAAGGAAATGCCAATGCCTTATCAGTGGCATGTGTGCAACACATAATGTAATTGGTGGAGTGACATTTCAATTCAAAGAGCCGTCCTCTCATTGTGAAGGCATTGCCATAATGGGTGTGCCATTTAAAATATGCACTTAATCGCTGCTCATCACCACCTCCACTGCAGCAGCCTGTAGGGTCTAAAAACCATCCACATGTGAACAGCATGCTTACACACACACGCACACACACACACTTTACCAGACAAGAGTACGGGCAGCCCCCCAGCTATGACACGCGGCTCATCAGCACTCCAGCACAGTGCAGTGGGAGAAATGAATGTAGGATTACAATCATCAACAACCTCGGCTCCCATACATCATCCTCTCCTTCTCCCCGTGCATGTGAACTGCAAGTGTGTACGTCTGTGCGTTTGTGTGAAAAAGACACAGAAGGAGTGTGTGTTGTGTGTGTTGTGTGTGTGTGTGTGTGTGTGTTATCTAACCTCCATACACAGATGCTCTCTATTAATCACAAAGAGCAAAGAGAGACTGCCTCATTTTTATCATCACTATCAATAGCGCGCGAGCCGTGGGAGAATGAAGCACGGTGCCAGCGTCATTGTGAGCAGCGTCAGGTAGGGCAGCGACACGCAAAACAACGCTGACAGAACATACCAGCCTGCAGACTTGTAGTCAAAGGGTTTGGTCTTGTTTTTTTTTAATCTTATAATAACAACGCAGGTGCTGTATGCCTGACGGGTGAAACAATCCAAACATCAATACAGAGAGAGGTGGACAGTGGCTGGAGGAGTAGTGCATTAGATCCATGTATTAGACATATTGACAAATTGTAGTTTCTTGTTACAATGCATTTGCATTTTCCAAATATATATATATATATAGCTCCTTGCCATCCCATGATCGGGTAAAGCAAGATTAACAAACCATGCATGAAAAGTATGGGAGTTTTTTTTGAGAGTTTCTCCTCAGTGGAAGAACATGTTTAGACAATTACTCTGAAATATTCTATATCTTAACATTATTTATTTATTCATTTGTCTTGCGTATTCAATCATTTATTTATTGGGAATATGCCTTCAGTGGTTTGCTCCAAGCAATTATTTATAATCTACTGTGAAGGAGAGGAGTGAGGAGGTCTAATTTAAATCTATCGGAGCATATCCATCCTGGTGCAATTTTCCCTGCCTTCACAATAATTATGATTTATCAAAATGCATTGGCTGCTGTTAATTATTTACCCTCACAACCGATGTGAAAAACAAATTTCATGCAGCTCAATAATTTAGCCGAGAAATGGCTTCACCGGCTGCGGCGTCACGCAGAAGGGTATGGAAGTTCATGTATGGGGGTGTGAAAACAGGCGTTTGTCAGAGGGATAAAGCAGGTCACAGTGCTGAAATGTGTCCTGACGTGCCTGTTGGACCTGGTGGCACTGTGTGGCCCGGGCCCGGCAGGCTGCGCTGATGCTGGGAGACAGAAGGCACGCGTCAGACAGAGCTATACCCCCTGGATCTCCGGTGGCCCTGCTGGCATCATTAGGCTACCTTAGTGCTGATGGAGATGGAGTGGACGAGCCAGAAGTGGAGCAAAACAACTCAAGGCTGCAAGCATTGCTGAACCAAAACGACCACGACGCTTGCACGCACGAAGCAGGCGGTCCGCAGTTCCGTACCTGGACTGTCATTATTTAGACGGGTTGTCAAGCACACAGCTCGGCATGCACAAAGTCTGCGTCCCCGTACTTCAAAGGAGGCGCACTAATTTTCATAAAACCGCAACACACTCACACACACACTCTCTCTGTGTTTCTACCTGTCTGCCTCTCCCCCTTTCACGCAGACACACATGCGCACACACGCACACACGCACAAGGACCATAGCACCGCACAGCACATCCGAACAGCTGATAATAACCATTTCCTGTGAACTCACGTTGTCTCGGCACCCCAGCCTCGTTTAGCCCAGCAACGCAGGAGCCGACTCTACCCCGTGAGCCCACTAAAGGCCAGAACCGAACGTGTCGCTTACCTTCCCGACGTGAAGCCATTCCTTTAGTCCGATGCCATGCTATAAGAACCCTGCAAAACGCTGAAGACTGTGCAATCCGAGGACTTGAGACGCGGTGCCCCTGCTAACAATAATAAAAAAATAATAATTTAAAAAAAACGAAAGAGAGAGAGAGAAGGGAGAATGTGGACGAGACACCTCTCTCTGTGCCTGCCGGTCTGGGGCTTTTCGAGGCGGCGGGTGCTGATGCTGATGATGCTCGCTCTCAAATGCCGATAGAGGACGACGGAAGGATCCGCGCGGGGAGGAAGGGATCTCCTTGCAGGGGCCGCGCGCGAGCCAGCTCCGCTGTGCCGCGTGACGGCGAGCCCGGCGCGGTGCGTTTAGCCGCAGTTGAACCCGAGGAGGCTGTGCGATGCTGTCGCTGGCGAGGCTCGGCGCCGCTATAACAGCATCCCCGGATCATACCACCGCACCGAGGAGAAGGGGGTGTGGCACAGGCTGGCCGCAGACGCAAACGCGCGCAGGCTCCCTCTCGTCAGGAGGTCTTCTGGATCACCAGTTAGACTCATTCAGGTGATACCATATGGCCGCGCCGTCGTCCTGTGCCGGAATGCTGACTCATTAATACAGCCTCAATGGGGGAAAGTTTGGGCTGTTCTGCTTTGGAAGTCTTCCAGCAGCATTTTTGCAAACGTCAAAAAAAAAAAAAAAGAAAAAAAAAAAAGCAGTCCTCACGCATGAGCAACAGGCCCGAGAGCTTCTGAAGCGCAATTTCATCACAATAATCGTCTATTTTATAAAAGTAAGCAGGCAATTCAAAAGCTGCTGATTGTTGGGTGTAAGCAAAGGGAGGCTGAGATGGTGAAAGCAAAAATGGCATTTACAGCGCATATATAAACACAAGACAGAATCTGACACTAATTTATTGCTGCATTGGGCCTGGTTCACCATAACACCTGCAGATCATCTCATAATATCTATTTTCCTTTGCTAAATTAGCCACCTAATGATTCTGACCTGTGCTCGACGCGTGTTCTGCGATGGTTTAGGTATTTACAGCCAGACGGTATAGCTTGTACAAACAACTTGTGAATGACAGGGGTTCTAATGATGCAGTTTATTATTTCCCCAAAGCGCGGTACGCGTGGGGCTACAAACAACCGTTTTGACAGCTGTTTCAGTCTATCTGCCTTTCTGCCTGTCTCGCTATATCCCCAACACAACACAGCGGTATGCATCTTTTAGCAGCAATAGGTTTTGGCACTTTCCATCAGTTTCATCACCAGTTTGCTCTAAATGGAGGCTGCAGGTCCAGCAGTTCGGGCCAGAGAGTGGAATGACTCAAAGGAGCGCTGTGAGAGAAATGGCCTTCAGCTCCGAGTCTGTGCTTCTCTGACATAGAGATTACCAGTGTGTTTGTCATGTGGATGTGGGTTGTCAATATGTGGTTGCCAAACTGCTCCTTGGAACAATGGCTGCGGAAGATTGTAATGGATTTTGATCAGGAGTCTGAAGACCGCCGGAGTTTGAGAGCGGTTCGGCCCACGTTGGAGAGCTGTGTGTTTCTGCGGCTCCATGTTTGCCTGCAGAGCCCTAATGGCAGGCACATTACACCTCCAGCAGCCGGGTAAACGCTCTTTTAAAAGAGCAGCTCCGTTTCTGCTCGACACATCTCACTGAGACATCTCCTTGACAACCAGCTCAATGCAGAGATTTGAAATGTCACAGTTTTTACTGTGATTCTTTTTTATAATCATGGTCTACAGAGGAGAGATAATAGATGTGGAGAGGGGAAGAGCACTGGCCTTGGCATGAGACAGACACAGCCCTCGCTTATTATTCAAGAAATCACGGCGAAAAGAAACACAAAAGTGGCATTTTATACCATGAGAGTATTGTTTATAGTATGGTTTAATATTCTAGAGTAAGACATCTACCACAGAGCCTGTAAGGTAAGGAAAGTTTGCAGGGTAAACCCAGTTGACATTTTATCGCACAAAAAGCATCACTGGAGCCACAGATGCTCTATAGTGCTGGTTTGAGTGCATTTCAGACATAATATCAGTTGCACTGTATCTGATGTCATCAGATTATAACGTAAATCGCATTAAAATGACATAACCTAATTAAAGAGTATCTCATCTGGCAAAAAAAAAAAATGTCAGTAGAAACAAATGGGAGACCATAAGACCCTGTTTTCTGATCCAATTATTCCTGCCCTATTTGGACGACATGGAAGCACAGCTGAGCGTATGGGGAGGAATGGGGAGCACAGAGGTGGATTTAGAGCTGGTACTCCATAAAAGCGATGTGAGAGTGAAAAGAAAGCTACTGTTGCTGTTCTGAATGCTAAAATGGAGTCTGCTGAGAATAACTTTGACGGGAAGCCGTCCGTAGTCCAGATAGCCCCTCTTTTTCCCAGATTGCAAGCAACCCGCACCTGTTCAGCGCGACGCATCAGTTCCAACCTGAACGGCGGGGATACATTACACCTTAAACAGTCCCGTGAGACAAGAGACGGATCCGAAATGCATCCCAGCTTTAATGCCACTTCAAGCCTTAGCAACAATATCGGATTTTAAGTAACCCTGCACTACTTCACTTCACAGCTGGAGGCAGTTTCCATGAGCATTATTTAGCCTCGTACATACAAACTGCAAAGCCAACACAGTTTTTCTCCTCGGAACTCTGTGTTCCTTGTAGGCTGTGATCGATCGCCCAGTGATCAATCCTTCCACCATAGAAAACATGGTAAATGTTGCATGCTGTAAGTAGAGACTAACAATCCTCCCCTCACTTCTTTTGCTGCACTCGTCTTGCCGCCTTCCTCTTTATTTCCTCCTCTGTCTCTCGCCTCCTCCAATCCCATATTTTCTCCTAAAAGACTCCCTCTATCGCTTCCCATTACTCTTCTTTTTTCCACCCCCCCCTTCTCAATCCTCCCGCCTATAGCTCCATCCCTCTCCGGGGTGACGTTGCTGAAGGGGTTTCTCCTATTCTGTAATGAGGGATCCTGGATCAATGCTGTCAACAATGCTCAGCAGCTGCACCAGCAGTACAGTATTATTCTGCCCTTGCGGTGGATGCCTGTTCTCCAGGGGTGTTAAGAGTTAACTAGGGTATTCTTCCACCGGAAGGGAGTTAGGGATGTGCTCCATCACTCTCTCCCTCTGTTCTCCACCAGCGCTCCGGCTCCACCCAGTCAGCCGTGCAGCTTGAGCACCTCGCAGGAGACAGAGCCAACCATTTATTGAAATCTTTTTTTAAATGACAAAGCTATGACCTTTCCGATGCATGCGCTCCACAACCATAAATTCTCACCGATTTCATTTTACATTTCCTCCAAGCATTCACAACCAAATTACACCTCCACAGCCTTCAACCTACGGGCGATGATCCAGTATTTCCATCTTCAATTATTACTTTTTTTTACTTTCAGATGGTACTTCAGCGGTTTTGGAGGCAGATAAGTGTTTTGGAAGTTCTGAAAAGGGTGGTATAATCTGTCCTGAAAAACACACACATTTTGACAGCAGTTTCAAAGGCTGTCCTTTTCTAAGCCTGTCATCAATTTCCCATCTGAAAAAGGAAAGGGAAGAAAAGAGGCAAGCATGGAGAGGTGTCTATTGATTAATCACTAACAGTAAGAGCGCCGATGTGAGAGCGATGTGAACCAGTTTCAGTGTGTTGACAGATGAAACAGCTATATAACCTCACCTCCGTGACACGTTCTCCTTCAAGCCTTTCTCTCATAATTAGTCATATCCCTGAAAGGGCATGACATTAATAAATTCTACATTAAATCCACATGTATAAACTGAGTGGGATTTGAAAGAAAGCAATATCTTTAACCAGCGGTGCTGTGACATTCAATAGCTAGTGAAGAGCGAGTGGAGATTGCACTACAGAGGACACAGAGCAGTACAGGAAGAGGACATCGCTGCACCAAAGACGGGCGGCGGGCACGTGATACAGGAATTATTGATTTATAAGGCATATCTTTATCCTTACAGTATGCATGAAAGTGAAGAGAACATCAAGAGCATCACTCGATCACCTTGAACAATGGAATCAAGTCTTTGTTCTGGGCTTAAACAAAGCACCAACACACACTCTCTCACACACATGCTCTTTGGTCCCCAAACCAGGGCTAAAAAAAAGGCTTTTTACTTTGGACCCCTAAAATCTAAGGATTGTTCCCATACGGATCAAAGAGTGTGTGTATGTTTCAGGGGCTTTTGTATTTAAGTGTGTGTGGTGTTGAGTGCTTTCCTCAGTCTGTGCAAAAAGCCCTCAGATACCGAATGCCACCCTAAAGCATGGGCACTTCTCCTCTTCTCCTTTTATCACTGTACACTTCTTGCTCTTGCTCCCCTGCTTACCTGTGACAGGAGCGCCTTTCAAACGCACCTCATTGCATTTCAAACGCCACGACTCCCACTCCCGTTTCTAAGACTCCCACGCGCACGTACGTGCACGCAGCTGTCAGCTGCCCAAATATTGTATATCCCCTGGCCTTCTCTCCCACCCCTTCCTGAACTAACTCCTCCACAACCTCGAGTTGTTGAGAAAATAATATTTTATGCATGCCACAGCAGCCCACACACAGATACAGCTTATGAAAGACATACCGAACCTACTTCCCTGTGAACATTTGTGTGCGTGTCGTGCATGTCGCTCCCTGTGTTCACATATATTTGTGCGCAGCGTGTTTTTTATATGCTAAATTAAGACACACTTAAATACCGTTCTTGTATTTTAATGCAAGAACACATAGCACACCGCTTGTTCTGCAGTGTCTTAGGGATCAATATGCATTATGTAAATACCCTCTCTCCAAAACTTAGGAGTGCAAAAGGCCGTAAGAGCGTAGTTTTGGCATGGGCATCCCGATCTCGAGAGAATTCATCACAGCAACAGAATCGAATGGATTCTGCCTACATACCTAAGCATTTGTCAGAGCAGGAGAGGACACAGTACAATGAATTTGCATCTGTTTGAAGTGGTATTATTAATTCATGCCAATGAGACTTTGCATAAGGGAGACTGGGAAAATTTGAAAGGGGGAGAAAAGTCCCAGTAAGCACGGGGACTGTTTGATCTTGTTATGTCTTCTTGTTCTCTCTCCTCTTGTGGAAACTATATTGTTGTTCGAGTGTCGTTAGGTTTAGGTCCGCCGTATTGACTGAGCCCTTTGGGAACAACAGGCTGGTATGAGCGTGGGCCTATCTTATTTAATCAGCATGCGTCGAGCTAAATGACGAGCTATTATCACCGGCCACCCATCGACTGCTGCTCGGCTTCTCAAACAGCCAAAGCAAAAGGTCAAACACTGATAATGAGTAGACAGAAAGAGCTATTCCTAATTAGACATGAATGTAAAATTTGAATGGGAAATTAGGCTGGCATGCACAAGCGAGAGATGCTGCACATCCATCTGGCAATTTATTCCAGCTGTAGTCAATATTTACTCTTCTCTTTGTTTTTTGCTTCTCAACAGGTGCTCTTGAGTGTGTGTGTGTGAGTCGTGCAAGAGATTGTGTGTGTGTCCACATTCATATTTAAGCATCCACAGGGTGTACTTGGTGATGTACCTGCATGTGTATAAGGTTGCAATTGCATGTGATATGCGTGTGTGTGATGCTGGTGTGCATATGCTGGCACAGCTATTTCCCCTCAGAGCGGGAAAGCGGTTGGTGTGTGTGTGTGTGTGTGTTTGGGTGGGGGTGGGGAGGGTGACAAATATACTAGTGGCACATTATCAGCAGCAACACAAACACAGGCTGGCAGTATCCCAGCTGTTAAAACGGGTCTTTATTTGTGTATGTGTTGTGACTCTACGAGTTTGGATCAAGGGAAGGGAAGCAAGTGAAGATATTGCCAAGGAGGGAGGTTTTGCCTTCAGGGAGAAGGGTAATTACATGACACAGAAGATAAAAAATATTAATGGCATTACTGGTCAGCGGGGTGCTGTCACATATCAAACATGTTCTGGTAATACTGTTGATTTAAATCTATCTTCCAACAAATGCTGTACGGTCCATTTTCTTCCTGGTTCACATGATCTAATAAAGCAGTCACACTGAGTAAAGTAGCCATATTTCAACCAGAGGACTTAAGCTCAAGCCCCAGTGACAGCCAGCATTTACCTTGCTTAAGTGTCCTTGAGCATTTTACTTAATCCCCACCTGCTCTGGGGCCGCCGTTGTGGTGCTAACCTGTGCTCCCTGTGGAGGCCGGAAGAACACGAATTTCTCCTTCAGCAGCCAGAGCCTCAACAGGAACAGCAGCACTCTGATAACTCTGTCCATGGTGCTGAAATCCAACCGGAACAATCCGGACATAAGCTTCATCCCAGTTCCATATTACACACTAAGTGCAAATGGCTTTCAGTATGCAGAGCATTCACAGTGATAGAGTGCAGAAATTAAGCATACTCAAAGATAACAGCATGAATGCTAAATTCACTTGTATTCGAGAGAGCTGTTGACGGACACCATTATCCCACAGTGCAGTGCGCAAATGAAATGGAGGAGCTGTTCGCAGCTGGGAAAGATCAAAACCATTTGTTGTACGGCTCCAAGAGGATCCCACAAAACACATTATTTTAAAAATGGGCACTTCACCGATTTTCACTCACAAAGTCCAGTTTGCTCACCCCGAGGAGCGAAGGTGCGAAAACGCTTCAATCAAAAACAACTTTCATGATGTCGTCAGGGTTGTCTGGACTTGAAACGTAAGATTTTGAGCAGTTTTGAGTTTGAAAGATGTGGGTGGCAGGGAGGGTCTAAGGGGGGCTAAAAGTCACGAGTTTCAAACTCTCAGTATGACTTATGTCTGTCAGTGTGAGTCCTGTTTCATTTCCTGTTAGCTCAAACCACTAAACTACATTATTTTGTTGTATACCACCCTTAAAAACAGCACTAGAAACTGTTGATAGAAAATACTGTAAACTGTTAGTATTTACTATGGAATTAAGACAAAGAAACAAAGTATATTATAGGTGACTGTGTTACAGGTAAAAAGAACACCTATAGACCAAATCTAAATTGCAAAAAGAAGAAGAAGAAGTATCTCTGATATTATCACGATTTAAAATTGTGAATGGAAAGAAAAGACCTGATAGTGACAGGTAAGGTTATTCTCAACCCATTATCTCCTCCAAGAATTTGTCGTGGCTTTTTAAGACTGCCAATTTCGAGCGCAGCGGATTTTCACTGATATCAGATGAGCCACCAGTCCTCGAAAGGAGCTCTGTGACACAAACTGAAATTTGTTCATGGACCTTCTCTCCAAGGGATCAAATTATTTGAGCAGATTATTAATGTCTTGCCCAAAAAGTCACAATTCGTGTTTTAAAAATGTCTGGCAAAGCTTTGGTCTCTGGGTCAGACTCTTGATAACTTCTTTTTGCGCCCGTTTTGTGCTTCAGTGTCTCACAATGAGAATTCAGCTGTGACTGCCCTCGGCTCCAAATTACTCAGAGGAAGTCTGCAGAATGTGGATGGGTTGCAGAACAACAATGGTGTGACTTATCAATCCAGCTCTGAATGATCATGTTCCTGCTGCTTACAAAGCTGTGAGATGGAGGATTTCTCTCTCTCTCTCTCTCTCTCTCTCTCTCTCTCTCTCTCTCTCGGTTTAAACTTTCTCCATGTCATTATATTAAAGATAACCACTTGAAGAAATGGCAAGGGTCTGCTCAAATATTTTCATCTCTTTGACAAAGGGAGCTGCGAGCCAAAACAGCCTAACTCGAAGGCCCTGAGAAGATATTTTCTCAGACATCTTAGTTGATTTTTTTCTTCTCCGGAGCAGATTAGGACATCTGAACTGAGAGACTCTAATAGTTATGTTCTTGTTTGTGCTGAATTTTATCATACGGAGAAGGACAGGTTAGCAAGGCTCACTTTTAAAAAGAATTAAGAATTAAAAATGAATCTCTGAATAGTCATTAAGAACAGGAGGAATGACGTCAGCAGGCGACACCTGTTACAGAGTTCATGTGAGCACCTGGCTGTTGCTTTAAGACGAGCTTCAAACAGTCTGTGTCTCTGTTCATAGTCCTGGGAAAAAAAACAAAATACTTTGGAGCCTGTTATATCAAAATACTCCAAAAAAAGTTCTCATAAAATGTTGAAGTATTTTTGATGACTCATCCTGAGCTCAGGGGCATGTGTGTAAATTCCTCCAATCAAATATGATCCACGGTGAGTAGCTAACTCCGCCTACAGCACCTAATGGCACTCGACTGTTAGTTCAGGAGTTGTAGTAGCTAGCAGGGTGGTGTCATGTGTGTTTGGATGTTTGTCGACTAAAACCTTCCCGATCTAAAAGCATGTGTGAGGGAGGTGTGGGTAGAGGCCGAGTGTGGTGTGTTCGCTGAGCCACAACCACTCCTGAGCCATCCAATGAAGATTTTCATGATTATATATAAATGTGTTCTGTTTCATGTGGAAATATGTCACGATATGGAAGCTAAAGACGCTCTAGCTTCCCTTTCTTCACAGGTTTGAAAGCAAGTTTTCAGGTGCCTTATGAAAGTGTGTCATATTAAAAATATCAGGAGTGGTATTTTATTTATGGAGCGTTCTGTTCTGTGGTACAAGACGCCCTGCAGCCTCATGCCAAGTTTGATGGGAACAAGAAGTGAAGGGGCAAGTCCAGCCGGCAAGTCCTCGGTATTGAGTTGCATCCACACAGTGTGTGTAGAGTGTGGAGCGTAGCTTCAAAACCCATCAATTGATAATGTTGTGAACTGGATTTCAATGAATGTGTCAATGTGGGAACCATCATTTTAATCTAGAAGGCATCAGTGATGGCAGAGGGGTGAGAGAGAGCAGCGCCGTGGATCTGTGGTGACGCATCAGTTTGCAAGGTGTGAAACACTTCTCCGTTAACACTTTCACACACTGCCTGTCAGTGTAATGAAAGACTGCAACCCGAGGCAGCGACAGACACGCGCATACGCACACAACCGCCGTAAACTCCTCTGTCACTTTGATTTAACCTTGTTAAATTGTTTCGCAGATATTTCTCTGAGTGGAGACGGATTTTCTGCCTGACATGTGATTGGTGAGTTAATTAAGACACTGACATTATTAAAGCCAAGAGCGACCGCGGCATGTTTTTATTAATTCACCGTCTGACCTTTCTGCAGGATTCAAGCTAACACCTGATATCTTTGCAGTTACTGTATCACACCCTGGAAGCATTCACCGGAGAAAACACGAATTCAGCTGTTAAAAGTCTCACACAAAAGCTGCATTGACTTTTCAGTTTTGTTCTTCTGACTGTGAGCCCCATGGAGCAGTGGAAGTGCTTTTAAAAAAGGGAATGAAGGCAATTCAAACTGTGCACACACACACATACACACACACACACACACATGCATTTTTTGTGCATTGTGTGCGACAGGTCTGTAATAAAGCAATTGTACAAGATTTAAAATCAGCATTTTGTTTGAACATTATTTCTCAGAAATAGTTGGGACTTAAAATAGGAGAAATATTGCATTTACATAAATACAAAAAAAGTAATTTCCAAAACCAATTTCCCCCATGTACAGCTCAGCTTGAAGAGCTCACAGCCTGTGATATTAGGCCAATGAAATTATTCATTGATTGAAAAAAAAACGCCACACCGTTACACAATACAAGCCCTCGAGCAATAAACTTATGAACCAATGAGACTCAAAGGGCAATGATGACAAACAATGCTGTTGGGATCCCACTAGTCAATCCGATGACTTTGCCTTTAGCCAAAAGTCATGAAATTAATTTCTATCAGGTGTAGGGGAGCCAACATTTAGACAGTTTATTTCATGAGCAGAAACACTAGAATTTTTTAGCAAACTATTTGTTCAAATCGACAAATTATTCATCTTTGACTGCTGGTAAAACATTAAAATTGGTGCGTTTTGAACTTTGAACTGACCAGTGGGGACAACAGTTTTTGAAACCAGTCCAGTGGCGAGCAAGAGGGCCGCAACCAGCAGCCGTGAAACGGGCTGCAATGTAATCCTTCCGGGCATTTGTACGCCGTCATTGTACGTCAGCTAAACGTGCTCGTTTTTGCTACTGACAGGCTCAGATTGCTCAGTGTCTGACAACGTTAAGGAAAGGATTTTACACAGAAATAAAATATTTTTCTTCCCCGTAAGCTTGACCTGGTCAATTTGTTATTGTGTCTCGCTAATGAAGAAGTCTTGCGGGAGTTGAGTTACTGCAGGAAGACATCGGTGAAAATGCAAACACAAACACTTTTAGTGGACATTAATTGACTTTGCACAATTGCCCAAAAGGATTTCATTGCAGCCCATTTCATGGCTGCTGGCTGCAATGCTGTCACTCAAAACTGGGCTAATTAAATTTTAATATATTGCTCACTCAGGCCTGTCTCCCATATTTTACCCTTCTCTCCAACTGTCTTCACATTTAAAGATTTCCCCCTAAATCTCCTGTAATTTTAACCTTTCTAAAACCTTTCTAACCTTCCCCTCCTGTACATCAGGTGGCAGTACGTGGGACATCACCTTTAAGATTTAGTGACGAGAAGGCATTCACTGAAATGGCAATGGCAAAAGGCTAAAGCTAAATGCTCGTGCAAGTATCTCACCAAATGGGGTGAAAGGTGGCAAACCTGCCAAGCATAAGTGTACCCAAGCAGAAACACGCTCCACCAATCGTCTCTCTGGCAGTAGCCTCTCTCAAAGTCGGGGGCAGAGCCAGATGTTGTGAACAATTGGGGCTTAGCCCATGCTCTCCCGGGGACATTTTTCCCCGATCATGGTTGGTGTAGCCATTTGAGATAATGGAACACCTAAAAATCTGTAAAACATCATCAATATCGTATAATGATATAATATAATATTCATGAAATCTAAATTTAGCCAACTACATACATATTTAAGGTATCTGTACCCATATTTTGGTTGTATATCTTTTTAGTAAGTCTTCTTTACAATGTTTATCACTTCAAATTGTGCATAAAATCGCTATTAGCACTGAAATTCCTGATTTGAGGTGACCGGAGCTGTGAATAATGACTGAAGTGGTTTATCGGTGCGTCCAGTATTCAGAAGGAGAACAAGTTGTTATCTGAAACCTCCACAGAGTAACTGGAGACAAGATGGCGCTCGTCTGTATATGTTTGTGATAACAGCGAATAAACAGAAGACAAGCGGAGGATGAGCACATCACCTGCTCATTTGAAAGGAGAAAACATGCTCCTGTGGATTATTATCATGTTTTGGTTTTACGGCTACGGATTCACAAACCTGAAATGTCAGTGCGCGGTTCACTGCTGATGCTGATGATCCTGAACCACTTTCTGTGGTTGGCGGCTGTCTGACAGCCTAACTGTCTACAAATCACTTAATGGTCTCGCTCCTAAATACATCTCTGACCCGCTCGCTGCGTACAGACCCTCCAAAACTCTCAGATCACCAGACGCTGGTTTCCTAACTGTACCCACGATCTCAGGCCTATGGTTAGCTCCATCTGTCTGTCTGTCTCTCTTTGGGTATGTGTGGGTGGACGTGTTTATGTCGGCGGGTGGGCAAGGAGTTTCATTTTTATGAAACGTTTCCTTTATGTGCATTTACATATGTCTTCCCTTTTATTTTGTCCATATTTGTTGAGCATGAAGGACGTTGAGCTTACATTGTATGAAATGTGCTATATAAATAAGTTTGACGTGACTTGACTTAATGGAGAATAAATTCTGATTATTAGCTTTTTCACTTAAACCTGCATTTAACCGCAGAGATTTTCAATGTCATACCCTACACAGTTTGCAAATGAATTAATGAGTGGAGCAGAATAAAAAATGCTGACGCTTCATACAGATGCACTGCATGATACATTTAAACAGAAAGCCCTTTTTCTCAGACAGATTTTGACTTGTCACAGTAGAAAAAGCACAGGTATAAATAATGAAATGAATGATGGCTGAATTCCATTTAGCTGCTTCAGTTTCATGCCTAGTGCACAGGTAGAACTGTGTTTTTCCTCCTTTATTCTAAAAAAAATCTTTTTCCATATGAAAACACATTTAAAGCATTGTCAAGGACCAAACCAACAGGTGCAATATAACCCGAATCCAAAAGCCATGTTGACCAATCAGAAGCCTAAAAACAGCTATTATTAGTAGGCTGCCTGCAACCAGAGGTCCGATCCCACTATGGTGAACGATTTTAATTACTGTCACCACAGTAGGATTTGTTAATTAGCGACAGGGTCACACATGAAACCGGCGACGTCGTCCGTCATGTGACAGCGTTGGATTATGTAGCAGTGATCTCTGTGTTGCATTCTGACGCCTCTGTTGCTCAATAAAAGAGGAGGAGTACCTCTTGTTAGCTAGGTTTTGGTCTACTACCACGTCCACCATTGCACCCTCCCTCTCTACGCCGTGGACCCACCATCACACCACTGTTGTCCCAGGCTGCCCCCCTGGAGCCGACAGCAGCGCACTGGCTGGACTACAGACCACTAAACTTGGGTTTCTTTTAATTTGGCTTTGTATTGAGCACTGACTGCCTCATTGGTGAAGGTCAAGTATATAGTTATCTATATATCTATAGTTATGGATTTCCCATGTTTTTTAGGAGTCTTCACACTTACATAAATAATGAATACATTTACATTTTTTTTTTATTTGTAAGTCTTGTCCCCACAGCATCTGCTTAGAAATTTTCTGGCCCTTGGACAAAATGTAGTTGAGGACCCCCGGCTTACCAGGACACTTGAAAAAAACAGAGCTGTTGTTAATGTTAGTAGTAACACCTGCGCTTTTCCTACAAGTCCAAATGTCTGCTTAAAAAAGCCACATTCAATGTCCGTGCTGTGGTGGACGAAGCATCTAATCTTTTAATCAAGTAAAAGCGACACCACCCTTATGCAAAACCGCTGCCATGTTTGCTCTGAAAACTGCTATGCTCAATATCTTGGATAGCAACAATAGATCACATGACTATGTGCATGTAAAAGATGCTGTTCATAGTAAATCATCACGCAGCCCTTCAGTTTCCCTCAGCTCCACAGAGCATTTTATCTTTGAAGTGTCATTTTGAGCAGCAGCAGGCAGCTGTTTTTGGAAAAAGAAAAAAGAGAGAAGAAAAGCTCAGATAAACCCACTGGAGATGACCTTCTCAGCACCAGACAGACAGCCGGTGACTAACTGATGAACATATAGTGGAGCTCTTAGCAGCGAAAGAGACAGATATTTCTCTTACGATTTGGTGGGGACCAAAAACAGAGCTAAAAGGAGAATGAATATTGGACATACACTCGTCAGGTGACCAAAACACAAATGAATGAGTGATCAATGCTAAGGAGAATTTCACATTATAACTGTTTGAGGTGAAGCTTATTTTATGTCCATGTCTGTAGTTGGGTAGTTTAATCTATTTATCAGAATCACATTTTATCAGCTGATTATTTCTTTATCAACAGTAACTGATTGGATGAGCACCAAATACATCCTTCATCCGCATCAGTAAAGGAAAAACAAAGATCACAACTGGCCAACACACTAAAGCAACATGAACTGACCAACTTACCATAGCTGCCTTTTGATTCTGGACCCCAAGGGGCCGGGCTGACCTGAAGAGACCAACTGCAGACGGCAGTACTCATTCAGCTGCTTTAAATAAAGGGGTGAAAAGCTGCGTTTTTTGGAGAATGGCCTAACATCAGCACATTACACATTATCTGCGTGTGTGTAGCTACAATGAAAATAGCAAGTTATGAAACACACTGAATCACTTGGCAGAACCACACAAATAGCACAGCATCACTGTTTGACATGCCTATTTTTTTGTTGTTGTTTCTTAAGACATGCTGAACAAAGGATACAGAGAATGAATTTTGTTGATTCATAATAGCAATATCTGTGAAGTAGCTCATGTTTATTTACATGTTATCTGCTATACGTGTCTATTTTTTGATTTTTTTGATGGGGGTTTGCAGGTTGGACGGGCAGAATGACAGACAGTACATACAGTACATGCATACAGTACATAGGCAGCAATGTTCACGCATGCGCGCAACCACACACACCCACACACACACACACACTCCCTCCGATGTTGCACTGTATGTATGAGATACAGTACAGCAGCCTGCTCCGTCTGAAAGGTCTGCCCCGATGATATGGCGATATGTAGCAGAAAACTCATGGAGCACAGAGCACCAGAGGTCCCTGAACCACAGAGACTGCTTTGCAGGCAACCAAAGGCATATCTGCAGGCAGCAACATCACACGCTCGTATCTGTCTGGAGCTGGTGTACATCATCGTGAGCTCTGTAACACTGGGTACTGAAACATCCAAACGCCGAGATTCCCAGCGGAGCACCGCTTTCTCTTCAACAAAGCCCGAACATATTGCATTACAATACTGGGAATATGAAACAGCGCTGTATCTGTTGGAGGTTTGTGTTGTGCCTCAAAGACAAGTTGAATAAGTTGAACTCCACCAAGTGTTGTAGAAGGTGGTCTTTGGTTGTCTCTGTGGTTATCTCCGCCGCGGTGCAACCTGAAAGCAAAGGGGGGAAAATCTGTAAACAGTGTTAATCACCAGAACAGAATAATGTGATTTGCTCATAATGAGAAAGGGCGTAGAACATCACACTTAGAGCTGTGATTACTGACATCTCACTGGGTCCTGATGTAGCAGAACTAATTTATACACACAAATGTATGTCTAAAAAAACAATGAATTCACTTCAGGCTAATTAGTAATCAAACAAACCAATGAGCAGTGAAACATCCAGATGATGCGTCGAGTTGGACTAAGTTAGGCTTCTTACGATCATAATACGGCACCGTCAATATAGCCAAGAGCTGCGTTGTGCATGTCTTCATTTGTAGGGAGTTGCGTTTGATTTCATCCCCACCAGGCTGGGGCAAAAACTCAGAAATTCTGCTATCCTAGAACGGCATATAAGTGAGAAAAAACCATCAAGAGAAAGATTTCGCAAAGGAGAACAGGCTTTATCCCTGTTCAAATAAGGCCAACAAAAACGCTTTAACTCCATCTCCTCTGTTTCCTTTAGTAATGACATTTGTAAACTTAGCTGGTGAGGTCAAACTATGTGAGACATTTCACATCCATGTTGATTTTGTACAAAGGTCTTGAGGAGAGATGGAGCTTAGACTGAATTTACCTATGGACGAGACATGTTGACTTTAATTAATGAACAGTTTAAACCAGAACCCATTCGCATTTTAGGCACGTTGGCAGCATCCGGAGCAAATGACAATTAGTGTAAGCTCATTCTAAGCTTAAATTGCCTGACTGTCAATATTGCAGACGAATATGCGTGAGAGGAGTGCAAAGGTCACAACTGCTACGTGCAGACAATGGATACAGTGCAATAATTATGTCTGCGCTCCAGGAATATTTAGGTCTAATAGAGAAGTGCTTTCTTTGCACTTCTGTGTCAGCGCTGAAGAAACAAAAAGGGGGAATTAGGGCAGTGCACTGTTGTCACAGTTTACAATATAACCCAACAATTAGCAGTGCTAGTTGCTATCCCCAGTGTCCACTGTGTTAATAGTCTTGGGCAGGTTCCAGTGTTCCATTACTGAATAATTGGACAGCATAGTGGGCCATCACTGAGCCCCTTGCTCTTGCCAAGGGAGAGGTGAAAGCCTTATTGATCCCATGTCTGAATCTCTGATCAATCACCCCAAATCAGCCCCCAGGGATGAAGGAGGGAAAACAGGTGACAAAGGATATCTCTATGACTATGTATGTATTAATCATAGCAGCAGGGGGTGGTGCTGGGGGGGTAGATGCACACAGCATCACAAGCAGCGTCTGGCTGGAGTTTTCACGCTGAACTCCCGAGTGAACGGGAAAGTTACATCTAACCGCTGAGCAGTGTGTGCGAGGACAGTCTGGTCAGGCGCGCCGCTCGCTCGGTGAAGCCGCCCTCGACTCTCCAAGTGACATCAGTGGCAGAGGAGCCCGCTGTGGCTTCCTGGAATTGAGTTAAATAAATGATTACGTTTCCAGTGGCGGTTGCCACGGCCTTCAGCTTTATGCCTGGCTAGAGCCACAGCCGATTTAATTAATTTTTAATTAGGAGGGAAAATTGCAAGCCTATTCCACCGGGACCTTTAAGACATCTGTGCATTAGAGATAACATTCTTAAATACCCTGAGCCTCCCAACAGTGGGAGCTTTGAGGGCAGCTCGGCTCGCGCAGGCCAGGGCCACGGGAGGTATGCTGTAAAAGTTTCTGAGTGCATGTCCGTCGCTCTCGACGTGATCGGGTTTGTTGATCGTTAGTGTGAGCGAGCTTAAAGCCTTGACTTGAGAAGATTTGGTCCGTCCATCAGTCATAGAGTTGCGTGTCACTGTCACGCGCAGCTTTAATTGAGTGATTGATTGAGCTTTCTCTCCTCCTGCCACACACACACACACACACACACACACACACACACACACACTGCACTCTATGTGTAGCCAACATACTATTAATTTGCACACGCACACGCACACTCAGACCCACTCTCCCCTGATGAATATGTTGTGCTGTCCTATTTTGCTTCTTGCCATGTAATCCCTCACACACTCAGCCTTTTGCATGTTGTGGCCCAGGCCTGATGTATGGTGGTCATGGTGTGTAAGAATGTCGCAGGCGGATGTTCAACAGCCTGTTGGAAGATGTTTTACAGCCCGGGCAAGCAGTATGTTGTCACAACGTGTTCAATATCACAACGCATCAAAATTTACTGCAGGCTTCCAGCACTTTCCATTCATTGTACTTTATCGCTATGGCGGCACACATTGATCCTGGCAAATAATACTTTTTATTATTGAACATTACCCCATGCACTCCATAATCAGATTTATTTCCTGTCCAGCATGTCTGCAGCGAGGCACAAGAACTGATATCTGAGAAGATATAAAGGAGAGAATTCTGCCTGATACTTGATGTGATAACATCCACTAAGATCATTTTATCTGAGAGGGAGACGATATTTACGTTTGTTGCGTTTACGTTTGTTTACGCCTGACCTTCTCTTGATGATACAGACTGACAGGTCCTCTCAGAATTATGGGGGCTGACAGCAAAACTGCCTCTCATTGGATCCCGCAGGCGCATTTTGAAACGTCTGGGCAAGGTGAAGATGGGAAAAAGGAGCTAATAAAACTACAGCTGTTGAACAGCTGTAAAAATTAGGAAAATTGCAAAATCGATCAGCAATTAATGAATCTCAAAGAGCTGATTGGACCCTTACCAGAGGCAGACATTTGTCTCTCCTCTGCAGAGCAGCACTGTATTGCACCGTTACATTTTGTTCCATTAACAAATGTGTTTTTGGAGGGAGCATTTTGTTGGAAGAGCTGATGGCAGAGCATGGAAGTGCCTAATTAGGCTGCTGTCCAGGAGGCTGTAGTGTGTGTGAGAAACGCCCCGTCTCTGGCATTTAATCTAAGCCTGTCACATCCACTTTGCCTCCCCCTCAGCCCCCAGAAGCACTCTGAGCGCACGGCTGAGGGGACACCTGAATGCATCGCTGTAATTTTCTCTTTGCGGGATCCACGGTGATATGCCTCTCACATGACACCGGCTGACGGTCCTCCGGGCTGAGCCCTGCTTTGCTCATGAAATAATGAACAAAGTACCGCGGTATGCTGGGGCCAGCGTGCTTTGGCGTGTGTACGTGAAACAGAAGTGAGAAGGAAGACACTCTGACAGGTAGAGAATCAGTTATAATTGGACAAAGCAAACAATGACTGCAACCCAATGATTATTTTTCACGCAGTTTTGTTTTGCCAAGAAGTGACAGACTTGTAAATTGAATTGTCTTCTATTGATTGCAACATATCAATGAGACATGGAAGGCAACACAAAACTACAAAGACAAACAGGGGGTGTGGCTGACAGGCGCAGAAACACAATGAGCAGCGTGATGGGGCAACGGGAGACGCTTGAAACTTGTTATTTGTCAAATCATGTTCACGTAACTGTTTGTTTTTCAGTGGTTGATTCAACCAAATTCCAAAAAATAAAAACAAAGAAGAGAAAAAAAGCGCTATCTGTTTCTGAGGTGTCTGCCCTCCTACAGAACAATGGAGGAGTTTGTGATCCTCGCAGCACCAGCATCTCTTTCCGGAATGACGGTCCACATTACTGTGAATAATCTAGAAAAACCCTTGATGCGACATCTTTCCAATGAGCCAGCAACTCACGCCGAACATCTCTCATTACTGTGACCGTGTTGCAAAGAAACAGGCACGTTGCTGTTTAGTTTTTCTTATTGCGACACTGTGGGCGCCTCAAACAGACCCGTCTCCTTTTTATCGCAGTGGTAGAAGTCCCACTTTTTGGGTGATCCAACCGTTTAACAAGAAAAAAGAAAACTGGTGTTGAATTATCTGTAAGCAACTGGTGTTGCTTCCTCCCTGACACGAGTAGTTAAAATCTGTATTTATTGATTCCAGCCTCATCATCTGTGTTCCCCCCGTTCATGTCCTGGGAGGTTGCTGCAAACATGAAGCAAAACACTTTGCGGTGTCAGGGCAGGTTTCCACGTGTTTCCCCCGGGGGGATCCCGCCGGTGTCTCTGGTGTGTGCTCCACGGTCACTGACTGCATTAACACTTGCAGGTGTAACCTATAGCGAGCCCCGTTAAGCCCGTCAGCCAGCTGCCTCCACAGTGAAGGCCGCCTCAGTGGTGCTGGGCTTTAATAGATGATAATCACAGTAGGACGTAGGAGGGCAGGCCAACACGATTTTAATAGCTTCAGATGGATGTGTCTGTTTGTACAGCAGGACAAGAAAAAGCGGCGGCGACATCAGCACCTACTCACTCTGACTCTGAGGTGACCTTCTCCATAGAAACAGGGAAATGTCATCTCAATTAGGCCAATCACTCGCTCTGTTTATGTCAAGGCTGGCCAAAGGGACGCGCTGAGGAGTTTTGACAGCTGGGTGCTAAGAGCTCAGATTGCTCCATTAGAAACAATTTGATTTGGAATTTAAAAGAATCCAAAGCTGATTCATGCCGTCTGCGGTTAAAAGCACAGGCGGAGTGAGTGGCTTGCGGCAATATCATTCATGCTTTTATGGTCTGTTTACAAGGAGAGTTTAAGTGAGGAGATTATAAATAAACGGACAGCCTTATGGTTGAAGTTTAAATATGCTTTAAATATAACAGCTTCGACTGCAGCTGAATTAATCTTGACATTTGACACCAACCCTGCTGTTTAACGCCGGATACTGAAACATCCAAACTTTCATTTAAATCATTCAGGTGCCTTGTCATTGCCTTTCTAATTTTAATTTTAATCACTGAGCTGATATATCTGCATTGTTAAATCAGAAACCTCATATACCTGTTAAACCGGATCGTTAATCAACTGGTAATCATTCCAATATTCATTTTCTCCCTGGCATGAAAAGCCTCCCAGATACTTAGATATGCACATGTGAGCGCACACGTGCACGCGCGCACAAACACACACTCTCCTGCCTCGTTCTCCCAGAAACACACAAAACACACCCAGACACGCACTGTTCAAATCAGAGCTTTGCGCCCTCACATGCCTATTAAACAACACAGAATAGTGACCTTGGTTTCGCACAGAATATGAAATAAGCCGGGCCATTATTTCGTTAATGCAGAGTACGTGTAGCCCTTCAAGCACTTTAGTTTCTGCCTTAACATTTAACCATTCTTTATTGCTTGCTGACTAGGCTCAAGACAGCAAGGTCAATTACCAAGGGTTCCCCTCAGAAGGTACTTTACCTAGCTCATCATTTTGCATATAGTCTTCAAAAGTAACCATAATGACCCTTGTAAACGCCAGACGGAGGGATTAAACAATTCCTTTTGTTTTGATACACTACTGTTTTGCGATTTTAGCCGGAGCCGGGGAATGAAATGAGGAGGGAGAGTGCTGTAAAAGGGTTTAAGATCTTACCGTATTAAAATATTCAACATGCAGCCTTGAACAGAGGGTCACTACATGAAAAATGTTATAGACCACATTATTTAAGGCTTTGGGAAAAGAATAGCCGTCTCCCCGGGGCTACATTTGGAGGAGAATATGAGGTATGTCTGCAATTCGTCCCGCAGTTTAAGTCTGAACAGAACAAAAGATTGTAAACAGCAAATACCCATGAAATTATTTGTGCAGGCCCCGTCTTAATGGCATCAGGTAACACCACACTAATCCGCCCTTACCCCTTCCCCTTCCACCTCCTCCCTGCACAAACTCTCTCGAAATCTCCCTCATAAATGTATGCATGTTTATACAAAATTACACACACACACTCACACACATACACGTTCGGCTCATAAATTTCAAACCTCGCCCTACCTCCAGTAATCATACCGGCCATGCATGAAGTGCTCTACCCCTTACTGACAGGACCTTAATCAAAGGTCACACATGAGAGGAAAAAATGCACCAGTGTAATTGTTACATGCCTAATTTAGTCGAACATTGCATAAGCTTTGGGCTGTTGTCTGCCATTGATTTATGTTATTGCAGCCCTATTGACTTTCATAACAGTATTCAGTGAGCTATTCCCCTCTAATGTTTACTGCACTGGATATGCCTATTACATCATATACAATAAATGAAATGTACTGTACCTACATGATAGGAGCCGTTGCTACTTATTGCCTAAGATAAAAATGTTTGTCTCACAGGAAGCCGAATTGCCAGAGACCCTCATGCCACAGCGGCTGCAACGTAACGTTTAGAAGAGGAATGATATTAGAGGAATTTTTCATCTATTGTCCTCTGACAACTGCATCTGGCTCCCCCCAAAGGCACTCTCTGCGTGAATTTGAAAAGCAGACTCGGCTGACATTATTTTCCCTCCTATTTGCAGACACCCCTGCACACTGGAAACTAATTAACTGGACATTTAGTTCTGTCGGAAGCCTGCAACTAAATGCCCAAAGTTGAGCTTCTCACAACTCCAAAAGAAATCATTCCTAAGCCGCGGCTAACAAAAATGTCATTTATGAAAGGGAAGGGTTTAATATGCGTTTCTGCTCACATTTAAATTTGGACCGTTCACAGCTCGCTACAACTTAATGGACTTTTAACTAAAGACAGCTTTAGAAAAGAGCGGCGTACAGTCCTTGAATTTTTAGTTTTATTTTCAGGCGTGATCTTGCAGTGCACAAAAAATATGTCTGTTCCTTCTGTGTATTATTTGGTATATTTTCATTTGATGTTAAAAAGGTTAGAAATGAACGCAGGCTTGTGCCACGGGTGAACGATAGAGCTGGGGATGAATGATGTAGAATATTGACTAAGATGCAACTTCTGGAATAAAAACGCAGCGCCATCGATTTACTATTTAAGTTCCCCATCGAACATAATGCTCCCTACCCTGACACTAAAAGGGTGAGGACTTGGAAAACAGATGGGAAGCCACTCAGGCTGAGGGCTGCCTGCTGGAAGCACTATTGAATCCTACATCTCAAACACAAATATCTGCTGTGACACCGCTAAACATAACCCTCTCGTGTTCAGCATTATATTGACAAACATCACTGGAGTCGGCCTTATTGGTCCTGGCTTCCACCGCTGCTGTTCCGGGCGTCTTTGATGAGGCCACCGTGTTAGCTCAGCCTCTGAGAAATCACTGCAAGGCGGGATGGCACCCTCTCCCCCCTCGCCCTCCCTCGCCGCTCCTGTGCCGTGCACTGCGTTTGTGTGACAAACAAATGTCCTTTTCAAAAAACTTCACACGGGCTGTAAGAGCAGAGTGACAGCGGATCTGCGGAACTGAGCCTCAGCCCTGGTAATTTGCCTCGGGCTCCGTGTGGTTTCAATCATTGTCAATCATTTAGTTTAATGCACTTCGGAAGACCGGGGAGGGCCGGTGTCACCGCTCCTCGCTGCACAGCCTCCTACCTCAGCCCTGCACAGGAAGACAAAAACAACAAACATGCACTCTAAATCACAGGCTCCTCTGAATATAATTACCATTCTCTGGGTAATTCCCCAAACCCTTGTGTTCCTCTGCCTTCACTCTCCTTAGATGTGCTCATTTGAATAGGAAGGAAAAAAATCACGCTCCTCTAATATATGATGTGTTTTCTTCCGTGGACATTATTATGGAGCCCTTACAGAATGGTTGGAGGAATAAAAACGTCATTGAACATAAAGCTCCAACATACCGTAGGGCTGCAGACACTGACTATGCTAATGAATGCTCCATGCAGCCTCATTATGAGCCGTGGAGAGGGGTCGTTTTTCTTGGCTATTTTCCTGATGAAGTATTGCTGGAGGTGGGGAAGTGGGTTGAGGTCCGCGGTGTGCCTCTTCGGAGGATTGTAAAGGAAAAAACCTTGAGAAAATGAAGAGAGAGCTATCGTTGGTTTCTGTGATTTATAAATATAAAAGGTCTTGTGTGTGTCTCCAGCAGGTACTTCTATTCACCGTTTCGGTTTAGCAGTTGGTGACAAATGAACAGCAAATTAGCTGAAGATTAAAAATCTGTGGGCATTTTATGGACATAATTGTGGCTCATGGAGTTTCCCTGCCGCTCCAGGGACCTTGTGTGGTTTTGAACATAATTCCCGTCCACTACAGAAGGAGAAAAAAGACATCCTGTTTTCCTTTTCCTTTTTTCCAATGTGATCCACATGGCCTACAAATTAGATGAGTGAGTGTACCATCTATAATTTTATGCACAAGTTATCCATATTTTTATGTAATAAGCTCATGGTCTCGAGACAAAAACTGAGCATGCCAATTAAGACACTCACTCCCAATCTTCTCCCTTTCTTCGTCTTTTTTCTCTCCCCAACCTCTTCTTCTTGTCTCCTGATTATTTCTGATGCTGCAATCACCCCGTCCTACCCCCCGTTCCCTGTCAGCATCTCAACCTCATAATTAGCCAGCATTAATTAGATGCACTGGCGTAATTGTTAATCATTGGTTACGCTGGAAACATCTTGGAGAATGAGCAGAATGCCAAGCGAGGCAGGAGGAAAACAACAGCTCGGTAGCAGGAGGGAAAGAGATGCAGAGAGAGGAGACGGTGGAAGTCTCAGAGAAAATGCAGCACAGTGCAAACAGCTTCTCTGAGACCTCAGCTTTGCTACCTTGCCCAAGGAGACGGCACGAGCGGCAGTGAGCTCGGGCCGGTAGGTAATTCATTAGCGACTCTAAGTCCTTTCTTATCACCTGATACTGCTGCTGCTCGCTCTCCGGAGGAAGGCTGCGAGAATTAAAAACAAACCCTGAGACACCAGCCCGGCTTTGGAGCAGGGAGCGAAATCGCAAACGCGCTTAACGGCCAGCGCCGCGAATGGCACCAAATGGAAAGCCGTGGCGGTAGTTTGCTTATGGAGTCCCTCTCGGCTTGCTGACACCGACCGCGCCGCTGCCCGTCCGTCTCCGATTACTGTCTAATCGAATTCGGCCTCATGTCTGGCTGCTCCCGCGGGTCTGCTCCGGCGGTCGACTCCTGTGATAAAACATAAAAACAAGACAGCGCCATTTCATTGTGGGACGAATCAAAGGGGACATCGCAGACCTGCGTGGCCTCTCTTTAGCTATCTGTCTTTCTTTGCTTCTGTTTATTAACTTGTTTGCATTCCCTCCCTGTCTGTCTCCGCCCTCCCTCTTTCTTGCTCCATCTCTCGGCACGTTGATGAAGATGGTGGCGCTCGGGTTTGCCGGCTCAGCGGCGCTTGTGTCATCTGGAGTCAGGCAGCATCCTGCAGAGGTTACGCGGCTCATTCTTTATTCTCCATGTCAACTGCCTGTAAATGTTTATAGCTTTGTGGTAAGACCTCAGCTATTCAAATTATCTTGTCACAATGCATCCCTGAGCAGGAATAAAGCCCTCCTTTATGGGAAACTGTAAACAGTCGCTGTGTGCTTCATGGGGAACAATACCCATTTATAAGAGTCCGGCAGAGGCCATGTCCAAAGGGGACAGTAAACTTTTCTCTGTTTCTTTTTTCTTTCTTTTTTTTTTCTTCCTCCAGCTTTCCCTTTTCTTCTCCTCTGCCTTTCTGCACGCCTCTGTTTTTTTTCCTGCCTTTCTCACCCCTCCTTTCCCAGGGCTTGGCTGAGATCAGGCCTCGTTTTTAATGAGAGCTGCAGCCTCAGTCTGAGCCCTCCTCTCTATGCAGCTCCATGAGCCTCGTAATCCGCCATCGATCCTTCCATGAGTTGTTGCTGTCAGCTTTCTGAAATAACAGAAAGAAAAACAAAGCGCCATTGCAATTAGCCCGTGTTATAATTGGGTGTTATTACAGTGTCGGAGCAGGACTTGGCGGAGCGTGACGCACGTCATCGCTGCCCTCGCAGCAAAGCCCCTCCGAGAGGTCGGGAGTGACACGGTGCCCTTCTTGCCAACCCACATCCTGCCCTTTTTGCCAGCTCATATCCACGAGCAGAAAGCTCTCGCTGCCACAGCTCCCAGCACAGAGCCAAGCTAGCACTCCATTTGAATGTGACTATAATCCTAATTACATATGGACAGCCACTTGGTAAAAGCTTGTCCGCTCGCTGCGTATAAACGCACAGAAATGGACTCCGCTCGGCAAAATGTTCGCTGACTTGCTTGAAACGCTCAAGGACAGGCGAGGGAGATAACCTTTCTGAGGAGCAGCAGTGTTACAATACGCCTTTCAAAGCTTTTGTCCCGTCAGTCTATCTCACCTTTGCCTAATTCACTGGACAACTTTTGATTCTTTGCTCTGCCTTCATGGTGCTGAGGTTGTACAAAGGGATGGATTTAAATAACAAAGAGAGTCGTTTAAGGAGTGAACCCCACATTCATTTTCTCAGGATAATAGCCATGCAGCCTGATACGGCAACTATCATTCATTTCTTCTCGTTTTTTTCTACTATAAATATTCTTAAATCTAGGTTTTTCAAACTGCGCAGATTTGATGTAAACAGGCACTCGGCTGCTTAACTCTTACAAGGCTATTGTTTATCACTGAACACTATCAATCAATAAAAGCCCCTTTGGGACACACTGTTCCAGCAATAAACTGTATTTCTTTTTGCTAAATTCAAAACGGGACCGAGTTTGTACTTTGCTTGAATCCCATCTCTGATTCCAGGAAAAATCATCTTCGGAATATTTGAATTACTGGGCAAAGGCAGAAGAAGACAAATGTGAGACTTCCAGGATGCAACGCCAATGAAAATAAGTAACATTTGGTACAAAAACTCACAAGTGTTATGGAGGCTTAAATGAGTCTTCACACTCCTCCTCCCTGAAGTGTATTCAGAGAATTGAATTACACCCCTCTGGAGAGAGACGGAGGAGAGAGGAGAGAGCGAAAGGAGAGAGACGGAGACAGAGAGGAGCAGAGACGGAGAGGGAAAAATGGAGTTTGCTCCGCCTTGCGAGGCGAGCAATTTGGAAGTACAATTTTCAGAGCAAACATCAGGACCATCGACTCAGATGGAGCCGAGGCTGGCACCTAAGCGGGAGTTACTGTACCGTATGTTGCCATGGCAACAACTCAACCAACTGATGATGTGAGGTAGCCTGATTGTCACAAACACGGTCACCGAGACCTGGCTGTCAAGCTGCTTGGGGAAAAGCACTCAGAGCACTTACAGGCCTATTCTTTTTCCTCAGTTTACTGTACCCTTATCCGTCCAACTGCCACATGAAGGACAGACAAGTGTGCCGTACTTTTATGCAGCGTCTGAGGCGACCTGTGTAAATCTGTGTGGGCCGTTTGAAGCAGCTCTGATTTGTAGCATCAAGTCTTCCAAGCTTTTGATGTCAGAGAAAGCAAAAGCGAGCACACTGGAGCCACACCATTAAAAAATTGTTTTCTCGACTTTTATGTGCTGATTAGGTATTCTGTGTGAAATGCCTCTCTGTTTTCTTGTTGGTAGCTATGGAGCTGCCGACCATGAAGGTGTTTAATAAAAAACGAGCAGAGCGACTGGTGATCTTTGCCTCCGCCGTCCCCGGGGGGAGGGAGGCGATGGGCAGCCGCCACCTGCCACTGGGAGCACTGCACTTTACTGGTGCCATGAAAAGACAGAGGCAGCTCTCCACAGGCCAATCAAACTATACCAACAGCTGGCCGGCTGCCCTCCTCAGCCTTGCTCGCTCTCCATCTCCCTCTCTGCCTCTCTCCGCCTCAATCTGTCCCCCTCTCTCCGCATCCTTCAGTCAAATGCACAGTCGCCCCTGCACGCGCTCGGTCCTTTCGGTGTGATGGCGCTACAGAGAGACTCTCCGTCCCCTTACTCCCTCCCTGGCGACAAATATTTACTGTGCTGCCCTGATTTATTCTGGGTTAATTAGTGAAAGTTAAATAGCTATCACAGGCATGATTCCACAAACAGACATGTGCGCGTGCACACGTGCGCGCACGACCACACTGACAACTGGCTGTCTCACATAAACTCAGTGCCAGCTCCTGACCTGCCCTCTAGCCCCAAAGGCATAATGTGGTTTATTATAGACATGTGAAGACTTAATTAGATGTGTATAATGCATGCTGTCCAGGGACTGCTTGCTGTACTGCTGTATAAAACCAGGCCGTGTATAAAAACTGGCTGTGTTAACAGCCTGCATTAGTAAATCTCTTTGTGTGTTATGTTAGCGATGAAAGGCAACTTGGTGCTAAAGCGCTGCTTGCTCCTCATTATGACAGATATATGTTGCTTTGCTAGCCAGGAGGGGAAGAGTAGGGGGAGCTGAGGATTTCACTCACACCTCTTCCTGAGCTTTTTGAATAATTGGCTTACTATAGGGTGAGGGAACCTTAACAGTATGAGAAGGTATAAGTAATGAGCATCACCATTAAACAAATACAATCTGACACACCTTTTGCTCCCGAGCGGAGAAGTCTGGTAGTGACAGCTGGTGCATCTGATTATGTGGGAAAACTTCCCTCTTCAAACTCAGCTCACAAAGAACCTCCAGGACCGCAGAGAGTCTCCGCATCTCACGGCAGAATCATTCAGCGAGGCTCAGTGCCCTGCCCTGGAGAAAGCCATAAAGATTAGCAGTTAGATTACAATCTTTACTACAAACAGTCTTTCCAAGAGTGGGAGGGTGAAAGAGCAGGCCAAAGCTGTGCCGATGAGGGAGATTAGCCCGGGCTGAAACAAGAGGGACAAAACAAATCCAGTCAAAGGAAGAGGCCGGTCGCACAAAAAGACGAGGCGAGAGACGGTGTAAAGAATGCAGGGATGCTGCTGACTCCAGGAAATATTTATGACTCACAGTGGGCATAAAACTTGAGTGAGAGCTTAGGTGAACCAAACAGAAACAAAAAGAGGAGGAGTCGATAAATCTTTACAGGTTCACAGTAATGTCAAATCCTCTGACATTTGTCACCGGCATTATTGGCCTGTTGGACAGGAATGTGACCTTGGTCGACACTGCTGACCCTGTATTTGTCTCTGTCTTCAGAACCCACACATCGTACAGAAACGCCGTAATAAAGAGCAAGGACTTATTCGAAAGAAAAAGTATTGATCCTGGAAGGGGTCGTTTTATATGTTTAATCGAGTGTCAATGAAAAGACCACAACAAACATTGTGTTAGTCCGTCTCTCAGCTCATCGAGGGTCCCTTATACGACAGCTGGGCACTGCAGTACTGAGCACACATATTCAGACAGGGGTAAATAATGCATTTCTTGGGGGTTATTTTCAGATGAGGTTAATTTACAAACCTGCCGTGAATATTTTCAGCTCCAGGAAAATGCTTTGACTCAAAATAAACTGCAGTGTCCTTGTTCGTTGTAAGTTAGCAACATGGTGGCTTACTGATGTGTTTGTAAAGAGGCTATATCATGCTTTTGGAGGTTTTCCCTTTGCTTTAGTGCGCTTTTTAGCTTTTTGGTGCATGTAAAACATCTGCAGAGTTACAACGTCCGCACCAAAGGGGGGCACTCTCTCCTACAGAAGACACTGCTCCTGAACAGCCTGCAGCGCCTCCTCCAGCCTTTTCTTCCATTACTTGTCAGTCACTATGTCACACAGCACCACCTCCAGCTAGCTGATCGTCCTCCAGCTGGGTGACCGTCCCGCCCACTGAAACTGCCTCTCTGCCTGTCATACGAAGATGCAGAAGATACGAGCAGTTTCTGTTTGATGGTGTCTTCATCTGCTCCCACCACCTGAGACCCGGTGGATCGTCTTGATTCCTTGATGGAAATATGACAGAAATGTCCCCACGACGGGAGACTGTGTGTCCATTTTAATGTCGCTACGCAAGACTGCTTTGTCAAGAGGGGCCAGTAACGGTACAAGCTGTGACGCCAACTAAAGAAGCAATGAACATTATGGGAAAAATCGTGTGTTTTGAAATCACGAGAATAAGTAACATCAGACTGTGGCTACAGTGGCAATTCTTTGGATCAATTCATTGCTGGTTTGGGTTTTTTTTATGTGATTTGTTGACAATAAAGACAATAAATACAGAATACAACCAGACCTATCCTTTGACGTCTCTAGATATCACATCAATCAGTTTGAAGTCTGAAGCACTGCAACAGTTCAAATTATGTTCATTTATGCAGTAAGTGCCCTTGCTGTGTATCCAGTAGTTACACATCCCACTCATATTCTGTGCTGCCTAACTGTACATACAGTGTGAAAATCTCATGCAAGCAATCAGCGTCTGTCAATATTGTTAGGATCATTTCCTGCCAATAGGAGCTCTGTATAACCAACAGGTTTTTCTGAATTCTTAATCTTATCTTCATGGTGGTTTTGTATTTATACCGTATGTCTTACTTCAGTTTTCTCTCTGGAATCAACACATTTCCTCTTTGTCTTTCGTGTCTTCTTCCCTCAGATTTACAAACATTCGAGTCTGTAAGCATTCATGTGCTTGGAGAATTTCAAATTGTTTCTAAGGTGACAAGAAGGATGCTTTCGTATTATCTGATAACTTAGCATGGAAAATTACCATAGTGTTTTGTCTGACTGATTTCTTTCTTCAGCAAAAAGAATTCTTCCAATCAAAATTTCTGCTTTTTAAAATTGAAATGTGCTAAATTTCTAATCAGTTGATAAAAATTGTTTTTATTATACAACAAAGGGGAGTGATCTAAAGCACAAAGCCCTTGTTTTTCACACAACACAAGTCACAAAACTCATTATTGTGGAAAATTTGAACACTATTCACTAAACAAACAACTTCATTAGGTAAAACTAAACTCAGCCGCAGAGTTGGAGCAAACAAATCTCGATGGACTGCGTGTCTGACAGCGTCGAGCCAACGTTTAATTTGTTGTCATTTTGTGTTTTAATTTCAAACGCTCACCTAATCCAAACTTCTGACTGTATGTCCCGCTCTCAAATGTGTTTACATACGGTTTCTATCATCGCAATAGTGGCTAAATGAGACAAACATGAACCCTGTGAGCACAAACAGACAAACCGTGATCATTACTTTCACAGGTGTGTGTCTATGATTACAAAAGTGTGTGTGTGTGTGTGTGTGTGTGTGCGTGCCTTATTTGTGTACGTGGCCTGAATGTGACTGTCGGCTGTTTTTGTGTGTGAGCATGCGAAAGCGAGAGCTGCACCCTTTCATTATCCTGTAAATACAGCCTGAGCCAGAGCCAGAGCCATTATTTAGCTGTGGGATAAAACAGTGAGAGCAGCTGGTGATTTTAGGGATTTACAGAACACAAGAGCGGGCTGACAGAAAGTTAGTGTCCTCATTTTAATATCTGATCATAAGGACGTGCAGTGGAGGCAACAAATGCAACTTGCATGGATTTGTCAGGTGTAATTTTGGATTCTGACCAAATAGACAGATAAAAATGGCATCGTATATTTGGATTGGCAAGTCCTCATTTGCAGAAAGCTCTCCTTCAAAAACCAGCACTTCCAATTTTACTGTTGGGCTGAAAACATTCGCTGCTCATCCTGCTGGATGCATCATCACCTTGGATCTTTGTGTCTGGCTCTTTGGAGGCAAGCGCATGTAGCCCAGTCTCATTACCTGCCTCAGACATACCAAAAGGTTACCCAGCCATTAGTCAGGCCCTTCAGTTTTGGACCCAGTTTTGGAAAAAAAAACTTTGGATTTCAGGCCACTTCACTTCGTAGTCCAATTACAGCCAACTATTTCTTCCATCCATGCCCTCTTTATGGTTCATTCCAAATCTGGTATGATAAGAGCTGAAAGTCTTTTAAAAGCCATTATATTAGTAATTGCTTTGCATGCTTGTTGACATATATATTTGGTGCACCCAGAGCCTAATTTTGCAAGATACTTAGAAAACAGGTATTTTTGCAATGCTTTGTACCACATATTAACATATCTCTGTGTTTCAACCCCTCTCTAAAAGGATGCTGGTACTATATCTCAAGCATACAGTAAGCTGTCTATGTGGATCATTTCCTGCAACATCCAGGTTATAAACTGCTAAAAAATCACCCAGATGTCACGTTGTCATGTGACTTCTTTGTGTTTCTTTCCAGAGTTACTTCTTGTCACTTTCCAACTGATGGTGGTGTTTGGATGAACACCGAAACATCTTAGTGATTGTTCTTTTTGTGATTTTAATAGTTTGTTTTAACATACAGTGAATTGTTCTTCCATTTTCAGCTATTAACACTGCACGAGAACTGGACCTTTTAATCTATAATATGCACTCGCCATATGCACTCGCCGTCACTGTTTCCTGCTCTTAAAACGTGGCAATTTGCTTCTTTCTCTGCTCACTGTAAACTGAATGTCTTTGAACTCTGAACTATTATTTATTCATTATTTTCCATCATTTTATTGACTAATGAATGGATTCAGTGATCCAATCCAATCATATTTCTGAAGCAAAATCAGCTAAAATCCTGCCTTGGGTCTTATCTGTAACAAATACCTCTACAATAATTTTAATTCTATTCATTCATTCTTTGATAATGATTGTGCTCCTTCATTACTCCTCCTGATTTTTGGGAAATTAGTCTTCCAGACCTTCTAATCTTCTAATTATTAACAGTTTTGCACCCTTTGGCTGCCATCACTGTCTTTCCCATTCAAGAGTTGCTCTTGCCCAAAGCAAAACAAGGCGCGCTGACTTTCCCCTCCTCGCCGATTAATGGAGAGACGCTGCTCCTCCCTGTGATTCCCATTGGATTAGCGACATTACGCTACTGAATGCAATTGTACTTTCGAAGGCAGTCTCTATTTTCAGGAATAAATAAACGCCCTCCGGACGGTGTCTTAAAGAATGTATTTATTTACATTTCTATGACCAGGAAACAGACCCCACACAACGCTGTGGCGTGGAGGTTTCTCGCCAAACAATCGGTCCAACGTTCTTGTTTTACCCATGAAAACAAGGTCGCACAAACAGTCGTTCATGGCTCCTCTTGGCAATCTGGTCTAAATGAAAGAACACACTCCTTCCTCCCTCCAGCATATCAAAAATATTGAGGCACCCCAAGGTCTTGTAATCTTCCCAGCTAGACAGTTTGAACATCTGCATGACAATGCAGACACACATCCATTTAATACCTAAGAGTAATTTCTCAACCACAGCCGTGTTTCAAATTTGAAAATATTTGTTTGAGGAACTTGACAGTTTTTTCCTTTCTTTTCTCTTCCATCTTTTGTTCTATTGCTATTTCTCCCTTTTCATGTACAGCCTGCTTTATTTGTCATTAGTCTGTCAGTATGTGCTGGTAGTTATCTGCGTGAATGTGCTGTGTGTCGGGCAGATTCTGGCATTAACAGAGTTTGCAGGAAAGCTCCAACTTTCATAAAATGTTTGTTTGTTCTTTTGCACGACTAAGTGGATTAATCAAGCAAAGATTAAATGCTTTTAATCAATATTAATTATTGTTGCTGATTAACATGCAGGTGCGTATTTGTCATATTTGTTCTTTGTGTTCACTTAATGCTTTATTAAAACCAAGCGAGAGAAGTTTTTCAAGCTCTTGCGGCCGCTTTGTTTCTGTTGACGTGAATATGACGTGACGGATATTGGCAAAACACCACTACCTTCAGTATTTAATCTCATCAAACGCGTTTTCATGGAAATGAAGCTGACTTTTGAAACCTCTCACGTCACTTTTTTCCACTCTAATTGGAAAAGGAAGCCATCCTCAAAACTGTTTTCAATGGACCAGACTGTCATTGTCTGTTTTGGTTTCTCTGCAGCGCCGTGATGGCTGTCTCTGAGGAGCATTGAATGAGCCGTTGATTAGATTAATAAGGCAACAGATTGAATGTGGTGATGTGTTTGGTTTACAGGTCGTTCCCAGAGCCCCTCTCCCTCTGTGGTTGCTATACGGGACTGGGCAGTAAAGCCATTTGTTGGCCGCCGAAGATCCTGATAGGTCCCCCGGGAGCCGGTGTGGTTGGCTTACTGCTCCAGCAGGCGGGCGGTCATGTTGCAATGAGATTTCCCCTCGGTTTCTCTTCTCCTTTCCTCATGCGATGCATGTCTCACCATAGCAACTTATTAAGTCTGCAAAAAACACATAAAACCCTGTGGGACAAGCTTGAATTTACCACTGACACCGACTGAGCATGGCTGGTTTACTTTGATATTTCACCAGAAGAATTGAAGTGCAAAAACTTTTAACATGGATTTCTAATATCCTGGTCTTGATATTGCCTCTCTGTTATCAAAGTCCACTGAGGCTGTGCAAAACACTATTCTATGAGATAATGGAATAATGTCTCACAGTAGCCTCCGTTCCTCATTTCTTTGCCTGTATAATCACTGATATGACATGATATAATGTGACAAATGAAAAATATCACATTTCAAACCAACCAACACCTCACATTTGTCATCGTTTCAGGAAATGCCCAAAGGGTGAAGCCACAGTGCTTACCTGAGACTGTAGCCTATTGATCTCAGCTGGCAACACTAACTGTGCTCTATTCATCCTGTTCTGGCTCACGTCTCCCACAAACAGAGCCGTCAGTCACTGCCTCGGAGTAGCGTTGGCACCACCCTTGACATTAAGCTAACAATATCATTTGTCTCTTAAGTCACTTTTCCGCAGAGTTAAAAGGGCATTCAACGGGGAATCTGCTTTTCATTTAGCCCCTAAAGATGCAGAATTAAATTTCAAGTTTAATTGAGTCATGATAAAACCTTAAGCAGAAGCAGTTTAACCCTCCTGAAGCTCCAGTTTTGCTCACAACAGCCATCTGCACCCGCTAATACATGCTGCCGTTAACACATTGCAAGTCTGTGTACTGTGTAAGCACGGTGCCTGGCGGTGTGGCATCAGTGAACGTGTATTGATGCATGTTGGGTCAAGTATCCGGCTCAAGGTCAGAGCAACAATGTCACTATGTCAGGAATCCTGATCAGCGCTTCTCTCTACCGGAGCAATATCTGGGAATAATATTGACACCTAAAACAGCTGATGAATTCATTGGGAGCTCAAAAAAAAAATCCATCTCAAATGATTTCCCCATCAGTAAAAACCAGACTGTGGGCATTAATAATTCATCTAGATTCAGAGGGAATTGATCCACAGAGATGGCAGAGTTGTGACGCTTGTTTTTGTCATGGGGGAACTGCTCCTGCACATATACACTTTTGGAGCTTGTGCACACTTTTACATATAGACATATGCATGCATGTACGCAATATAGAGATGCACATCACTGTTGATAAAACCCCTAAGCTCTGAAAAATGTGGGTTGCATAATATAAGTGGGAGAAAACAAGACGTGTATGTCTCCCACAAAGTGCTTTAAAGGCTAAACAACCACGCATTAATGTCATGATAAATTGGATCATTAAATAATGATGATGCCTCTTGAATTCCCCTATTCACAGTATCGGGTTTGCATTCACATTTCCATCCAGGATGTATTCAGCAATGTCCCATTTCTGCAGCAGTTAAACGGTGCCTCACTGTCTTGGTATCCATGGGCTTTTGCTTTGAATTGAGTTTATCCAATTATCTTGCAGGTGTGACATCACTGAAGCTGAAGAAAGCCTAGGAGGCAGAGAAAGTGCTGCCGGTTGAATGAGAGATAAGCAAATGAAAAAGATGCAAATGGAGAAAAGTTATTTTGAAAATTTTTTGAACGTCTAAGCTAATTGGTCGCTAGAGAGAAGATGCTGATGCAGTGGTTTTCGCAGCCTGCTGCAAAGCCACCCACTCCACAGCTCGCACAAAAGCTCCAAGGCGAGCATGTGAGCGCGTGCAAAACACACAAACACGCACACACGAATGCATCTGCCACGGCTCCACTAGCACCCTGCCGCGGTTACTTAACAATACTCCGTTCTGCCTGGGTTCACCATGAAACACATTAGACCTCATTGTGCTCTCGTCTTCCATATCATTTCTCTTGCCAGCCGTTTTTTGTTCGGTGCATGTTAAAAGCTGACATTAGCACGCCGAAGAGTCCTGCTTTTGTCCTTTTCATGAACCATTTCAATCTCTCACCTGCCGTTAGCCAGCGTGGCCTGTCTGCCTGAGACACATTTTCCAGCGAGGAGATGTTGAGCTGTTCTCTCCACACCCCATTAGAGACCAGAAAAGAGTCCCAATAAGCCTGGGACTCTTTGCAGAACATATGCACACTCATACTCTCTCACACACACACACACTCACAAATGCAGAGTTAGTCACAAAGTAGGCGTGCTGTTCCTTCAAAATAGTCACCATACAGTTGATAAAGATGCAATAAAATAAAGCAAAACAAAATGAGCGGAGTTATAATGAGCTGCAGAGGGAGTGGAGGACACCTGTTTGTTTATACAATCTTTCACAAACAGTGTGCGGTTAATCACCTGAGGTGCTGCTAGGGTGACGCTTATCTACATCACAATGGAGGGGTCGGCCTGCATTAAACACAGAGGACAGATGCCGTTCCATTTTGCTTTGGCTTTTCAGTCTCTGCGTCTGCTTTTTTTTTTTTTTCCCCACCGACACACAGATGCAGATGTTCTGTATTGTGCTGCACCTGCAGTTCCAGCCCAGCCTCTGCTTGCCAACCGTCAAAAAAACAACCAGACAGTATGTGTTTCACGATGAGCCGGGTAAAAAAAAAATACCTCCGCCATCAAAGATGGGAAAGAAACACATCAAAAACTATTTCAATCTTGCCTCAATTTTCTCTCAATAGTTGTCTGTAAAGCACCTCTCCTCCATCAAGAATAAAGAGAATCCTATTACATGTTTCTTTTTCTTTTTTTACTGGCTCCGTTGCCTCTGACGGCCTTTCAATAGCTGTAGTTACCACTTTATTTGCTGCCTCCATAAAGGTGACTTATAAGCTGTTATCACAAGGCCGGAAAGAAACGTCAATACAAGATTAAAAGGTGCGAGCAGAGAAAGGGACAGACTTCATTAAAGTTGATGTAAAGCTACAAACACCTATTGATATGTGTGAGACAGCCGGGGTAGCTGAGAGGTTCAGCTGAGTTTTGGCCCCTCATTGACACCTATTGACTTCCATTGATTCGCCAGATGTAGCAGGCTGATGGGGAAATTTTATTCAGTTCAAAACTGGTAAATGCAATGGTAAATGTTGGTGAGGCTTCTAAAGGACTGCGGGGACGGACTGCAGCACAGCATCCAGGGTCTGAGTTTGGCCCAGTCCTCCAACCTACATGTGCCGGCCAAAACAATCGGACTATAATTCATATTTTACATTTTTGTTGAAAGTGTTCAGTTTTGTTCCAGGGACCCTTTGGCTTTTATATACGGGGAGATCTTCTATCAATAGGCAGAATCAGAAGTCGTGTGTGAAATAAGACGCAGACTTGAATAAAATAAAACAATGCACACACACACGCACGCTCACAGAAAACGTTGTACAGATACGTGGAGTGCATCCAGCCATTATTATCCAACCCCATCATCATCAGTGGTTGAAATAACATCACCATCGTCACTCACCAGTTTTTCGGTGGAAGACTGATCATCCACTGACTCATCATGAGCTTTTAACAGTTTGATGCATGAGAGACAAAAATCATTACGCAGGGTGTAATCTGTTACCAAACGCCACATCTAGCACGACGACAGCGTCAGCATCAAGCATGCATTAAGTTTTGTCAAAGTTGCATAATGGTTGGTTCTGTCGTATCTTAATTCTAAATCTATTTTTATTCTACCTCACCTACCTCATGACAGCTTGGTGAAATGTGTGTTTTGCGACATATGTGACATCAAATGTGCCTTACAGGATCACAGGCTATCCATCTATTTAACAGAGATTGGCTGAAAAAGTTTGCACTGAATTTCCTGATAATGACGATGAACTTTGACAAAAACAAAAACTAACTAACTAACTAACAAACAAAACTCGTGTTCGATCTGATGCATCGCTTAACTTCAGCAAGTTTCAAGAGCCTGCCAAAAGATTTTCATCAAATAATTGGAAAACAATTGGTAGCTTGAACAGCAGAAAAAAAGAAAAAAAACAACAACACTACAGCATAATTTGCCAAATGGTTTGCTCTAACGTGTATTTGATTTGCAGTTTCTGAAATATGCAAAATCGCCATTCTGTGTTCTTACTGACAACACAATCCATGAAAAGACCAGAACACAGCAGGTTGATCATATCAAGATGTGTCATCTGTGTAGCCAGAGTCTCATGTACTGTTCCTTATTCTCAGCCACATTAATGAGCCACGTTGTTGCACTATGTGTCGTACTCCTCCTTTGCTTTGGTCTTTTCATGGGATTTGTGGACAATAACAGAAACAAGATAATAAAATAGAACATTGTTGGCCTTATATTTCAACACAAGTTTGGCAAAGTAGAACTACTTTGTTAAGGTTAGGAAAACATTTTCCACAAGATTAAAAGAGACCATTGTTGATTTTAAGCAAAAAGCAGGATGTGAACACAGCCTCTAGTGTTGAAGTAACACAGTTTGAACTCCCAAAAAGCCACCGCGACCTCCTCCTGAAGAGGTTTTGTAGTTTTAAACCAACACCGCACTACTTCTGCCTCTACCACTGAGAGAGGGCAATCATTATTCGCAAAACAGCGAGAGGCCGCTTGTCAGGAAAACATGAAAATAGGTCATTTCAGACGTTTGACCAAGCAGATGTGCTGTTTCTCTGGTGAGGATGGTTACCATAAAAAAAAAAAAGAACTTAGCATGTCTCTGTTCTGCTGGTCGTAACACGCAACAAGAAACATATCATAGAAAAACACTGCTGCTTCTGCCGCTGCTTCTGTGGCTGATTACTCGCTTGATGCAGTTTCATAACGTATCACGCTGCTCGGGTCTAGTTTGGCCATCAGCTCCTGACGATATAGCGAAGGCTGTATCAGGTGAAAGAGTTCATTAGAGCGGCAAGCTGGGGTCCACAACAAGCAGCCTCTTCACATGGAATAGCAGAGCTTAGCCTTCAGCTGCGACCTCTCCCATCCAACATGCAGAGATAATACGGCAGCACAGAAACTCAAGGCGAACCGCGCTCACGCAGAGGCGCACACTTTAGCCAAGGCAGAAAGTTTAACAAGTAGCGCATAACAACCTTGCCTCGCAACACACTGCCCCCAAACTTGCTTCTATACCCACAACTCTTTGTGCCGCTCAAATGTTTTATTTTATTTATGAATATTTCCAAAGGTCAAAGCTTCAAAAGTTTGGAAATGGTTGAAAGGAATATGAAGAGCTAAGGTCAAGGTTAGGGGTGTAATGAAGGCAGAAAACAAAATCTCAGCGCACATATTTTACTCTCTGTGCATGCTGATGATTTTTGCCCTCCACCAACCCTTCAAGCAGAGCAGAGCATGCACTCTATCTCTCCTTCACATGAGCACGGAAAACAAATGTACACCTGTGTAGCAGGTGTACAACAGAGCCCGACCACACGATCGCACCCCTAATCTCAGTTAGAAAGAGTTTAGCTGAGAAACAGCGTGAGCACAGATATAGAGCAGCAGCCCGTTCAAAATTCACCTAGACTGACGCGTGTCCTGATATAACCTAGAAACAGCCTCTTGGCTGCCATCTGCTCTGCATGGGGATCATTTATGCATTGTTTGCTATTTTGCCAATAGAATGAACTGCCTCGAACACAAACATTATTCTTTAATCTCTTAGGTAAATTGGGCGCTCTCAAATTGGGTTTCATACTACGCAATGAGGTTGAGAAAAGCCAGAGAAGATTTAATCTTTTACCACCACCAGATGTTCTTTGCAGGTTGCATCACACGTGCACATTGGTCTTTTCTCTCCGCCCGTTTATCTTGTCGTGTTCTCTTAAAAAAAACAATCTCAACTTGGGTTTAAAAAAAAAAAAAAACACTTTCACCACATCACTCACAGGCCTTTAATGTATCGCCCCCGAAAGTTTAGATTTCACTGCTGATTTGTTCTAACGGCGTCTTCAGTTCTGTCTTTGGAAAAGCAACAACAAATCAACAACCCCATCAGAGGCTCTGCTCTGATGGTCAACTTGTAATTCCTCACACATAGCTTTTGCTTTTGTGTAATTTAGTGAGATGCGAGGGTTTTCCTCCCACTGGGACTGACATGCTAAAAATGTATGAGCTGAATTCATATTGGCTCTTGGGATAAGTGTCCATTAAATGAAATGTGTTCGCTTTTCTCTTCAGATTCTGTGCCTTGCAACAAATAACACAGCCTGTTTTAACTAGTTACGGCAGAAGCCTTGAGTGTCTGACTCTATCGAGCCTTCCTCCTGTCCTTGTTCTACTTGTCTGCCTCCACCAAATGGGTAATGGATTTCGAGCAAAATACCAGCCAAGAAAACTGGCCAACCAATCAAAACGTTGCCCAGCAGCACATCCACCATCTCCAGTGATGACAGTAGGAGCATTTGAGCTCAAGTATGAAAGATGGCGTCGGCTTCTTTTTAGCTGTGCTTGCCATTAACCAGGTAAGCTAAGAACTTTGAACCTCCGTGTCAAAACGGCTATAATTACTCTGTTAGATGTCAAGCTTAACGGCATAATTACTAGAAAATTTGACTGTGCTTTCTCAAAAACACCGTCTTGATTATACATCCAGTCAAGGAACAAGCTGAGGGCCCTGACATTTTTGTGAACAACTGCATTGCAATCCAGCAATGAAGAAACCACTTTTTATGGACTCGTGTTCCTCGATAGTAATTCGCTCCAGCCCGGTGGGAAATCCGTATGAAAAGCCTTTGCACAAACTCAGTCTTTTCAATTTGAATGGCACAGCAGACGGAAACCAAGCATTAAAAGAACAAAATGTTGTTTTGATACACACTGAAGAACACCTTCAAGAGCGGATTTTCAACACTCACCAGCGCGACTGCTGCTGCTCCGAGAACACCACTTCTAAAGCTATAATAGCCGCTAATGCTGTGCACCGTGGTCATGTTACCAGGCTGTCACAGGGCTCACGCGTGGACACAGTCACACTCACAGTTCACACCAGCATCCCTAAGAATTACAACGCTGCTGGAGGACTCTGCGTCTTGTGCTTTACGTCCGGTGCCAGTGTTCAATACCAGTGGCTGTGGTTGTGGATGGTGAGGCTTTTGTGCAGTTGGTCGGTCATCACTGACCTGCAACTAATGTTTGCCTTTTTTTTTTCGCGTTTTAGTCAAATAAACCATGCTGTAACAATGATTCTTCTTTTCCTAATCACGCCATCGTCACCACTGGATGTAATCCAGGGTTTGCAGAATTGTCCAATACTGACCTTTTTCTCTCCGGTGTGCGTGGAAGCCCCGACGTGATCACTCCCGACTAATTTTAGAATTTGGTTGAATGTCGACCAGATCGATTGTTGCCTGACTTGCACTTTGAGGGGGGGTCACGACACCTGATTAACTGCCTGAATGATCAATAATCTGGCTGTTGGATTTCTGGCATGTCAAAAAAACACTCCGGTTGGCTGCTTTGCAGTCTGAGCAGTTCCACAGTCTGATTCCCCGCATGGCTGCTGTCAAAAGATCTGTTAGAAACTGTGGTTAGCTTGTTTTGATATTATTGGAGCAATATTTTACATGTTGCAGCTAGAAAAAAAGTCTTGACTGAGATGGTGCTGTGATATAAAACTGACCCTGACCATACTGTCTGCATCTTTTAGCCATCTGCGGATCCATTCCTTCTTTTTTCTTGTACAAACTTTGTTGCTGTCTGTTCACAGTAGAATTGCACAAAGGAAAACTTCTCTGCTTTTGTCACATGTGTTGAGGGCGCGGCTGTCTTGTCTGAATAAACTTTATTGGAATTGTAAGTGGACAAAGCTGGCCAGGGATTCCAGGCTTACGGTGTGAGCAGCAATTGCTCTGTCATAAAAATCGGCAGACATTTAGAAGATTCTAGCAGGACAATTAAAAGTGTAGGCCGAGCATAACTTAACACAGTCACACCTGCTTTAGAAGTGCTGTTGCACCTGGAGGAAACACACGAAGACAGGAAAAGAACATGCATATAGAAAGGTCACAACCTGGATCCAGGAACACGTTTCTCGTGCCAGCTATTACCTACTTCCTGAAACTGTCTTCCTGTGCTATGCTTGCAGGTTGCCATTAAAAGCAGTAAAGGTAGTGGTGTGTTACATTACCACCAGAACAGTTGTAGGTCTTGCTCAACAGCCCTTCTCTTCATTAAAAGTTAGTTAATTGACGGTGAACTGGATCTACTTGTGAAGAAGTAATGAGCTGGGAGGGAAGGTCAGGTTGAGTGAATCGGCACTGAACTCGCTTGCTAATTACTATAAAAGGAAATCAGGAAAATTCCAGTCAACTCGGAGAAAGAAGCAGGAAAAACTGCCATTGCAATGCATCTACTGCGTAAAATGTCCCCCTTTTTTTAGACAAAAACACTTTGAGTTACGCTTATGAGCAGCATTTTTATCTGCCGCTCCATCCTCTCGCCCTCGGTCCATTTGACTGGACATGTGAATGAACAGTACGTGACTGTCTGTCCCGCCACCCTGCGGTGAACGTGTTAGCCTGCTTGCTTGAACACTTTATCATCCTCTCGTCTGTCAGCATCCTCTCTTCTAGCCCCTTTGTTTCTCCACATTTCTGCTCTCCCGTTTTTTTTTTCTTCTTTTTTCTTTTTACGTTCTGGCCAGTCTCCACGCATCCCTTCTGCATCTCTCTCCCCCCTCTCTCCTATCGCTGCTTTATCTCGTCCATCTCTGCAGCTGTCCCTCTCCTTCCTCTCTCCCTGCCCTCCCATCTGCTGATCATGCCCTGATAACTCTGCAGAGGAAGGCTCTCCCCCCTCACACCCCGTCCCTCTCTCCTGATGTTCCCCACTCCGTCCCCTGTCTTTCAGACTTTGCTTCAGTCGCACTCCCACTGCCTCCCTTACCGTATTTCCTTTCCTGCAGCCTCAGTCCACTTCTTTCATCCATCACCCTCCATCTACTCACAAAACTATCCCTTCATCATTCATCTATCCATCCAGCCAACTCTTCCCCTGTTCCTCCCAACCAGTCCAGACCCTACAGCAGTGGGATCAAAATGTAGGGGAGATAGAGCATGAGCCAAGATAAGCTCTCCCCGCAGGTCACTGTCTATGTACCAGCTGATAGGAATCAATCTGCACCCCAGGATACTGCTCCTTTTGTTGTGTTTTTCCTCTCTGTTACAGGCCCCGTTGTTTTATTGTTCCTTTTACTTAAATCCTCGCCATTTTTTTTCTGAAGCACTGCCAAAAAATCATTACAGTACAATACCTTGATCCTTTTCTCCTCCTCAGTGCCATTACTGCATTTGAATTGTGTGGGGTTTTTTTTCGCTCTCTCTGTTTTATTTTATTCAGCGTACGCCACCGGGTGCTCTGTAAAGATGCTCACAAAATGTCAGACCTATCACTCAGATTTCTCATGTAAATAGACAAAAACAGCTTGAAAACCAGAACAGAGGCCCGATGTCTTGACGTCATCTTCAGGCAAGCCGCTGTTTTATTAGCTTCTGCAAGACAGTGCAGTCTCTCATTACGGGTTTCTTACATCTGCCTCTCTGAAGTGAAGCACGTTCCTGTGGTTTATTATCCATATCCTAAGATAAATGACTGTCTATTCTTAAAGATATTAAATGAGTATCTATTATCATTGTCTTCTTTTTTGGTAGATTATATTTTTTAAGTGTACCTCTATGATTTACAACCTGGTTCCTGCACTCATCACTTTACGCTGTAGGATTTGGCCGACTGTGGCGTCATTGTCTGCATTCACAACTTCATTTGTATATTTTGTGCACAAAACTTCCCTCATATACTATACATGTAATCACCTGATGCAGACCTCCAGTAGTTTTCAGCTTCATTCCTCTAAAGAGTGAGATATACTTGCCTTTTAGCTAACAACCAGCTGCATCGTGAACGTAGTTGTTCGCATACTTGCCTATGCACGTGTGTTGCTCGAGGTTACCACTAGAGGGCACACCAGAAAACTTGCATAATGTAAACAATAAACACGGCAATTAGCGATAAGTGACTCTAGCAGTATTTTCAACCGTCCGCCACTTAACGCGCACAACGAGCCAGCCCTTGCAGCAGAGTGGTAGTGATTTCTGAGGACGTGCACACCCAGCGCTCCACATGGATGTGATACACGAGGCTGCCGCTGTGCGCATGTGAACGTGTGGTGAAAAGCAAGTATTTCTCTGGCTTTAGCAGCTTCCAAGGGTTTCCACTGAGCTGAGGAAAGAGCCTTCCACTTCTTCGCTCCCTGGGCTTCGAATGGCCTGTGGAAAAACTTAAAGCCATGTTTGAATGACTAAGAGATGCACCTGCCTTATTTGAGCTAGATTTAGTCCCTTCCTTGTGCGTTTGAAGTTGTATTCCCTGTCTCTTGTGTTTTATTTCCATTTAAACTGTAACTAGTGGGCTGTCTTGGCCAGGTCTCCTTCGGAAAAGAGATTTCAATCTCGAGGGACTTTCCGATTAAATAAAGGTCAAATAAGAAAATAAGAAATTGCCGATTGAGATTGAAGGGTCAGCACTGACGTCAAATGGGTGTTGCAGTATGCTAAGATTTTGCAACACACCTGGAGGTTGTCAGGAGAGCAGTGGTGTAGATCTTAACTTGTGCCACACCAATGCCATCCACTATTTAATCCACAAAATTAAACCTAGGTGCTACACCGAGAAAAGAGTGGGCACATTAGATGGAGGGTAAGAGGTGAAGGATAAGCCACATTTTATAATTTCCACAACACAGCACTTGTTTATGTAAGAAGCTGAGTTTTACCAGCGGCAGCACACATATACTGTAATGCATCATCATAACTGCTTTTCCCTTACTGATGATATCCCATGATACCATCACGTCCACCCACTTTGTCTTCAAGCATTCGCCTTTTTTTTCGACTGTAAACACAAAAATGCCATATTGTAAGCTTATGTTTAGTTAGGTTCTCTGGTTAGCATGTTAGCAAACAGTATTTTCACATACACTTGTTATTTTTTTCACTTGATTGCTGGCTCCCTTTTTCACTAGTTGCCTCTGTGATCATCTGCTGCTGGTTTATTGGAGGCTTTAAAGCAAAAATGGAGCATGCAGCCTTCGTCAGTTACACCCCAAAGCAACGGACCACACTACACACTACTACTATAGAGATCAGAAAAGCCAGCCTTTGATTTTATCTCAGTTATGCTATTATTATCAAGTGGATTTTGTTTTCGCAAAATGCTTTCCTTCCCTTGATGCACTTGATGCATGTGATTTCTTTGCTGTGAAGCACTTTGAGCTGCATTGCTTCCGTGAAAGGTGCCGTATAAATAAAGTTTATATTAATATGTATTTGGGCAAGTTGTGAGAAATAATTAGCAATAACAGAATGTTTATCAATAGTTGAAATAACACCAAGCATCATGGTCAACAGGTGTAAGCTCCTCAACCCAAATATAAATTAATATAAATTTTAGGGCGAAGACCTATGGTTAGGCTAAAGTTAAGGTTAGGGTAAGGTTAAGTTTAGGTTATGTTTAGGGTAAGGGTTAGGATTTGGCAAGCTATGTTATGTTTATGTTTAGAGTCCAATGAATGTAAGTCTATGTAATTTCCCCAAAAATCATGGAAACGTGTGCATGCATGTGCGTGTGTGCATTTGTGCTGAACCGGCAACCCTAGCTCCAATATTCACTCTCCTTTTAGCTCCTCTTTGGTCTCCACTAACTCCTGAGGGAAATATCTGGCAACTAAATGCGAAATCCGCAATGTGGCTGAACTAGTCGCTTTGTCTGTCTGCTGTTTGATGCTGGACAGGTCTTGCACAGATGGTTTATCTGAGCCTTTTCACAGAAAACAGCTGCCTGCTGCTGCTGGAAATGACATTGGAGTGTAGAGAAATTGAACAAAACATTAAAGATTCCCTCCAGACATGTTTTATGACGTATAAAAATACTCTGCTTGGAATAATATTTCATGTCTGATTTGTCTTTTCCCATCACATCTACTCCCTTTTCCTTCATTGAAAAATCCATTTTATGAATATGCAAATATTTTTCATTTTGAAAGTTTTATTGCAGGACAACAGATGTCTCGGACTGACTGTCAGTTCTCAATGTATGTGCACTGGAGTTCTCATGCTTCCACATCACACTTGTGTGAGTTGCATATTCAACCAGGTCCAAAACTTGTGATGTTACAAAATCATGCTGATAAATACAAATCTTAAACTGAGATTTCAGGTGAGATGGAGAACTTTTCCACCTTCAGCAGATGAATGTGAAAACAACCTATGCACATGCATCATTCTGCTTCGTGAAGCTCAAACATTTAAGTGGGTGACAGTGGGCGAAACACATTTTTCGGGGCGAAGAGGGGTTTTAAAGTCGTGGGCCATAAAACCAAAACAGCGAGCTGAAAGGTGCTAAAATGCTCTATAGAGCTGACGGGAACTGCAGAGTCAGGTGCAAGCGACGCATTTCACATTATACATAGTCGTGTGACACATATAAATATAATATAATATAATGTAATATAAATATGGTGATTTTAAGTTTTTTTTTAAGTTTTTTTCAAGTTTGTAATCTCTGCATGTACGTCCCTCTGTCCATAGCTGGCTGCAGAACTGGCCTCAATCTGTCAATCTGGTGATGTTTAACCACCAAGAGTTCCTGTGAAAAAGCATTAAATAAACTGTTTTACATTGTCTTTATTTTTATTCACCATCAACGTTGAGATAAATGCACTAAACTAGCAGTATGGTGTTGCCTGGTCACCTGCACTCCTTCATCTGTGCTGTTTTCACATCAAAGACCACAATGGAAATAGGTCTTGGACATTTTTGTAGCTGTGTGTGATTTAATGTCCTCCTTCTCATAGGCTGAGGCTGTAGGACTTCATTTTTAGCCATTTGCTGATTTTGAATTAGGTTGTCTTACTTCTGGAACAGAACCAGGACCTTCTGCCTTCTCTTTGGCTCTCTCAGTGCGTGCAGTCGATCAACTGACCATGCGTTAAAACATCTTTTCTGTGGCGACGCTGTTCGGGAGCCCCAGTTAGCGGCGGATCCCCCACCTGAGAAAGGTCGCAGTAAAGGTGGATGGGAGTGGACCACACACACCTCCTGCCACAGAGAGATTTATCAAGCCAGCTTTGCTCCCCGAAACACATGGTTAATTTAGCAGCCATTACAGGTGACATCTTGATGAATAGAGAGGGCTGTTCATGCATACATAGGCAATAGGCATAAACACACACACAAACACACACACGCACAGACACCCTCATAGAAGAATAATGGTCATTTTACTGCAGTCTGCAGGAGGACAGGAGATAAAAGTTAGTGTTGGGAGAGTGATGTGTCAGGATGGTTTCATTAGCTCAGAGACAGAAGACGCCTGTCTGTGCCATCAGAGATCATTCCAGGGGAAGAAGTGATTCCTCACTGCTGGAGATGGACATGTGCGCTAACACAGGGACAAACGATCATGCTGTTTACTGTTAAGCCTAGCTGCTTATGCACAAGAATAATCCTGCCTCTGTAATCAGAGCTCCTGCTAATCAGGATTTAAGAAATTTGAAATGCTAAAAGGTGAATGTGCTACTGCACCTGCGTGCGCGCCCCCAGAGGAAACACAGCCACGAGACAACAGGCCATTGCTCATCAATCCCCTCACCCATTTATCATCATTTTCAGCCCTTAAAACTGATATGGATTGATTCGATGGAGCTGCCCTGCGCTGCTCCGAGTAGGAGGTTCCACACACACCACAAATATTTGATCACTGTCAAACATGTGTTGGCTGGGTCTGTGACAAACATACACTAAGCCACTCTACAAAGAGCTGTCTATTCAAACCAACAGATGATATAGAGATGTTCTGCCCACACATGCAGGAAGCAGTCTGCCTACGGTTGAACGGCAGCCCAGAACCAGGAGCGGATAGAGAATGTCCTTTATGAGGCAGCGACTCTGCTCATGCTCGTGTCTCTCTGCCGGCTTGGCAGGAAGAAGCACAGACATACAGTACAGACAATAGAGAAGTCTCTACAGAGATCAGCCTTCACCGCCTCACCGCCACCACTTGTCTCTCCAGTCCCTCTGCCTGCAAGGACACTGTAACCCTTTAATATACGTATTGAAAACGCAGACAAATTAATTTTGCTCTGCTTTATTGAATATCAAAAGCGCTCTCAAGGACTAGCTTAAGATGCAGTGAAAATTATACTGAGTAACTGAGATGGGAGGCCTGAGAGTACATGGCATTGTAGCATAACTCCTAATAAAGAAATAGTCACCACTTTGTCTGTATCAGCATAGTAACAATCATATCAGATCAGACAATCGCATCAGATGCAAACTTGATTTGATTACAGTCTTTCACCACTATGGGTATTTTTCTTATGCGGGCGCCGTGGAGTGGAGCAGTGTCATTACCTTCGGCGCTCATCAAGATGCACTCTGAAGGTCAGACCTGATGAATTGGAGAGACAGCTCTGTTATAGAGGGCTGCCATTATCCATGATACTGAAACAGATTATTCGCTCTCCTGAGAGAGGAGAGGAGAGGAAACACTGAAAAGGAAGGAAATAAAGGGAGAGAAGCAGACAAAGATTAAAGGGAGAGAAATAAAAATAGAAGAAGGGGGAGGCAGGAATGGAGATCCACATCAAGTGGGCTCAGACAACACCTCAGTGAAGAGTCACTGTGAGATGCTGATAGCTGATCGGTGACAAAACTCCCCTACCCACTTAAAGCTGACACCTTGGTGCAACTGTTTCTCTCCACAGCAGGCAGTCAGGGATGATATCAGTGTACCGGAGAGAAGCTAGAACACTCCCAGCCCAGTTAGAGCTGACACCAGGAAACAGTCTCCCTCCTCCGCTCCCCTCTGTCTCAACTCTCATTTTTTCTCAGCGGAGATGTCCTCTGACAGAATTCTGCGCTGAGACCACTCCACAAGGCTGTTAGCTGCAGATATCCCCTCAGGCTGGAATTTAAGGAGGGAAATGCCTGCTGGTTTGAGTGAATTAAAATGAAGTTGATCCGTAACCTTATCACCAAGCAATTTGCCAATAATCTTAAAACATGGACATCCTATTTTACCCCATACTTATATTTAAAACTGGGGCAAAAAGCACTGAGCTGAGCCAGCCAGCCTATAGGATATCCCATCCTAATAGGGGTCTTCTTGAACCCTGAGCCCATCTTCCAGTCTGTCTCTGCTTCTCTCTGCAGGCTGCAGTGATGAAGTGTTCTGCGCCTGCAGTAGTCCAGCACTGTGCCATGCATGATAAAGAGCAAGAGATTGCGGGGGAAGCCTGGGGACGGCTGTGCAACCCAGCTGCTGGTACAAAGCTGCAGGCCAGAAGCCATGCTGTAGGCCCGGAGGTGAATAAATGATTTGAATGGCAGTAAAACTCGGATGCAAATAGGCTCAGTCTGGTACATAAACACACAGTCGCATGCATGAAATGACACGCATAAACAAAAGGTGAGTGCCTGGATTTATCCGCAGATACAAAAGTAATGCTAATGCATGCGTGCACACACAAACACCCAACGCTGCATATTGTAAATTCATGTATATAGTCACCCTCCAGATCATTTACAAGAGATGAATACTGACAAAAACAGGATATTGAGGGGAAAACAGCCTGTTTTTCTTCTTCTATGACACATCACGTACATTCACACCTTAACCTCTAATGCATTACACTCATATCTGAGACACAGCGGTGAAAAGACACAGGAGGACGTGGAAGAGGCGATTTTTGGAATTTAAATGAGCACAAAAACAGAGCAAAAATACATCTTAAATCAAATTTGGACAGAATCTCGAACTAAAGTACATGTATATCCATCTCTATAGAGCCCACAGGGTTCATTTAACGCACAAAAAAACTGTGTGTGTGGATGTGGATGTGTATTACTCATGTTGTTTTTCCACAGTCACATTGTGGGGACTTGCCTTCCTTATGCGGACAAAATGCAAGCCTCATAACATAAATCATTCAGTTTTAGGGTGAAAACTTGGTTTAAGGTTAGGGTTAGAGTTAGGAGAGTGGTGCTTATGTTTATGGTTTAAGTGAATGTCCAGGAAATTAATCGAAGTCCCCAAAAGTGATGGAAAACATGAGCGTGTGTATGTGTGTGTGTGTGTATAATGCGTCTACTTCAGTCTCAAAGCTCAGAGGATTAAATTAGAGGAAGAGTGGTACTCTGTTGTGAACAGGGGAAGGGTGGACCACTTCATGGGTCACACCTCCAGACTCCATCAGCACTCCAAGCCTCATTGAGGGGAGGATCTCAAGGGTCTGGGGTGGACAGGATGACCTGCGGTTGGCCTGGGGAGCCCACTCTAAGACGGGCAGACATCACTGTACAGGTCAACCGCACTTCTCAAGGGTGTAATTAAAAAGTTAGAGGTGTGATTTCTGCTGTTGTTGCAAAAATGCAGCAGAGTATGTTGCCTGAGGCGAAAGCTGCTCAGTTTCTCTCAGAGAACGCTCACATTTTGACCATTAGAATGATTTTAATATTAACAGAAAACATATCTTAATTAAACAGGAATTCTTTATATAATTCTATTCTTTATCTGACCGTGGGTTGAGTTTGTTTTGCCTGTTCGCACAGACAATATATTTAAATTTTCTTCACATAGTGCCTCGTCATTTTTCTTCCTGCGACTACAGCCGGTTTAAGGCAGAGATATCTAAAACTTTATGACACGCAAAATGAAGCAGTGCCTTTTTATGAGCCGCCATCGCCGTTTGCATGTGTCTACGGATGGAACGAGCAGGTAAACAGAAAAAAATCTTTTTAGTTGTTTTCCTGCTTTTTTGAAAGTATTATGTTAGGGCTGGTGAGGTAGAATTATTTGGTACTTACATGAAAAAAAAACCCATTAAAGAACAGTGTGAAAAAATACAAAACAACTTTATGCAGTATATTTTTTCTTTCTGCTGTCCTATTCTGACACTCATCTCACCACCCCTCAGATTTATCTTGTCTCCCCTGAAAAAAAGGGCTGGAAAGTAGGCAAACTAAGTACATTTACTCAAGTACTGTACTTTTTCAGTATGATTTTAAGGTACTTGTACTTTACTTGAGAATTTTCTGCTTGCTCTGATTTTAATCTTCCTCTCCACCACACTTCAGAGGCAAATATTGTACTTTTTGCTCCACTACATTCATTTGGTAACAGTTACATTACAGATTCAGATCAATAATACAAAATAGAATCAACAAGTAAATTATATTATTACATCAATGAGACGTTATTGATGCCTAAGAGGAAATTCACAAGCTAGTCAGCAGTATATAAAGTCATATATCTAAATCAATTAAAATTAGCCCCACATTTACCAGCTGCAATATTAGCTGCAATAATCATAATCCAATAATACAGTATAATAGGCCTATGTATTATTCTGAAATGGGCTTTTCTGCATAATCAGTACTTTTCTGCACTGTGGAATTACTGCTTTGACTTCAGTAAAAGGTCTGAATACTTCTTCCAGTACTGCACCTGTGTGGCACATGTAGTGGTCCTCACTACATTTACATACACACAAGTATCCTGATTTTGGGTCTTTTTTAATAGTCCTGATAATTTTAGTATTAATGTCCCTGCGTAATTCAGTTTCAGAGGAACTCAGCGTCATGCAGCTTCTGCATCAGCAGGAGTGGCGCAAAGTAAGTAAGTATATATACTTAAGTACTGCACCAAAGCACAGTTCTGGGACACTTAAACTTGACTTGAGTGCCGGTATGTTCATTTTCTGCTTCTTTATATTTCTACTCCACCACTTATTTGACAGCTGTTGTTACTAGTTTTTATGCAGATGCGGACTTTTGAGACACAACTAATGATCATCGTATAAAATGTGACGCAGAGTTACATGTTAAACCACCCAATAGTATATTAAGCATTTCAAATTAGCTCCATCTCCACCAGCTACAACATTAATGGGGACTCCACCCATCTGAAATATAAAGGTCAGTACAGTGGTGATGGACAGTGCTAATCAGCCTTGAAAAACAGTTGAAGAAGGTCCTCTGTGGCTCTGAAGGAGACTTGTCAAGTCAGAATAACCCAGATGAAGCTGTGCCTGTAGACTTCAAATTTCTAATCATGTCATGATGTCATAATTTACTCAAGTAAAATTATGAACGCAGTTTGACTTGTGTTTTTACATCAAGGTACTCTTACTTAACACTTGTTCCACCACTGCTCGACATTTGAGATTGAACGCACTTTGGTTTCTAGCCAGCTGGCCTCTTGAGGAAGCACCTGCACACATGGCTGACAATGTTCGCAAACCTGGATAAGGTGTTTACAACCAGCATATCCTGGTGTCTTTCGGCTGATCCAGGTTTCAGAAACCACCATGAGGTTTACAGGTGTAAAACATAACCAGGATGCTCTTTAAAACCTGATTATTAATCAGAATACTATGTGCATGTAAATATGTTCTATGTATTATTCATCATTGAGAATTAGTACAGAGCTCCTGCAGATGGGTTTATAACACCACTGCTTACTAAGAAACTGTCTCCCTTTTCGTCTTTAGGGGGCTCAATCTGCATTGTTGTTCACATAGTCTCAGAGCCTCTTAGACCTGTTCTTGAATCTAACACTTGGATCTTAAAATGCACTCTGACTAAAACATGATGATCTTGACAATGGCGGCATGTGGCGGCAGGATCACCTTGTGGTCCAGAAGCTCCTTCGCTACTTCTAGAGCATAAGGGGAATTTAAAGTGTGACCACAGCATTAAAATATCCTTACCGCAGACATTCTGCATCAGCTGTCTGACCCTTTGCCCCAAACCAGACGGAGACACGACCTGACTCTTTCCAAACCAAAATCTTTTTCTGTTCTTCCATTGAAATGCACTGAAATGCTTTGCTGCACGCCATTCCTCTCTCGACCAACTACACACGCAACAATTGCTCTCGGCGGCCACAGAAAAACTTTGGGTTTGTTAATCAAGTTTTTTCAGGGAGAATAACAGTAATTAAGAGGATCTCATACTGCATTTATTTTCCTATCACGTTATGTAGGCAGACTTAATCCTTAAGAGAACATCTGCTAAATATTTCCCACAGGGACAGAGGGAGAGAGAGAGAGCGAAAGACAGAGAGTTAATCAAAGGAAGAGTCTAGCAATTAAGTGACAGTGAAAGTTACAGGATTGTATCTTGAATCCATTCGACTTACTTTATGCCTGAGACGAGGGCTCTAAATAGACTCTGCTGATTCTCAGGTTCAGTGATTAAGCTGGTCATGGCGCATAAGAAGACAACAGAGCAGTGTTTTTACACCGCATTTTGGCGTTCGTGTGAAACTGTACGCCACCCTGGGGAAAGTGTTGAGCGGTACAATCACTGTTTTGTTTTGGAAATCCATCCTCTGTCATGCATACAGAGATTAAATTCGAATGTTTCGTGATGTTCATCAGCTTCCCCTATGAATAATTCCAAGAAGCTTCATTCCGTCGAAGGAAATTCGTTCTGATGGGACTGAAGGTTATCCAGATGGATCCGGAGCGTGGCCTCAGTGTATGATTACATGTTTAGCTCCAATATTGATGTAATCCTCAAAGGGTATTACCCTGTAGCAGCCTACCTGTGGATATGCATCATGGGGCTTTAAATCTGCACCCAATCTCCCTCTATCTTGCCCCTGCAGCTTTTTCTATCAAGCAGCGGCAATTCGGCACGCTTCTCATGATGGGGTGCTCCTCTATTCTCCAGCTGCAGTTGGACAGCTGACCCCCTGAGCCAAGGTGCCTCTTCTAACAGGTCTGAATGTTTTATTCATTGCACCTGTAGAACACAGTAAACTGCCAGACCACAACCAAAACAAAACGGCTCAGTCACCTCAGGAGAACCACTTTCCCCGTTGCAATAAGATACCTCACATCTCTGTTGAGCTGTGAACTTATATGGATGCTCGTAAATAAGAATATTCAAATGCTTTTTTTTAACTGGTCTGTATGACTAGAAATATATTCTGATTTCTTTCCAAAACAGCCCTGCTGCTCTGCAGTCAGCCACTAAGCAAATCAGTTAGAGAAGTTTCTAGCTTTTCTAAATACTTTTTATATTTAGAGAAGAAAAATCATAATACTCTCATATATTATATCTTTTTTATTATTATTATTATTATTATTAGGTAAACCCTTGCACTGGAGAAACCAAATTTCGTCCACCTGTATACTGAATATTCAATGTGGAGAGAATGACTTGAATTCTGCCTTGTACCTTGGATATCTGGCAGGGAAACAGAGAGAGCTGTAGCCATGATGCTGCGCCCGGGATAGCCTGTGTTCCACAAACCTCTGTAACTCAATGCGCTCTCTCATTCAGCATTTCTGTCATCCGTCTTTCAGAAAAAATGAGGCATGTTCCAGGGATTTACTGTCTAACACGGATCAACATCTGCTGCAGCACCTGCTAGAAATAACCTTTGGGATTTTAAGAAATTTAGACACTTTTTCGTGAACACAGGAAGAGTCAAATGCCAGGATTTGCAAACGCAGCAGCAAAGGTACTCATGTTATGGTAACTTGGTTTCATCCACAGCCATAAAAATCGCCAAAGCTCTGTTCTTAAGTCTTTTTTTATTTTTATTTTGTAGCTTGAGCCAAATCTCTGCTGTCTAAGAATCTTCACAGCTTTTGCTCCTCTCTGTCCTGCTATTATTATTACACCCAGCCACTCGCTTCTTTTCGCGAGCTGTGATGTTCAGCCTGCAGAGGTCTATGGTTTATGAAAAAGGTGTTCATTAAAGGCCGCTAAGACACAGAAAGAGAAAAAACAGTGATATTAAATTGTTTTTCAAAAAACTACCATTCTTATCTAGACATATGAAGTGAGCCACACAACATACTGCTGAGTAAGACCCTGCTCCGAAGCTGGATTTTTAGCTATTAGCGTTGTGACAAATGTTAAAGGGGTTTTAAAAGAGCTTTTCTTGCTTCCACTTCTGCATGAACACGACGTGGAAGTTCCAGTTTGACTTTGGCTCTCTGTGCAGCTCCGGTTAGTTTAGCTTAGCATAAAGACAGGGAATAGGGGAGACTCTGGATATTAATAGTCCGGAACGTAACACATAAAAATGTAACTCGGATCTATAATATTCTCTGAACCACATACTATAAATACTCAGTTATATACTACTGTGTATTGTAGCCTATACACTCTGTAAAGTGATGTCACCTTCATGATCAAAGTGACAAGCACCAACATGCAGTCGTAGAAGCGCGAGAGGATCATAGAGACACACTGCTGCCTGTGATATTCCTGTAGCATTTCTATGATTATTCAGTCTGCGCTGCTGAAAATAGACCCTCAGACCAAGCTGCTTCATGTCTGCCAATGTAAGACTTTGTCCAGCTGCTGGTTAGCTTACCGTAGCATAAAGACTGGAAACAGTTCAAGTATCAATACATAGAACGAAGCCACATAACTTGATGTTTTTACTCCTTATTTGTTTTCATACAAATTACTCAACTTACAGCTGTTCCCTCTGTTTACAGTCTCTAGCTAGCCTAAGCTAATTAGCTGCTGAATACAGCCTTATATATACAGAACATACAGTACCTAACTCTCAGCAAGTTAGTGAAAAGTCTATTTCTCTGTTATATTGCTTTAAAACCGGTGCAGCTTTAGCTGATGCAAAGGAGAGAACGTGCCTCTTTCACTTCTCCAACCCTGATCTTTTAAGGCAATCAGTGGATTTGAGCCAGTGGAACTTTTGATCACAAAATTTATTCTGCCTCATGAAAAATGCAAGAATATCCCTCATGATCAATAACACGAGCACAACTGGATCCCAGGTGATCAGACAGAGTGCATAATACACCTTGTGTGTGACAGCCGCGTATTGTAGAATGACTGAAATTGATACAACGTCAATGTTCAGTAATCACAGAGCTCCCTGTCTCTTCTTCTTGATCATTCAGAGTGAATCAGAGTCAGTCTTTGATCAGGCTCTGGCGCTGCACCCAGGGACCAACAAAAAGAGACAGGCAGTACAGAGGAGAGGACAGACACAGCCATGTATTTACCCCTGCATTTCAATTTCACTAATGATTATTCACGTCCAGTCACTGTATAACAGCTTGGAGGAAGCCAAGTGCTGAGCCTTTATTATAGAAGATCTGAGTGAACATTATTGCTTTTGCTGCATGAAACAAACGCTTCAAGCAATTATAATGATTATCATTATCTGCTGAGAGACACGCTCGACACAAATTGGCTCTATGTCAGTAATTAAGAGATGCACCCCTTTTTTTTGGAGGGGGGGGGGGGGGGGGGGGGGGGGGGTGAAGTTTTCATGGTGCTTTTAAAATAAAAAGCCTGAGTAACGCTGTGCAGAATTGTAATATTCAACTCACGGGGAATAATTCGACCCCTTCCCTCAAAAGGTTATTTGAATGTTATCACCTTTCACAATAGCTAATTACATGTGAGAAGAAGCAAAAGGGAAATTTTGCAGTCCAATTTGAATCTTTATACTTTAAAAGGGCGATCAACACAAGAAATGTGCTGTTCAAGTCAGGTTTGAGTTGTGTAATTGTGCTTAACATTGGTCTTCTTTTCCCTAATTTCCTAATTTTTTATCTGGAAATAGCCCAGGATTGAGTGTGGCAGCCTAATTTCCTCTGCTTGTCGGGCCAAGAGAAAGTAGCTGCATTAAAGCGATGCGTCTAGACCGTCCCCATGGTTGCATCCTTCCAGTTACAGTAGCGCCACCAGCCAGTCCAGGTGTGAGTTTATGTATACATTAAATTGCACATTAATTTTTATCACCTTCCACTGCTCTCACTGGGGTGTTGCTATGACAGAATGAGGTTAGGCGCAGCATGACCGAAAGGATGGCTACAGTAAAAAAGCAATGATAGAAGAGCCGAACACCAGATGCTGTCATATTATTTGTTTACATCTGACATCCTCTCCTCTCGAACGAAAACAATCCTCTCCAAACTTTCCCTCACTTCACATGTGATGAAAACTTTGGAGAGGATTGTTTCAGAGCATTTCGAGAGTTTTGGCAAGCGGATATCTGGACTCGCCGCAATTTGCTTACGCGGCCAAAATTAGTGTTGAGGATGCCATTCTTTTTATGCTTCAAAAGTGTATGCGCACTTAGAAAAATGCAGAGAGTTCTGTCAGGGTGTTGTTTTGATTTTTCTAGTGCTTTCAACACAATCCAGCGCAGGCTTCTCCGCTCCAAACTCCAAAGACATGCTGTTTCCATTTCCCATGACACATTAGGTTTATGACTATCTATCAGCTAGACCAATATGGCACTGTACATGTGCAGCTCCTATACACATTCTCCCCAAGGTGATGTACTATCCCTGTTTCTATTTAGCTTTTGCACGGCTGACTCCCAATGCAGCCAACCTGCTTGTCTCAGACTATCTATCTATCTATCTATCTATCTATCTATCTATCTATCTATCTATCTATCTATCTATCTATCTATCTATCTATCTATCTTTCTAACTGTCTGTATTTATAAAAAAACACTTTCTAAAAAATATTATTTTAATATTATTCTATTACAAAGCAAATGCTTCACATGTTACAGGGAAACGACTGAAGATAAAGCTCCTCTAATTAGCCTACTCAGACAAATTGGAGGTCACAAGTGGAAGTGGGCGGGAAAAGTTTAATGTGATCCTCCGCCTGCAAGTGAGTATTCTTCATGCGTTTAGAGGGGAAACAGGAGCAGCACTGTAGACAAAAAGAATTACACGGCAAACATCTCACAGCACACAGGGAGGGTAGAGAAGGTGAAAAGAGGAAAGGAGAGGATTGCAAGATTGATGCGAGGTTGGAGGAGAAGAAAGACGGAGCGGAGGAGTGGGTGGGTTGGTGGGGCGGTTACCTGGGTGCAGGCGTCTGGGGAGGGAGAGAGAGTGTGAATCCATGGGATATTAGATGTCCTGACCTGGCCAGTGGAGGGCGTGAGGATGGATTGGCCACCAAGGACCAACTGAGAAAGCAAGAACAGGAGAGAGGGAGAGATGGGGTGATGGAGGTGTGGAGAAAAAGAAGGGAGTAAGGAGAATATCAATGGCCAGACAGAGACACATATGGATTTCTCTTCCGTCTCTACAGAGCCTAACTTTACAGCAGCGCAGGAGTGGATCGAATTGGGAGGGAGAGAAAAAGTGCCTGCTGATCCTCCCCAGAGAAATCAACACTTATGCATGAAAAGCTTCTTTGACTGTTAACTTTGTTTCCCTGCTCATTGTTCAATAGGATGCACTTGTTTTTTCATGTCCTTCTGTTTACAAGTCGACACAATAAAAGCAACATAAGGTGGTGACAGAAAATAATGAATACCACATAAATGATAAAAAGCCAGTCCATGCCTCAGAGTGAACTAATAATAAAAAAAGGAAATTTATGAATAAGTGTGGTTATTACAAAGTGCTGCCGTGTGACTATTTGCATAATTCCAATTATTGCACAATGACACAGTTCCTTCCTGATGTGATTTGTGCTGACTGTTAATACCATCAGCATAAACAAAGGAACATCACGTTGATTCTCAGGCTGAGCCTGTCAATGTATGCATCAGCAGCCACATCACCAAAAACTGAAATATGGCAAAACAGATGGAGAACAGTCAGGTCATGATTATGATGACGACCTTGTGATTGTTTTCTCAGATAGTGTTTCAAAAGTTAAGATCCAACACAGAATGTCTTTTAAGATTTTCCTAGAAATCCTTAAAGTGCTCAGAAGATAAATAAGTACATAAATAAATGCAAGTTACAGTTCTGTGACAACTGGGCAAACTCCATCTGCAGATGAAGATCACATGACATGATCCAGAATAACTGCTTATTTTTCCAGGAATTAAGGCTGAGCATGAACTAAACACAGGGTCCATGGAGTTCCTGTTTTGGAGGAAGATTGTGTGATATGGTCAAAGCTCCAGAACAGAGACTCAGTGTACCTTGAAGTGATAGAAACTTTCTTCAGAAACTGTTTCCAAGGTGAACAATGAACTTGGAAAAAAGCACAGAATAGAAGAAAAAGCAGAATAGGATGAAATAGAGCAGAAGAAAGCAAAATTGAACCGAACATGAAATAATCTCACCTGATCTATTTGGTAGCTGTTTTTGCTGCTTTTGATCAGATTATGATGAAGATCATGTGCAAATTGAAAGCTCCAGGACACGGAATAGAATAGTTCAAAAGTTTATTGATTAAGGGTCAGTCTACCAAAATGTTCCTATACCCCATGGTATCATTGAAAAAGCTGAGATTTGATGTCTGCACTGAAAATATCTGCCGCTGCCTCAGTGGCTGCTCAAAGCACCAAAAAACAACATCTGAAAACTTGTCTAATTAGGGGCCAGAATGTTGTGGCCATTCTGTTTACAATAAATGTAATCATGTATGAATTATTAAGGAATTATTCTATTTATACATGAAGTAGAGTTGCTATATAATTTCCTTTTATTGCCCACGACCGAGAGGCTTAACTGTTTAATTAGTCAGGTGACTGAAAGGCTCTACTGTATAGCTATGACTGCTGGTGAGTCGGATTGTGATTTGGGGAAATGACCCTTTGAGCTTTATCTATTCAGCATAGAACAGAACAGAACAGAATGGGATAGAATAGAGTGATGGCCTTTGATCCCCCTACAGGGGGGTCGCCTGTGAAGAAGATAATGAGTAAATCAATAGTGCTGGTTGTAAAACTCAAGCTAAGTCATGCCTGCTCAGTTGGGGGTAAGCTGTGTCTTACCGTCAGCCTTCCAGCACCAACTGAAACATAACTGCGATGTGTTACACGTGCATGTGTCAGTGTGAGCTTCTCCGCTTATGTCACCGTGTGAATCCTAATACGGGGTGTGTGTTTCCGGAGAGGGATGTGGAAGGCACTCAGATGAGAGGAGCGGGTATGCGCGAGTGCTTCACCTGCCACATCCCCGCTGACATAAAGTCCTCTGTGACGGGGAAAGAAGTGGAGAGGGGGGTTCAAATGAAGCCACAGCGCTCTGCTGTGGTAGCCTCGCACGCACACGGCAGCTATTCTTCCCGCTGCGGATCTCGAGTGTGAAAACAATGTTCAACTGCGATTCCAGCCACATAACAACTGTGCAGCGTTTTGGAAAATACATTTATTTGCATGCAAAGATGAACACATGGATGTCTTTACGGTACATTATATATTGTTATTTATAACCTGTTCTTTAGAGAGTGTTAGCAGTGCTCTTTGGACAGAGTCAAGCAGCTGCCCCCCTCCCCTTCTTTCCAGTCTTTATGCTAAGCTAAGGTAGCAAAAGAGAGTGAGATTGATACCACTCTCTTTTGCTACCTTAGCTTAGCATAAAGACTGTATTTGATGATGCTGTTGGGAGAAAAACGCTGATTTTTATCAGAGCTACACTCAAACCTTTATTTGTGTGCACTAGATTAGCAGCCTGGGTTCGAACCTGTAACCCTGTACACTAACCCAGAAACACGTTTTATATGTGTGCAGCAACATTCGTCATCAAGCTCAAATCACTCCTAAGCAGCGTACACCGAGCTCCAGATCGAACGCAATCATTTGCTCTGAATTTTATCAGCGAGAGGTCAGCGAGGGGGTACGGTGGGAACATGCTATTTACCCCTTGTTATGCCGCAAGATGAATGCGTCCATTTCAGTTGCTGGACGCTGGACGCTGCACACAAAAAAATAATTGTAACAATTTGACATGATTGGTCATGTTCTTTATTACTCATGCCATCTGCGTGCTCCACACAGCCAAAGCAATGATTTACTGTGTTAAGCTCTTAATTGCCAGCAAACAAGAGCACTGAGCAGATTAAAATGCACGGCACAGAAATACTTCAGGTGTTTAAGGGACTGTATATGCTGCTGAGAGACTGTGTAATTTGCAAAACTTACTAAGCACAACAATACTAGCTAACCTCATCAGCTGAGGGAGCAGCGTATACTGGAGCTCCGTGAATGATTGCTTGTGCATTTAATATTTTTTTGCCGTTTGATCATTTAGTCTGTTTGATATTTCATTCATGTGAAATCTAGTTTAGTGAAATACTGTTCCAGTTCCCTGAGGGGAAAGGTGCTTTATTGTTTCGTTCACATGAAAAAAAAAAAAAGAGCACGTTTTGTTTCTTATTCAGTTACGGTTGAGCTATTCTGTCATTTATTTTATACCTTTTATTTTATATCTTGTATCAAAACATGTCCTGACATACACCACGCTTTCCCATCCCTGCTCATATCCAACCCATGAAAAATGCATCCCGAACCATGATTTCTACTTTTGACCCACTTTATATCAGGCAAGAAACGTGAGCGAACTGCGTACGTTCCTGCCATATGCTATTCTTGTTATCTGTTCGCATCAAAGACTTGTCCAGTAAGAATACTTTAAGGATGTTAATATTTCACAGTCTCACAATTCCTGTAATGGCCCTTGTACAAGAGGAGAGGAGAGGAGACCTTGGGTTGGTTATATATTCAGGACGGAGCCTTGCTCTAATCCACATACACTCCAGCTCTGTCCCCCATGTGTGCCCTGCCCTTAAGAAGACAAACAATGGATATCCTTCACTCTCCTCCAGATCACCTCTTTCAACACATTATCCTTCATCTATTGGTCTTATTCCCTCTCTGTCTTCATCCCTGCCATACACACATTTAGCTGTACATTTTCATGTAAAGCAGAGAGACCCATCAATAATAAAAAAAAAAAAAAATAGCAGAAAAACAGCCACATGAAAAAGATTTCATGCCAAAAAAAAAAAGAGCCTGGATCACTTTGTGTTTGTGTAAGAGGGATTTTTAGTTAAGCCCAATTTAACAGTCAGTGAGTTTAAGCAAAGGTGCTCCACACTTTCTATTCTGCAGCATAAACACTCAATATATGCTAAGCCTCATTCTCTTGGTGTGCATAATGCTGCCTGGATCTCAGCAAGCTCCCGTGGACCCGCACACATGGCCCCATCCTCCTTACTCCTTCTGCCAATAGCTGCCAAGGAAAATCAATACGTCAATGCACATCGCAAATGTTGGGTCTTGACTTTGCAAGGTAATGTCTGCTTGTCTCTGCAATTTTGCTCTGTGTGCAACAGAAAAAAAAAACCAAAACAAAAACTGTTTCTTCACTCTCCCACGGACACTGGGTGATGAAAACCATAAACATCGCAGGTATTCAGTGTTGTTTTCTGGCCTTGAATATGACAGGGACATGCTCTGTCTCTGTTCATCCTTCACATACTCAACAGTGACTGCTGTGCACTTCTGAAACTTCACTTTCACTTTGCTGTCTCTATAGTCTGACACCCACAGAGCTTGTGATCGGGAGTAGAGCGCGGCACGAGTAGAATCTATCTGTTTATGTATCCATTAGCAGAATTCTCACTCTTTCGCTTCTTGTAGAAAAAGATTCGGGCTGATTTAAAATGGGAACCACAGCCCTGAGACCACAGTGTATCCAGGCTTCATCCCAAGGCCCCGCACTATTTAAGTGTGTTGCTGAGAGGAGTGGGAGGGAAATGCCGAGGAGGAGAAGCCGGGCTCAGCACTAAGAGCCCAGAGACCCCTGTCTCTCCGAGAGATCGGTTCTACCCTGAAAACTTTATCTACGCTTAATCCCGTCTCATAGGGACACACACCCACACGGGCACATACAAATGTGAGCGCGCAAACACACGTGCAGCTGAATTATGCATACACACACGCCGAGTGCGTGTTGCACGTAATCACGGCAGCTGCAGGCGCACTCTATCTTCTGCGGTAGGACTTGTGCTGATGAGTTTTTGGACGACTTGCTAAATGAGGAATAATGATATTTTTCACACTTAAGACAATTTTCTTATTATGCACTAGTTCCAACATGCATATCACAGCTGAGTTGGCAAAGGGCTTGATCGCTTGCCAAAAGCTGATGTTGAAAGGAGTCTTTTGCAAAACATATGAACCCTCTCCCAGCAGAGTTGTTTCACAGTACAAAGTGTGTGACAGACGAGTAAAGCTGGAACACTCTGAAGCATCTTCAAGAGTGAGGCTGCCCTACCTTAATATCTGAATATGCATGAGATTTCAAATTAGCAAGCCATTTTTTCCTTTTTTTTTTTTGCAGTTCAAATACACACGCGCTGCCTCTTCAGTTGTCACACACTGTGCACGTATCTGACAATAAAGAGTTCACAAAAACTTTCAACCGCTCTCAGTTTTCATATTTTATTTAGATATAATTTTCTGTCATCAAGCGCAGAGAGCACTAAGCGAGTTTGATGTGGGGTTTTTTGAGGGAGGTTTCATGAATAGGGGCACCAGGGAGAGACCAAACAACCCTGTCAGACCCCGACAGTGTCTGAAACCCATCAAGGTTGCTTTCTCTCTGGGGATTGTTTGTCGCAGCCTCTCTCACTGCCTTGTTCTGTTTTGATCCAGGCTTAGCCCTGAACAGCTTTTTGGATGATCAGTGATTTTGCTGCAAAAGGTGACTTATGAATAATAATGTTTTCAAGTGAGGTAAATTAATTCTTTGGCGCCGCGTCAATACCTGCACTTGGAATAAACACAACATTGACATGTCTCCAATTTTAGGTGAAATTACCATAAAGGAAACTGCTGTTGCTGTTTAAAACGATTGCTAGATACTCCTGCTGGCACTGGCGTGACTCCTAGATGTGTCATTCACATTAAAAGAAACAGAAGTCTATCCTTGACGGTCGCTGCATTCATCAATTTTCGGTCACTAGGGAGCTTATAAACGCCAAAACAAGGTGACACACACGCAGCCCTACAGTGCCTACTTACATGTGTATCTGGTCGCATGACAACTGTAAATCATCCTCTTTATCTGGCCAGGTAACGTTCCCTGTCAGGGAAGATAGTGTATCATAGTTTAATCAGGTTGTTATTTAATCATGAGTATTCAAAGTTATTGAGAAAAGTTTTTTGGGGATTAAATATATAGAAATTATGTTCTCAACTGGATGGATGATGGCTAAATTAATGATCCCAAAGACACTGTAACAGATTAACCTCCATGTACGACACAACTGAACACATAGATACTGCACAACAGATACACACAGGATGTTGCCTTTCCCAACCGCACTTCATGTACCAATTGCTGAGTCTCTGCTGCATTGTATCATATTATACTCTGTAACTTTGCTTGGTTATATTGAATATTAATTCTGACATAACACCCACAGTAGTAACATTACAGTGACAGATCTTTCCCATTGTTTTGATAGACGTTGATTTGTGACGGTTAAATGCTTCGCATTGTGGTGGAAGTAAATGTATATCAATCTAAGACTCTGTAATAGAGGAAGTCTTGGGAAATTTGCATTCACATCATCGATTCACATTATACAGAAGTGCAACTGTAACTTTGTGGTGCACAGCCCAGTAGACTAGAAGCCCTGCTCCAACCCCATTAGAGTCTCCCAGTGTGAAAACAAAAGTTTGATTCTACAATTTCCTCCAGGCTCATATTCCTAAAAAGTAATTTGACACCACTGGGTCAGAGGGGGAAAAAAAAGGGAAAATGGGTCCTTTCACCGCTGAATTCCACTAATTGCTCTCAGGTAAGGACAAACTAATTAATCTATAATCCATGACAGGCTGTAATTTATTGACATGAAGTCCCACACAACCTTTCCCCTCCTATCTGCCAATATAGTACACCATCCAAGTGAAGTGTTAACTGGAGACAGGAAGAAGAGAAACCAGCAATATACTCTTGGCGTCCTTTCATTTAGTTACTTGGTAAATCCTTTGTAATTCATCATACTTGGGATTAGAACTCACCTGTTACTCTGCTGTTTCATAGTCCCAGTTGTGCTGTTTTTGATTTAGTTTTGTGGGACCTTTCATTAGTGGATCGGTGGTCAGGTAGTCGGGCGGTCGGTTCACCATTTTGGTCCAGACAGAAATGTCTCAACAACTCCAGGATGGATTTGCATGAAATGTTACACAGCGATTCATAATGCTTTGGTGATCCTGTGACTTTTTCTCTGCACCATTAGGTCGACGTTTGTGGTTCAGAGTGAGATATCAGTGTGTCGCGAAGATGGTAAATGTGCTAAATTGCTAAATTATTAAAATTGATGAAGGTCAGCATGCTGTCACACAAAACTAAGATGGGGAGTAAATACACCTAACATCCATACCTATGAAACATCAGCATGCTGGCATTGTCAGTGTGAGCATGTTAGCATGGTGACAGAAGAATTTCATTCAAAGCACAGCCCTGAGTGCAGCCTCACAGAGCTGGTAACCTTCGCCTTGTGATTTTCTTTAACTTATGAAATTAAAAAATCAGTTACAGAACCTCAGGAGCCCTAAGTGACATCTTTAAAGCATGTACAAAATTCTTTGTCTATTTCTCAATAAGTCAATTGATGGAAAATTTCTGAAAAATCTATTAATCCTCATTTATCAACCACATGTGTCAAACACTCTCTGGTTTTGACGACTCAAATGTCAGGATTTGATGCTTTTACTGTGTTATTGACCAAACAAACAAAACGGACAAAACCAGACGTCACCCAGACGTCACCGTGGACTTCAGGAAATGGTGATGGACGTTTTTCACAATTTCCTGACATTTAAGATTGAAATATGAATCAGTTAATCGAAAATATATATATATATTGATTTATTAATTGCTCATGAAAATAATTGTTAGTCACAGCCCCTATTTAAAATGATAGGAAATACAAACAAGAATGCAAATTATTGGTATTTTTAACTAGTTTATTAATAGCGCCAAATTTTCAAAATAATAGATTAATTTCCTATTAATCAATTAATCAATGAATTAACTGACTAATTGCTTTAGCACTTAACTAAATTATTGAGCCAGGGACAAATACTCACTTACGATGATGCATGCTTCCAATGCTGGAGACTTTGGTCCGTCCAATTTGCATGTATCCAATTAAGATTGGTTGATATGTCTGAATCCAAACCAGGAAAATACGGTATGCCATTTAAATGTCTTTCACGTGATGTTTGGCAACTCGTACAGAAAACAATGAACTGAGGACATCGAGGCATTGACAATAAACAGTGCGGACGGGAAATACATTAGATTGTGCTCGTGTATATCCAGTGGAAGCATAAAAGGAACAATTGAGTGGCCTTCATAGCAATAGACAGTTTACAATGGCCCTGGGGGGAGATGACACACCAGGGGAGAGGAGACACAAGTGTTTTGATTAGTAATGCTAATTATCTTCAGACCGTTAGCAAAGAAGAGAGAGCATTAAGTTAAATGGCCTGCTCCGAATTCTCTTTCTTTCAGCAACATAAATAGCTAGCCGACGAATCAGATCTTCATCTCTTTCTTATTCCCTCTCCCTGCGACTCCCAGCGTATTCCTCTCCTTTGTGGAGAACAAAATGAGTCGAGATCTTGTTCATTACAATGAAACCAGACAACATTAAATTGTTTTCCTATTAAATCAGCCCTTTGTCAGACGAGACATCTTCAATACACGGCAACAATATGACAACTCAGTTCACACACACCCAGGTCTCTGCAGACCAATGAATGGATTCCAGCTCTGCTGTCACACTTAGATGATAATTATAGTATATATTGTCACAGTGGATGCATCCTGACAAAACACAAACACGCCATATGCAGATTGGCCAGTTTAACAGGCTGAGGATAAATCAACATTTAGTGTGCACCAACGCTGGGGAAATATTTATCCTGGAGGACAAACGATGTGTGTGACAAAGCAGCCATATTGGGAGAAGTAAATAAGGCAGATTAACCGCTCTGGTGTTCTGGTGATGTTGTGTTCCCAGACATGTTCTGCTAGGACAGATGGAGGCAGTGAGACATGCAACCCTCATTGTTATCATGGGCGAAGCCGCATCAGAATTAATCAAATGAGAATAAACTCAGCGTGAGGAGTGCTTGATTACTTATCGTGCAAAGACGTAAATAAGAATTAACAGGGCCCCCAGCGTGAGGCTTGACCACGGAGGACGACGAGCTTCTTTCAACCTCTTTGAAATCACCAGCAAAAAGAAAATATTTTATCTGGTTCGAGTTTTCTTTTTTTTCTCTTTTTTTTGGGGGGGAATATTATCATTCAGGTCTGCGAAGCCTTTTCCCTCTCGTCTCAGCGTCGTCACACTCCCGCACAGGTGTTTTTAAACCCCTCTGCCACTGCTCACTCTAACTCCCTGATCATACTCTGTCAACAAAATTGTGTGCTTCTCTTTTTTTTCTGTCAGACAAGACAGTCTGATATTGATGTCAATCCGCTGGTAAGGTCTAGCCAGTCGAATGAAAGGTCAGAAAACAGACTCTATATTCCTTTTCAGTAGCAGCACCGCAAGTCACCCACATGTAATACTGTGTGCTGCATTATCAATCTTGATGAAAGAACGCGGGGCAATCTTTCATCTAACCTAACTGAGAAATGTCATTGCTTTCACTTGGACCTTGCCCGTGGTTGGAGCTGTTTATGTTTGTTGTGTCTTAGAAATCATGAGCTGTAAAGCAGCGTGTTCTTTGAGAGATTATCAAAAATTTAAAGCTTTAAAAATGATCCAGTGACACTCGCTTTTTAAGCATTCGCGGTGCATGACTTTGATTGGCTGACATTGATTAGCTTTTTGGACTGCGAGAAATGATAAAAACATCACGCTGTTGCTAAGCGAGTATCATATATTTCCCATAAGAAATAATGTGCGCGCAGTCTTTCAAGCTCAAACAGCATTTACCTCCTGGCAAAGATCAGACTGAGACACTGAGACACAGATCAGTGGAGGAGTCTCTGGGGAAAACTCACTCTTCATCTCACTCTCAATAATAATAAAGCATGCATGCTTACAGACTTGGATATGTAGAGGTACCGCACGATTGTTTTTCTCTTCGTTTCTTTTGTCGTTTTTCATCTTCTTTCCCACATATACTATATTTACGGGCATATGTTTATTTATATACAATGTATACATTACCAGTATGTGTTTCTCTGCTTATTTGCACTGCATAATCAATGTGAAAGGGCTCAGAGACATTGCAATTACAATCATTATTACCATAAAATCAATCTCTGTGTATATTCACACACCAGAAGGACCCATCTAATTGAATCTATTTCCTTTGCAGATGATGGATTCACCTTCTGTCATGGTGGATGTTGTCTGATTTCCATGCTGTGGAAATACGGTTTTATTTTCTGGCTTATCTCAGCTGCCTCTACCTCATCTCCTCTTGGTTCCCTCAGCATTACTCTCTCTCTCTCTCTCTCTGAGTATCTGACTAGCATTACCACCACCAGCAGAGAAATGATGGTAATTGGCCATTTTGGGCTTGGACAGCTGCTAACATGAAAGCGAAAGTGGCTTCAGCTTGGAGTGCTGGGCTCTAACCTATTCAACAGTTTTCCCCCTCATAAGCAGGATGCCTCTTTTCCCTCACATAATCTGTCCTCTCGATAAGCACACATAAATAAATGGATGTGCGCACAGGTAAGCTGGATAATATAGGACACAAAAACACGCATGAACATTGGGTCTGCTGATTTTACCTTGTCTTGACTGATTGGAACTGAGGGCTGAGACAGACGTATGTCTCCAATATAGAGATTAAAAAGCTTCTTATCTTGCCTCTGAAGGCCTTTAAGCAAGGACGATGTGCTTCACTGAATAATAAATGAGAAAGTTCCACTTGACTTGTAGCTTTTAATTTAAACCAAGCCATTACCTAACTTGTATCAATTAGGCATCCTCGGATTCTATGGGATTGGCCGGCAAAAGTGTGAGATCATGCTTTTCTTCTTCTTCTACTTCTTTGACTGAGGCTCTTTGCAAATGTGTGAAGCAAATGAAATCATCTCACAGTGTTACAGTGGAAAATCATGAAATTGAATAGAGTGATTCCGCTATTCTGCAGAACATCCCGAGGCTCAGTACCTTGTAACAGAGATCCAATCGATGCCTGTAGCTTTAATCACATCTAACTTTAATGCTAGCCACATCTCCGAGGTCTAATTCTTTACTTTCACACCAAATTACTTTTTAGCCCAAGGCACATTTTTTTTCAAAAAATGTATCTGTGGTCACAGCTTCTGCAGTACGACCATGGTCCATTGATTGACACAGAGCTAAAGGCTGAGTCCCAGTGGTGAGGATTCCTTGCAGCACATATATGGCTCGCTCTTTCTATGGAATTACTGCACATGTAACTACACCTTCATTACGGAGAAAGGAGCCTGAAGCCTACGGATACCTCCGTCATTAATACTGGGCCTAAATTGAGACCAAGACCAGTGCAGGGCTCAATCACAGCCCTTTATCAGGTTTGGTAGCAGTCTCTTATTGAACCTATGTAACAGCAACCCATAATTCAATGAGAGACTGCACTCAACCTCGGAACAGTAGTAGTTAATTAAAATTCTCATAGCAAATTTGGTCAATTTCATTTCATCATTTTAGATCCGTTCCTCCGGTTTCACTCTATCAGTTTGATTCCCCTGAAACCTGCATTTGCCTGTGTGGTATTACTCCCGAAATAGACAATATTCTCAAATGTACGCCATATCTGATTTTTAATAATCAAGGATTGTCTCGTAATGCACTATTCCACTGGCAAGATGCATGTTTGTCCTGTGAAAGAGCCAGAGTGCCATCATGTGGCAGAGGCCCTTAACTACAGACTGATGCGCAGGAGGTTTCATACACAACTTAAAGTATTAACATGTAGCATGACAGCATGTTTAGGTGACAGGCAGCCTCCTCTGCAGACATTCCTTTGTGAATTTTGTGTTTAAAGACATGCATCAAATTTGATATGTGGAAAAAATAGCCATTCAGGCCCCGCTGGTGAATAAATTAAGAGAAGTGTTTCAGCTGGTTCCTCTAGATGTCTCTCTTCGCCTGAGTGCATTTCTGCTTTTGGATTTTTGACAATTCTGACAACCTCTACATGCTCTTACATCACCCTGGCAGAGAAGATCTTAGTGTGTGCGTTCATGTGTTGGAAAGGACGGAGACTTGTTAGAATAGCACAAGTACATTCAGACCCCAAATGCTGGTTTGGCTTAATTCTGTCGTAAAACTACCTACATGTAACACAGGTATGTAAATGTAAATAAATCAATTCAATCAGACACAGACATGCAGAAACATAAAATATACAATGAAATGGTATAAAACAATAAATATCATATAACACAAACTATGTGTTATGCAGAAATCTCATGCATGATGATGCAGGAAACAATAAAACAACTTTTTTCCACAGTGGTGCATGATAACATATAGAATGATAATAACAGTACCATTTCATTTCCTCATCTTGTTCTTCACCTTCATAGTGATAATGATCAGGTAAGATACTGTAAGGTAGTAGAACCTGAATATCTCATGGCATCGTGAGATATTCAGAATCCAAATTTTAGTCTCCACACGTTTGAAGGATTTCGATCCAGAGGAACCATATCTATGAGTTGAGCAGTATTATACCTATACTGGTCTCCATGCTCAAACGCCTGCCTGTAGTCTGGTGCCTGGCCTTTTGGCATTTATACGCATGACCTGCTGCTAAATGCTGAATCCTGTTCACTAATGTCTGACCATTTTAATGGTTTAAAATTGAAACTGAAATCACACATGTAACGTATCATCCTACTTTGTACATTCTTAAAAAGACCATGGAAATAATATTCAATGCACAGTCAGTGCTTTTGGGAAAAGATTGTTTATAATGTCAGGATTTTGCGTGAATTAATAATTTGGTTGTTAAACTTGCTCAGAATATTAAAGCACAATGTAAATTTAGAAATTCACAGCTCCCTGCTCGACAGAGGATGTGCAAGAAAAGGAATGGGAAGAGAGATGCACACTGGCCATGCGTATCCCTCCGCCTCTAACTAGGACATGGTGAAGGAGCTGTGGCGAGGACACAGAGATAGTGAGAGATGGAGGGAGGGATTATATCCAGTTATAAATAATAGGCCTAATAACGCGTCTATTGCTTCATCTCCATTTAAAACGGGGCTGCCCAATCCACTATTTTCACAGCCTAAAGCAGCACAGAGGACACTGACCAGAGACAATGGGTCAGAGGTCAACATTCATCAAGGAGATAAAGCCGACAACTCTAACAGAACTTAAGAATCAGTTAGAGGAATGCAAGTTTACTATCAATCACACCACTAATTGTGCACTATGTTGCCTTGGATCTCAACCGTTTACTCAGCAATACTGACACATTGTGCTGAGAAGACACCGGACAATCTGCAATGCTTTATCTCCTTTTGTTCCTCTCAGTTAAATATCCGTCCTCTGCTGACTCCGATCCCACCCTCTATCGCCCCGTCCCCTGGGTTTTCCCAATCAGAAGCTTCGCTCTCCAAAGAAGTGGAAGCACCCAGAAGAGCGGAAACGGTGTTTTGTGTGCCAGGCTGCTTCGCTCTCACCGCTGCTGACCCACAAACACAGCCAAGTCCGGCTCAGCCCCGGGCCTCTACGGCGAGATACAGAGGCAGATAAGCAATCACAGAGATGCAGAGGTGGGATAAACATCTGCCTGATCACACTTTTGACGCTGACATTTCCACCAAAAAAAAAAAAAACTAAAAAAACTCCCATTTAAGAATAGTTTTGACAAAAAGCAAATATTACTAAGAAAAATGACTAAGTGAACCCAAAAATGGTAATAACTTTGTTAAAACAAGAGCATTTTTGTGTTCTAAAGATGTTCTTTCTGGAGTGTTGATTCTGATTTGAATTCCTAAAAAATATGCTGTTTCCTCCCTTGCTCTAAAACAGGAAGTAGAACTGTGGTTGCCTTCCGCTCGTCTTGTTTAATGGAACCCCCCTTCCTGTTTTCAGATTCATCCTGATAATGGCTGAAAGTCCCCAGCTGAAAGCTCTGAGCACACACACACACACACACACACACACACACACACACACACACACACACACACACACACATACACACACACTCCCCTTGTCCTGTCCCTCTCATTCCTTCTCTCTCTCTCTCTCTCACTGCCTCTAAGATGGCTGCTGGACAAGTCGTTCGGTGAGGCCTTCCCATCGCCAGCAAGGTTCAGAGCTTTTTCGCACATTCCAGGTGACCCTGTGTGGGAGCCCGGGCTGATTGATTACCCCCAAACTGATTGCAGTGGAGATCAAAGTGTCTGAGACCTGCGAGGATGGGCTCAAATGTATGTGTGAGTGTGTGTGTGTGTTTAAGGGATATGCCATGTGCAGCCAGGCCAGAGAAGTATGCAGGTCAGTGCGGAGGGAATGTCAGGAATGCCAGTGTAATTCAAACTCTCTGCTACCACTGGAGGCAGCTACCACCTGGGCATATTTTATACCAAAAGTGGACAGAAATGTTAATCTGTGTTTGTGGCAGTATGCAGCGCACATTAACACGCCAGGATATAAGGAGTCATATTCTGTATGTGCTCACAGGGTCGTCAGCATCTCCCTCTAGCTGCCTTAACCCCCCATCTAAGGGCATGCAGTCACAGCTACACAGTGTTCCCAAACACCTGCACTTAAAACAAAATTTGACTGATCTCCCAGCTGTTCTCACACGAGTTACACCTCCTGAATCCAGTTCCCAGGCTTCAGTAAGCCTTTCATTTGATATCACAACATATCTGACCCCCCCTCCCTCCCCTGCTCTCCCTCCCCTGTCTGGCCGGCTTTTTCATGGCAGCCTGTTTTCACTCAGCGGCTTTGACAAAGACTGGCGAAATAATTACAGCTGGGCCGAAACTCAACAAGTGTTTGTCTCCAGTAATCTCCACCAAACCCACCAGTAGGGACCGAGTCATAGGAAGAGGAGGAAGAGGTCGATTGTTCTGAAAATGAGAGGCCAATGACATCATTTCAAAGAGCTCTGTTCAGAGCGCTCAACACTCAGGGTGAACGGGCACCAAAGTCAACTCGCTGTAATGTACACAGCTCGCCAAACGTCAACAACACTTATCATTTCAGACACAGGCCCAGCTGGGGGAGAGCCTATAAATCTCTAATCTGTCTCCCTCCCATTCATCACCCTCTTTCTCTTTTCCCCTCACGCTGTCTGTCATTCACACAAAACGCTGTTTGGACGACTTTATTTTCTAAAGACGCGAGGCTCGTTTTTGCGCCCGCATAAGCCGGGCCTGAGCTGAAACATTTGGCATGTTCGAGCCAGGATGTCTTCTGCGCCGGAGAGGAGGGGGACAACAGGAAGACTGCTTGAGGAAGTGAGTGAGTAAGGGGAGGGAGGGAAGACGCGAGGGAAGAGGGAGAGCGACAAATAGTATGTCAACGCAAAACTATGAGGGGAAAATTAAAGGCAACGGCAAAACACAAGAATCAGAAATGGAGAAACGTAGGTGACTGTATGTTTATCAATAAAAAAGAGCCTATTAGGTCTGCACATGCGCTGGAGATGCTCCATCAGAAGGGAGGTGACATGAAGGCGAGGTCGCCGTAATCCATGTTGCTACTACTACTAATTCTACACACTCAAGTGTTCAAGGCCGAGGGCCAGGGAGAGAAGAGCGGCTCCTCGAGCAGGCAAGGGAAGCGTGGACACATAGAGATATTTACATACAGTCAGACAGACTTCCTGGCATTGTCAGCCTGAGAGCGTTGATGTCAGATCCACTCCTTCCTGTGCAGAAGGGAGAACGCCATGCGATGACAATGGGCCCAAAACAGGACAAAGAGGAAATGTTTAAATTTAGGCCCCTTCTTCCACCATCTCCTCTTCTGCGGGTCTGGGGCTCTGGAGCTGTTTAGTTTTCGTGAATTCCTCCAGTATCCCCCCCCTGAGCTCCCTCTCCCCCATTGTGTCATTTCAATAGAAGGATTTTCACATTCAACGCAAATCCCAAAGGAGGATCAGCTAGTGAGACCAGAGTTCAGTCAATCACTTGTTTTCACTGATGTTCCTTTTAGAAATTATAAGAGCTTCCTTAGAAATACATCCAACAAATAGCAAAGAAAAAAAAAACTCAAAGTATACATCAAAAACATACGCTACAGCGGAGAATAGTTTAGGATTTAATGAAGTGAAGGATAAAAATAGGATTAAAAGCACAGTAAACATACCAAGTTTAATAATCCTAAAATATATAGTTTAAACCTAAAACTCAGCTCTAAAAAGTCCTTGAATAAATAATTACACCGAGTTTTTAATGCGCGCGCGTGTGTGTGTTTGAGCGCGTTACTGTCCCTGTGTGTAGGGTGTGTGTGTGTGTGTGTGTGTGTGTGTGTGTGTTGCTCTGTCTGCGTGAGAGCTTTATCACAAATCAGAGTGTCGGCGTCTGCAGGAGCTGACAGGGCAAGAGTTCACCGGTCTGTCCCGAACTCAGGGAGTTTCTCTCGGCTCGGCGGTGGCGGACCAAGTTTAGACGCAAGAACCAAACACACGAGATTTACAAAGGAGTCGCTGTCCGCAACATAACTTCAGCCTTACTCATGGATATAAGTTGAGCCCGTGAAAGCAGACTGGATGCGTTCAGCCGGTGTTTTCACTGAGTTTTAGGACCGCAGCGACGATGCCCTGTTAACCGGGGGAGGGGGGACTTCTTCCTGGGGTGAGTTACCCGCTTCAGCGGCTAAACTTCAGGGGTGATAGGAGATAACGTTACGGTTTTTTTTTCTCGCGTGTATAACTTGACATGCAAGTTTCAGGAGTTGCCGATAAGTTTAACTTATTCGGACGGTTAATTCGGCTGGCTTAACAGTTTGAAGGAATCTTAACCAGCGCGAGACTGAAGCGCTAACATGAAATCACTGCAACGTTAATGTCAATTTATTGACGCCATATTAAAAAAAAGAGACATAACCTTAAAACGCCCAGCCCAGCATACCCTGTCACTGTTAGCTAGCTGCTATAAATTGTCAGCTTTAGCTAGATGGGAGCTGCTTGTTAGTTTACCTTAAGTTTTGTAACTGTATGGAAGCCAAAAATAACAAAAAATGTTTTGTTTTACAGTATTTTAGTAGTTACACGAACGGGCTTTATAACAGATTAACATAACATCATCGTCACAAAAACTGGATATTAATAACGTTCGTCGAGTAGCATTTAAAAAGACGCCGCTTTTTAAACGCATGATAATATACGGACTTGCTAATACGTGTGTTTAGACACTGCTTGTAAACTGACATTTGTACGTTTTTGGATTGAGTGCTGTCTTCAGATGGTGTTCTTGAAGGGCTTATCAGAAAAAGCTGACAAATTAAATTGTGACATTCTGCGAAAAGGCCAGCTTTAAAGCGTCTTTGGTGATGATCGCGTGCGACAACAAAGACGCAACGCTGGAGGCCCCAATTACACAAGAGGCTTCCATACATTAAAGGGATTATGAAATGGGGGTAATTAACATGTGTAGCACTTGCCCAGCATCCTCCTCCTCAGAAGGAGCTTATCTGAGCTATGATGATGTCACAGCCGGAGCAGGCCTGAAATAACCAGACATCTCGGTAGTGAGTGTTTCCATGACAACACAGCCTCCTGGTTTAAATGGTGGATGGGGGACTGTGTCTCAAATAATTACTTTGGATAATGTGGATCAAACATGGGGGGCGGAGGGTGTTTGTGACTGTTGACTCATGGTACAAAAGCCCTTGTCTGAGCATCATGAAATAAGACCTCTAAAGCTCTCACTGTGTTTTAGTGTTTAAGTGGCACTACTATTATTCTTGAATATTGAATGACCTCTTGTGTGGATAAAACACAGCTCATCCTCCACTGAGAATATTTAATATGATATGTTTTGCATGTATGCCATACATTCTGAGCAAGTTACAGCAGAATAAGTATGATATGAAAAGATAGGCTGTCAGTTTAATGTCAAACTCCTGAATAAAAATGTGGTTTTGTTCCTCCAGGTATTTGAGAGAGAGAGAAGCCTGAGACATGATGTCCATTGGAGCTGATAGCTGACACTGTAGAATGAGAGAGGATGGAACAGACAGACAACCCTGCCCCTGAAAGCAACAACCCTAATGGGTTTGTCAACCGAGTGTTTAATGTTTCTCTGGATGTGGAGAATGAGACCAGCAGTGTTTATATTCAGGAGACTGGGCCAGGGCCTGAAGAGGGGCAGCAGGAGACCCAGGCTGCCTCTCCTCAGACCCCTGTCAAGGACAGACAGGAGGTCAACCGGAGGCCCCGTGCCACAGGAGGCATCTGGAAGATCTTGAACAGAAAAAGAGCTGTCTCAGAGCTGGAGCGCAGACCCCACTCCATGATCCTTCCCGGTGAGGCTTCCATCCCTAAACTCTCATTTGCTGACAAAGTTCGCTCTTTCAAGAAGCTTAAATCCCCCTCTGTGTTTAGAGGGAAAACAGGGAAACTGTCCAACGCCAAGTTCAGCAGCTCTTTGGTGGATGAGGAATCTTTCTGTCGCGACATTGGCACTCCTCAGCAGTCCAGCAGGGGCACACTTAGACACCGTGGCAAGAGGCACTCGTATGCTGGCTACACAGCAGAATTTGACTGCTCGTTCGAAGACATTGACCTCACAGCTCCTATTGATGGCCACCAGCCCTCTGTAGTAGGAGAGACTGTGACTCAGAATGGTTGTAAACCGCCAGAAAGAGTTTGCTATACTAAAAGAAGCCACAACAATTCAACCAACTGTAACAAAACAGCTGCAGGCTGTGAAGAGCCTAGCATGAAAGGTAGCCCGAGCACCCACCAGAGCAGAGGAAGGAGGCACAAAGATGTGTGGAGTTACCTGAGGAGGATTTCCCTTTTGGGGAAGGCCAATCCTGCCTACTCAGAGAGGAGCTTTGACTCTGAGCTTCACTCTTTGGACAAGACCATGGACTCAGACTATGGTTCCGTAGACTTTGAGAGTGTCAGAGACTTTCAGCCACCGCCCCCAAAACACACTGACACCAAGGGGCACTTTGGTGGTCTGTTCAAGTTTTTTAACAGTGTAGCAGAGACAGCCAGAAAATGGCGGACAACATCACACTCCTTCTCTCCTCCAGAGGGAGAGAGGACTCAGGTGAGCTCCCCTCGGGCCCCACAGCGCACAGTGGACAACATTCACAGTGTGTCCCTGACACTCCACAGTGATGCACTTTCAAAATCCCCACCTATTCCATCATCACCAGTGACCGCTAAATCCTCACACTCTAGAAGCTTTGACAGCGAGGCTCCAGCACCCGTGACAGGTGGACGATCCCCTAAGGTGGTCCTGAAAGCCTTTAGGGCATGCCCAGGATCTCGAGCTGTCAATGGCCTTCAGAGTTCCGATGGCACAGACGAACACATAGACAAAGAGGCTAACCACAGGTCCACAGCCATAGTAGAAAATCATACCCCGCAGTCAGGCCCAAATACAGAGACTAAAAGAGAAGCAGAGGTTGAAAGGGATCCATTAAACTGTCTCTGTCAAGGGGAAAAGGTAGCAGGACGGACAGGAAATGAGCAGGATTCCAGGGATGCTCCACCTGACTCCCACAAGATACAGGAAGTGAATGTCCAATCACAACAAGGCGATAAAGAGAGCAGAGCCAATAGCATACCACCGTCAGACTCCACAGAGGAAATATTTAAGGTATGTGACTTTAAATACAAAATGAGCTGTGTTAATTACCAGCCACTGGATTTTAATACATGCATTTGTTAAAGAGCCAGTCATTTGTGTTGCTAAACTACTGTTGTGTTTTGTTTTGTTTTTACATTTTCATGTATAATGTGTCTCACATTTATGCCATAACCTCATTCCATTGCAGGCTTTTACCACATCATTAACATTGCCAAAGGCATGCATCATGTAATTACAGCTCAGTATATTACTGTGTAACTGTCTTAACCATGGCCATTCTCTTGCTTCTTAAGATCATCAACAGCAAACTAGAATGTAAATGGTATCAGAGTTGTTACTCATTTCCCCATGATATAAGTCGTAGGTGTGGTTCATTAACTGTCAGGGAGAAACAAAAACACAAGACACCAGCCTGTGAGGACATGACTTGGGCACCTACTTTACAGTTGTCCTTTTGCCCCATCTGTTGGAGAGAGGAGGAAACAGTCAGTAATTACAATGGTGGTCAACATCATATGAGAGGAGTTTGTCCTTTCCTGCTTCGCCAGGAAAGTGTAGCATGCAAGGAAGCCCTATTTCCCACAAATCTGGCCGTGTGTGACTGCGGTAGCCCTAGAGCTCTGTGACGTCTGCGCTTCACGACGGCACCCTTCCCTTCTCACTCCAGTGGAGGCATTAGTCATCTCCCCTCTAGTCACACCAACGAGTCAGGACATGTTAGCCCTAACTCCTAATGACAAAATGAGATGTGACATCTCAATACTCAGCACACTTTTATAGGGACTTATTATACAAGGGCAAGGGCTGTGGGAATCTGTGTTTTGGCATCGGTGTTAATGTGCAGTCCTGCAACAATATAGGAGAAATGATGATTGCAAGAAAATCCTCCTCCCTAATAACCACTTGTTTACATATTAAATAAACCTGTCTATTGTTTTCTTTCTCTCTGAAATTTAACTGTCATTAAGGGGCAGTCTTGGCACGCGTGGCTAGCTACTGATGCATTGCATTTAGGAAAATGAGTTCTCAGTAGAATCTTTTAAAACAAATTATGAGGTATATTTTGTTGAATCTATAGAGACATTCCTTCTAATTCCCTACACAAGAAATGCATTGTTGCACCTTTATCTGGGCCAAACCACTGAGTATCTGTGCCAATCACAGCTGTGTGAGCAGATTGCCAGCCAGACAGGCTGCGGTGTAAGACAGCCGTGCCCAGCCATGCCCCACTCTAGCACAGAGAAGACCTCTGTACCTCACAAGCCCCTTCGCCCTCGTCCCCGCCCGGCCTCAGCTGTCCTGGACCTGTGGAGGCCCAACCCCGACCGAGATCTCTACAGCCATTATAGTGAGGTTGGCTCACTATGCCGACGGAGACGCAGGCATGCTCCCACTATGCAACATTCTCCGGGGCAGAGACGGATGGTTACCCGCTCCAGGCCTTGCTCTGTCATAGAGACCAGTGTTACTAGGGAGACGCAGTCCACGGAGCTGCACCACAGAGTAAGAAGTCAAATGACAAACACAGCCATTTATGCATAATTTCACTGGAAGTAAACACTGGGATAAAAATGACAAATAAGCAGTCCCATGAATATCCAAATACATAATTATGCTCAGTTTATATGTATTTGTTTGCAGTAGGTATAAATATATCACATCCTGGTGTTGAAAAAATGAAAGGAGGGCAGAGTCTCACTAGTAGTCTCCACCAACTCACTGATAAATATAGCCTAAGCCCATAATGAATCAAACATATACTACAGACTTTGAAGGGCAGCCCAGGACTAACCCAGTGTTTATACACCACTCACTGTTAGCTGCAACAATGCATGCATGCTCTGCCCCATTTATAGAGGCCTGTATTTCTGGATGCTGCTTTTCCCTCACTTCCCCCTCTCCCTCTCTTTCTGCTTCTCTCTCTTGCCCTTTCTTTCTCTTTCTTTCTTTGTGGCTTCTCATTCTCTCTCTCCCTCACTCTCAGCCTTTCTCTGTGGCCAATTTTCTGCCTCATCGCTCCCATAAGCTCTACCTCTTGTTGCCCTAACTCAGAGTCAGTTCATTTTAACCTGAGAGACCGCCCGGTTGGCATGATGTATAGTCTCATGGTTTGCTTCAGGGCATGCACAGCGACCAATGCACCAGAATAGACTTGCTGAATGTGAAATACTTAAATTCTGCAAAAAAGGGGACAAGGCAGTAAGGAAGATTTTTTTTTTAAACGTGAAGGGCAGGGAAATGTGTGCATTCAACCTTATGTGTATGAGTGTGTGCATCGAAGTAACTCTGTATGGAATATAGGCGATGCCCTAACTATTCAGTACCCTCTAGGCCTTGTCTCGCCCCCCTGGTGTGTCACCACTAGAGCCCCCACTCAGGGTATCTCTCCAGCGGTGCCGCTCCCTGCCGCTACCCCCCAGCACTCTCACTGCCTTGGCGCTGCTCCTGCCTCAGTCAGGTACCATTGCGCATTTTTATTCAACATTAATATGCAGACTGTTGATTGATGTGTGTTTGTTAAATTGATCGTCTGTTTGCCCGTCTGTCTGCTTGTCTGTCCCCCAGACATGGGCCAGTCATCATCATCGGTGCGTCTGCGGTCCGGAGGCACCGGTAGCTGCAGGAGGAGGAGGCTGTTAAGACCTGGTTCGGAACCACTGCAGGTCAATGTTGTGAGTTGAACACACACCCTCATAAACAAACATGTACATAAATGTAGATTGATCTAGTCACTGCTTTATTCTCATTCTTCATTCTGCAAGGCTTTCAAGATCTTTAGAGAGATTAATAGAAATTTCTAACAGATTAGTAACAAATACTGGGACTGCCATGTACATATATGATTTTAAGTAGCTGTGCACACACACACATCCACATCACACTGAGTTTGTTCACCTGTCCCATATGTGATCAGATGTAGATGAGATAATAGGATGTATAATGGAGAAGGAGTATGACTGATAAATAACCTCTCACTGACTCTGGTAATATGGAGATGACAGAGCACCGGTCAATGTTTCATCAGATAATGAAGGAACTGATCCATGAAGATGGTGGCCATGTGGATTAATGTCATCCAGTACTCTTAGGCCATTACTCATCCTGAATCGGGCACCCAACATTTCAGATATTTTTTTGATCTGATGAGAGCACATGCAAACAAACGGACTGAATTTCACAGCAGAAAAAGGAATGACATCAAATCGTTTTCATTTACCTGGTGGTGCATGAATCTCTGAGAAGTGTAACGTGTCATCGTCAGTTGTGTAAAATTAGCCTCAGAGTACGTTGGAGTAATACTACTCAGGAAGTGAAACCAGGCATTTCAGAATCGGTGCTTTGATGTGAAAGTGGCCTCGGGGGGATTGTAGTGGAAGGAGATGCAGAGTTTCTCTGAGACATCCTGACAGCATAGTGAACATTTCTGGGGCTGTGTCCAACATCCATACCTACAGAACTGCAATGCACAGAGCTAAACACTATTTAATTTATTATTTGATCATACTCATTTGAATCTCTGCTGAATCCCACATGCATTATTTTTTTCATGGAGTGAAAATATGTTTCAAAGCAAATCTAATTCAGAATTACAAATACGTTTTTATTAGCATTTGGTATTAAGGAAGTATTCCTGTGCTAGTATAATATACAAGAACTATATGTTGAATGTAATTTGAGAATGAGTGTGAACAGTGTTGTAACACTATATGGGTAGAGCTTTACTACTATAAACTTAAATTCAAACTATTTACAAGGAGTCAGAGAGGATTACCACAACATTTGTAGTACAGTAAGTAGTCCATTTTCATGAGATGCCCTGTCAACTCAACTGTTTAAATATGAGCCCCGGGCTCTCAGGCCTGGCACGTCTTTGCATAGAAATTTAGCAAACTGGTGACACTACTGCGTTTCGGCTTTGATTATAACTTTTTCTTGCTGGTCTAAATAGTGTTTGTGAGCCACTGCATGTTGTTGCCATGAAACTCGCTGGCTCCTGTTCATCTTCTTGCTTCTATCTTTAGGCAGCCTTTTTAAGTGTGAGCTAAATAGAGAAAGTGTGTGGGTGAGAGAGAGAAAAAGGGGTGGGAGAGAAACAGAGGGGGGAAGAGAGATGCTCCCTTTGTATGTGCACTTTTGTGTTGTGGCCGTCCCCTGGAGTAGGGATCATGGACTCACAACGCTGGAAATGTCTTGTGTGCATTTGAATGGTGAGAGCAGTTCATCTGTACCATTTGTGCATATATATGTGTGTGTAGTGTGTGTGTGTGTGTGTATATAGATAGATAGATAGATAGATAGATAGATAGATAGATAGATAGATAGATAGATAGATAGATAGATAGATAGACACACACTCACAGTGAGTGTCTATCTGTCATATAAACAATATGACATAACATCATGCGCAGCAGTATTGCGGTCACATGTATGGAGATCTCATGTCAGGATTGGACCTGATGTTTGTGATACAGTGCAGTGTATCTTACATTCTTCCTGATAGGATGACTACTGGAGCCTGGAGGCCGCAGGCAGAGTGAAAGCATTCTCACTGCAGTGGATTAACTGCTAATGCTGACGCCTCTCTTCTCCCTTTCATTTAAATGGATTTCTCCCCCAGTCACTGGCCTCTCCTCTCCTCTCCTCTCCTCTCCTCTCCTCTCCTCTCCTCTCCTCTCCTCTCCAACAAACACATAGCAATGGCAGTCTTTGTTAATTCCTATGCAGATGAGAGGACAGTTTCCTGTATGTTACTAATGCTGTGCCCGAAGCTCTGCTGACAACTTGTCAGAAAGGGGGGACTGTCTTATTAAGGACTTCACGCAGATTAAGAGTTTCAACAGAAATCTTATATGATTAAGTTTGGGCTAACCTAGGTCCGTCTGGTCATAATCATATTATGTAATGCTATCTATTTATTATGAACGCATGAGCCAGCAGGCATTGGCTTGTTTGGAAAATCGTAGGGCAGTGATGAAAAAGGACAAATTTGAGTTGAACAACTACTTCTATGCACATGTGGGGAGCACCAGTGCTCTTATGTTGGTTTAACCACATACAAATAGTTTCTGTTTGTATCTGCCTACTAGGCCTCAGCCCCGATGATACACCCTCTTCACAACACCATGACACACACACATACACACACTTCACATGCGCTCCTGATATATTCAGAATTCATCTGTCAGGGTGTATGAGTCATTGCATTGACGACCTCATTATTTGGTGAGGAATGAATAGCACCGACTAGTGATATCTCTGTCAAACTCACTGGGAACGTGCTTCACCCTGGGCTTTATTTTAAAGCCCTGTGAGACAAACCATGGGAATAGGTCTTCCTCAAAATAACTGCATGTATGTACAGTCCGCACTCTGAGCCACAGGCGACCTAGAATCTTTTATCAGTGTTCATTCAACATTGTTCTCCTGCCAAGGTGCAGGCGCGTATCCACTGTGACTTACTGCAGCCACCAGCTAACGCTGCTTTGTAGGATGCACTGGGCTTTGATAAATAGTTGTGCTGCTGACTGAATCTGAGCAGGTGGTTGTGTCAGAGCCTCCCTAGGCTGTTTCTTCCGAAGAATGGGTTTCTGCCTGTCAGGTGTCTGGTGTGTGTTGTTGTTGTTGTTGCTGCTGTATGCATAGGCGTGCAGCTCCTTTCTTACGTAGCGTGTGTGTGTGTGTGTGTGTGTTAAGAGAAACAGACAGCTAGGCTCAGGGCCTTTTCTCTTATGTAACTGTTGAGAGGGTTTCCTTTGCTCCCTACAAAAGCCATTTCCACTTTTATTTCAGATGGCTGCATGTTCCCGGGGACTAAAGAAACAGTGCTGTGTGTTAATTCTCTTACTCAGTGGTGTATCCTGTTTTACAGTATCTCAGCATCTGTATTTTGTCAGATCATGCATGCCTGTGCATGTACCGATTTGTGTTTGTGCTTTCTTGGAGCACATTCTGTTTTATACCTCATCAGGGCTAGTATTTGTATCCTTCCATCATCAACCCAAGTTGTGCCGCTGCCAAAGTAGGACGGTGGGAATATATTGATGCATGGTGTCAGTAATGTCACAACATGTAGTGATTAGGGACACGGGGCAACGTCCCGAGTCACTGGCTCCTACAGCTATGAAATAGCTGCAGGAGCCAGTGACTCGGGGCGTAGCCCCGAGTCACTTATTACTATCCCGCGCGTTTCTTCTTCTTCTTCTTCTTATTAGGGACACGGGGCAACGTCCCGAGTCACTGGCTCCTACAGCTATTTCATAGCTGCAGGAGCCAGTGACTCGGGGCGTAGCCCCGAGTCACTTATTACTATCCCGCGCGTTTCTTCTTCTTCTTCTTCTTATTATTATTATTATTAGGGACACGGGGCAACGTCCCGAGTCACTTATTACTATCCCGCGCGTTTCTTCTTCTTCTTCTTCTTCTTCTTCTTATTATTTTTCATCTTCCTCCAAGTTTTCATCCCTTAACTCGCCCCGCAGCTTTGAGAAAACCCTCGCAAATTATATATCAAAATGTGCGTATTGTTCGGGATCGGTGTGCTATTACTTTTCTCAAATTTATCGCAGTTTTTCGCGTCGTAAGACGCGAAAAACTGCGATAAATTTCCCATAAGAAATGAATGGGACGGGCGAAAAAAACAAGATTGAAATTGGAGTTTTTCAAACATCTGTAGCTCAGGCATACATTCACCGAGAGACTTCATTTCAACTTTAAAATGTAGACCCAAGTCTGGTCTATTGGTGTGTTCATCCACATTTTGATTGGTCCTATAGTTTTTGATCAGTCACTGTTCAATGACAGTGATCGTTTGGCGGGAAATTTTGAGATTATAATGGGTGTGTATTGCGCGGAATGTTCGTGCTAGAGTGCGTGCTAGAGTGGCACAGAGTCTAAAAACGATCTGAAAATCTTCTCTTTTTCTCGTCGCTACGGCCACAAATTACACTCTACACGCATAATTTTGGGCTCATTTTGTAGACAAACTTGTCCTCTTTCGTGTGATGTCCTCGAAAAAGCCGAGAGACTTACTGAATTTAAATAGTGAGACGTTTTGTGCAGCCAGCGCCCTCCTGTTCTCCCATTAAGTCCCATGTTAAAATTCAGAGCTGTTTTGTGAGCAAAGCAGAAATGCCTCCTGTCTTTAGATCGCCATAAAACGAAAAGTTGTTGTGTCAGGAATAAAACGAGGAGATGGCCGGACTCAGGAAGTTCTCGGGAGTCCGATGATCTATAGTACACTCTGATACGAGGTACGGTTCTCTCACCAGAGGATTTAGTTCAGGAGGTTCGCCGAACCCAAATCTCACTGCATACAATACAAACTCCTGTTCTCTGAGTCGCAGAGTCTTTTTAAGTCGACCATTTTGTCATTTTTCTAAAGAATATCTGGACATAAAACACACGTACATCTGGCCCAGACTTGTCCGCATCTCACAGTGTAGTCGGTTTTTTGATAGCAGCTACGGTTTTGACACAATCGCAAGTTGTTCGGAAGAAACCGACAGCGAAAAAGCCGCTTTTCAAGGGAGGAGTTTAACAGGTGCAACTGTCATTTACACACACACCGGTCAATAACCCACGCACACACATCTGCAGGACAACCAGCCTGAGAATGATTATCTTAACGAGCTCAGTCAAAACAAGGGCATTGTTTGAAAACAATCTCTGTCCAACAAGCAGTTAAACTCAGCTTCAGAAAGCTCTTTGCCAAAGAGGTTGAGACAGTAGTCACACAAATGCACACACAAAAAGGGCTAACCAACAGCTAAAAAGTGATTAAAAACAGCACGTCAAAACTGAACAGGAACAGGTAAACAGTGGGAGAGGTGCAGAGGTAATTATCAGCAGGTGGGGCAGAAGTTACACAGGCACACACGCACACACACACATTCAGACACATATATACTATACACATCTCCATGTTGGAGCTGGTTGGGCTGCTTGTGTAGTTCAAGCAGACACACACACACAAACAGACGAAGACACACACATACGCAGTCACACACAATGACAGATACATAAACACACACACACAGACAAATGCATAATGAAAACCCCATCCCCCCGCCCCCTTGTTAACGCCGTTAGCTCTGTTAGCTCTGTTAGCACAGTTAGCTCTGTTAGCGTTAGCGCCGTTAGCTCTATTCGCACCGTTAGCTGTTAGCTCTGTTAGTGTTAGCTCTGTTAGCTCTGTTAGCATTAACTCCATTCATGCTTATTGATTCAGTTCATTAATTCATGTTAACAGAGACATGAAGCAGAGGAGAGAAGCAGACACAGACAGCTGAGGTGATCAACAGAGACAGACAAGGAGAAAGCCACAGAAACAGACGAAGACACACACATACGCAGTCACACACAACGACAGATACATAAACACACACACACAGACAAATGCATAATGAAAACCCCATCCCCCCGCCCCCTTGTTAACGCCGTTAGCTCTATTAGCTCTGTTAGCACAGTTAGCTCTGTTAGCGTTAGAGCTGTTAGCTCTATTCGCACCGTTAGCTGTTCGCTCCGTTAGTGTTAGCTCTGTTAGCTCCGTTAGCATTAGCTCCATTCATGTTTATTGATTCAGTTCATTAATTCATGTTAACAGAGACATGAAGCAGAGGAGAGAAGCAGACACAGACAGCTGAGGTGATCAACAGAGACAGACAAGGAGAAAGCCACAGAAACACAGCTGAGAGCAATTCATTAATCAGGGACTGACTACCTCTGATATCTGCCGTTTTCTCACATTGCAGCCTTTTTCAATTGTCCGCTGCTTCGCCATAGTTTCTCCTAGAGACTTCATTCAAACTTTAAAACGTAGATAATTTTGTCGGCTCAAACGCACCCCGTGTCCCTTTCAAAATTTCCCAGGGGGAATTTTCTAGTTTTTCATCTTCCTCCAAGTTTTCGTCCTCAAACTCGCCCCGCAGCTTTGAGAAAACCCTCGCAAATTATATATCAAAACGTGCGTATTGTTCGGGATCGGTGTGCTATTACTTTTCTCAAATTTATCGCAGTTTTTCGCGTCGTAAGACGCGAAAAACTGCGATAAATTTCCCATAAGAAATGAATGGGACGGGCGAAAAAAACAAGATTGAAATTGGAGTTTTTCAAACATCTGTAGCTCAGGCATACATTCACCGAGAGACTTCATTTCAACTTTAAAATGTAGACCCAAGTCTGGTCTATTGGTGTGTTCATCCACATTTTGATTGGTCCTATAGTTTTTGATCAGTCACCGTTCAATGACAGTGATCGTTTGGCGGGAAATTTTGAGATTATAATGGGTGTGTATTGCGCGGAATGTTCGTGCTAGAGTGCGTGCTAGAGTGGCACAGAGTCTAAAAACGATCTGAAAATCTTCTCTTTTTCTCGTCGCTACGGCCACAAATTACACTCTACACGCATAATTTTGGGATCAGTTTGTAGACAAACTTGTCCTCTTTCGTGTGATGTCCTCGAAAAAGCCGAGAGACTTACTGAATTTAAATAGTGAGACGTTTTGTGCAGCCAGCGCCCTCCTGTTCTCCCATTAAGTCCCATGTTAAAATTCAGAGCTGTTTTGTGAGCAAAGCAGAAATGCCTCCTGTCTTTAGATCGCCATAAAACGAAAAGTTGTTGTGTCAGGAATAAAACGAGGAGATGGCCGGACTCAGGAAGTTCTCGGGAGTCCGATGATCTATAGTACACTCTGATACGAGGTACGGTTCTCTCACCAGAGGATTTAGTTCGGGAGGTTCGCCGAACCCAAATCTCACTGCATACAATACAAACTCCTGTTCTCTGAGTCGCAGAGTCTTTTTAAGTCGACCATTTTGTCATTTTTCTAAAGAATATCTGGACATAAAACACACGTACATCTGGCCCAGACTTGTCCGCATCTCACAGTGTAATCGGTTTTTTGATAGCAGCTACGGTTTTGACACAATCGCAAGTTGTTCGGAAGAAACCGACAGCGAAAAAGCCGCTTTTCAAGGGAAGAGTTTAACAGGTGCAACTGTCATTTACACACACACCGGTCAATAACCCACGCACACACATCTGCAGGACAACAAGCCTGAGAATGATTATCTTAACGAGCTCAGTCAAAACAAGGGCATTGTTTGAAAACAATCTCCATCCAACAAACAGTTAAACTCAGCTTCACCAAGCGCTTTGCCAAAAAGGTTGAGACAGTAGTCACACAAACACACACACAAGCAGGGCTAACCAACAGCTAAAAAGTGATTAAAAACAAGCACGTCAAAACTGAACAGGAACAGGTAAAAAGTGGGAGAGGTAGAGAGGTAATTATCAGCAGGTGGGGCAGAAGTTACACACGCACACAAACAAACACACACACACACACACACATTCAGACACACATATACCAGACACATCTCCATGTAGGAGCTGGTTGGGCTGCTTGTGTAGTTCAAGCAGACACACACACACAAACAGACGAAGACACACACATACGCAGTCACACACAACGACAGATACATAAACACACACACACAGACAAATGCATAATGAAAACCCCATCCCCCCGCCCCCTTGTTAACGCCGTTAGCTCTGTTAGCTCTGTTAGCACAGTTAGCTCTGTTAGCGCTAGCGCCGTTAGCTATATTCGCACCTTTAGCTGTTAGCTCAGTTAGTGTTAGCTCTGTTAGCTCCGTTAGCATTAGCTCCATTCATGTTTATTGATTCAGTTCATTAATTCATGTTAACAGAGACATGAAGCAGAGGAGAGAAGCAGACACAGACAGCTGAGGTGATCAACAGAGACAGACAAGGAGAAAGCCACAGAAACACAGCTGAGAGCAATTCATTAATCAGGGACTGACTACCTCTGATATCTGCCGTTTTCTCAATTTGCAGCCTTTTTCAATTGTCCGCTGCTTCGCCATAGTTTCTCCTAGAGACTTCATTCAAACTTTAAAACGTAGATAATTTTGTCGGCTCAAAATGACCCTCGGCACATTTTGATATCTCTTACGGTTTTCGAGCTATGACCATCGAAGGCCGACGTAAGACGCAAACAACTGCGATAAATTTCCCATAAGAAATGAATGGGGAAATTTCCTCAAATTTCAGCCTTTTTCAATTGTCCGCTGCTCGGGCATACTTGGTCCTAGAGACTTCATTCAAACTTTAAAACGTAGATAATTTTGTCGGCTCGAACACACCCCGTGTCCCTTTCAAAATTTCCCAGAGGGAATTTTCTAGTTATTTTTCATCTTCCTCCAAGTTTTCGTCCCTTAACTCGCCCCGCAGCTTTGAGAAAACCCTCGCAAATTATATATCAAAACGTGCGTATTGTTCGGGATCGGTGTGCTATTACTTTTCTCAAATTTATCGCAGTTTTTCGCGTCGTAAGACGCGAAAAACTGCGATAAATTTCCCATAAGAAATGAATGGGACGGGCGAAAAAAACAAGATTGAAATTGGAGTTTTTCAAACATCTGTAGCTCAGGCATACATTCACCGAGAGACTTCATTTCAACTTTAAAATGTAGACCCAAGTCTGGTCTATTGGTGTGTTCATCCACATTTTGATTGGTCCTATAGTTTTTGATCAGTCACTGTTCAATGACAGTGATCGTTTGGCGGGAAATTTTGAGATTATAATGGGTGTGTATTGCGCGGAATGTTCGTGCTAGAGTGCGTGCTAGAGTGGCACAGAGTCTAAAAACGATCTGAAAATCTTCTCTTTTTCTCGTCGCTACGGCCACAAATTACACTCTACACGCATAATTTTGGGATCTTTTGTAGACAAACTTGTCCTCTTTCGTGTGATGTCCTCGAAAAAGCCGAGAGACTTACTGAATTTAAATAGTGAGACGTTTTGTGCAGCCAGCGCCCTCCTGTTCTCCCATTAAGTCCCATGTTAAAATTCAGAGCTGTTTTGTGAGCAAAGCAGAAATGCCTCCTGTCTTTAGATCGCCATAAAACGAAAAGTTGTTGTGTCAGGAATAAAACGAGGAGATGGTCGGACTCAGGAAGTTCTCGGGAGTCCGATGATCTATAGTACACTCTGATACGAGGTACGGTTCTCTCACCAGAGGATTTAGTTCAGGAGGTTCGCCGAACCCAAATCTCACTGCATACAATACAAACTCCTGTTCTCTGAGTCGCAGAGTCTTTTTAAGTCGACCATTTTGTCATTTTTCTAAAGAATATCTGGACATAAAACACACGTACATCTGGCCCAGACTTGTCCGCATCTCACAGTGTAATCGTTTTTTTGATAGCAGCTACGGTTTTGTCACAATCGCAAGTTGTTCGGAAGAAACCGACAGCGAAAAAGCCGCTTTTCAAGGGAAGAGTTAACGACAGGTGCAACTGTCATTTACACACACACCGGTCAATAACCCACGCACACACATCTGCAGGACAACCAGCCTGAGAGTGATTATCTTAACGAGCTCAGTCAAAACAAGGGCATTGTTTGAAAACAATCTCCGTCCAACAAGCAGTTAAACTCAGCTTCAGAAAGCTCTTTGCCAAAGAGGTTGAGACAGTAGTCACACAAATGCACACACAAAAAGGGCTAACCAACAGCTAAAAAGTGATTAAAAACAAGCACGTCAAAACTGAACAGGAACAGGTAAACAGTGGGAGAGGTGCAGAGGTAATTATCAGCAGGTGGGGCAGAAGTTACACACGCACACACACACACACACATTCAGACACACATATACCAGACACATCTCCATGTAGGAGCTGGTTGGGCTGCTTGTGTAGTTCAAGCAGACACACACACACAAACAGACGAAGACACACACATACGCAGTCACACACAACGACAGATACATAAACACACACACACAGACAAATGCATAATGAAAACCCCATCCCCCCGCCCCCTTGTTAACGCCATTAGCTCTATTAGCTCTGCTAGCACAGTTAGCTGTTAGCGCTAGCGCCGTTAGCTATATTCGCACCTTTAGCTGTTAGCTCAGTTAGTGTTAGCTCTGTTAGCTCTGTTAGCATTAGCTCCATTCATGTTTATTGATTCAGTTCATTAATTCATGTTAACAGAGACATGAAGCAGAGGAGAGAAGCAGACACAGACAGCTGAGGTGATCAACAGAGACAGACAAGGAGAAAGCCACAGAAACACAGCTGGGACCAATTCATTAATCAGGGACTGACTACCTCTGATATCTGCCGTTTTCTCAAATTGCAGCCTTTTTCAATTGTCCGCTGCTTCGCCATAGTTTCTCCTAGAGACTTCATTCAAACTTTAAAACGTAGATAATTTTGTCGGCTCGAACGCACCCCGTGTCCCTTTCAAAATTTCCCAGGGGGAATTTTCTAGTTTTTGTTATGAGACTGTTTAAGGCCTAAAGCACTGCAGTGTTTGTTATCCAGCATCACTTGTGTCGTTAGTGATAGTTTTCCCAGGCTGCTTAGGTGATTTTAACCACAGTCATCAGCTTCCATTGTTTATGTAACACAGTGTCTATTTTCATGTCTGACAGGTTTATATTAGGGTAAAGACTTTTCTGGTCTTAAGTCAACACAGAAGAATGTCACATTGTATTTGGTAATATGATGATCCCTTATTATCTGACAGCAGCATCTTAGAGCAGACAGCCCACAGGCTAAGATGTGTTACAGTTGCCTTGACTGTTGACTGTATTTATACTTATCCAAAGTGCCAATACGTTTATTACACCTGCTTAGGGGTTTGCATCTTGCAACATAGATGCCTGTCAACATGCCATGTTATATTGTTTACATACAGGCTAATATCTGCTGGCTGTTGTGTTTGGCATCATGCGTGGTTTGCATAAATTGTCTGTGTCAACTCAGTTTCCCAATTTCTCACAAATAATGTACGCATTTATAATTGTCTGATCCTTCTACAATGAAAGAAACAGCCATCCAGAAATATCACCAGTCAGCACAATTCTGACTTCAGCTGGTGGAGCAAGTAAAGGCAAAATCCTGATGGAATTATTCGAAAGACACGTTGTGCATCTCTTTGCTGTACTCATGTGCCTTTCCAGTACTTTTTCCACATTTACTGATAGATTGTTAAAGTACTCTTCCTTTTTGAGACACTGACAATGATCCTTCAAGTGGACAACAAGAAGTAATGACTTTTAAGATGTGTATTTTTATGAAAGATTAATTTTTTTTTAATGTATAACAGGACAAGTACTGTGATTGACACACACACACACTCACACACACACACACACACACACACACACACACGTATATATAGATGTATATTTGTACCTTGAATAGAATACATAGCTCCAGCTGTGGTCACTTTGTTCCTGCCCTAAAATAATGAGACAGAAGCCAAGTGCCTGTACAGTGTTCTGCTAGTTAGAATGTATCCTGCAGGCCTCTGTGAAAGATGGGCTGGATTTTTCTGGCAGCTGCCACTTCTTGTGTACATTATTTAGCTTAACTTTCTGCCTCTGACCTCCCTGGCTCCCTGCTACACCACATGCGGCGTCAGAGAAAACCCTCCATCACATACACGTATTATGCAACCCCCTCGCTCCTTGTTCTTGTTCCTCATTCCTCCTCTCCTTCCACCTCCGTCTCCTCCTGACCTCAGAGCTCGTCATCCCTCCCTCCATCACTTGCATCTCTGTTTTCTCCTCTCCTCAGATCAAGTTTTCTCTCCCCGCTGTTTTTTCTTCGCTCCCTTACCCCACCCCACCTCCATTCTCTCCTTCCCCTTTCTCTCTTCTGGCATGTAAAAACACCTGCTTCCTGCAACCTGTTGTGTGTGTGAATATGACAGTGTGCACGTCTGTATGGGCACCCATGCCTGTGTGCAGTCATGTATTTTAGATGACAAGCTTGTTAGGAAATGTTGTGGAGTCCATGAAGTCTTTGATCGTAGGAATTGACCTATCAACAGGAAGTAAGGTGGTGAGAAACACAGAATGCTAAAACAACCCTGAACCCAAATATCGTTTCACTGCAGAGTTTTGCATTTCAATCCGATGTTCTGCTTTTGAACACTCGTGGCGTGGAAGCAGTGAGAATGTAAAATCATTTTAGCTCAGAGGATCTGTGGAGCTGTAGATTTTCGGATCCCAGCCCATCTCCTCTTTACAGTGAGTGAGTTACACATGCACTGCACTAAGTCGTGGCCGTGACGGTTGATTAGAGTAGGTGAGTAAGCTGTTTATTGCACACCACAGCCTTCCACAGTCTCTGAGATGATGTGATGAGCCTCACCAAAAATGTTACAATAATCTAAACAGACAATAATCTGCTCCCAAAGAATCACAGTACAAATATGCAACAAGCATTGCATGCAAATGTGGCAGGCGGAAAACTTGGGATGGATGGAAAGGCACTACTGCTCTTACCACCCAGTGTTTTGGGCTGCAGGTGGCTGACAGTGCTCTGATGAATGATGACACTTGCGAACACGCTCAGTGCACTCACAACCAGCACAGTAAAAGTACAGTAAAGCAGTGTTGGCTTAGGCAACCAACCAAATCCTAGCATGGGTCATTCGATTTTATCTCTCACCCCACAGCTGGGCTCTCAAATGACCAATCTTCAGGCTTTATTTAAGTACACAATGGCACCGATGGTGAACAGAAGCATAAATAAATAGCAGTCCGTATTTTCAACAGTGTTCCTTAATGCTTCCTTTTTGCTGCAGTTTGTGAAAAGCTACAATGCTGTCTTTGGGGAGCTTGTTACAGTGTCTGCTAGCAGAGGCACTGTTTCCCCTCCATGGGAAATTTTACAGAAATTTCAGACTTACCACACCTTCACTGAAGAGTGGAGAGCTTCAGGGATTTCAGTTTGAAAATGCTCAGAATTTTTTGTAATGTAATCCATCTTCCTCTCAATTTTGGCACTGTCTTGATAGATATGTTATGCAGTCAATGTGTGCAAATGAAGTTAAGTCCACTGGGCTGAGAAGAATTTGATGAAATCAAATCAATACAGCGAATAGGTAATCTTCATGAAATACATTGATATAAGTACAAATAAGATATAATGTAATGCAATCCAATAATATAATGGCATGTAAAGAATATGCACTGTCCTTGTCTCTCTCTCTTTTTTTTAATAGTTTGACATTTGGGAAAATACACTAATTGACTTTCTTGCTCAGAGTTAGATGAGAAGACAGATACCGCTGCAAGATGAAGATGAAGCCAGCAACCGCTTAGCTTACTTTAGCACCAGCACATCCTATAACTACTAATTCTTGGGTGGATGCAGTCACTTAACCACGAGTCTTAGCCTCAGCATAGGCTCCAAGAAGTTCAGTGTTTATCCAGCCAGAAAATAGTCCCCCACATGACCCCTCATAAAACAACATGTTGATTTTACACTGTGGTTTTTGTACAGACTAGCAAAACTAGATATAACCGTTGGCATGAAAGCAAGCATGCTTCTTCCCAAAATGTCACACTATTCCTTTAACTTTTACCAAAGCACTTGATGGGAATTGTTAAGTCAAGTATGCACTGTCAGCAAACACTGACACTTTCTCCCAGTAGTTCCAGTATATTTTTTTAATGATTTTTAATGGAGGTAGCGTAGCGTTGGGGTGGAGTTCTCTGTGTTATGTGCTTTCAGCCATTAATGCCACAGTCTGCCTACATCCCTAAGCAAATAAAACAATTATCAAAGTAGCATAGCAATTTGTTCCTGTCACAGAAGTAGGGAAAACAGGTGAGAAGTGTGTTCAATTAGTTTAATATTTTATGTTTCTCCTCTGCAAGTTTGTCTTCAAACGCCTGTTTGTATTCCACAGGAGACTTTATATACCCTAAATTCTGGCAGTGTTTATACAAAGACTTCATGCCTTCTATTTCCCTACAACTTCACAATGTTCTGCAGACTCACTAGGGGCTGACATAAAGAACACAGTCGCAGGGCAGATACATCTTGTTTTACACTCTACAGAATACACAGATATTGTACTGGTTAATCATTAAATAGTAACTCAGTTTTACTGGTCCCATGGCCATGTCATGTATGAGTAGGTAAATTTCTCCTAAAACCATTAGGTCTCACAATGTTGTGATATAATTTGTGATGTTTTTAACCCTAATTTCACCACCCTACTTCAGATAAAATAAAATTAAATAATACTGTATTAATCCCACAGTGGGGAGATTTGCAGGGTGACAGCAGCAAAGACGATACTGCAATAGTAAGAAACATTAGTTAGAAAAAGCAACATATAATACACAAGTAATCAATATAGTAAGTAAAATAAGGTAAAAAAGAATAGTTGAGTTCACATTATTGCTCATGGGGAATACTGATATGGATACTTGGCATGACATACTGTACCTCTTTTATCCCATCTATCTCTTACTTACTATCTCTTTGAAAATTCACTATGTTCTGACTCACTGACTCGCTTTTGCACTAACAGCCAAGTTGAGCTGAACGAATAAACAGCTGATGTCTGAACAATGGTGACAAAACTGTGTCCAGGAAAAGTCCAACAATTTATTTTTAGGACGCTTTGTGGCTAGAAGGCCTGGGAGGAAGCAGGAAGTCAGTGTGGTTGTCGTGGGGATGGGAGGGGAACAAAAGAATTGGAGCAGACTGAAGGGGAAATGGGCGTGGTGGGCTTCGCCTCCCATTAGCCAAATACCTACTCACCACAAACAGATTAATTTGCTCACACTGAAATGTAGAGTAGTATTCAGGGAGAGACTAAAGTATTTCAAAGAAAATCAGCAGAAAGAGATGAATGTCATGAATTTAACTTAGAGAGTCCTAGTTTGATTCTGTTCTGATTCATGCACCTCAGACTGGTGCTGGACTTAATCTAATGCTTAACAATAGGGAGGGTCTGGAATACTTTTGCAGTCTTTCATCTAAATGTGTGAGGTGCAAACATTGTTCCTCATATGGCTGTCAGCGGAGCGATGATGGATGATGCCAATATTGTAGCAAACGACCACCCCCTAAAGTAGCAGAGCTTCCTGCCTACCTCCTACCAGGATACTACTAACTATTATGAGTAGATATTGCCTTGAGGCATAAATTTGGAATTATTGCTCTGCGGCAATAGTATAATTACACCAGCATTGGCAGCATCGCATCAACTTTGTACAAGGAAGGTGTTGAGGATGTGCTTTGTACTCACATCTGTTTGTGATATTCATTGACAGGATATTGAAGCACACTTGAGGTCTGGAGAGAGTCCAGTTTGATGACCTCTGCTATTTGCAGATGATCTTCTCCCATTGGTTTAATTGGACTGTGGTATCCGATGTGCACTGGAGTAGTTCTCTCATGGGGAATGATGTCCCAATCAAGGGCGGAGTGAGCAGCTGCTTCTCTGGAAGGGGTTCAGGGTCATTTTCACAAGTGAGGGTGAAGTGTGAGATCATGAGATTGGCTGTCAATTTGGTGCAGTGGTTACAGACGCTATATTAGACCCTGATGATGAAGAAGTCACTTTTTCTGACCCTAACCTGTACACTTGTGATGCAAGTAATGCAATTTCAAATACAAAGTGCTGACATGTGCTGGAAATTTTCAAGTAAGTGGACCTTGAGATAAGAATTGCTAAATCAAACTACACAGTAAATTTAATAAAGACTTTCCAGAAGCTTTTCAAATTGTGTTTCATAAAAAATGTCCAATTCATTGTGACCTCTGCCGTCCACATGTTGAAATATCCTTGGGCAAGATACTGAACCCCAAACTGTTCTTGATGCTGTGCCATCGGTGTGTTAGTGTTCTTGAATGGTTATGGCCCCTGATGAGCAGGTGGCACCTTGCATAGTAGCCTCTGTCACCAGTGTATGAATGCATGTGTGAATAGGTGAATGCTGACTTGTAATGAGTGGTCGGTGAGACTACATAAGGCTCTATACATGCAGTCCATTTACCAGTAGTTCTGGTATCAGAACAGGCCTGGCATTAGTTAAACTGCAGTTATTCTGTAATAGTACAAATGATGCAAGTCGTATTAACTGTACTTGTTGTGTATTTACGTACAGTAAGTTTAAGTTCAGCTATATTCACTGTGTGATTCTACGCTGTGGGAGATATTCAGCCATTTTACAAACTCTCCCTCTCTTTTGTATATGTATGAGTATATTAGCATTGGTGTCTGTGCAGATTTAGACTTTCAGATGTGACCTTTGTTGTCTAAATGTCAGGGAGATTGGAGAGGGAGCCCACAGAGGTAGGGCAGGCTTATGTAATCTGCTCACTCTGCGTTTCACACACACATGCACACACACAAGCACAGAGCAGAAAAAAAAAGCTTGTTTGAGGACGGTTGTCATATCTCAGCTGTGATGCCTCGTACAGCTCTCTGCAACTCACTGAAAGCCTGGCTTTCAGGAGCCATAGCTTTTATCAGGATGTATGTGCAGAAAGTGCCCTGGAAATTATTTATGGCTTTAAAAATACTGATATGGTGCACTCCTTTGGTGTTATTCTTTTAAACTTATTCTGAGATCTTTTGATCCATCCCAATGCTCTCAGCTGAATGTGAAGACAGAGTGTAGTTTGTAGAGGGGTTTTTTGTGTCTGTGCGTGTGTCGGATGGTTGACTTGGTGGTGACTGGTTTTGGAGCGCGGGGACTGAACTGAACTGATTCCCCTGCATGAATTCATTCATGATCATGTTGCGCCGTCTTTGTAATCTGTCAACAATGAGAGGCGCGGACACCAGGACAAGTGCTGCAGGCTGAGATTCCCTCATGTGTAATACAGTGTTCACCTTAAGTATTGCTGTGAACGCGGAGGCCAAAACAGTGATGTGCATGCCAATGGCAAACACGTGCGTCAGCTGGAGCCGTTGCATCCTGTCACTCACAGCACTCACAACTCCGAGCCTTAAAGGAATACTGCACTGAAAAATTATGTTTTGAATACCAAACACGGTGGATCTGAAACGCTTGTAGTTTGCTCCTTGGTGGATAACATCAGCTGTAGTCTGCTCAAATTCACAGCGGTTTCCGTGGATTCCAGCAACACTTTTGTGGCAAAAAAAATGTGTTGAAACATCCACAGAAACTTCTCAGAACCCTCCTAAAGCAAAGCCCACTTCTCTGGTATCCATCCATATGCTCAATGTGTTCCACAGTCGTGTTTTTGCCAAAAGATATCAACCCACAACTACCTCGTTTATGTTGGCCCTGAGTGTAAAAAGCTAACCGAGCTAGCTGTAACTGCAATGTGTTTACTTCGCCGTATGTCGGCTGGTCTGATTAATTCAAAGGAATAATATCTTCATACAGCTCATTCATGACCTTTAAAATTGTATTGTGCCAATATTATATTGGTTGTTACAATTGTGGGAGGGGGGTTTATGCTCAGTAAATTGTTACTCTGTTGTCTGCTGTTATGTCATAATGTCTTTCTAGGCTCAGGGCATCACATGATTACTGCACATCACGTTTCCTGGGGGCATGGAAGTAAGATTCACCGTAACTGATGGGCACACGTCAGTGCTTCTAAGTATATTTTCTGAGTTCACAAATTACTGTAGTGTTTGTTTAGTTTAGAGGACGGCAGATACACACCCCCTCTGCTCTAAGTTTTAAGCTGTGGCTGTTTCAGCTTACAGCCATGTGTTTTGTACCTTTATTTCTTTAGAGTAGGTTTTCTGAGCCCCAATGCATCCTTTTCCGCATTCACACAGTTATACACATTCACATCTGGAGGTTGCCTCTGTTAGAAAAGACAGATCTATGGGACACTGAGCAGCTCCACTAGTGCAGTTTGAGATTAATTGGGGTGTTCAAGGGCACCTCAAAGGTGGTAATGAGGTTGGGAAACTCTCACAAACGTGGAATCTGTCGTGCATTTTCCTACCTGTGTATTACACATTTTTAACAGAAAGCCTGCCAGAGTTTGGAGTGAAAGGTGAGGGTATTCACAAGTACAGAGGGTCTAACTCTACTGCATTGATTGTGGCCATTCTTTTTTAAATCAATTTTGTGCATGTCCCTCAACTGTATTGAGTTGTCATGCTAAATTGGAAGCTTCTTTAAATTAAACGATTGCATATTTGCAAAATTTTGTTTTATGCTCAATACTGTTATTACAGCACAAACAGGTTATTACAGGTTAATGTAGATTAATGATGCCACTTCCACCTTGTCCTTATTTCTAGAGCTACATCAGCATAAACCACTTCATGCTGTCAGGGGACAGGTATTAATCCTGACATTTTCAGGGTACCCATGTGTCCTGGAAAACCTGGAAAAAAGTTGACCAGTTTTCCAGTCTTTGAAAACACCTGGAAAATTAGAGAAAAAGTGAGATGTCCTGGAAAATGTTGTGTTGCCTTGGAAAATTATTTCAGCATTCTCCTATTTTCCTTTAGCTGAGAATGAACTACTAAGATATCTATCAGAGCTCCCCAACACGGATAACACTGCCATCTGACAGGCTACAAGATCATATTAATGTTCAAATAGTTTATGGATGAAAGCATTTTAAATAGGCTGCTCTCAGCTGTGTTGTGGAAATGCTGTGAACACAAACCCCAAGTCACATCATATGCAGGTTGGATGGCATTATAAGAGTATAGAGCTGAAACTCTGAACTCTGAAAAATCCAAGTTACATTATCCTATTGGTGTTCATGACCCCCACCACTCAAGAATCTGTTTTTTCTCCTTGTTCCTTCAGTTGAGTTGAGTTGAGTGTGTTTCACTGTGCAGGATGATGTATGTGCAGAGTTGGACACTAGAAGGCTGTTTTTACATTCATCTGTTGAAAGTTTCTCTGTGCTCATTAAAAATCCAGTTTTAAATAGGCGGGCCTACAAGCGTGATTTGAGACATCACAAACAGTTTGGAAGCCAATCCTGGTCCAGTATTCAACTTACACAAGTATGATGTGGAAACGTGAAGCCTCCAGTGCACATAAACTGAGAACAAACTTCTCAGTGAAGTAAGAGACATCTCCTGTGCAGCAGTTAAACTTTTGAAATGATTGCATAATCAGTCCATCAATTTTTTTAATGAGATAGACAAAGTAGATTTAATTTATATTACTTTACTAAGATAATAGTGGATAACCATATCAAAAACAGATTCTTAGTCAAAGTACAGTGTCTTATATACATCTTAAAAACCTGTCTGGAGGGGATCTGTAATATAATTCATAAGAAAAAGGGGTTTCAGGTTATAAATTAATAGTGATGATAATGACATTTTATTTCCATAAGACTTGGCAAGCATAGAGCACAAATGGTCTTCCAAAAGACAAAATAAAATACAATGATGGAATACTATAGAAAATAGTTATGATAACAATAATAATTAAGCCAGAGCATTAAGCAGGAATATATTAGTGTATGACATTCTCCCAGTCTGTCATACCAGTTAGATGATGGTGGAAAATATCCTGCTCTCATCAGTGATGTTTGTGTGGTGCACCAGGGGCAATGCAGAGTGTAAATGTGGTTGATTATCAGATCATCTGGGCACACTGTATCTGACGGATGCATGGCCACAGCCGAAGTGGCAGAAAAGGCTGACATATATGCCAATAAAATTATAAGATGGTGATCACTTTGAGCAACGCGCATCCATTATTCTGACATTTATTCTTCTTCATCACGGGCTGTTAATGATAAATGATAAATCACCAGGGCACGGTGATATTTTTAGCTGGGGTGGGAGATGAATGAGGTTATGATTCTGGCCTTTGTGGTCGATGTAGTCAGCGAGGGGCTGGCTGTGCCCCTCCCCCGACTGTAGGTGATGGCTGATGCCGGTAGTCTAGCAGCGGAGCGCTGATCAGTATTAATACAGGACCGCCTCTCAGCCTCGCAGCCGATCTCTCTGCGGTCCCCACTCACCGGAAGGCAGCTCGGCAGCTGCGAACAGCCTGCGCACAGCCTCTCTCTTGTTTGCTTTGAGAATCTATTGGCCTGAGAGTCGGTCGGTTTAGGGGAAGAGGCGAAACACCGGCAGGTGTTGACTAGCGGGGAGTAATCGCGGTGCAGACTGATGACGATGATGATGGTGAGGATGATGCATCTCTTCCCGTGCCTTTATGAATTACATCGCGTAGTGTGAAGAGGCGTAGGGGCATCTCTTTTTTTTCCTCCATTTCTTGCTTAACTGTAATGGTGGATTTCTCGGTCGCTTTTGAGGCTACGTGTCTTGACGGGAGAGCTGAATACCGCCCGTCACTGAGAGCGCATCTCAGCATCGGCCCGCAGCGCTGCGCCATGGCCTTGGATGTCCAGACTTGCGCGGTGTTTTCGGTGATCGCGGTTCTGGTGCTTGTGAACGTGCTGTTGATGTTCATCCTCGGTACTCGTTAATGGATCTGCGCTTGGGGCCCGGTTCGCAGCGCACCACACTTTCACACAGGAGAGGAGAGAAAGGCAGTGCGCGTTGGTCGAGAGCGGGGACACCCGGCGCTCCATCACGGCTACGCGTTGAAATGAATGACGTTGGTACAACATAATGTATTTCTGTTACCCCCCCTCCCCAATCCTTCGTTATGTCTTGTGTCCTCTCACCGTTTGTGATAGCTAGTGTTGTCTGGTGGTGGTCGTAGTTGTGCGGATACAGATCTGTGATGCTCTTACCTTTTCGTGGTGACTGGAAATTCATATCCCCCCGCATATAAACATGTCCCCCCCTCCCCACGTCGATCTCTCTCCTCCATGTTGTATATTGTGGATTATGCGCATGGATTCACTTTAGTCTATACTAATTGGATTTTTAGATGAAAAAATGAATCTGATGGTCTTTTTTTAACAGCAGCCTACTGCTGCGTCAGGACGCGTTTTGGTATTGTGATCCACTGTAGCCACATCCACAATATGGCAGCTAATAGCTGAGCAGTGATCTCCCCACTGAAGCAAATGTGATATTTGTAGCAAATAGCGGTGCAAGCGAGAGGTTTGTGCTGCTGATCGTAGCCTCTACAGGATCACTGTAATCTCAGCCGAACAGTAACCAATAGCAGGCAGGGCCAGGCCTAATAAAGGAGGGCCTCGTCACTCCAGGTTTCCCCCATTTTAGATGCAGCTAAACTCAGCTCCCATTTCATAACCAACAATATTTACATTTCTCCCGTTTGCAATATTTCCGTGTGCACCTGATCCTGAAGCCCACACATTATTGTTCCTGGTCACTATATAGTGACAATTTTTTTTTTTTTTTTTACAGATGAAATGTTCTCCAAGTGAAACAGAATGTCAGATGGAGATTTAAAAAAAGCCCATTTCCTTTTTTCTATATGCAGTGGCATGATCTAATAAAGGATTGGACGCAGGTGTCATGAATGTTGAATGAATGTCAGAAATAGATATGCTAAAAGCCTATCCCAGAGCCGTCCATGACAGTCCTATTAATAGGGATGGTAGGCTGGCGAGGTTTTTTTTGAAGATACTGTATGTGCTCTCTCACGCTCGTGGCTGAGTGCTGTGTGTTTTCTGTGTGTCTAGTTAAGTGGCAAATGTTGTACTGTAGGTGTAGAGAGAAATTTTTGGCGGCCATGTATTATGAACAACACAGATACCTCCATCACATGCTGTGGCATGTGGGCCAGTGTTTTTATCACTGTGGTACAGTGCAAAAACATCCTTCCTAGTGGGGACCCTCACGGGACTGTAAACATAGCATCATTGTGCACTGCAGTGGTTATGGCTCAGTGGGCTAGCAGTTGGATAGCACAATGCTACTTACACATGTCTGTTCACATGTAAGCATGTGAGCATGTGAAGTTGCATGTGTGTGTGAGGGTGGCCTGGGTGGGTGTTATCTGTAGTTCCTCTTTGGATCTGAGTCGTGCACACATCCTGAGCGTTCACACATTTGCAATGCCCCCAGGGCAGGTGCCTTCTAATAGAGTTCTGTTAAATGCTGTGCAGTCAGAAGTGTCAATGTGCGGATGGTGTGCGCGAGCGAGACAGCAGTGTGTGTGAGGATGTGTGTGTATTTCTCACCAGTTTTAGGCAGAGCATCTTTGATTGGTTCCCAGACTCAGGGTATAAGTGTATTACATAACAGGGTTGGCAGACACAGGGAGGACGGACCGCGAGACTCACTCAGTGCGTCGGAAAGAGAAGCCTCTTTCTGGAATACAGCACCTTGTTACTCGACAACACAGGCTGAGCTCTTGCGGAGGACCATCACCTCAACCGCTTCCAAAAGCGATTTAATTATCATGATTATATGAACCGGACTTCTCCATGCATACACTCTCTGAACAGTTACATGCCACAAACATGGTAAGGCTGGCGGCGTGTGTGTGTGTGTGTGTGTGTTTGTTCAGGGATGCTGTAGGTGCTTTGGTGCAGATGTGCTATTGCTAGAGATAGAGGAGGATGTTGGAATGCAGTGGAGCTGCCAGTGCAGTGAATGCTGATGTGTTGTGCTGCAAAGATGATATAAGCGAGGGAATTGGCTTTCTATTCTTACATATTTCCTTGTCAGTCCTCATGTCTGTGGTCTGTGCTTGAGCATGAAACGGAAAGCATTGTCATATATGTCCATGTGTAGGGATAGATTTCCTCTGCATTCATTTGCATTGACCCAAATACAGGTTCTGCGGCTTAAAGTCGGCTGTTTTCGCCCTCTGATCTTTGATGTTGTAACTGCAGTGTAACATAATGATGACATCGGTCATTACAGCTGGTAGACACACAGGTAATGATGAGTGTTGTGGCAGGACTCCTCAATGTTTTTGTGTCTATGTGTCTATGTGTGCCATTTGATCAAGCTAGGTATGAGGTTGTGCTAAGGCAGGAATTGGGAAGATTGATTATGTAATGCTTTTAATTTATTCAGACATAGAGGGAAGAAAGATGCAATGTTAGAGAGATGGAGGGGATGAAGGTAAGGAGAAAAGTGAGCAGGGAGGAACACTGGCTGTGAATGGATCTCTATCTGTCTCTCTCCCTTGCTCTTTCTGTCTGTTGCCTATATTACAGCAGATTGATGGGGACTGGAGAGATTGTGCTTGGAGTGAATGGGGCTTAAAATGGAGTGGTTCTGGAGGTGGGGTTGGAGGCGGGGGGTGGAATAGGGCAAGCAGACATTACAGTGAAGGAGCTAGAAGCAAGACTGACCTCAGTGCCAAGGCTCATCTGTTTTGTGGGTGCTGTTTCAGGCAGAGGTCCTGATGTCAGATGGTGACGGTCAAGTAGAACTGATTCGGCTTCCGCTAGCTATTCCTGTTTGTGTGTGTGTGAGTGCGTTTTAACTATCCATTTGTGTAATAAATGATTTAAATCAAATTCCTTTTCCTGAATCAACAATGATTTTTAAATCTTTTTGAGTACTATTCATCATTCCTGTTACCATGGCAGCGTGACACATGTTTTTGCGGTAATCCTCCTCTCTTGCTGTAGTGGAGAGCTTTGAGATATAGGCTAGAGCTATTGTTACCCCAGCTCCCAGCCCTATGTGGTACCTGATTGAATCAACCCACTCAACAGTGTCTTTGATCCTAAACCCTGCATGCAGTGTGCCTTTGCAGTTACGTTGACCTGGAAATGATCATGTTACTGGATTCGCTAATGCTGTTGGTTTGTCATTGTAATATTTAATGACAGAATGCTATGACAGTCATTCAGCGGTCACTCTTTGTGTGTGTCTGTTCACATAAACACACACACACACACACACACCTAAATTTAAAAATATTCTGGTACATCCTGAAGTGTCCTTGCCCCATCCCATCATCCTGTCAATACCAGTGAAGCATCCTCATCTGTCGCCATGACGACGGCAGTTCTTTCCCTTCCAGGCATGGACGTCCCTCCCTGTGTTCAGTTCTCTGCCCCGATTGGCTTATATCCCCTGTAGCTGTCTCAGTAAACAATCAGGGAAGTAGACTTGTCTACAGGTTGAAGGGGCAACGTAGCTGCTGAGTCTGAGAGCTTAGATCCTCACGGGGGGTTCGGTTGAATGGAAACAAACAGACACATGATCTGCAGCTTCTCATGGACATTTGTTACAAACACACTGCATCAGCACATAGATGGAATAATATATTCATGCTGGCCTGATGAGGTGCATTTTAAAAGGTTTTTTCATCTAGGTTTTCAGTTTTGTAAGAGACAAAGTAATCTTAAAGGACTGAAGGAAAAAATAGAACTAGCTCAATTTAGAAAATAACAGTAGCTCAATATTATTATGCAAAAGCCTTAATATAAGTGAAGAAGCAATTTAGCGCTCCTCCATGTGACATCCTTGTCTCCAGGCCTTTGATAACTCCTTACCTAGAGCGTAAGTAGCTCCTGTCAGGCTTGGTTAGCGCTGGCTGCTCTGCCCACAGCCCCAGGGACTGGATGCATGGTTAGCTCTGGACTGGAGAATGCTGATGAACACTACTTTGGAGAGAGCAATTGAAACAAACAGTTGGAGCTGTGCCACAGATACATACAGGGGTTTCATGTACATGAAGCTGACAGTGTGGCTGCACGTGTGAGTGTACGTATGTGTGTTTGTGCATGTCTCAAGGCAACAAAGCTAAGTCCTCAGTGTGATGGATGGTGAGGCCGCTTGGTAGATGGATGATGTCAGACTCAGGTCTTCCTGGGGAACGTTGTCCACTGTCTCTTGTCCTTTAACGAGAACAACCTTTAGCCTCTCCACATCCCCTAAAGAATACTGATCACCTGACACGCTTCCATGCCCTTACAGGCCATGCCCAGCGCATGCATGTGAAATAATGCTCTGCACATGTACATGCTCACAGTTATACAATTTAAACATTTATTTTCATTGTCGCATAATGTCTTACATTATTTATTCATGATGCTAAAATCAATAGAAAAGATTTGATGAGTCATCCTTCCATGTTTTGTCAAAGACTGTGCTGCAGATAAAATAACAAGCCCTGGTGACAGCATGAAGGAAGGGAGATTATCCCTTCACATTTGTTTGCTCCTCAGCATTTATATAACATTAACACATGTAATTATTCTAATGTCATAATGGGCCAATTACTGTCCCTGTGTGGAGACTGGTGCTGTGCTTCTGAACGCTGTGTTGTTTCTCCACTAATGGCTCTGCCTTTTTTGTGTTGTTGTATTTTGTTGTGTTGTACTGTGCTCTGTGTCAGCTATTGTGTTGTTCTATTTGCAATCCCTAAGCTGCCAGTGGGCCCTGGCTTTGAGGGTGTGTATTTGCATCCATTAGTAATCTGAGTGGGTTTAACAACAAGGATTCACACAAATCGAGGCCAAAATGAGGCTGAGTACTGAATTACAATCACTTTCAAATTTGATTTATGTGCTGTTTTTGATCACATGGGTCCACATTTATTGGTCAGTGTCTGCAGTGCTGTCCATGCTGTCTCAGTGGTGTTTTCACAGCAGTGGCTTCATGTAACAGTAAAGCACAAGATATAACCTATGTCTTTCCCTCTGATTTCTCCAGTTGATAAGTGGAGGTTCAATCGTCAACGCTGAGGCGGTATGGGACCATGTGACCATGGCGGACCGGGAGTTGGCGTTTAAGGCCGGTGACGTCATCAAGGTGCTGGACGCCTCCAACAAGGACTGGTGGTGGGGCCAGATTGATGAGGAGGAAGGATGGTTCCCTGCCAGCTTTGTACGGGTGAGTTAGTTGCAGCCATGGCTTGCCAGCGACCATAGACACAACACACACCCACACACATACAGAAATGGAGGCACATGAACATATGCGCACAAGCTGATAAATACCCAGAGGAAAGTGCACAAATATTCTGTCTTATACACACATGCACACGACACACACATTAATTTGCTTGCTCCAAACACAGATACACATAGTTGAATGATGCTGTTTTTTAATAATACGTAAGAGTCAGGGCAGAGAGAAGCCAGCTAAGTGCCTTTATCAGGTGTTCAGGGACGACAAAGCAAAGACTCGGATGAGCCCCTGTTTTAGCTTGGCATCACCTTCAACTGCTACCTTTGAAATCCACTAAACTTTACGTCCTGACTTTACATCATGATTATACAATCTCACCCACATCTGAATTTAACCAACCCAACTCAAAGGTTTGATGCAGCTACTGTCCGTTATTCCATAATTCTTTTACTTTATTACTGAAGGAAGAATTAGTGTCCTTGTTGTAGGTAGAGGCTACCCTCAGCAGAGCACCCCCGACCCCCAGACACTCCTCATGGCCATTCCCACCTGTCCACCCTTCCATATTCACTCCTGAGAGGGCAGGGCAGACAGGCTGACTGACTGTCAACCAAAAAGTATCTCTCTGTTCTGTCATTCTCTCTCTCCAAGGTGGAACCCCACCCTCCTCAGCCCCAAACAAAACAGGTTTTCTATATCAACCCCATAGCAACTCCACGGTTCCAAAACACCACGTCAAAGGTGCGTTTTCCCAGCTTCATCTACCCATCCAGCCTGCCCGCCCACCCGCTCGCTCCAGTCTGTCCACACAACGTACCCTCGACATTACCAAACATTAACGTTCCCATGACGTTCTCACATCATCCTCAACGGGGTCGATAGAGAGGCAGAACTGATGAGTCAAAAGTAAAATTACATCACGTGGCTTCTTAATGGCCTGTACTCAAATTCTACATATGGATTTGTATAGAATTAAATGGATTTTGGAATCATTATTCCTGTTAACATTCATGGTTATGTCTATTTTAAATATTGATGATTTTTTTCAGTACTCTATTTACTATTGACTCTGAATATTTCTCAGTCTTAATGCTGCGCTAGTAGTTCTCGTCTGCAGTCAGTGCTCTACCACCCGTCACTCTGCTTGTCTGTGGCGCTGCATTTCTCATCTTGTGTTTGGCATTCTACCCGTCGGTTCTTTGATGTTCTCCTGGCAAACTGTGTGTCATCAGGTGTTGGCTGCTGGACATCTGAAACCACGCTCACTTGGCCCTTTCTGTGAGCGAGAGTGGAATACACTATGTATGTGAATCTGTGTGTGTGTGTGTGTGTGTGTGTGTGTGTTGGTGAGTGCCATGCATGTATGAGGAAAATGCGAGGTTGTGTGAGAGTGTATGTGCATGCATATTTGCAAGGGGGAGATTTGCTTGAGTCACACACAGGGCCAAAGTTGGACACTGAATATCCTCTGGGCACAAGTCTCAGAAAGAGGCTTTTTTTTAAGAACTCTGGAGTGTTTGGCAGTTTGTCCCTCACCTCTCTGACATGCTGGACCAACAGTCTTACTTACGGTCCAAACTACCAGAGACCCTCTAAATGAAGCTCTGTGTGTGTGAGGTGCGTGTTTATGTATGTGGTTTGCGTGTGCCGTGTGCATTCATACTCATGAGAAGTGAGTTGCACCAAAGACTTTTTTGATGTGAGGACCTAAATGTATCTGTTTACTAATATTTTTTTCATCAGCTTCAAACACTTAACACTTATCTGAGGACATTTCTTATTCAATGCATGTGTGTGTGGCTCTTTGTGTGCGTGAATGTGTTTTGCACTCAGCTGTGGGTGAACCAGGAGGACGGGGGAGCAGAGCCAGCCGAGGGGACCAGCGAGGTGCAGAACGGGCACCTGGATCCGACCAATGACTGCCTGTGTCTGGGCTCGCCCCTCCAGAACCGAGACCAGATGAGAGCTAACGTCATCAATGAGATCATGAGCACAGAGAGACACTACATCAAACACCTCAAGGACATCTGTGAGGTACTAAGCACGTGCACACATCCACCAGTGCACACATGCGTACACTGCACTGCTTTAATGCCAAAGAGACAATGGGAAAGGTAAATGGTAAAGAACTGAATGAACAGAAATGTGTATGAGAGAAGAAACAGCCGTTTTGATGCTACACAAGGGTCTACGATTCTTAACACTCCCACATTCACACTTTTATTCAAGACATACAGTTTTTTTTGTTTGTTTATTTCAAAACAGTCCAAAAATAATTCTCGCTTTGTTAGATATGAAACACAGTAGTGGCAGCTGCCACACTTGGAATCATCTAGTCCAGATTAAATTTGCCATTATATTATGAATCATGCTGAAGTGACAAGCTAAAATTCACACCTAATAAAATTAAACAAGCATCTTGCCAGTTGTTACATTTTTAGGAAGGCAAGCCTTTTATGAAGACTCAAAAAATGACATCCCCAAATTTAAATCTGAATCTAAAATCTGGACCTATTACTTAGAATCAAACCTTTTGAATATATGAACAATTATGTGAACTCATTCTTTTAAATGTAAAATTTTCCCCGGTTGTTCTCCAGTTCAGCATGTATACAGGCTGGTTTTACATGGTGTAATGTTAGGCCTAAGACATGTATGCATGTTCACATCCTGGATTATTTCTGTAGACATATAATCTATCTAGCTATCTAGCACTGAACAGTTTTATCTTTGTGTTTCTGTCCCTGTCTTGATATTAAAATCAAGAAGTCAAGAGGAAGCAGTTCCATGTGATAATTGGAACTAATAAAAGAACACATTATCAGTGGGAAAAGAAGATAATTGATTGTTATGTTAATGAGAACTGAGGATTTAGCATTAAGATTTGCAGTCATGACCAACGAGCCACATTTGTGTTTTTATGATAGAAGCAGACCATAGTTGTAATCAATCACTGATCCACCTCTTGTTTCTACTGCTAGCAGTAAAAACATAACATAGTGTTAAATACAGTAGTCCATTCCAAAATCCCCCCCTAATTCACAAAAACACAAATTAATTAAAGGTAGATTGCATAATTATGTTTGTCATGTGAAGCAATTACTAGCATGGCCTAATACATGAGTGCTAGTTATACAGCGGTCATATCTGAACAAAATGCATGAGCACCGTGAGGGATTTTCTAGCGAGAATTCTTGCCTCTTGTTTAAAAGGAGTTGAAATCCAGTGTAAATTTCACCTCCATACTTTCTACCTATGGGAGAACCCAGCATTTATCAACATGCTATAAATGTGCACAGGCAAGATAATTAATAGCCATCTTTGATGCATTTGAAAACAGATACGGACAAGCCAGTCAAAGGTGTGATTTGTAATCACATTTTAAAACTGTGTGTTACACGTAGATAAAAGTAAAGGGTTTAAGGATTTAGGAAGACTAATTAGAGGGAAAAAAATGCTGTGGAATCAATGTGTTACTAGGCTGCTGATATTTTCCTTATTCTTCAGGGAAACTCATGCCTGTTCTGGCTGTGCTAGTCACTTAAAAAGGCTATTTTTGAAGAAACATCCTATCTTAATGTAAAATACAAAATATGTACACAATAATTTGTTTTAATCTTGAGCCAGCATTATTTTAGAAGGCTTTTCTCAAATCGAGGAGACCTCATGGTAAAACACTGCTTTAATTTTGATTATTTGCATTGAGCCTGACTTGAAACAAAACAGAAGGGCTTATCATTTGTATTTCAACAGAGAGAATTCTGGGTAGTGGAGTGTGAAATAGCAAAAACCTACCTCTTACAGCAAATCTTTTCCCAATGTGCCAAAGCTTCAGGGCATTTAATTAACCACAAGAATTGAACTGACAAATTGGGGCCACAGCTCAACCTACACAAAATTGTGTCTGACTCTACAGAAGCGTCTAAGGAGTCAGAGTTCATTTTGATGCCAACGAATTATATTTAAAGAATAACTTCACGTGTTTATTACAAATAATCAGCAAAATAGCGACGAGATGTAACAAGCGATGGCCTTTAGCGTGGCATTGTCTGACTCATAGCCTTGTAGCCATGTCACAATTCGGGACATGGAACTTAAATTGTGTCTGTCTTTTGAAGCCTCACAGTAGTTGTAACCCGTATTGTTGCAGGGATACCTGCGCCAGTGCAGGAAGCGTGTGGACATGTTCAATGATGACCAACTCAAGGTCATCTTTGGGAACATCGAAGACATCTACCGCTTCCAGATGGGCTTTGTTAGAGACCTGGAGAAACAGTACAACACAGAGGAACCCCACCTCTCTGAAATCGGACCATGCTTTTTAGAACACGTGAGTTCAAATAGTGTTTTCCTGTTTTAACGCATTTTGATAAGGAAAAAAAAGCAAACTCGCTGTCCAGCGGGGAGCAGCCATAATTGCTAATAATTTTTTAGGCCTGTTATCTCAAGATCAGAACTTAATTGTCTCGTTATCTTGAGATAACTGTTAAGTTGCGGAGATAATTAAGTCACCAGCAAACAGTTTATCTCAGGATAATGAGATAATTAAGTCATGATCTTGAGAAAACAGCTCTAATAAAAATTTAGCTACTGGAGCCACTCCTCTGTGCACAGGGGTGGAGCAGTGATTTTAAAAATTTAAATGAATGCCAGGAATTTATATTTTTTCTTCACCACCGTGTAAATGGTACTGATACTGACCATATACACCAGCATTCAATACACCATGCTATCAAGCAGTGACTTAAGACTTTTTAGTATCTGTTAGAGAACACAGACAGACATCCGCATGTGGCACCAGTTATTTTTTGACACAGTGACGTTATGCACCCAGTTTAGACAGTTTATTGAGGGGAGCTCAGGGATTAATAACTGGAGCCACACCTCCAGTTATTAATAAGAATCAGTGTAATTTGTGCTTCTTTGTTTAATGTCATTAAATTGACTGAAGCTTCAGCAGTAGAAAATGTTCAGTTTGCATTCGCTGTAACTTAAAAGCCCTGCAGCCACACCGCTGCACAAAGGGCTGTTCACTTGTTTGTTGGTTCAAAGTTTATTAAAATTGAATGTGCCGTGTGTTGAAATTGCACCATACATGCAGTACATACATACATGTACACATAGACTGACATTCCTTGCTTTAAGATTAGATAGACACAAAAATTGAGGCCACAGTTTGAAGGTGGGTGGACTTCTGTCTTCTAGCTAAATAATGTCCGCTACCATTAGCTTGCATTAAGTTTGTCGGCCAGCTGGCTCACATTTGGAATGATTGAGGTAGCACGACAGCTAGGATAGGGTATTTCGTTTCACGTTTAATGACTAATGTCAGCTGACACATCACATAACAAGACAAAGTTACAAAAAAGAAAATTCTACATTACTAACTAGTTAAATAGCATTTTCATACCACAGATTTGTTCTCAATCCGTCTGTCAGAGTGTGCTTCTCAACACCCATGATTCCCCTGGGTGCAACCCTCCTGTCTATACATACTGGCACTCCTCTCCATAGCATGTTTTATTAAAAAGAGGATTCGTTGCATATATTCCTCTCTCACCATGTGTTTATCTGCTTCCTTATTCTACAGCAAGATGGTTTTTGGATCTACTCAGAATACTGTAACAACCACTTGGATGCCTGTATGGAGCTGAGCAAACTGATGAGGGATGGCAGGTACCAGCACTTCTTCGAGGCCTGTCGCCTCCTTCAGCAAATGATTGACATCGCCATAGACGGCTTCTTGCTCACCCCTGTCCAGAAAATCTGCAAATATCCACTCCAGCTGGCTGAGCTTCTCAAATACACCGCACAGGAGCACAGGTACTGTACGCTTTGGCCAAGGTCACATTTAATCTGCTGATTGTGCCACTTTTGGATGGTAGCTCATTTGTGACTAAAAAGAAGACATTACTGATGCATCGTTGTTTTCCAGATGCTTTGTGTTGCAATGCAGTCATTGCAGGTGTTGGGTTTGTTCTACTGAAGTGGTGATTATCCATGTATGAACTGAAACAAATGTTGTTTAGCACAGCTTTACCAGCTTTCTGTGAATGTTTTAGAGGAAAACATTCATCAAGGAATCTCAGTTGTATTAAAACTGTAAGCTACAGTACTGCAGTACTTCAATTCAAATAGGCCATAGGATCATTGCATGGAACTCTGGATATAAATAGATATGAAGATTAAATATGAATTTGGGCTTTTGCTGGCACGTATACAAGGATCGACATTCTCCACACACTGCACGCGCAACACAGAAGCACAGTACACAATCTAAACATTTGCAGATCATAGCACATAAGTGAGCATCCAGATGTGCAAACTCATGCGTGCAAACCCACAGAAACATGGTGTAAGTGATTCAGTGTGTCTCAGCCAGCTCCAGGTCATTCACAAACCATGCGTTCTCAGCCAGAGAGGGACAGGTGCCAGCTCTGCCAGCTCTGCCTGCCAGATCACAGTGTTTGACTGTTAGGAGCTGTGGAGAATCTGCCAGATATAGGCCAGCTCTCTGTCACACACACTCACAGCACTGTCACACACACACGCATTATCTTCCAAAGCGAGGATTGGATCCGTAGCACATCTAAGCCAGAGGGATAAATTCAGCTCAGTTAGCATAGACGCACTCAGAGTTAACTGTGGATAGAGAAAGTGGCTGGTTAGAATTAAGTAGCACTGTGTTATTTTGACTGTGTTCCAGCAGACTTAGTGCTGTTCCTTGAGTTTATAACCCCAGTTCTTTAATAGGCTACTCTGCATCATTCACTACCGCAACATTACACGTCTTTTTTAAAGCGTGGCCGATCTCCAAGAGCTATAACTTTTCCCTTTAACACCCCAGGAGTAATTATGTGTACACTGTGTCTGTAGTGACTATCGATACGTGGCAGCAGCACTGGCGGTAATGCGGAACGTCACTCAGCAGATCAACGAGAGGAAGAGGAGACTGGAGAACATCGACAAGATCGCCCAGTGGCAAGCCTCTGTTCTGGACTGGGAGGTATGTGTACGTCTAGACTGAGGAGTAATTACCAAGCATCTGATGTTGTTTTACTGGCAGAATCTGGCCTGGTCTATTTAGTCCATCTGTTGAGTCACAGAATTTCCCCAGGGACAGAAGCTCTTACATTTTACTCTGTATATCTGTCACTAAATGTCGACACTTTTACACACACCTCTCGTTCACTTAGTGGAAACATTAAGTGTTGTGTTTGTGTATGTGTTTAAGATTCCTTAACTCCTTGAATTCCTTAAATGTTTGTCTTATTAACAAACCACAAAATCATTTTCTTACCTTTCACTTTCAGACTTTCAGACCTAGATACCCTGCCTTGGATGACTGATTGCCTAATAGTTTCATTGTTTAAAGGAGTAGTGCAAAAATTTGGTATTGCACTTTTAAGAGACACATTAAAAAAATGGCAGTCAGTTGATTCAGCAGAGGCTGACGCATCCTGAATTTTAGCCACTAGTATGGGTCAATCTGGATCCTACATTTCCCATAACGCCACTTGCATTTTTTTTTCAGACTACCCCTGTCTGGTAAACAGCCATGTCTCATTAATCCCATGTCCCAGTTTGTAAAGCAGGCTAAAAAAATTGTCGTTTTCAAGATCAAGCAGAGATACACCTGATGACATCACATCAGGTTTCATTTCTCAAACTCTCCGACAAAGTTCCTTCAGAGCAGCGAGCAGTCCTTCAGTCTCTTTTCACAGACTGAGAACTACTAACCACGACTGATCTTTTTAGTATGAGTAAAATGAGCGGAGTTGAGCTTTTTAGCTTTTGGCAGTTGCATCAATTACATGGTTCTGTCTTTTTAGCATCTTCTTCATTTATAAATTACGTGTCTGTGTTTGTGTTTGTCTAGGGGGATGATATCTTGGACAGGAGCTCGGAGCTCATCTACACTGGGGAGTTGTCATGGATCTATCAGCCGTATGGACGTAGCCAACAGCGAGTCTTCTTCCTCTTTGATCACCAGCTGGTCCTCTGTAAGAAGGTAGGTTCTCTCTCTCTCCACTTGTTCACTTTCTTCCTTTTTGTTTCTTTGAAGACTTTGTCGGCTGAAAACAAGCCGATAAGCTAAAACGCACCCTCAGTCTGTGTTCTTGAAAGTTGTGTATCACATGGCTGGTGGCAGAGATGCTTGAAAACAATGTGACTTCTTCTTCAACCTTACTCGAGAGAGCTGCAAATAGATTACATAACGCTGTATGAGACGCACCAGCCCCCAATGAAGATGCGTTCGAATCCTCAGCACCTTTCACAAAATGGAGCTGTGGTAGTTTGGGCTGTAATGCACCGAGGCTGTGCTCTCCTGTCAGACGGATGTTCACGCTCGGCTAGGCTCCACAGTGCATGCAAACAGAGACACGCACACACAAATGCAGACAGGCTCACGCAAACGCACACAGGAGCTGAATAACTGCGTCATCACACACGTGTACACACAGAAGAACGGTAATTTCACCATTACACAGACAAACACACACAGAAAAGAACACAAGATAAAGACAAAGACATACTGTCTGTCTATTTTTCTATCCTTCCCTCGGCCTCACCTCCTCCCAGCCCCCCCTTTATCACTGCTGAACATCTCTGACACCAGAAATGAACTCCAGCACTTCTGCAGATTAGGTGGTCTGGTCCACTGAATAAATTCTGCTCCGAGACACAATGAATTATAAATTCTGTTCTTTGTTCTCATATCCTTCTCCAGCATCCTCAGTACAACATGTGTAATGGCAGGCCTCAGGGTGTGTTAGTAACACGTTGCATGTAGCCCTCCATCTTTTCCTCTCATCTCTTCCTTATCAGCACACGGATGCAGATTTGTCTCAGCACGCCTATTAAAAGATGCCTGTTCTTTATTTCTCATTTTTACCTCCCTTGACCTTATCGTGTGACTGGATGATGTTTGGTCCTAAGGCAGTGGTCACAATAAAGATTGTTTTTTTCTTCTTTCTCCTACAAATTATTGAAGTTACATACAAGAGGTTAGGGCTACTTGTGGTTTGTGAAATGCTGCAGAGCTGAAACAATTAATCGATTGTCAGAAAATTAATTGCCAATTATTTTGATGTTGTGCCTCATGTGATAGTAAGCTGAATATCTTTGGATTTTGTACTGCTGGTCGGACGAAAACTTCAGCTTGGGCTTTAGGAAATTGAGGTGTGCATTTTTCAATATATTGTTACCTTTATGGACCAAATATTAATAAAAAAAATAACTGGGAGTCAATCAGTGAGCATAATTGTTGGTTGCTGCCCTAAAATCATTTTTTGTATATTTTATTGGGCCCCACTAAGTATATAATTAAAAATAATATGCAAAAATTAATGACTGAAATCATGGACCAATTCACCAATCCTCCCCTGGTGCTCCACTCTCATTCATTACTCAACACAACCTAGAAGCCGGAGGGAAAAATCACCATCAGAAAACCATTATTTTTACTCACAATTCTAGCATCATATACTGGATTTTATTTGTGCTTCTGATGTATCAATAAAACTGAAGCTGTGTCCAAAATCACTCCCTATTTACCCCTTTGTAGTGCCCTCACAAATTCCACAGTTTAACCAAAAAAGTATTGTCTATGTCATGCACACAACTTTCTGCTAACAGTCCCACAATACAATGCTTCATATTTTATAGATGTAAAAAAATACTGTTGTGTGACTCTACAGCTGTCAGTGATGATGAACTGTTCACTGTTGAGTAAACGACTGAATGTCCATTATGTAGGGAGTAGTGAATGAGTGGACAAGGGAATGATTTTAGACACGCTGCCTGTCTGAGACACCAAGGGCACTGCTGGTTAGACTGCATGAAGTGGACAGAATATAAGAAGCACTGCCACAATTCAGAGCTGCAGTGATTGGTCCACTAATCAATTTAAATTACGAAATACCAAGATTACCTTGTTTCAGCTTCTCAGATGTAAACATTTGCGGGCTCAGGTTTGGTGGATATTTTGCACATTTTTACATTGATAATTCACAAACAGGAGTAGAAACACCCATCTGACACAAACTGTCATCAAAAAAATGACCATTCTAATCTTTACAAAGACAGGACTTGTTAAGAGTTTTGTGGTTGCTCATTAGATTGTACCGGTGTAAACTTGTAAGTGTGCTTGTCATTGTTGAAATAGTACTCTGCATTTTGTGATATCAAGTGTCAGGCACATTTGCTGAGAAACTTGGCATCCTGCAATCCATGTGGAAGGTGTGTGTATGTTTGGGCAGCAGATGGAAAGGGTTGCATAAGACAGACTTTCAGTATACCAAGGGAAAGATGCTTGTTGACACCTCCAAGGTTCAGCACACAAACATACACACATTAACAGACATCCTTCCCTCCTCTTCCCCAGGATCTGATACGCCGAGACATCCTGTACTATAAGGGCCGCATCGACATGGATCGCTACGAGGTGCGGGACGCCATAGACGGCCGCGATGACGACTTCAACGTCAGTGTGAAGAACGCCTTCAAGTTGTGCAACAAAGACAGCGAGGAGATCCACATCTTCCTGGCAAAGAAGCCAGAGGAGAAGATCCGCTGGCTCAGGGCCTTCCACGAGGAGAGGAAGATGGTGCAGGAGGATGAGAAAATCGGTTAGTCACGCACCTCCCTGTTTGGAAAGCATTAGTTTCATTCACAGTGGGCAATGGAGCCTCAGTTACATGTTGTATTTGCTGCAGCACACTACAAGGTGACTTTTTTTAGCACAAAGCACGAGTTCCTCTGTGTAATGTGAGTAACATTAGTTGTAAAGTGAGCGTGACAATCAGGCCTTAGCTCTGATTGGCTGGGCCATACTACATGTGCATCTTAGCACACATTAAAGGTTTTGCACTATTGTGACTATATTGTGAAAAGCTGAACGTAAACAATGCTTCACAGCTGTTTTCAGTGAAAGGCAGTGTGTTCGTCATGTGGAACATGTGGAAAACATGTAACATTGTTTGTTGGTTAGGTTTTGAGATCTCGGAGTACCAGAAGCGACAGGCAGCCATGACAGTGAGAAAGGTGACCAAACAGAAAGGTGAGGCAACAAGAAGATATCAGGTGATTTCCCTTTTCTTTTCCTCGCTGCTGTGCTCTGTCTTCTCATCGCTGTTTACTCTTCCCTTAACCTGCTCTCTTTTTTTACTTTCTACACCTTTTTTAAACACGCCTACTTTGTTTATGAATGGACCTAGACTATCTGTGCACTAAGTAAGCTAGAAATGTCAAGTGGATTCATGTCTTCTCGCTTTATTATTTTCAATATTTTTCCGTTGAGTTAAATGTCTGTCAGCCCATACACGAGGACGACTTGATATGAGTTGTAAAGCAGCTGTTAAGCATCAATGAAAAGACAGAGGGCTGTTTGCATGAAGTATTAAGTTTAAAGGGCGATACCAGTGTTCATGACATGTGGGTCCTGTGTCACGCTCGTCTTGAAAAAATGCAATACCTCAGACAGCTGTTTGCATTTTTTCTGTTACTGAGTTAGGGTGGTCGTTGGTGCTTATCACTTCCATATACATCCAGATGATCACAGCATACCCGGAGCAATAATCAGCCTCCTGGGTTGGTACTTCTGATGTGTACATGTGGAGTTTATAGTCACATTTATTTTGTTTTGTGACAGCATCTAAAGTGTAGAGCAAGTAGCCTTTGCCTTTTATTGTGTACTCTAGCACAGTGGAACAACATGACCCCTTGAAGTCAGGAGAAACATCGGGGTAATCATGTTAGTCTGTTTCTGCGATTCAGCAAGTTCTGTTTTAAAGCCAGTTATTTCAAAATTCTGTTGACTACCAACGGCTACCAGCTATCTCAGTAACAGGAGAACATGTCAAACACGTTATTCAAGAATGATAAAGCTCCTGACAAAGCACCAGACAGAGGACCCACATGTCCAAACCTGCTGGCATCACCCTTTAAGATTTAGTCATTTTAGTGCGAGGCTAGATGTTTGTACATTTATCATTACTGATGTTCTTGCTATTGCCAGTATCACGATAAGCATGATCATCCATTAAGATATGAATTAACCAATGACCACTGCTGGAATGTTCTCTCTGACGTTAGGATCCCTGTAGATGTCTGTCAGAAGTAAATGTTGTGTGTTTCTAAGTGCTGTATGTGTACATGGCTGGCACAAGGTGAAGTACTCTCTTGAATTTCAGATTCATTTATAGATTTCATCTTGAGAAAGAGGGCCATGTTGTATGGACATGGTTTGAAAATGATAAAGGTATATGCATTAGAGTTCTCCTTAGAGCTAGCGCAATAAGATGCCATGGCAACTGCTAAGCAGCATTGGGAGGTGTTGTGATTAACGTTGGCATTGGAGCATGCAGTCACAGTCCAATCTGTTTACAAGCATTATCTTGACTATCCAAGATAAACAGGTTCCACTAACACAAATAGATCAAACCCTTCTAACTGCTAAAACAGTGTTTGGCAAAATACCCGGAACAAAAGACACTGTTTCTCATCTTTGCATTTTTTTTTCTAAGATGCCATGGCAACTTTTGAATATTTCATCTCCAAATATTGATTGTATCTAATTTTTAATTGCACTAGCATAGTTGTGATGCTTGTAGACTGTAGCTAAATGACATTGTAGACTGTAGTTCAATGCATATTAACAGCTTTCTGTTGGCTCTATTTTTGTTCTCAAGTGTCGAAGGGTGCTATTCAAACAAATGCGCTGTCAACAAACATGGAAGAACAATGTCCCTCGTCCAAATGCCTGGTTTCATCATTGTATCCGATGTGATCTGTTGGTTCTCTTGTTTGCCTGCTGCAGAGTTTGATTGAATAGCATCTTCAGTCTCCCTTGTGTCATTGCTACAGCTGAATTCCACATGTCTTCCAATTCAGCCGTCACCATATGATCATACTGTATCATATCTCAGGTTTAATATGCAGGAATGTTAGCACTGCAGGCTCATTTCGTCTGTCTGTGTGCCTGTTTTCTTTGGAAGCATGACTTGATGTTGTGTTGTTGTGTCTGTTTCAGATACATTACTGACAATGTTTCCTGTTTGCTATCCACCTCCCTTCTTTTTCTCTTTCGCTTTGTGCCCTGCGCTGCCTCCTTGCCCCCCTCCCTCTTACACCCCCTTCCTGCTCTTTTTGCACCTGCCTTCTTAGGTGTAAACAGGTGCACGCCCCCCTCATACCCGCCCCCCCAGGACCCCCTCAGTGCGGGGCAGTATGAGGTAACGGAGGACATGGCACAAGGAGAGGTTTTTGAATTCAGTCAATCCAAAAGAGGCCAGGCTCCTTTCTGGCAGAATTTTAGTAGATTAGCTCCATTTAAGAAATAGAGATACACAGACTCTTCTGAAGGACCAGCTATTTTTCTTAGAAGCACTAAACACTGGATGATCATGTCCCATGATGAAGAAAAATATGAAAAAACACACATACACAAGAGACTTCGCAGTAAAGGACCAATGTTAATATAGAGTGTGATTGGAAGCCGCAAGAGGACTGAAGACTTGAGAAAAAATAAAACTTTATAATTCATATATGTTAGTAACGTTCTTAGTTATCATGCTTCTCCAGCCGAGTCGACTGTCATGAACTCTTTCCCTCGGATCCTGCATATTCCCGCCATCTGAATGTCCTGGAGTTATTGAGATTGTTACATTATTTCATTTTGAATACATCACCTGGAAAGAAACACAAGGCCAAGCCAGGGCATTCCTCGTAGTATGATTGTGTCCAAAAGCTGAGATCTTGCTGTGCTGCTATGTGAGATTGCTTGTTGCATTCTTCTGAATGTGAGATTGAATAAGGACAGGCCTCAGCTACCGGCTGTGGTCGTCTGGAGGACCTGCGAAGCTCCACTGTCGGCATCGTCTCTGAGTTAGAACCATTCTGCCACTGATCGCAGACCATCTCGGCTCCGCTGACGTCCGGGTCTGGACCTCCCCCTCATTCTGAGCGCTCCGTACTCTCTCTAGCTGTTCGCATATTGTAGCCCTCTCTTCACCAAGTCTGACGTTCACAGTGTTTCCCTCACTCTCTCAGCATCCCTCTCCTCGTCCTCTCGATCTCTCTACCCACCTGCTCAGCCTCTGTGAGTCAGTGGCTCTCAGAGGAAGAGCTTCATTCTTTTGGAAACCTGCCATTGGCCGCGATATGATGGGTCAGGGAACAAATCAATAGTCAGAACATCAGTAGAATATTTGCATCCTTTCACCAACCACTTTTGACAGGGTATTCATAACCGATCACGCCGAGGGGCTGCGGGTCGCATTTGACGGAGGGTTTGCCACTGAGATGAAACAGCTGGGAGCAGGAGATAGGCAGGCTACGGTCCACCTGCCTTGTGTCAGAGCCCCTCCCCACCCTCCCCAGAGACCACCCCTGTAGCACTGTGCTGGCAGCTTCCTGGGTATTTGGAAAGAGCACAGCCTACCTCCCGGAAATCCACTGAGAGCTAAAAGTGAAGTCGACGCATTGGCCAAGGTCTAAAATGATATTTTTCACGTCAGCTGTTTAAAAAAATAGACTTCTTCAGTTGACTCAATTATTTTGTATTGCTCACATTGTAAAAAGCACAGCACATATTCAGTGTGAGGAGTACTTTTTCTCTCATTCGAGTAGGAGCGACGCAAACGTGAGACCAGGGTGTGAAAAATTTGAAAGGACGCTAGCCAGCACAAGGGGAAACGGTCAGGAAATGGCAGAAATTCTAAATGAACAGGACAACCAAATCAGCCGGTTGTGAGTCAGCGCTGCAAACTGCAGAAGTGTGAGCCAACACTATAGGGAGGCAGAAAGGTGAAGTTAATCTGTAGCATGCAGGTGTCCTCTGACAGATCCGTGCGTCTCTAAAGACTCCAGATTCAGAGTCTTGGCACCCCTTCCCCGTCACGTTGTTCTCCAGATCTGATCCATGTTCTGGCAGTTAGCTCGGCGCTGTTGAGTGATTTACGGAGGACTGCGGCCCGATCAGATTGATTTGTTTAGTTTCAACGACGTCCCCGAAGCTGCTGTGAGCGAGATCCCGTGCTCCTTCAGCAGAGGTGTTAGAAAAGAGAAGATGTGCCGAGGAGAAACGACTAAGTTACACACATCATGAAGGTGTATTTTTTTCTACAGCTGGAATGTAAGTGACACATCTGTCCTTGGTTTGTGATCATATTTTGACCTCAGATACAGAAATACATTTTGTGTTGAATTATATCACCTGATGGACAGTACATATACAGTATGACAACTTGTGCAATGTGATATATCATTATCTATCTTCACTATTCACTACAACGTGATATGAAAGAGTTATATATCGTTCTATGTCATTTGTTTGCCTTCTTATAGGCCTTATAACCTATTGGAAAAAAGACCTTAGACTTGCTTTGTATGTTGTGTAATTTATGTTTTGTTTCAGTAAAGAAAGTTGAGAAACGGGTGAGTTGGCTGCTGGTGTCTGTAGAGATGGCTCCCAGTGAGATTGTTGTGGAAGATAATTCCCTGGTCTGGCACAGCGAAAAGATATGGTTCCCAGGCCATGATAACCTCAGGTCCCGTGCTACGCCCCCACCCCAGCTCACCCTCGCCCGCATACCCCTACTCCACGCCACCATCAGAACAAACGTATAGACGCAAGCATGCAGGCGAACACACACACGCACACACACACACACACAGACACATAACCATGCGCACTTGCTGGCCCGTTCTGCTGCGGAGAAGAGAGATGCTATCTAACAGTGCCTTCCAGCATTCCACTAGTGATTATCTATTCAGTTTCACAGGCAGATTTGAATTAGTCATGTATTTTCCCTTCAGTGTGGGACTTGCATCTCTCTCTCTCTCTCTCTCTCTCTCTCTCTCATACACGCTGGGAATTCCTCGATTCCCAGTGCATGAGATCCACTCGGACAGAAACGTAGAGGTCAGGCCTTTTCCATATGAGTAGATACTGTGCTGTCTGTCTGAAACACTTTAAAACACTTTATTATATTATATCACACTTACATAGCGGTAATTTTATTGCACAAGAAGAATTAATTCTAATTTCAGACATTTAGAAATGACATAAAATTCCTTTATTGTTATCTACTTAACATGCTGAAAGATGGTTTGATTTGAATATATAGTAGCAAACAGATTTTATTTAGTCAAGATAGGTTTCACATTTCAAAGTATATTATTAACGATCAGTTATGACTCAAAAGAAGAATCATCTATTTTACCTTTATCAGCTACACACTGTAAATAATGTAAAAAGAACAGATCATATATTTGGATATTGGTATTTTGCGTTGGAGACGAATGTTGTTCCAGTTCTAGCGTGCGGTAGACCTCAGTACCAGGTAAATGCATGCTTGTGGCATCCAATATTTTGCATGAGACTTAAGACAACTCTTAACAGATTGTTTAGTTTCATTTAACTTCCAATGGGATTTTTTTCCACGACGCGGAACCATTCATTAGTGAACCCATACCATCTCACTATAGGGAGTTCTTTTCTCTGTCCACCTGTCCCCTGCTCACTATACATTACAGGTTGTAGCTTCTGTTTTTATTTATTGTAGTAGAGGGAAACATCCTTCCTCATGCTGAATCAAAGACTGAACTGTTGACAGGTGAAAGGGAAGGCACTGATAACTCTTTGCCCAGATATAATGGGTTCTATAAACTGTAACCTTACTTTAAAACTTGGTTTCCTTTTCTTTCTACACTGTCATGGTCCAAACTGCTGGTTATTATTATGATTATTATTGTTTTATTTTTTCATTTAATTTCTTTTTTTTCTTTTTTTTTTTTTTGGAATGCCATTAACCGCTGAGGCAAAACGGGTATAATTTTTCTATGACAACAGTGAACCAAATAGGAGTTAGCACTGATCATGGGTGTTTGTGTATAGATTTGTAGTCAAGCAGAAGAGCTGAATAAATGCGAAACCTCTCGGGATGGGCTAAAAATAAACATAATCCTGAAGACACACACACACAAACACACACAAACACAGTACTCCATATCATGCTCTTGTTTCTACTTAAGAAATGATTCTTTCAAGTACAATGACTTGACAGTACAAATTAATTCCTCACTTGTATTTATTGATTGCAGTATTAAATAGTACCATTTTGGCCACATTGTTAAAAGGATGTATATATTGGGCTTTTTTTGTGATATAATTCTCATCCTGACCTTGTCCTGACAGCTCAGAGGACAGCCTTCTGTGCAGTTGAAATTAATTTTATCTCTTCCTCTTTCCGGTCACAAAACTGAGACAAGTTAGCAGACTGTCAATCGGATGCATCAGAGGTTGCTCATAATCCCTTTTAGTCCAGGGTGTACATGAGCCGCTAACCAGGTTCACTCACATTTAGCATAGCAATGTCTTCAGTAGGAACTCCTTGCAGTTGGTTAAGCAGTTCTGTGTTGTTTCAGAATAGTCAGGGTACAACAGAGTCTTCAATGAGCCATATATTAATGTGGTTACAGTGACAACAAGGTTAACAGAAGACCAACATCCCACTTTTGGCATCTATTCATTGTATATTACCATCTAGTTTGAGGTCTGGATTTTTCAGAAAATCACAGAAAACTTTACTCACACTATCCACATCCTTTGTCACCATATGCAAACATCTGCCATTTTCTTTCTTGCTGGCCTTTTGAGTTTGATTATTTGTTGTAGAAATGAAAACCTGAAAAATAATGCCTATTCAATCCAGAAACTGTGAATGGGAGAGTGGAGATGTCAACTGTATGTACATTATATGTTTTGATGTAATCAGAAGCACTGGGAATATGTTGTACTTTGCTGTAAAAATAAATCCATATCTGATATAACTGTACTTTTGTTGAAAATAAAACCTCTACAGAACCTGCGTGTCGAGGCATCAGTGCCTGAGTGAGAGCGTTGTGTGCTGGGGTTTCCTGTCGTGTGACGTCATTTCCTGTTTGTAGGTCTCGTTCCCAGCTGCTGACTCACTAACTCCTGGATGTATTACAGAAGAAGGACTTAAGGGCGTACAAACATGAGATAGTAACATTATCAGGATGGTGTTCTGAAGTCACAAAAGAAACATATCAGCAAACTTCCAGCCACAACTTGTAGCCTGAAAATAACTATGCTGCAATCAATAAGTAATGAGACTTATGCAAATATATTCTCCCAGTTGGCCGTGCTGGAGTGTAGCCTCCGCTTCCTAATGTTTTGAAGATGCGAGGCTGTTTTTCAGGCAAGATCTAAGACACCCTGGTGTGATACAGACACTATCTGTGTTTTTGGTTTTTCCAGTTGTGTTTGGATTTCTTAATAACTGAAGTGAGACTATATATTCGGTTGTCTGATGCCATCAGCGGAAAAATACAGAGCTGAAAGTGATGGAAAGAGGTATTAACATTCAGGTTTGCCGATGAGAGGCCTCAAATTTGGACAAGAGTGATAAACAGTGTTACTGTGGTCTCTAGTGGTCAACTGTGGCGTTACACTTGCCAAGCATGGGACAGAGTTTCCAACATGGAGCCCATCAGGACGACCATCTCACTGTGCCTTACAAAGGCTCTTCAATGAGCTTTGTATTTGAGCTGAAATATCTTTTTAAACTTAATCTACAGGCAGTCACAAACTTCCTTCCTCAGAAGGAACCAGAGAAAGATGTCACATGTTGAGATTTGCCATGTGGGCGTCTCTTATCCTGTCCTACATGTTGGAAAATATGAGAAATGTTAAAATCAGCGATCCAGTCATGAGTGTACAGCAATGAGGTATAAAAGTAAACAAAAAACAATGTCACTGGCTGTATGTTCGGACACAAACGAGAGCTTCACATGAGTTCAGAGGTGCTGTGCTGCAGGTAGTTCCTCAGGATCAGAGGAATGTCCAAACTGTCAATGGCCGGCTCCTTATTGGCGAGGGGGAGGTATCTTCGAATTGCAAGCCGAGTCTGCGACATCAGTGTTTTGGGAAAAACTGGAGCAGAAACAGACAAAAAAAATGTGCATCAACATGAGCATTATGAGACATTCATACACTGCGGTGCTTTACGCCAATTATAACTGACGTCTCACCTCTCTCTTTGAGCAGCAGAACCAGAGCTTCATTCTGCTTTGTAGTCTTGTCAATGATCAGTGTAGGCAGATACACGTCTGCCCCAAAGTCTATGAGAAGCTGGATGTACTCCACCCCGCAGCCATAGCGGAGACACACCTCCAGGACTGTCTTTGGCTGCTTGATCCTGGCCAGCATCTTCTCATCTGTGCAGTTGTAGTTGGGGTTGGCCCCATGGAGGAGGAGCAGTTTAAAGCAGTCCAGGTGTCCATAAACAGCTGAGATATAAAGGGGCCCTCTGCAGGCCGTGGCATTTGAGGCCCACTCGGGGACTTTGGGCCTGACGTCCACCTCGGCTCCGAATCTCAGCAGCTCCCGGAGCACGTCCACGTCGCCCTCCCGGGCGGCAGTCAGCACCGGGGAGCAGTTGTTGTACTGGCTGCCGTTAGGGTCGGCTCCGGCCTTCAGCAGGGCCACCACACAGTCCAGATGTTTCCCACTGACAGCTGTGAACAGAGGCGTCTGGGCCTTCACGTCCAGGCTGTCAATCTGCACTCAAACATGTAACAGAAGGAAAACACGTTCCTGACTAATAGTAAATTGAAGAAGTTGAGTTCTCTTCATATTAGTAAAGTTACGTTAATAGATTTTTCTGGCTGTAAACACAACATTGACATATTTTCTCCTCTCAAGTCAGATTAATGAGCCTGTTTGCAAAAAAAAAATAAATTTAAGTGCAACATTCACTCTCCTTTTCACTCTGTTTTGGTCTCCTCCAACTCCTGAGGGAAATATACTTTGCTTTTTAGGAGTTAAATGCTTCAATTTTTCAACTAGTTGCTGATATTGTCCGTCTGTAATATTGTAAGGTGGTGGTCAGGTACTGTACAGTGAAAACAGCCACCTGTGAAGACGCCATTGTTCATATGAAATACTGGCAAGTGCAGCATTAATGCCTTAAGTGTGAAGTAGTGAACATCTAATCTCTTACTCCATCATTTTTAATACATGAAAAAGATCTGCAGGAAGAATGTACAAACCTGTTTTTAAATGAAAAATGTGATGGCTGAGCTCAGAATTTAATTTTGGTTATTAAATAGGACATTGATTTCCTTGCAGCATCCCACCAGCCCCCTCCACAACGACTCTCAAAGAGCCATCCCGCCACCCTCATCTTTCTGCTGTACAACAAAATGCTCTCCCCTTATCTCACCTCTGCGCCATGCTCCAACAACAACTCCAAGCACCTCAGGTGTCCCAGAGCGGCAGCAGTGCGCAAGGGGGTTACTGGGACCCCCCAGCCGCTCCGAGCGTTAATAGACCTCCTGTAACTCTCCTGAGACAGAAGCTCGGCGAGCAGAGTCACGTTGTCGCTGCTCACGGCGTTGTTCAAGGCCTGACACTGCTCGTTGTCCTCATCCTCCTCCTTGGGCTGCAGCAGGGAGAAGATCTTAGAAATGTCCATCAAACTCATGCCGACAGCTCGCCCCAGAACCATAATGCAACTGCAGGCTGATGCAAGTCAAAGCGCTTCCATCTGCAAGGGCACGAAAGAGGGAGAACGATGACAAGACACTCAAACACACACACACAGCTGACATATTCTTGTCATACTGGGTTATTTTTGTTGGGCATGGTTTTTATGTCAGCATAACAAACGTCTACATGACACTAAAAGACACAGACTTACCCTACAGAGCTACCATAACACCATGCAGTTTGTTTACATGACACAATTACTGCATATAAGATAAATCGCAGTAATACAGCCTAAACAGACAGAGCAGATATAATATGTGTGGCCTCGAAGCCACACAAGTGCATTTTTTACTCTAGACATATAAAATTAAACTCTTTTCCCCTAAAGGTCCACAGAATCCGCACGGTGGAAACTAAGTTACATGGTCTGTGAATGACAGCGGCAAACTGGGACCTACTGCAACAAGACACTTACCTCACCTAGACGCTCGCTGAGGATATTTCCAAATACATTAGAAGAGAAGTTAAACACTGAAACTCCATAATAAAAAGTCGCGTGAAAGAAAGAAGGAAAGAAAAGGTCCCCCAAGGAGTGTGTGATGCTTCCACAGGAGCTGCGAGTTGTGAAAAGTGCAGTATGGTTTGCTTGTGTGTGTGTGTGTGTGTGTTGGGGGGGTCAGAGCTCCATTCGTGGGGGTAGGGGCTAATTTTAGGCCACAGTTGGGCCTGGCTAAACTTCCATTCTTGGAGAGTCCAGGCTCAGGTTTATAATTAGAAAGGTGATACGAGTGTGACACTCAGCTGGTGATTGGTGAGTGTGACGGTCTTTCCCTGTTTCCTGAGTAAAAACAAAAAAATGAAGTGGAGACGTCTGTGTCTCCCTGTCACATGGTGAAGCTTTTTGTACTTCTCCGCTTTCCATTTCAGCTTGTCAACCAGGTAGTAAAAGACACAGCATGGGCTGCTGCAAGTGCGTAGCCGGGGTTCCCATTGTGATGATAAAGCCAAATAATCGCTGATAAAGGCAGTTAGTTTGCTGTTAGCGCCCTGATATCACCCTGTTCCCCTGATTCGCTCCTAAGCCGCCATTTTAGTAAGTGTCAGCTGTTTGGCTGTCAGAAGCTTCAGAGGAGCAGCCAGTCAGCTGTTGGTCTGCCAATCCCACCCATGTCTTCATGCTGCCCCATGTTTAGAGCGGAGGCTGTGACACGCCACATTCTTTCAGCAGATGGCACGAGAGTCCAGATTCCTGGCATTGTACAAATGCACGAGGAAACTTTATTTATTTATTTGAGCGCACAGACATGGAGCTGTTAAATGTGGGTAACTAAGACCTGCTTTTGATGCAAACTTCCTGAATCCTGAACCAAGAACACAGACAGAATAAAATCATTATTGCAATACTAGAAGAGCAACTGATGCGTTGTATTGTAAACTCCCTTTACATTTAAATTTCAATTATTGTATATTAAATGTCAAGAATGGAAACAGAATGATAAATATGATAAAACTAATTGATGAGAACTTTTTGTTTATGTGTCACTGAAAGGCTAAACATATCCATTAACATAAATTTATTTAAACTTTCTGTTTATGCCCTCTCCTTTTCTTTTTTTTTGGTTTATTTTAGTTATTTTACAGAATGTTCTGTACTGCACATTCGTAGTCGTCTGAATAGTGAAAATTCTTTTTGCTAGATTTTGCAGTTTTTATATATATATAAATAAATATAAATATATATATAATATATGTATATATATACATAAATATATATATATAATATATGTATATATGTGTATACATATATATTATATATATGTACATATGCATATACTGTATATATGTAGCCGTCCTCAAAATTATTCATACCCTTGCTAATTCTTGTGATTTTTTAATTTAGTGATGAAATGAATGCAATTTTTCAAGTTTGTGTGTCACCAGTTATAAGTGACCAACAATTGAAAGAATGACAACAATACAAAATTCAAAACCCACAGGAGACATGCAGGAAGCTTGTGGACGCATACAAGAATCGTCTAGAAGCAGTCATAAGAACAAAGGCTATGCGATTGACTATTAAAGAAAGACAAAGGACGAGGGTATGAATAATTTTGAACATGGCATTTTTTTGGGAATCCATCAATAAAGTATCCCTGAAATTAATATTTTCTTAAATTTTATATTGTTGTCATTCGTTCAATTGTTGTTCACATATAACTGATACACAAACTTAAAAAATGTAATATTTCATCACTAAATTAAAAAATCACAAGAATTAGCAAGGGTATGAATAATTTTGAGGACGGCTGTATATACTCTACAGTCTACACACACGCATGCCCACGTGCTTCCCCTCCCGTGCCCCTGTCGACCACCAGATGGCGGTAGTGACGCGCCGCTGGCAGGAAGTGCAGCTGTGGGGAACAGGAAAAGAAGAAGGCTAGTGAACGCTGTTTGGTATAGGAGAAACAACAAACAATGTCTGTTTGTTTTTAACAAAAATATTTTATATTTCACTCCTAAATGCAGCAAATGATTCTTTTTGAATGTCGCCCCCCAAGAAAAAAACTACACACACAGTCACTAAGTAAAGGTTAGCGTCGGTGTTGGGGCGCAGTCACCCTGATCCCGTTCAGCATTAAACGCGGATCAGATACAGCTAACGTGTTCCCGGGTGCTGTGTTCTGCACAGGATGGAGGAGGAAGCCCGCAGAAACCACTGCAGGAGAATGATTTCTCTTATCCGGAGCAAACAGCAGCACCAGGAGTCCTCGGCAGAGGACAGGAGGAGACAGAAACACAGAGGAGCCAGAGGGAGCCAGAGGACAGAGTGTGAGAAACAAGCTGTGGCCGGGGGCGAGTTTCAGGCTCACAGAGACCAAACCTCTCCCAGCCTCGCATGCCAAGGCCCCGAAGTCCAGCCCGTCCCCCCTCAACTCATTTCAATGCTGAGGCTCAAAACTCTGAAGGAGGAGATGAGACGGGTCAGGGGACACTGTTGAGTGGCTCGGTTAAACCACGGGATTGTCAGTACGATAGAAAACAAACCTATCCTATGTGTCTGTGTTTTTATTTTCATCGCAGGCTGCAGAGGTGGAGCTCCACGACCCCGCCGCCTGCAGCGTGTGTGAGCAGGAGCAGGCCTCTCTGGCCTTGGAGAGCTTTATCAGGAGGAAGAGGACACAACTGCGGTTCCAAACACTGAAGGGCAGACTAAACACACCTGAGCTACGGAGTAAGTGACTTTTAAGGACAGACGAGCTTGTACGAGCAGAGTGCTCCTAACTGCCGGCTAATGTGTGTGTCAGTCGGACTGATGACTGATTATTCACAGGATTAAAACTATTCTTTCTGTTACAGGAGTGTGCACGTCGGTGAGTTTGTGTGAAATCTCCCAAAGCCCTTGGATGCCCCTCGCTGGATTTGGGAGGAAGCACTTGGTGGATATATGCGGGTCACAGCAACCTGGGGTTGCCTTAGCAACGGCTAAGGAACGTGGAGTTGCCCTGGCAACAGATGAAATGAGGGGTTACCCTGACAAAAACGCTACAGGAACTCATTTAGCAAGCCCTCGCTGTCCTTTTTCAGACAGATAGCTGCAGACACACATTAACACAATGAAAAGGAGAATGTTGTGGTGGAGTCAAACATATTGCTACCGATTTATTTTGATATGCAGGCAAAACTCGCCTGTTTGTCCAATAAACACTGGTCCACACGCTGATGGTTGTGTCTTCGGTTCCGCTCAGCTGCAGCTGTGTTTGTGTTCACACCGTGAAATAATAGAGACAAACGTCTAGCCTTTGTTTTGAGTGTTAAAAAAAAGAAAGGACTTGCTAACAAGGTTAGTACAAAACAGCCATTTATTTTCTTATCACTGTATTAAAGTTAAACACAACACTATTCAGAGCGAATGAGTCTGGCCTTTTTTTTCCTCCAGTTTGTGGTCACTTGAACACTGTAAACATTAAAACAACGTTGTGTTTAATTTAGCTTTGCAATTAAACCTATTTTTTATATTGGCACAAAAATACACACAACAGATAGCCATGGAAGCATGCATGCATTGCAAAAAAAAGTGTACAGTACAATATCTAAGGCAATAAACAATAGCAACATGGGCAAACTTATTTGAACATTTTAACAAGTTCCTGTTTGCATTATTGCAGTTACACGATTAGGAGCTAGTTAAGCCTCTATAGAAGTCATACGATTACATATAAACACATCCAAAGCACTGATAAAAACAAACAACAGAATGACATCACCAGATCCTCCATCAATTGTTGACAGTTTATGAAAAAGATACTAAGACAATTTGTTAAATTGAGGACTGTTTGTGGAAATTGTCCTGAAGCACAAATCTGTTATTTCAGCCTCGTATTTGGATGTACGTCGCTGACGTTAGATCAACGTACTGGGCCAGGTCCCTTTACTGAAGCTGAAGGTAGAGCAGGATCTACTCATCTGGCTTCCTCTTGGGCTTCTTTGGGTTGCGGGAGCGGCTCTTGGCCTTGCACAGTGGGCAGATGGGGGCATTACGATGAATCTGCTGGTGGCAGGACAAGCAAGCCTGGAGAGGGGGGAGAAATTTAGAGCAAAAGCTTCGTATTATGTCCTCCTTGCTGCGCTGTAGTGATGAGGAAGCAACTAAGTCAGGTTGTACCTGGGTCTGTCTGACTAAGTGTCATCTTAAATTTGTTCAGCTCTAGGATTGTGTCTGGCTTTGTTTTCTTATAATTTTCTCTATATATGGTCCTAATCTGAGCCAATTATACACTGGACGTTCACAGTGCCTTTTCATTAAGGAACTGCTGTATATATATATAGCTGGTCAGTAAGAGCAATACCTTCATAGGTGGGGGTTGTTGTCTGAAGGTGGCCGTCTGGCGTGCATCTTGCTTCCTGGACACCTGAAGCTGCTGTGCTGCTGCTGCAGCAGCAGCGAGGGATTCTGGGATGGCGGGCTCATGTGGCTCCTTCTGCCATTCCGCTTTTTGCTTCTCAAAGTAACTGTTCAAAGCAAAGAAAGACAGAAACTTGACTGGCTGTGATTCTTATGAATCTTATCATGGTTAAGATTATCCCATCCACGCTGTGTATCAGGAGATGTGGAGTGGCAAAACCAAACACAAAGGAGACCTAAATTGGACAACATCATAGTCGATCTCACGCTTCCTCTTTTTATGTACGACTGTGAGCAAAAGTACAGTCATTGTGAGAGTGTTTGTCTGCATGTGAGTGTCTCTGCGTGTGTGGGCAGGGGAGCACTGGGAAAGAAATTTGGCCTTGGACTTTATGCCTGACTGGCCCATTTTCAAAAGTAAAAAAAAAAAGTGATATCCCATTTCTTTACGGTCTCTGGTTTCTCTCAAAATAGGTTTGTGATAGAGCATTCGCAGAACTAATTTAATTGGTTGCATTTCTTCAAGAAATTTAGAGCAAAGCTTCGTATTAAGAAATTTTCTTGTAACCATGATCCACCAAAGCCCCAAACACACATTTTTCAATATTTCACAGTTAATACAAGTTTATATGATATAGATTCTATGTCATTCTTGTTTTCATATACTTAATATTTCGGTTATTTTTCTGTTTGCTCATTTTTATGCTGATATATTAATATCACAGAGTATCTTTAAATGTTCCCCCAACACCCCACTGGCCTGTGAGGTGTGATTTAATTTTCTACCACACTGCTCCATCACACCTTGTAAAACAATAACAGTGGGGACCATTACTGTTAGGTAAATCTACCCTAGAATTATTTGGCTGGCAGCTAGGTGTCCAAGTTTTAACATCTCCCCAGACATAATCATATAGATCTCTCTCTCTGTCTTCTAAGAATACCCACTGAGGAAGAAAAGTGATAAGCCACAACTCTCTAAGTATCTCATAAACTCAGCGAACCTCGAGGAGCACGCTACCAAGATGGAAAAGAGAGACGGCTACCATCTGGCTGAACAGAGAAGCCAGCCTGCCCACAGTGCTGTCAGCATGCAGCGCAGCAGTGGCCCAGCACACTTGGTCACAACTTTATTTATCAAGACGATTTCAGTTTACACTGCATAAAATATCCAAACCAACCAAAGTAGTATTACAACTTATTTTGAAATTCTCTTTGTTCTCTCAAGTCAGTAAGATTTTCTAAAAGTGAGCCTGAATGTCACAGGATCATCGCAGAGAAAAAGTCACTTCCTACAACTTGAAAACATGAACATGATCTTTGGCCCCATTAAATACCCCTGACTGTAAATAAACATCTGTCATAAGGGCCATGGGACAGTGGCACACAAGTCTAGTTTCCTAACCAGCAAAAAGTCTGTGTTTGATGAAATTAAAAAGCAAGCACGACCTGAAAGTCTCTTGGTGCAACGCTGAGATCAACCTCACAACCATATTCTAGCACCATCAGCTCAGATTTGCTCTCGTAAACAGTCCAATCTTAATGTCATCCACTGTTGTCGGATGTCAGACAGCAGTTTGTGCAGATCGGAGTGTACCTGTAAGCCCCCCCCCCTTCATGTGCCTACAATGTTTTGGATAACAAGGACATTCTGAAGCGTGAACATGAATTTGTTGCTCACTGATGTCTTTGCCACTTTCTGAAGCCAAAGAATCTGGACAATAGAGGGGAAAATTAGTTGCACCTGAATTTCTGAATAACAGACCTGTCTATCAAGAGAACACATATCGGTTACTATTTAAGCCTTCAATTATTCAAATGCCACGCTTCAGCTTTGATCCACCTCAGTGTCTTCAATATAAAAGCTCCACCATGTTGCCTGCACTGCTCATTGTAACATAAAAGCAAATGACTGTACTGTGAACAAACGGCAGGGAGCCGCCATTCGCCCTTGACGTGAGAAATCTGATCTAAAACTTCTCTACAAGGCGGTAGACCCATGTCCTCATGACCAACATCCACCTGTCATGTCATATGTCATTTCAACAGTTACAGCCATTGAAATACCTCACTGCCATGACCTGTACCATCCTTCACCACCCAACAGAGCTGTCAGTGAAACTATTAATGTTGCTGTTAATACCCACGTTTGCAGTCACTCATATAATATTGCACAAACTGCACTTTAACCTAAAGATAGAAATTTGCTGAGCTCTCTGATATTTAACTAAATCAGGGTCCAATGATTTCTGCAACAAAGAAAACACAGACGAAATCGCAGAACTCAATGATAAAAACTGAATCACAAGTAAAACACAGAGTATTGCAGAAATTGTCAAAATGTGGATGCAATTTATACAAATCAGGGTTTTTCCCTAACATTTTAAGTGTTTTTTTTACAGCACTTAAGCTGAACGACAGAAAGAAAACTATGCTGCCATGTTTTGGTGTCACACTCACACACAGTCATGTTGAAGAGGTCCTCAGAGAGAGAGAGTGAGGAGAGCGCTTGTCAGAGCACGGAAAACAAGGAATTTGGGAAAAAATGAAACAGAATCTGGAAAAATCTCCTGCTGGAAAAGGGGCAAATTTTGTACAAGTACAAGTAAAATTGACAGTCATTTTAATATGTCAAATGTTTTCACTAGTGAATTGAAAAAGTTATTTGAGATTTTACTCTTCGGTTCAAACTGAGCTCTCTCTTTGTTCATAGCATTTTTTTTTTGTTTGTTGTAAATTTATTTCAGCACATCTACTTTTGAAGAATTCACAACAATAGAAATGCTCTGTTCACGATGACATCTTTCAGAAATATTTGTCTCTATTGGCTAACATAATAACATCTTGGACTTGAACAAAGGGTAAGTCCATCAACGGACTTTCAACCTCTGCCACAGATACTGCTGCTCCAGAAAATACAAGTCAGAATTCATCAATATATTCAGTAGGCAATTTGTTCCCAGTGGGACATCCCCACTGTTAAAAATGAACAAATCACAGAATGAATATATCATTTTCTATGAATAATGCACATATACAAATATTTTATATCTAAATAAATGATTGCTTAACACACGATTGTCTGAAAGTTATTAAATTCCTCACAAGCAAAAGCAAACAATGTTTATGAACATACCTCTACTTATAATCATAATCCAAAATCTTAATTTCATACAGACTGCTTAGTGAGCCTATCTCCCTCCAGACTCCTTGTCTCCTCAGGTATTGACAGGCAAACATTTCGAACCTTCTCAGATTAAACTAAGGACATCTGATCTAGGGTTTCATGCCCTTCTGTCCATACAAATGGTCCTTATTGAATTACAGTGAGTTACAATAGACTGGCCTCCCTCTGTGAACCGATTTATCTCAAATATGTTTTCTGGGCATCACATCAACTGAATTCCTCCTAGGCTTTTTAAATTATATAGCAAGCACATTGATCTCTGCCCTCTGGTTACAGCTGAACATTTTACATTTTCGGTGAACAAAGGTGAACTGCATGACTTCATGCAGGCTCATTTCATTACTGACTTCCAGTGCACAAAGTCTTGAACACATTAATAACAAATATTCAGTTTGGATTATGTTGTTGCTGAACCGCTCTGACACAGTGAGACTGTAACAGGTGCTCTCGTCTCGTTGCAGTCCGATGCTGCTATTGCCTGTTAGTTATAGTTCAGAAGTTGACAGAGTAGACCAAATTATGGAGCAATCAGTCAGTCTTTAATGGACTGCACTGGTTCTCTTTGATTTGGTGGAAATTTCAACTTTTTGTGGATGGGTTTATTTTCCCATAGTCATTGATTACATGTGGTGTACTACAAGGCTCCATTAATGGACCACTGCTTTTTTTAAGCTGCATGTACTTGCGACCTATAAATAAACAAAATTTACTAATCGACTAAACTACTCTACCTCTGCAACACTATACTGATGTACAGTGAAATGTCATCTGTTTCTGCAAACACTACTTAAATGTACCTTGATTGCGACCAGTGAATATTTACACAGGCTGCTAGCTGCAGTATTTTTTCCTTGCTACCATAAAGACAGTTTTTCACATTTACTGTACTTTGTGATTTTGACTATTTATATGAAAAAAATAAAATGGAAATAAAGTTAAAATTTCACATGTAGTCAGAGATATTTACTGATGTTTTCTGACACTACAGCATGTGTCAATAATTGGCTGTAAAAAAACCCCCTAAAAATTACATAAAGCATTGTTGTTATCACACTGTAAACCTTGTCAAGGAACATCAGTTCGGAAGAATTTCAGTGTGCCTTGCATGCACTTGTATGTGTGTGTGCAAGTGTCTGTTTATGTGTGTGTACTGACTCCAGGGAAAGCTTCTCCTCTTCTTCGTTCAGGTTAGGGAGTCTGTGCAGACCTAAAGTCATCCTGAGTGCATCAACATGCTCCTTCAGAGGTTTGTACTCATCATGCAGGCGGCGAGTTGTTTCTAGCAGCTTATTCAGGTCATTCTCCGACTGCTTGATAGTGCTCTCCATCTGAGGGGACAGGATTGAATATTTTAAAAATACATATGTAATGTGCTCAGTTTAAGCTATCTGTCTAGACCGATGCCATTCTAAATGCTGTTGCTGAATTGCACTTATTTGAAAGCTGATTTCAGTCACACCTCCTCTATGGAGGAAGCTTGCAGTACTCACTCACCACATTGATATCAGCATGGATGAGCCGCAGCTCCTCCACATGTGCCATTTTCTCTTGTAGAAGCAGATCCATCTCTTGTTTGTACTCTTTCAGATGCTTCTCCTCAGACTCCAGGGCCTCAAACTCAATCTTAAGACGAGACTTGATCTTCTGCATCTGGACAGTCTTGTTCCTGCAGCCAGCGGCAAAGACAAAAGACACCAGCTGTCAGGTTATTTCCCCCACAGATGCAGAGACAGAGATCTCCCTCACAGCAAAAACACTACATATTTCTTCCAGGCTGCCAAGCAGTGCTTTGAATTGGTAGAAAATGATCAATTACTGAATAGACGCTCCGTGCTGATTTTAAGCAGAATGACCATTACTACCGCCGTGGATTAATGTACTGAATTAAATGAATGAGCTAACTGTTACGTTACAGTTACTGAGCGTGGCTGCAAAGAAGACATCAGAGCAAACAAACAACACTCTGCCGGCGGTGTTTAACGAATTAATGACCGATAAGCTTGCTAGCCAAGCAGCTAGCTTACCCACAGATATAATTAGCAACGCACATCTGGCTTTTTGTTGATACACATCTGGAATGTTGGGGCATGTATACTCCCCAACATGCACCCTAGGCACATCTTACTTGTATCTCTCTCTTGTTTACACTGTGGTGACTGCTCGCCAACCCCTAGCTAAAACTAGAATAGCGAAAACCTATTAAAGGCACAGTTGGCAGCAGACCGGCTACTTCAGCTAGCTCTGTAACAAAAGCGAAGCCAATTGGGCTTATTCCTGGTAGGCTAACGTTAGCTAAGGTAACGTTTCCCAGTACGTGTCAAACATCTCACAACCGACAACTCTACTCCACGTCCAGCTCTTACCGTATTTCCAAGATATTTTCTAATTTGCACATGATTTCTTGTTCGTCCGCCATGGTTTATCAGCCCCTTGTCGTTAAACTGGCCAGCTCGGTTACCCTTCGGGCCACGGTGGTCTCCTTGTTGATAAAAACACAATAGCCGGTGTGAGCGCGCACGCGAGCACGCGCCCGCAAAGTGAACCCGTGGCTACGTGCGAAGGCTGGCTCGCACTCCCGCGAGCTCTCCGCCACACACAGCCTGCTATGAAACGGAAACATCCAGTTCCTCGTAAACCTGCTTTTACGACGCGATGGAAACATCTTGGCTCCACAAGAACATCAAAACATTAACATTAGATAAACATACAACATTAGATAAAATACAGACTCACTGTAGACCTCTGAATAGAGGAACAAACAAGTGAAGAACACCTGAAATACAGAAAAAAAGGTTCACATCAGACTACTTCAGTGAAGTAAAAATCTTAACTCTTTTATATCACATTGGTATATTATTACTGATGTATTATTAAGCAGCATTTAATTAAAAAGCTTAAGGTGGAGCTTATTCAAGCTTTTTTTTTTTACACGCTATTATGTGGTTTATTCCAAAACAGTTATTGTGTTTTATAAGTTTATGTCACGGTTTATATCCAAAAAATGAAGCTACTGTTTTAAAAGCGATGCAGCGCAGTAAGAAGTGCAATGTTTATATCTGAAATGCAGTGTAGCACTCACGTAAAGTCTAAGCAGTGAAGTAAAGTATTGAAAAAACCTCCATCACAGTTCAGAGGTCATATCCACTGTCTTTTTAAGGGGTTAGGGTGAGATGATTGACACTTTATAATTTAAAACTACTCATTTTTGAGTAAGTTGAATTTGGACAGTTATGAAGTGCATACATTAACAAATATACAAATTCATTGATTTCCCTCTTAAGTGTTTGTCTGGCTGTGGCCCTTTCAGCCACCACAAACACAATATGAGCAGTCACCAGCAGGCCTGCGAAGCAAACACACCACCACCATTTGTCAGTCATCAAATCACTACAGCCCATGCCATAACAACATATGCTTAAAAAATAAACTGGACGGATTATTAGATTAGCAGAATGATCTTGTGCTTTCACTGCCACTGGTACATCAGATGCTGCTTATTTATTGTTGATTTATGCCCCTCTATAATTAGTTTTGGGAGACAAAGATCCTGTCTGGGTCCTAGATGAGAGATACACAGTCGAACACCTAATTAATTTAAGAGGAACACTCTTTAAAGAAGATGAAGGCTGCCTCTCTAAGAACGCATGTGCCCCAGGCTGCCATTGGATTAACCAAGAGAGAAGTACTTGGGAACAATACAATGGGCCATTCTCATTAAGTATAATCCTTGTAGGTATTGCAAGCAGTTTCATATGACTCCGCAGAGAAAAGGCTACTACAAGCACCTCTCCGAAGAAGTGTTTCGGCCACAGATTAAAAAACCACAAATGTCAACTGTAAGTAGCCACCATTCATTTTTTAATGTCCTCATTTTCACTGTGGTTCATATTTAGTTGAAATGTTTAACTTGTGACTGTAGTTGTTTGATTGGAATTTGTGAACCTGCTCTGTACTGTAAAGGCTACAAGATGGCGTTAGTCCATAGTAGACTTAAGAACTTTAGAGCGAATTTTATGATCAGATTTTGTCCACTTGCCGTGTTTCTAATTTGTTGTGTGTGTCTGTGGATATATTGTGAGTTGTCACATCATCTATATAAAACAGTAGCAAGTTAAACTATCTCTTCTTGTTTTCATGAATGTTCACTGAAACAGTCTGTTCACTAAGACTTAAACTTCAGTACATTATTTTTATTATTATTTTTATTATTATAGGCATTCATGAAAGCCTGCCTAAATTTATTAATCTCAGGAGGAATGGAGCAAACTATTTCAGCTTTTTTTCTATTGTGCAAGTCAGTCAATACCAACAACTGCAGATATATGTGTGTAGTTTGGTACTAATGTGCAAGATTAATGCTAAATGGGTGTTATTATTTTGACCCAGTCGTTAATACTTATGCATCATGAAATGAACCCCATGTTCTCAGTAAAGTCTAAAATACACTGTGGGCTTCATTTTTTGATTGTAGTCCCCACCAACCTCTTGTGATTGGATGCTCCTGGTTGAACAGAAGAATGTAAGGAACACTCTTTTTGGTCATTTTGCTGTCAAAGAACCAACAAATTGTTTGAAAGAGCGAACAAAAGTGATTACAGTTCTTTTTCACCCAGTTGTTGCTCTGCATGTTTCCTGATGCCTCTCCAGTGCCAAAGATGAATGAACAGCAGGGAGCTTTTCCTCCTGTGTCTCAGTGTCAGTGTTTTCTCTGGCAGATAAATGTCCGGGTTACAACCATGGATGCTGAGCTGGAGTTTGCCATCCTGCCCAGCACAACCGGCAAACAGCTTTTTGACCAGGTACGCTGTGCGTTACAATCAAACCGATGCTTGAACAGACAAGCGTGTGATCGTGTTGTTTATCGATGTTTAGATAGTAAAGACGATCGGGCTGAGGGAAACCTGGTTCTTTGGCCTCCAGTACCAGGACAGCAAAGGCTTCTCCACCTGGCTCAAACTGAACAAGAGGGTGAGGACAATGTTTACACAGACCTTTATGTCCCTCCATGACATAACTTGACTCCTCTGACAGCTGCATTTGAATATAGATATCATCATGGTTATAGTTTCAGTAATACCACCATATTACCCCCATTGAGACTAATTATCACCTATTTCTTCCTACTCCTGCATGCCTCTGCTGTGGGGATTCCATCCCAGGTGACAGCTCAAGATGTGAAGAGGGACAACCCTTTGTTGATTAAGTTTAGGGCCAAGTTTTATCCCGAGGATGTCGCCGATGAACTGATCCAGGAGGCGACACAGCGCCTCTTCTTTTTGCAGGTTCGCGATGAGAACACACACAAGGAAACTGATGTTTTTAAAGGGAATCATGCAGTGTGTTTACATGCATATTAGTATCCTGGTTTTAAGCTTTATCCTTTTAATTATGTTTGGGATATAGTATTTACATGAAACATGAAATACCTGGTTATCCATATCCGCGTATACATGATTGATTTCTCACCATCTCAGCCACTACGACATGGTTCATAGACCTGGATAAGGTGTTTACATGCCACAGTTTCATGCTTTCTATTGGAGTATTTGAGGTAGTACATCAGGTCTCTCAAACCAGAGTAGTGGATGTGCAAAACATAACCAGGATGCTCCAAAAACCTGATCACAACCACAATACTAGTGTGCATGTAAACGCACCATGATGCTGGGCTTGCCTACACTGGAAAAAAAAAAAAAAAACAGCTGCCAAATACAAGACAAAAAACAATAAAATGGGCAAACTTTTACTTAAAATCAGTGAAATTACCTTTAAAGCAAGTATAATATCTGGTCTCAAAGCACCCTCTGTTATCTTGAAAGCAGCACAGCCAGACTGAAAACAAGTACAAAACAATTTTGTACTTGTCAGTGTTGATCAAACAGCTTTCTGTTTGTGGACAGTCCAGGTTCAAGCAGTAAGATACACAGAACCAGTACTAAGACTGAAGTAATATCTTAATAATATCTTATTAAGATAATTAAGGGCAAAAAGCTTGAAACAAGTGCTCTACCAGAAACACTGCCTGATAAGAAGATATGTCTTGTCACACAGAAAGCAAGCCTACTGCCTTGATTTAGGGTATTTAATCTTACTTGGATTTTGCTCTTTGCAGTCTCTTATTCATTCTCTGATTAGATATTTTCTTTGTATGTTGTGAGACAGATCTAGATCACTTAATTTACCTACTGATGTATGCTAAAAGGACAATATATGACTTTCATATTAGCTGGATATCAACGCTTATGCAAGTACCCTGCAGATAATACAATACATAAAGAATCTCCATCAAAACAAAATGCTGAACCTGTCTTAACGACCAGTGGGGGTTCCATGATGACTCACAAGGATCCTGTTAGCCCTCATGGGTTTTCTATAAGGGAATACACACCAGAACACGTTTCTCCCTATGACAGACTCATTAACAGTATCATTATCATGCATGCAAACTTGGGGATTCATGTGTTAAAGCAGATCTTGATGACTTTTTTTTCTGTGTTTTAGGTAAAGGAGAGCATCCTGAATGATGACATATACTGCCCACCTGAGACTGCGGTGCTCCTGGCATCATATGCAGTTCAGGTCAAACACGGGGACTACAGGAAAGACTATCACGTACCGGGATACCTCACAAGAGACAAGCTGCTGCCACAGAGGTACTGAGTCCTATGGATATTAGTGTTAACTAAAGTTCAACTTAATTCCAGTTTCAGTCGTCTGAATTCTAACTGCTGCGTCCTCTTCACTGATAACACCAGGGTTTTGGAGCAGCACAAGCTGAATAAGAATCAGTGGGAGGAACGAATCCAGGTGTGGCATCAAGAGCACAAGGGAATGCTGAGGTACTTATGAAGCCATTTGTGCATTTTTTTTGCAAACAGGTGTTTCTGGTGTTCTCATTAAAAATTTCTCGACGCCACAGGGAAGACGCCATGGTGGAGTACCTGAAGATAGCCCAGGACCTTGAGATGTACGGGGTCAACTACTTTAACATCAAGAACAAGAAAGGATCAGAGCTGTGGCTGGGAGTGGACGCACTGGGGCTGAACATCTATGACAAAAAGGACAGGTAGGTCTCCATCTGAAAATGTGTATACATGTATAAACTCGTTGTGAATCGATGTGCACTTACCGTTGTGTGCTCCTGTGCGTCGCTCAGTTGGGCTGGATCAGTCAACTACTCCAGACTTAAATACCTATATAACAGTTGTAAAATTCCCATGTTCTCCAGTGGTTGAATCCTGCTGACTGTGGTGATCACCTGACTTTTCATCACGGTAGCATCACGGTGATGTTGACATTTTTTAGTGAAATTTCTCAACCAACATGGGTGAATGTTCTTGATCCCCAGGGGATGAATCATAATGACTCTTTCTTTAATGCCACTAGCAGGACAGTGTTTTTACTCATCCACTGAAATATCTCTACATCTACTAAAAATTTGGTGGACACGATTCCCAGATGATGATTCCTAACGTCTGACTTTTTCTGTGTTGACCACTATTGGATGCACTGCTATCATGATCTTTGGTCCAGGAAATCATGTTCCTCTCAGGATGAATTGTAACGACTTTGGTGGTGATCCCTAAAGATCCCCTCCAGACATGGTTTCAAGTCAGATTAAAGTTAAGCATAGAGAAAACTTTCCCCCTTCAGCACATGAATGTGAAAATAGCCTAGTGGACCTTGAAGGTCAAACATTCAAATCAAGGAACAATAAGAAAAACAAGTTTTTAGTGGAGGGTGACTATAATTTTTTATGTAGTGTTAGCATTAGGTTAGAATTTCAGCACATCTAATTATCTTTAGAAAATACACTATACTAATGACATTCTTGGTAGCTTGGTAGCAGGTCATAGCTTGGTTGTAGACTGTTGTTAAACTTTTTTTTTCTTTGTGTCATAACTATCTTTTAGCTGTGTGTAAAGAATAACCTCTGTTACTGTAACTGTACCATTGACCATAATGGCAAACCATATTTTTCAGGATGACCCCAAAGATTGGCTTCCCGTGGAGTGAGATCAGAAATATTTCCTTCAATGACAAGAAGTTCGTCATCAAACCAATCGACAAGAAAGCTCCAGTAGGCAAAATCATTATTACTAGTGGTCCTTTATAGTGATTTATGTGCACCATCTCTATGGAGCATATTGTTACATGTCTTTACTGCCGCCTGACCAATTAAAAGGGATTTTAATTTGGAAATATAGGAATGATGAATACAGGAAATTTGCTGTTTGCTACATACTTAAAGTCAGACTGGCTGCCTTTTGGTGCAGCTGGATGGATGTTGAACTGTGGTCTTAACTCATTCCATGGATGTTTGTGGATGGGATTAAATAGCTGCTCGCTCTCGACTTGAGGATTTAATGCACAGGCTAGTACTCATCATCACAGCATTACCAATTTTAATGAAAACATTTTCACAACCATATAAAAGATCCTACAAATACTTTATGGGATATTTTCCTATTTATTGACTGAGGCTACAAACAGGAGGTGTGAGAGAATACCGCATCCTCGTTGCTGATAAATTAACCAATTTTGCAAAAGCAAAAATTACAGCAAGTAGTGTAATGAGAGCAGCTGCTTCTTGATCTCATTCACAAACATGAATTTAGCCTCATACTTCAATTTGGTTTCTGGCTGCATGCACAGATTTAAGGAGAGCATCCAAGAGCTTAGAAAAAATAGAGAATATCTCCCAAATCCCTTACATTTTTTTAAAAAAACCCAGGCTAAACTGTAAAACAGATCTGAGGCGCTGTGTGTTCGACCAGAGGACAATCGCTGATTTTTTTGTGTTAAAGGACTTTGTTTTCTACGTACCCCGTCTTCGCATCAACAAACGTATCCTGGCCTTGTGTATGGGGAATCATGACCTGTACATGCGCAGACGTAAACCTGACACCATTGAGGTGCAGCAGATGAAGGCCCAGGCCAGGGAGGAGAAGAACAAGAGGCAGATGGAAAAGTAAGGAAGGTGGAAATAATGACGGCTTCTTTTTTTGGTCACAGTTTACAGTGTGTCCTCTCTGCTTTAAGGGAGAACTGTCAGGAGATCTAGTTTTTTTTTTCAGATGTGTATTTATGCACAATTCTCCTGTCAGGGCTCTACTCGAGAGTGAGAAAAAAAAGCGTGAAAATGCTGAGAAGGAAACAGAGAAGATTGCTCGTGAGACCATGGAGCTGATGGAGAGACTGAGACAGATTGAAGAGCAGACAAAGAGAGCCCAAGACGGTCTGACAACTTTCTGAATACAAATGTTTCTCAACAAAGTTTTGTTTTTTCTGTTCAAGAAGACTAAAAGAGTGACTTAGTGTATTGAAGTATTGCTGCTTTTAAGAACTGCACAAAGCATGTACTGGCTTTGCACACGTGTGCGTGTGTGTTTCAGAGCTGGAGGAGCAGACTCGCAGGGCTCTTGAGTTAGAGAAGGAGAGGACAATTGCTCAGGAGGAGGCTGAGCGTCTGGAAAAGGACCGCAGGTCTGCAGTGGAAGCTAAAGCAGCCCTGCTGCACCAATCTGAGACCCAGCTCAAGAACCAGGAGAGCCTGGTAACCACACACACCTGCACGCTGGGTTTAATTAACTGTCGATAAATGAAACAGTTTTGATTATAAGACTGAAAAACTTGTTGGTGTAAAGTCATCATTCAGCAGTTTACTTTGAATGTACACTGAAGTACCTTTAAGATAGAAACAAGACTGGTAATTTATTGATGGCATTAAGTGACTCATAAATTGATTGATCTTTTAAATGATTAACATATTAGATGATTGAATAGAGGATAAATTCATCTGACCCGCGATGCTGCATGTGAACATATCACAGCACAGACACACGCGTTCTGTCTGACACACACAGACAGAGCGCAATGACCTTCTATCGGGAGCACCATTAACTCTCTTCCCATTCGTGTGCATGTGTGTGTAGGCCACTGAGCTGGCAGAGCTTACCTCTAAGATATCCCAGCTGGAAGACGCCAAGAAGAAAAAGGACGAGGAGGCAAAGAGATGGCAGAAAAGGGTGAGAATTAATGAAAGAAAGAGCACGAGCGAGATAAAGGATGACTCAAACATGAGCAAAGAGCAATGTCTGACACTTCTTTAAAGTATATCACTCGACTTTTGTATGAATTTCTTGGATTTCACTGCATTGTCACATGCAGCGAACCTCAGCAGTGTGAAGCCGTAGTTGGCTTAAAACAAAATAAAACCTAAAGATTTACCTAAAGTGGATGCAAATCGTTGCATACAAATAAGTTAGTCTAAACTTGCATGTAGTCTCCACATCATTTGGTAATAATGAGCTGCGTTACCCTTTTTTTTGACCGTGGCAGACAAATGCATGCAATAATGAGAAATCATTTTAGTCATAGAAGACAACTTATTTAGGAAATTCAAATGCCCCTTCAGTAGAGTTAAAAGTGCCAGATGTCACCAAAGACCAGACAGCTATCTTTTATTGTCAGTCTTCATTTATTCTAGTGTTGTGGCATGAGGCTCCGATTCATTCTGTTAGAATAACAGCCCCATGTTTTAAAATGTGATCATATCACATATATCACAAATCTAGGAGGCTATTTTCATATCCACCCTTCACTGCAAGTTGCGTGTTTTGACAGGCCGTTGTCGTAGAAGCTGATTTGGAACGAACCAAAGAGGAGCTGAAAACTAAACTCATGGGTGTCCACATCCAGCATTCGGTCCACCCTCATATGCATGAGCACGACGAGACGGACGAGAGCAGCGCGGAGGCGAGCGCTGAGCTGACCTCTCCAGGCATGGTCCGAGATCGCAGCGAGGAGGAAAGAGTAACGGAGGCCCAGAAGAACCAGAGACTGCAGAAAAACCTCAAGGTAATGTTCAGTGAATATGATAGTCATGTTCTGCAGTCCTGGAGCTTTTAAGAGTGCACACAAGTGAAATCAGAAAATACCTTCAATGCTTTAATTCAGTGGTTCTAGGTCCAGTAAATACTGTAAAGTAATAAATAAATAATAAATTAGGAAACACCCCAGTCAAATGCAGAGGCCAGTGTGTCTTGAAGTAGTGTGGGATCACGGGAGTTGTTCTCTTTATTGGGGTCAATAAGAGTGACATGTGTCTTAGCATGGCACCTTGTTTGTTGCTGTTGTGCGATTCATCGTGTTGACTGTTAACACAGTGATATAGAGGTTTTGACTTTGCTGTAAACATGGCAGCTTAATTGCAACCACAAATGGTGTTTTACCAAGTAAACTAAATGCACTCTATTTAATTAGACATTAAAAATTAAAAAGTGCTGCAGGTACATTATTATTCTGGTTTTATTCAAGTCGCAAATCTCATCCAGACCATCCAGACCTATTACAACTGAAATAGAAATGGTCTCCACAACCAAAATAAGATATGATGTTGCACAGAGGACTCAACACAGAAATGGACTTAATAACTATGTACAATGGAGTGTCTTCAGATGGGGATTGAGGGCAGTGCAGGAGTGAGGTGAGAGGGGCGAGGCTTCTGAATAGTCTCCCAAAGAGTCTCAGGGAAGAGGATTTCATTCCCTGTGTGTTTGTGTTCTCTTTCAGTTCCTGAGCACGGAGCTGGCTGGAGCCGTAGACGAGAGCAAAAAGACCCCCAATGACCTGATCCACGCCGAGAATGTGAGGGCGGGCCGTGACAAATACAAGACCCTACGTCAGATTCGCCAGGGCAACACCAAACAACGCATCGATGAATTTGAGTCCATGTGAGAGAGGCTGCTGTAGGCCTCACCCTGAGATGGGGAGATGATGATGGTGGAAGATGAGGATAGATGATAAAATCGTGGAGCGTAGGTGCAGATTTTTGCATATGTAGAAAAAGAACCTGAAATAACGGCGAACGTGATGACAAATTATATTGTTGCTGTGCTTTGATGCCTTTCATGTCCATGATTATAATGGCATTTCATCAGGAGACAAGTCAGTGTAGAAATGTTTTTAATTTCATAGAAACCAAAAAACACATTTGCAGTCCACTTCAGTGCTGATAACATGAGACGTGCTGCTGTTCACGAGCTCGGGCTCACCGCTTCTATCGATCTTTTCCTTCTTCCCTTCAGTGGTGGTCATTTTAACAGATAAAAACAGCAGAATTCAGACACCAGAGCTATTATTTACATCTGAAATAGCTTTAGCACCAAAAGAAGAATAATTACATCATTCAAACTTCCATTTAGTAGATATCTCCACAGTGTTGCATGACAGGGGAGAATAGTTTTTTTAACTACTTTTTCCCACAAAAACCCTTCGATTTTGAATTTGTTCTCCAGTCCAGTCCCTCGAACATTACTGTACCACAACAGGCCAGTCAGGCTTTAAATATTTTGGGAGCCTCGTTCTCTTTGGGCCCTCTGCAGTTTACTCAGTGGTTACCTAAATAGGTTTAAGAAGTGATTTTTCAGTTCATTGTACTTTCAGCTATGATCCAATTCCAACAGTGCTAAACCTGGATAACGCACCCATTAATTCCAGCTTGTTACAGGCAACAGGAACCTGTTCCCACTGAAAACTGCGCAGAACAGTAGAGTACATCATCTATGCTCTCATCTATGAAAACTGTCAAACTTATTCCACACATTTGCAATCTCTATATGCCAACTAATGAAAAATCTTCCTTAATGAATGCGATGACATTTAAGACAATTGTTATTATTCCTTCTAAATGTTAAATCCTCTATTCTTTATCACAGAAATAAAGTGCACAGAAACCCCGCCAATGTGTTGTGCGTGCATCACTTCGAGTGAGCGTCACCTTCAATGTGCCTGAGGCAAACTGTTGTTTGGTATAAAAACAGATGATACAAGCTAATTAACACCTTCAAATAGATGCTTGTCCATCCAATATAAATAAACTGAAGATTAAAAAGAAGGTAAATTGCCACTGATTTGTTGTCTGTCGCACAGTCTTGTGGCGATATTCACCGCATTTGCTTTTTGATCATGGCTATTCTCGCGAGACCTGCGTAGTTCTTGCAGTTCAATAACGAGAGGCACCGTGCTGGGATTTCAACTGCGATAATAATTTACATTTGGGGTTGTTCAGTATATAAACCGGTCAACATGCCAGAGCGCGAAGTGCTTCTGCGTTATTTCTAACAGCTGAAGTGAGGGCAGATGGCCTTTAGGAGCACAGGCTGACGCTCCAGTGGAGAAATTGTGACTTTATAAAAAGTTCGCCGGCCGTTCACTCGCGGCGCAGATCGACTGGACGTCCCTTCCTCACACCAGCCGACGTCCACGACTGCTCTAAGTTTCTCCTCCGCGGAGACATATGACCGGAGTCTCAGTGGGTAGGCGTTGTCTCGCTTGGAAAGTGTTGTTTTATTTGTTCTCTGGGCAACAAGCGCACCGCTTCAAACTCCTCGGGGCGCGAGCTGAAGATGGCCTTTCGCTCGAGCTTTTCTGTTTTCCAAGAAACGTCAAACTCTTTTTTGACGAATGAGCGGGATCGGCTGGACACCGCGGACACCTGTGCGTGCTCGACGACTGCAGAGCTCAGCAAGGCAGTGATCGTGTCCTTGGGCTTGGATACGGTGTCTTCTCCGCTCAGCGGCATGAACCAGTGCTCCTCCGGCGGCGCGCACGCAGACTTCGACCAAGCTGTGGAGGACAGCTCCCGGGGAGTGCCGGAGTTCGGAGCGGCTCGAAATATGAACCCAGAAGGCGTAGGGCTTCTGCTGAATGACACTAGCCTGAGGGAGGACGACTTTGGAGAGGTGTGCCACGGCATGCAGCAGGTGAGCTGCATGGATCTGCTCAGATCGGGCGAAATGGACAGCGCGCAAAGCGTGACGCGCGGCCCGGTGATATCCAGACATGTCGGCAGGGACATGAAGACATTGTTTATTAACCCGGTGGCAGAGCCGCCCGCGCCCTCTCAAGTGGACGAGATCTATGTCACACACTCCGCCAGTCCAAACCCATACCGAGATGCCCCCGGTGTGTGGCGCGCATACAGCGGGCAGTCCGAGCCAGAGACAGGCGGACGCACTTTGTTGTGTCAATATTGTAATTGTGATCAAGCCTCTCGCGGATCCAGGCAGCAGTGCCGCTGTGTCTGGTACAGCAAGGGCGAGCAGGGTCGGAGAGGTGACAAGCGAGCAGCGATGGCACAAGGTTACGGTCAGGTGGAAAGTTACCAAAGTGCCGTTCCTCAAGGACATGCCACTTTCTCCACTGTCAAGACCGAAGCTTCCGTTTGGGCGGATTGCACGGGTCGCAGTTTCAGGTAAACACCGAGTTTAGCAGTGATTTGTTCCGAACTGTTTTGCTGTTGGCATCGGGCCAAGAGGCAGATCTGGTCAAGAGACTGTCACATTCATCATAATTAGAAGCAAAAGGACACATGCAGCGTGTCCGCTGAGCGCGCTTTAATCTGCCATGCTTTACAATGAGCCTTAATGAGTCTTGCAGAGTTGGCTTTGGTCCTTTTTATTATAAAAGAATGTCATGAATTTGATGCATTATTAACTCCATTACGTTGCTTTAAAGCTGCATTGTTCCTTTAGATCTTCTCCTTGTTGCTTGATATCTCTCCAGAGCATCACCGCCCTGCAAGGCAGCACAAATAAATCAGATGCAAAAAACATGATTAGTCTGTATTGCGGTTTGCGTTTCCCTGTGTTGGTGCTTGCATATTCATACCAATTTGAGCAGCGCATTGTATCAGCATTAAATCATTCATGCTGTAATGGACTCAGGCGCTCTTCTCGGCCTTGGCCAATTTGTGTTTGCAGCTATGGACTGAATCAATGTTCACCCTAACTTCCCAGAACTGTCCTTATTTGTGCTGGGACTAACTACTCGCAGATAGGAGTGAATATATCAGTGCTGTTGTGAGCAGGAGATGCAGCACCTGAGGCTGACTCTGGGCTGAGAGAAATTCTGTTTCCACTCTGTGCTCAGTCTTAAAAGACTAATTCTACAGCTCTTTAATCACAGGTCTGCTCCTGTTTTAGCTGACTTCACTTGTTGACATATAATAAAGCTTCACAAAGAAATATCCTATTATAATTTGATTAGATTTAAGAAGTTAGTGCTCCAAATGGCACAGCAGGCAACCTAACAGTCCCTGAGAATAGACATAGTGACCATAATCTGTTGTTAGTACGTCTATCTGCCCTTATTTGTGTAGGTATATTGTAGCTGTCTAATGATTAAAAAATGGAATATCTGTGCCCAGTGCCCATTTTGTAATCCTTTAAAAGCAGCACTTTGGTGTATATTTGTGCCTGTGTGTGTGTGTGTGTGTCTGTGCACAGGCATGAGGATCTGTTTCCTGGTGTGTACCTCTCAGACAGGAGAGTGTGTCAGGTGTGCGGTGACGATGCCTCAGGTTGTCACTATGGAGCAGTCACCTGTGGCAGCTGCAAAGTGTTCTTCAAGAGGGCCGCTGCAGGTGGGTCTGGCACGCGCACGAGCACACGTGCACGCACACAATTACTCGTCCGCTGATTTAATTTCTTACACCCACTCGCTCGTTCGAGCAGGGCACAGTGACCTGACATTATGAGGGCGAGTTATTTGTTATCAGCAAACACCCACATATCGTTGCTATGAGAGGAAGCCTAGGCATTGTTGAACTCACTCCCTCATCCCCCAGGACTTTTGTGTGCCACCAGGTAAGCAGAACCACCTGTGTGCCAGCCGGAACGACTGCACCATCGACAAACTGAGGCGGAAAAACTGCGCCTCGTGTCGTTTAAAGAGATGCTTCATGTCGGGAATGAGCCTTAAAGGTGAGGAACGTAAGATAAGAACAGAATGAGGGACGCAGAGGGGAAACTATGCGTCGTGTGTATTTAGGAAAATGTCTTCAAGCTGGTTGGATACGTTACATGCACTGGACCAGAACTGAGCAAACGTTGCAGCTTAAATACAGTGTAACAAATGCATTTCAGCAAACGGCAAGAGGATTTGTTTGCCTCGTGGCCAGTGATTGAGAGCCTTTCCCCACATACTTACAATAAGCAACAGCTCCATGTATAGTATTCTATCCCAGGTTTAAGTCTTCACGTGTCCATCTGTCTGTTTAATAGTAATCAGACAAAACAACTTGAAATGGAAGCTTCTTATCTCCTTTTCACCCTTTGTTCCACTCCTCTCTGGTTTATTTTAGGTCGCAGGCTGAAGGGGGCCGGACAGACGAGGAATGGCGAGGAGGAGCAACCTCCAGCTTCCTGGGGGCACAGAGTGCGAGGAGAGAGGGCCGGGTTGAAAGATGTCATGTTGGAGCCCGGAAGTGCAGTTGCCAGGGCTCATTGTGAGGATAGTTGTCACATAAGCGTCATGCTAAATCAGTATTGAACATAAAAGATGTTGTCTTTTTACAGTATTCTTCTGGTCTGTGCATCGTTCTTACTGTATCTTTAGCAGCGTCCCAGGCCCTGGCTCTAGGCATCCCCCCGACCCTGCGCTCCTGCCTCTCCCTGCTCAGTGTCTTGCAGACCATTGAGCCGGCTGTGGTCAATGCCGGACATGACCATGCCCAGCCAGACAGCCCTGCGTCCTTGCTCACCAGCCTCAATGAGCTAGGGGAACGACAGCTGGTAACTGTGGTACGCTGGGCCAAGGCAATACCAGGTAAACAATCTGGGCCAAGGTTATACCCAGCAGACAAGTCTATGTTACACGTAGGCGTTTCTGCACGGCTGTGTCCACCAAATTGGTTCAACAGTTGTTTCAGGTTTAGTATAATACTTGACAAACTATTTGCACTTGATGCCAAGCAAAACACTGCAAGGCTAGACTTTAACTGAGCAGTAGAGAGGGCAGCGCTGTAACATGAGAGGCCAATCAGGCATAAAAAAGACTCACTTGTGTAACTCCAAGTTTGCAATAATCTGGCGGAGCTATAAAGATGAAAACAGGAAAATGATATAATATCTGTTGTGCCTCAAGCCCCAACCAGACGAAAGTATGCGTATTAAACTTGCAAGGTGGAGCTGCCAACCTTGTGCAACGCAAACCGGCCTGTTCAAATATTAACCACTAGAGGGGTGTGTGTTCACATTTAAGCAAAGAGCTGCAGGCTGAAAGTGACCAGCAGTGTACCCGCCCTGTGGTATCCCACTTGCTGTTAGTCTGACATCTTTAAGTGTGTTTTAATCAACCTGTGAGGTGTTACTTCATCACTTTTCCTCATGCAGATGACTGATGAAATGCATGTTTACGACAGGTTTCCGCGACCTGCATGTGGATGATCAGATGTCAGTGATTCAGTTGTCGTGGATGGGGGTGATGGTGTTTGCTCTGGGCTGGAGGTCATACACACTTACCAACAGCTCCATGCTCTACTTTGCCCCAGACCTCGTCTTTAACGAGTAAGTCGCTTTGCACACTGAGCTCATGTAGAATTTTCACACTGAAGCGTCTGAATTAAACAAAGTTCATAGAAGTTTGTCAAACCTGGTGCATAAACTCAAACAGAGTGTGACTGGGTCTGAGCAGCTGTAATAATCATTGTGACACTGGGTCTGCTGGTATATCATGAGATTTCCGCTGTCATCCTGGCTGGAAAGAAAGCCACAGTGGAACATGAGCTTCAGAGGAAGACTTAAAAATCTTCACATGAGCATCTTTTTTTTTTTGGCAGTAAACAAGCCTGTTCTGCTGTTACCGTTTTCTTTGCATCTGATACACGTGGCCGCAGAGGGATCACCTCAGATCATTTAATCTGTTTCATCTTTACGAAACCATCGTTAGAGCTGCTGCACCGCTGAGCTCTTTCTTTTCTCGCTTTGAGTGGGAAGTTTGCATTCACGCCGCAGCTTCCTCCAGCCTCTATCGTAATGTCTCTGACGCTTCAGCGCCTGTCTGTTGCCTGTCCTCTGTGCTTTTTAAAAACGTGGCACTGCGCTTGTGAAGCAGGAAACTGTACATGCTGAACATAAGTAACAATTCCACCTCGTCTTATCAGTAATTTGTCTTCGGCGTTGACGGAGGGTGTTGCTCAGAATGCTGAAGCCGGCCCCAGGCCCTCAGACCAGCTTTCGCTTGGCTGGTGTTTTGCGCAACATTAGCAAAACACTCATTCGGCCTGCATCAGACCTCTGTCACTCTTTTGAGCTGCTTCTGACCTGCATGGTAATGGATACGCCTGCCCTTGATGCTGACCCTCATTTTTCTCTGCCTCTCCGTCATTCCCTCTTTCCATTATCCATCTCACTCATTTTTTCTCACCTCTGCTGCTTTCTCCTCTTTTTACTTTGCTCTCGCTTCTGCCACCATTAATTGTCTTCCACCCTTCTGTACTCCCGCCTGCCTGACCCTCTCACGGCTTCTCACCTCTCTTTTTGTCACACCTCGTGATCCTTCTCCCTCCTCTCGTGTCATTTTTTTTCCCCCCCTCGCAGCGAGCGGATGCAGGTGTCCAGCATGTATGAACACTGTGTGAGGATGAAGCTGCTCTCCCAAAGGTTCTGCATGCTGAAGGTCACCCAGGAGGAGTTCCTCTGCATGAAGGCCCTGGTCCTCTTCAGCATCAGTGAGTCTGCTGGGACCACGTCTGAAATAATGAGTCCACTGTCAATTCAGCCAGTGAATTATGACTACAATAGAGCGCAGCCATACTTCAGAGAACTGATGGGATGGATAAAGTGTGTGAGAGTTATTGTTGTGTTCTGGCTTTGTGGTCACAGTGCCGGTGGAGGGCCTGAAGAGCCAGCGTTGTTTTGATGAACTGCGGACCTCCTACATCAAGGAGCTGGACCGCTTGGCCAGCCACCGCGGGGAGACCACCCGTACACAGAGACTGTTTCAGCTCACTCAGCTGCTGGACTACCTCCAGTCGGTAATGGGCGCAATTTTACTTCACATATGAAAACATGCCTTGCTTTGACTCTATGAAGTATTACTGTAAGTAAGTGTCATTTTAGTTGTTGTCACAGAGCTACCTGAGCATGAAGGAGGAGATCAAAGTGCACCTCCCAGGTACACACACTGTATTTGGCTTGCAGCTATACAGTGTTAACTAACTAGGCCACATCAAGAGATTGTGCATCATTTCATGGCTGGGTTACTTCAATTGAGGCTATCAGTTATTACATTTAACATGTAAGCAACAGCCTGTTTCAGTTCAGTTACAGACAGACATTTGCTAACTGTAACATCATCCTGACGGGAGTCATTCTGTCCCATTTGCTCTCAAGTGACAACCTGGCGTACACCATGGGTTTGTGCGTGAATCCCTGTCCATCAACAGAACACATACCAAAGGGTCATATGACTCCTGTTTTAGCTTCTCTATGCCGGTTGCATATCAGGAGGGAAAATGACAGAGCCACCCTCTGCTAGCGGCTACATCAAAAATGACTCAGGAATTCACACCCACTGTCCATGATAAAAAGGACTTCAGTCTAGTCCCAGCTGTGAACATCCAGAAGCTGCAGACTGCACTTCCTGTCCTACCTTTGCCGCCCACAGCAGCAGTTCAGATCTGCAGATGTCAACGTGCAGCATCTACAATCACGGAAAATAATCGTTTCTGCATTTTTTATACTTGTGCCACACCCTCAACTGGTTTACTGGTATACAGGCTGCTGCCAACACCTGATCTATGTCCTCCTTGTTAATTGGCAGAGGCACGGAATGGTTTCTAACCAGATAATTTACTCGTCCAGATGAAGGTTTAACCTTTGAACCACAGTGTGAATAATTTACACGTTTGTAGCTGTATTCTCGTACACCAGCGAGCTCTGGGCACACTCGGTTGAAAAAGCTAAAAGGTGAGCTTGAGTCATAAAGGCTCTTACTGTGTCACAGCCAATTACTTCCTTTGGATAATTTATAGTGCAGCAGAGGACAGTGTCACTCAAATAAGTGTTGGTGTGGTAAATGTAAAACCACAAAAGCGTTCACACAGAGAAAACAGCAGCTATATAAAGAGCTACATGGGTGTGTACGTACAGTTTATCCATCTTTCATATATGTGAGCAGGTATATATTTTAAAGCTGAAAGCTCACAGTAAGCTTTATGGTGACTGTCTAATTCTATTGAGTAGTGTTGCCAAATTAAATGTCCACAGTGAGTGTTTTCTACCATCATGTTCAGTGAAACCTGAAAGAAAGCATGTATTTAAACCTTCTTTTTGCAGCATATAGTGGTGCCTGACGGTGTTGTGAGCTTCCTGGTTATAAAAGGGCATTTATCAAGGTTTTAGAAGCTGATTATATTGGCACATTTGACTTTGTACAGTGATTCTGGTACCGGTGAGGGTTATAGCCAAGTATTTATTATCGTGTGGCCTAAAAGCAATGCTTACATGGCTTTGAAATCATTTTTTAAATTGGGCAAATAGAGAGATGACTGCAGATTCAGCCACTAGAGGGTGTAAATGAGCTGCTTTCCTACCTAACACTAATAGACCTGTAAATACTACTAGATGTTTTAATACTAATAGGTTTGAAGCGATAGATGTCAAAGTACACCTCAGTGACTAGGCATGATTTTCCTGCTGCAGCAGTTTCAGCCTCCTGTCTCTCACTGTGGATTTACACTTAAAGGCTCGGCTTTGTCTCTGTCCCTCTCGCATCTCAGATCTTCTAATGCCTTGTGAGCTAGAGGGCAGCCAGGGATTGTCTGGTGGGGCCCTTTAGGCAGAAAACCAGAGTTGATCAAGACTTTGCGGTTCAAACCCCTTTCGGCTTTACCGTGCCTGCGGAGCTTAGAGCGCCACGACCAGTGTCATCTTTTTAAATTACCTCTTAGAGCACAAAGACAGGCTTCGGTGCCATTTGTTATTTCCTCTTTCATCTGCAGCCAGTGTTCTTTTGCAGCGCTGTTCACATTAAAGTGTCATCTCTCCGGTGAATAACCCCGTGCGTGATCTCTGCCTCTCTCTCCTCTTCCTCTCCTTCTCAGATTGTGAGGAAGCTGCACCAGTTCACCTACGATCTGTTCATCCAAGCTCAGTCCCTGCAGACGCGCGTCAACTTCCCGGAGATGATCTCTGAGATTGTGAGCGTTCATGTGCCTAAGATCCTTTCAGGCATGGTCAAGCCCATCCTTTTCCACAATACAGCCTAGAGAGGAGATTCTGTGATTGTCCTACATGTCAGTTGAGCTCAGTCCTTCCAGCCAGTTCTGGTGAAGCTTAAAACGACTAGACCTGGTTTATGATTTTATGAGGTGAAAGGAGTACAAGCTCCCTTTTTACCTATAGGGTGAGAGTGGGGCGCTGTGAGGCTGTGACACTAACAGAAGGGCATACAGCACATTGTTTATTCTTGTAATTACATCCGTACTACCTGTATCATGCACATCCGCTGTTTCTGGAGCTGATTCAAACACCCTTTAGCATGTATTCCTCCACATGAACTCACAAATGGCCAACCACCTGTCACCTAGACCTCCTCACATTGATAACATGACAGCATTGCGAGAGGTAAGATAGTAATGAGAAAAACACACATGCAGAGCTCACATCACCACAGCTTGTGTGCGTGTAGCAGTGTGACATTTGGACTAGCTTCTCCCACAATGAATGTTATTGTGTGCACCTGAGATGAGCAGAGTTGCTGATTGACAGTTAATAAACGGTTATGGCATGCATGCTAAGAAGCAAAGCTGCCTCGCCTGAAGGCATAGAAAAACATTTCTTTTGCTGTTTTTTTTGGCTGTTCTCATCCATAGAAATAATGGTCGACTAATAGTTTCAGGTGTCGAGAAAATTAACACAATTTTAAAATGCGAGGGTTTGCAAATTTAGAATGAATATTTATGAAGAATGTGATGTCAAAAGGGCACACCAGAAGCAACGAGGAGAAAATAATCGCACACAATGCACAAACTACTGGAATGACTCATTAGTCGAGTAACACTATGGGTGGCTTGTTTTTTTTTTTAATGTTTGCTTGTTTTTGAGTGTCAGACATTATCCAAGTACGATTTTCCCACAGCGGACATTTCATACAGTTGTAACTTTTCTACTGTTTCTTAAAGTGTTTCCTAAAGTGGTTGTTGTGCTTCATCATGTGTTCATTGTAGCTTCTGCCGTTTTTGCTAAACACGTCCAGCCAAGAATCTGCTCATTTGTTGCAACACTGACAAGTTAACCTGTAATAAAACTGAAGCATGAGTGTGTACCTGTTTCACAATGAGGGATGATGTGCGCGCTGTCGCGTTACAGCACAGATCTCAGGTCTCTTTTGCCTGCATGCTAATGTTTATACAGTAATCTTATGTTTTTTTGGTTTTTTGTTCTGTCTGACATTCACTTGTGTCTGCAGTGCAGCCGAGTGGACAGACAGGTTTTACAAAGCATCTGCCTTCTCTACCACTGCATTACCCACCCTCAGAATTATCTCAGTCTCCACCCAGCCAGGTAATAGATCACAGTAGGAAACCAGAACATATAGCAGAGTCAAATAGGAGGCCTGGTAGATGTGTTTCGTCTCTGCCTCCTCTATGAAACGGCCATGTCTGCTGAGCCCACATCAGACATGGCAGCCTGTATTTTAATACCATCTAGTGGCGGCTGTTGAATCTACACCAGGAAACTGAAACTCAGCAGTAGTGTTGCAGGGCAACATCTGTTGGATCCATTGACATTTGCTTCATAATGTAATTGGACACGGATTCACTTAGTGTTTGAGCACAGTTACCATTAAATAGCCAGAGTCACGAGAGGGGGGGGGGGTCCATCGCAGTAAACGGGACAAGTAAATAGAAGAGTGTTTTTAATCAGAAGTGTAAGTCAGGATTAAATTGTGAAAACTTTATGGATAATTTGGAAGCAAAAGCTTGTTTTCTCATTAGAATATGACACCGCAAACTATGTCACAATGTGTTTTTAACATTTTATTCATAGAAAAGTATGAGGAAGCTTGTTTTTTTTACAATATTTACAAGTGGCTGTACTGCCGAGGAGAAAATGACATATCTGTGAGGGCTAGTTTATTTTTACATGCTGCATTTAAAAGCCCAAACTGTAAAAAGCAGTCTGTCTGGATAACCTCTTCTGCCATTTTAAGTCCCATTTACTGAACAACCTCTCTCAACAAGTATTTGGCCCTCTCATAAATGAATTGGAGCTGAACGAATGAAAGACATGCTGAAATATCACTTATTTCTAAATATATTCCCCGCTGCTACACATGCCCCTGCGGCTTCCCTTAAAAGGAGTGGCGTCTTGTAGGTTCGCAATGATCAAAAATGTATGTGTTGATGTCGACATTTGAACTTAGTTTAGATTCCATTTGATTTCTGTGTTTCTGCGAGTCTGCTCTGCATCAATATTACATGCCTACTCTAGCAGAAGAGGGATTTTTCCTGTCGGGTAACAACAACCACAGAAAGCACAAACACACAGGCCACAAACAACAAAAGTTCAAACTGCTTCCTCATGTGGAGATGGAGGAAAGACGAACGGGCGGAGAGGCTTTCAACGTGACAATCCGCTTTGAACGCGAGAGGACGACGAAGACGACACTAAAGGGAGAAGAGGAGATAGTTAAAACTTGTCTCCAAAGTAACCCAACACCCACAATACCAAGCTGACGAGGAAATGTGTTTGGCGAGGTGCAATACTTCTCGAAGGACCTTACATTAAACTCAGCAATAATGTCTTTAACACCAGGTTACCACAACTCACAGCTACGGTGACCGGAAAACAATTAGATTGTGGAGGTGGTAAGATGACACCCATGAATGGGTTGTTTCGGTGGCCTATCTAATGGAGGGCGATTCCTACCCAAGCACCAGTCCATTAACAACCAATTAACTTCCTATTAATATTTTACCAGACAGGGCCTCTCATCCTGACGTGTTTTAAGGAGCTTTTCCCAGGAGTGTTTGAACATGAGCAGCTTTTAGCGCAGCATAAAGAGGCCTGTGTAATGGGCTGAAGGAGGAGGAGTGGCAACCCGATAGCACTGAGAGCAGAGGAGGCGAGAGAGGAGAGGAGACAGACTTCTGCAGCTGGCCTGCCCCACGCCGGGCCAAGCCGGGGCCGGGCCAAACGCACACGGGGACCGCGGCGTTAGGAAATCCACGGTTTCGTGGCTGGGCCGCCAAGTCCAGACATGAGTAACGACCCTGTGCCATGCGTGGAGTGTAATTGTGTTTTGGTAGTCAAAGATGTGACTGATGAGTTTGCTCTCGTTGGCTCAGAATTGCAGCCGAGCAGCAGTTTTGCCCGCGGGACTCGCGGCGCTTCTCGCCATCCAGGAGGTAGTCATAAACTAAGGCTTAAAACAGGACTATCCACCTTGCTCCTGATCTGCCTTGAGCTAGCTTTGTGCTGCGTAAGCCTGGTTTGGGTGGACATTTAAAACTAGTTCAGGGAAACTCCCTGCCTTGAGACAAACAGAAAGAACGAGAGAGAGAGAGAGGGAGGCAGAGAGAAATGGAGGGAGGGAGGCCATTATGACTATAGCCTGAGGCTACTCCCAGCGGATAAGGCATTTGTCTTCACTTGAAAGTATGATTTATTTTTCCACCAGTCAGAAGGGTTTGTCACCGCACACTGAAAGGACTTTTGGAAATAGCAGCAGAAGCAGAAATGGGAAAAAAAGAATGTCCGCTGGTTCTCTAATACACTCTTCATGTTTTCCCAAAGACTTCCTGTCTACGGTTACCTTGTTTGAGATCACTTTCAGTCTTCATTAACTTTAGTTAATCATACTGAACCTTGTCTCTAATTTATCAGCAGGAGCATGTGTGTGTTGATGATTAAGAGAAAGAGGGGAATGTGGGGAGGGGAGTTGGGGGGGAGATGTGGTTGTATCAGGTTCCTTCCACTGGGTGTAGATGTGGTCTTAGATTTCTCTCTGGGCTGCTGATTAACCGTGTGTGTGTTAGTGTGTGTGTGTGTGTGTGAGAGAGAGAGAGAGAGAGAGAGAGAGGGAGAGAGCTGGGAGTGCACTGAGGAGGAGAGGAACTTCAGCTTTAATTTCCCCCAGCTCCAGATATTACACCCCCGCGCTCTCTGTTTTTATTGGAATGGAGACCAAAAAACACCAAGTGTTTATGATGCATTAAAACATGGTGGGGAACTCGAGTGTGGAATTGTAAATCTATACATTTGGCTGTCTCTCCAAAGCAGAATTAATTCTTTTATAGAGGATTTCGTGTGTTTTACGAAGACTGATGACTGTAACGCGCCGTGAAATCATGTTTATCGTGTTGATGCGGAGGACAGGGGCTGTGGAGAAAATTCTCCGTCAAGGGGAAAGAGAGGGAAATGGAGGCAGGACTCTAGAAAAAAAAAAAAAACAACAAAAAATCACAGAGGGGCACATGGGAGGTGGGAGGAGTCCTGGAGTTTTGGGCTGAGGCGCAGAAGGAAGGAATTATTCTGCATTACCCTAATGACCATTCGAACAAACGGATGGGTGAGAGGAGCACATTACATTCTATTAACTCTGCTTTTGTTGTCAGTGAACTGTTAATGATGTACAAAGGGAGCTCTGCGCCACTCTCCCGGACAATGCATGCTCTGTGCTCCTAATTATTCTCAGGAAAGTGCTGACAGCCTTTATACCTGGAGACACATTAGCTGCCTCTAATTAGAGTAAATATTCTTCTGGTATAACACTGGTATTGCCTCGCCAATCCGGCAGCGATTAGCGCAGTGTTTTTCTGCGGGGCTGCTTATGCATTCCCAGCCCTCCTCTCCCTCTCTCTCTCTCATTCTCCTTCTGTTTTTCTGTCTTGATCACTGCCTTTGCCTCTTCCACACTCTTTTCTTCTCTGCACTCAATTTGCTTCCTCTCCTCTCCCCACCTCTCTCCCTCCTTCCTTTTTTTCTTTTTTTGGAGTAGCAGCAGTGGAGCGCCGCTTGCTGTGACAGAATCAGTGTCAGTGTCTGCCCATGCTCCAGCTATCTCCCAGGTTCATTATATCTGTACACAGTGGCCGTGCCCTCCGCCCCTCGCGGCCCCTCGCAGCCCCTCGCAGCTCCCGTGTCCCAGCCAAACGCAATGTGACAGCGCCGCCACAGCCCTCATTTACAGCCATCACAGGACAGATTTCCTCCTTCCAAGGCTCCCGTCTGCAGCCTGATAGATGGCACCTCAGCTTTCCCCTGCGCGTGCGTGCGTGCTGTCAGTGTGTGTGTTCATGCGCCTCCCTGCATCCATCTCCAGTCTGCATGTGTGTGTGTCTTAAGGCCCAAGTTGGAACAGCAACTCTTCCTCTGTCAGTAGTGATCCCCGAAACAATGTATTATGATGTTACTGAGCTTTGTTTCCACTCTCTCACACACCGTGTTTTTTAGATTTAATGCACTCTGCATGCATTGCTCTGATTTTCTGCTTGTGCTGTCAGAGTGCTGCTCGGTTTTAAGTGCACAGTTTGCGCAAGGCCTTCCATTTCTGTGGCGTGCTTATTGGAGCACCCTTGGGGCGAGCGCCGTCTTTAGTTGGGGAAATGCTGCGGCACACTTCGGCCGCCGCACACGCTTCCTGATATCTTGTCTCTCCCCTCCTCTAAATATTATACTTGTAGCCTCGGGCATCGGCTCTGTGTCATACGTGGAAGGTCAGAACAGACACGTGCACATACGCACTCCACACACACTCATAGATTTCAAATATCTCCATCAGCCCATGGAGGATCAGATTGTTTTACGGGAAATCATGTCACGGGTCAAAAGATTGAATTATTAATGGAAGTGCGGTGCAATAACAATCGGGCCTTGTCTATTGTGATTCCAACATGATATTCACAGGCCCCTCTCAGCCTAACTTGATACCACCATGTTACAATCCAAATCCAATAATGCCGACTCTGCAAAAGAATGCCCCCCCCCCCCCAACTCTCCTCTATTGTTTCATCAGTCAAAGAGCGTCTTTAGTCTGTTGCCTCCACAGTGGAGAGTATTACCGAGTCTGTAGAACCATATCGACTGCTGTTCCACATTTCCAAGGACAAGGCAATACATTTTCATCAAAACAGTCACGCTAAAGTAATTCACAATCATAGGACTCTTTCACAATACACTGGTCTATGAAAAGTGTGTGTGTTTTTGTGCATATATGTGTGTCCACCACAGTGTGTGTGTGTGTGTGCACATAATCTGGCGTTCCTTACAGTACTCTAATCTTTGTTCCTTTTTACAGTGCCAAATATGGATTTTGCTCTCTGAGCATAGCTGGAAATCAACCCAGCAAATCTAAGGCGAAATAATGATTCACATTATGGAAAGGAAAGCAGACAATTCAGCATTCTCGCATTTGCATACTGTATGTAAAGGAGCACGCCCAGAGAGGTGCAAGCATTTTAACCTTGTTTGACGTACGAGGGATTCAATTGAAAGCAATGTGGTTGTATTAAGAGGCGTTTCGCCATGACCAGAGGCAGCAGCGGTTCCCTTCAGGACTGCTTCTCACAGAGCCGGCGCGGATATGCGTGTTGTTGTAAAAACCCCGGTGATGGATTCTTGACCTCGGCTCAGGAGGATTTCTCGGTCTGTTTTGAGAGTGACCGTAGAGCAACACGGGGGAAAGAGACGTAAGGTCACCCCTTTAGCATTTATTATCAGCCGGTGCCAGAAAACACAACTCTTTTAGACACCCTAAACATAGCGCTCTGGACACATGGGCTGACAGCTTCACTTAGGAGAAGGAAATCAAACAGGCTTGTTAATGCAGCTGCTGAAAACAGGCCCATTAGGAGCAGTCACTCCTATTCTTTGTTTTTCTATCATTTGTACTCGCCTTTTCAGCGTCTCTCCCTGTTGGACATGGCTGAGGGAAAAAAAGAAATGAAAAAGAAATGAAACATGTTCCCTTAAACATTTAATGAAGGCATTTTTCTTCCACTTATAGCTCGATATGGATATAATAGAGAATACAACAAGAAAAGAAAGAATATGGTGTAATCGTTTTTTTTTTTTTTTTTTCGGTTTCATATTCCTGAATGAAGGCGCTGCTATGTCTAGCTCCATCAAGCTTGTTTGCGTCATTATGCATTCTCATTACAGCTTAACAAAAGTTTCCCATCTGGAGAAGCGAAGTCCCTGTTTACAGTCCTCTCTTCCCCTCCTCGCCTCCCATTTCAAACCCCATAGACGTTCTCTGAGGCCTAAGTGAGCTTGAAGACAAAGAGAGCAGCATGTAGTGTCTTTTTTTCTTTTTCTAATTTGCTTTTTCCCTCATTATGTTCCCGACTTTATGGGAAATAGAAAACAAAAGACGACATATGTAATTACGGCATGACTAAAGCGTAAACATGCCTCATAGGATGAGGCTATGCTTTCGGCGGCAGGCTAATTGAAACTCCCCCCTTCTCCTTCAGTGCCTGAGTTATATGATAGCTCACGGTCAGACACGTGAGCATGCATATGTGCTTACATGCAAGCACACACCCACGCAGATGCACCCATGCCGTGCGTGCGCCCAGTTCGGTTTCACTTTCTGTCTCTCAAAAAACAGGATGTTTCTCAATGTCGTTTTATGGTCTTTATTGCTTTATAGAGTGAGCTTCATGACATTCACGAGGAGAAGTGATACCGCCGCTGTTCTCCCAAGCGCCTGACTGGCATATAGTTGTATTTTCTGTACTTTGTTCAGGATTTAAAAAAAAAAAAAAGACACTGAGGGAAATCATTTTTTTTTAATACACAAACAGCACTTGAGATTGCAGCAGGCCATGTGTTAAAACTACTGTATGGAACTTGCCAGCCACAGCCTTAAATCCTCCTCCGGCAGTTAAAACCACAACACTACAACCATGAATGGCATCCCGGCCTTGGTCTACACACACATCATTCCACACATTACTCCCCTTAGCTCTCCTTTTGATGTGTCAGAGAGAGAACTAGCCACTGTTCCACAGTTTTTATTGCTCACACAGCAATGTGTGTATATATATGTGTGTGTGTGTGCGAGTGAGAGAGTGTTTGCTCTTCAAAGGCAGCAAAGGGGGTGCGCTACTTAAGGCCTATTAAACCTGGAGCTCTGTTCATTGTAGCCGGGAGAGAGAGCGCTGCGTGCTGAGGCAGACAAAACGGCGAAGGCATACCTTTGAACTGGAATCATGTGGGAGCTCACATTTTCACAAGTGCTGCAGAACTGAAAACAATGTTTTGGCGAGTCCCCTGATATGTGTTTTTTTTCCTGCTAAGGACCAGCTAACAGCGAATCTGTTAGGGCTTTGCCCTGACGGTGTGATATTACAAGCCCACAGTACATAATCCAACATACTGTGAGTTATTAAAATATGACCATAGCAGCTCCCCGGGGCTATATAACTCACACATATACTGTCTCCCTCTCTCACGCACACACACTGGTACACATTCCTGTGGCACACATGCTTGGACACTGTCCATACTTCTCTGTCTCCATCTCCCTCTATATCTATCCGCCTCTCTAACGCAGACGCCCAGACGTGAACACGCAGTTTTATTTAAAGCTGCACACGAGCTCGTATCCTGCAGTAAGAGAGGTAAACTTCACCCTACGAATCAATACCTTAATGGGGTTTCATACCTTCCTCACACACATCACACCGCAGCCAGTTGCCCTGCAAGGTGAAGGAAGGCATGTCTCAGTAAAAAGCCAGCCGGCGTACACGTTACTCTATATCAGTGAGGTACAGGAGCTAAACATAGCCGAGTTCTCACAGGAAGTAAGAAGGAAGCGAGCGAGACGCACTAAATGTGATCAATGCCATAGCACTGCAGTTTATGTACAGGCAATCTGAAAACACAAGAGAAATTATTATAACCTGCAGGGTGGTTTGTGCAAAGCAGTGTATGCCCAGATTGATTTCCAAAACTCGTTCCAAATAAAAAGAAGCAAGCTGAGAGCAAGTCCTGTGGTAATGATAGATATGCCAGTATTGGATTCATTTATAGAGTGGGAGTGGAACACTATTGTTAGATCATAATTCAAACAACCTGCTTCTTTCAACTATGGTAGATGAGACTCCCAGGAGGATACTGCTATAGTCATCTGCATTATATGTGTGTGTCTGCACGCACGCACACAGGCACACACACACACACACGAACACACACACATATTGTGTAGATTCAGGCAGACGCACACAATTTTGGTGCTCATGCAGTCCCCAGGGCGCAGAGCAGGACAGGAGATTTATGTTCTCTGTCGTCCAGACACGGTTCTCCCGGCTAGCTCCCCGCTCATTAGGGCTCCTACATGGTCATACATGTTACTCTAACAAGCTGTATAGAGCCCCCTTCTAAAGCCTGATGGATTCGAGGGGTGGAGAGAGTTCCCTCCCTCCAAGAACCCGGAGGAGACGTCACAATGCATGAAGCATCGCAGAAACAACTTATCTCCATTGAGGCAGGAAGAGGACTATGAAGTCGTTCAGCCATCCATCATGGTTAGCTGCATTTATTAAGCCCCGGTTTAATGATCCTTTCACAGACACGAGGAAGCGCTGAAATTAAAATGTTTGGTTTGCGCCTTGTTTGTGTAGAACTAAGGCAGGGAGCGCCGCTATCAGTGCTGCAATGGCAACTGAAGCGGGAGAGCATGTTTGCTAATCTCTAATAGTCACCTGATATGAAACGAGCGTCGTTCTCGTTCTCCGCCGGCTGCAGAGACCGGAGCAAATACGAAGGCCGAGCGAACAAACAGATGACTTGTTTGTGAGTTGATTAGGAGTTTTGCTCCTAATCCGCTTGCTAACGCACCCAGAGTCTATTTTGCAACTCATGTCTGACTGATCGCGGCGTGTACACGCGTCTGTGTGTCTGCCTGGAGTTGTCCGCGCCCAGAGCTGCTGACAGCCTCCTATGAGGTCCGTGCTTGTCGTTGAAATCGTCTGCAATGGGAAAAGGAGCTTTGCTTTGTTAAAATACCATTTCGTGTGAAAGCTCAGGCAATAAATGGTAATACCGCTGCCAATGAAGCTCATTTCATCTAAGTCCGCACCTTGGGATTTAATCAAAAATCCTGTAGCTGCTCACTTACAACTTGTGCAATCGCGCTCTCCACTACTGAGGAATACATTATAATGGCTCCAGTAATGAAGACATATTTCACGCTCTCAGACTAACCATCGAGCCTCTGATCAGAAAAATAACTAACCTCAGCACAGCTAATGATCTCCCAGTGGCCGCCTTCGACTGTTTTTATGGCGACTGCGACAAAGTTGCAAACAGGTGAAGGTTGCAACGGAGTGGGCGAAGAGAGATGCGAGGTGAGCGTTATTTACAACCTAACGAGTGTAAGATAAGCTCACGGTGCAGAGCGAGATAGATGCCCCGACATGCCGCACGCTGCCCATATTTCAAGCGCAGCCATCAAGAAGTGGCAAATAAAATGTCTGCAGTCAAATTTTACAGACCAGTAAAGTGTAACTTAATAAAGGCCGTGAAACGCCTGCTGTATTGACTGCTTGTGCAACAACATAGTGATTCCATAATGATGGAGGATGCCATTAACAGCATCATTAATGAGCCAACTCAGTGCCTTTGTAATCGAATGGTTCCGTTCAGCCGTCCAACTTACTCTAACAAACAGTGGGAAGTGAAAACAGTGGTGATAGCGCAGGCACAGCCGGCAGCGCGTCCCTCCCAAGCCTCTCCTGATTAATCACACTGCAATTTTTGCGCGCTGGGTCATTCACCTCGGCAGCTTTGGCAACAGCGAGGAGTTTGATGGTTCTTGGAAAGTGCCGTTTTATCATAGCACCAAGTACGGGCTTTTTAAATGTGGGACAGGTCAACTCATTCAATCGAAAGCTGTTTGAGTTGGCATGCTTTATAGGTTTTTAAAAAGATATTTAGGAGATCTGGAGAGGGTTTCACTTTTCTAATACAACATCCAAAGTAAACCTTTTCATTCCCAGTGATACAGAGACAGAGAGTGGTGCCATTGTAAATTAATCAGGCTTGTGGAGGAGGAACAGGAAAAAGCATTCCTCAAATTAGACAAACCCCAGCCCCAGCTTGACGCGGGCAAGCCCTGGCTGTGATATGGCCAGCTTCCACGCTTCATACAGAGCCAAGGCAAATTCAGGGCTGATAAAGCCGGCCAGGTCTGTTACAGCTAACCTCCGTGTTATCAGTGCTCTGGCCAATTATCTGGTATTGTCTATCACTGCAATGCACAGACAAGAAGGGATGAGTGGCATCACAAAGTATCGCTCATTTAGGGAAATAACAACAAAGTGGAGCCGAGTCTTTGGGTTTTCATCCAGACACATTTCCTCAGCTGAGTCGCTGTCAGATTTGTGCCTTTTCCTCTGATCCGGGAACACAATGGAGGGAGACTGCGGCGCAGCGAGTCCCAATCCAAGCTGCTCTGTCTGGGGGAGACCGGGCCGGCCTGGCTGCCTGGCCCCTTCATGGAGACAGTGCTGGGTTTAATTATCCCCAGCTGTGCTTCATCTCCCTCCCCAGCTGGGCTCTGTGTCCCAGTGTCCTCTGCAAGCGCGTCGCATTCACACTGAAGTCAAGGTGAGACACACAGACGAGCGTGTGCACACACACCGAGCCTGACGTGCAGCCACACAGAGAGAACGTGCATGAAAAGATGAATACAGGCGACGGATACAGTAATGTGAACACCTGTATAATACAGCAGTTTGCTTTAATCACCCTGCAGAAAAATATCGGCATTGTAATGTTCAGCTTTTGTTGTGACTGTCAAGCTGCTCAAAAATATGTTTTGATGCTTTAAATCACGGTGCTGTTGAATTATATTGTGTTGTTTTCATGCCATTTTCTTCCTCCTGCCTGCTGTGTATATACAGCGTGGATGCAAAATAATACGAACACCCTCCAGGATATTTAGCATTCCATGCTACAGGTGCACTGGCCGATTATCAACATGGCATGTTGTCTTGTTGTCCTGCTTTCTATCAAGGGGGAAGATTTTCTTACATCAAGCAGGATTGTTTTTGGCTCAGTCTTTATACGCGAGCCAGAAACATCAGCATCTTTCTAAGAATGCCAAGAAGGGTCAATTATCTCGCCCCATGCCTCAAATACATGATCAGGAGGAGCCTATTCAATACAGAGCTTCTTCAGATTGGAACCTGTTGCCACCTCTAATCAAATATATGAAATAAATATCAAAAGTTAAAAGTCAAATTTAAAGTTAAATATATTTTTGAGAAATATGGTATAATTAAGATATTACATAATCACCTTTTTGGGCCTGCCTTTGGTTTCTCTTTTGTTTTTTTGTTTTTTTTTTGCTCATATGCTAATCAGTTTTGTTTAAGACCATTTTATTTTTTATCCATCCATCCATTATCTATACACCGCTTAATCCTCTGCAGGGTCACGGGGGGGCTGGAGCCTATTTTATTTTTTTGTTATTTTCGTTAATTTCTTTAGTATTATCCAATAAACTAAATAAAAACCTTCCCGAGCAATCGTTATAAGAAGGGCTGCAGCTTCCATTTGGGATGCTGAGGGGATGAGTTTGCTGTTTTCTCTTTTTTAGCAAGTTTCCTCTTTCCTTTTTTTCAATTTAAGAATCAAAAACTAACTCTTGATAGATATTGTATTATGTTAACTCCAGTATTTTTAGACTCTGTATATTTAAATTTGAACACTTTAATGTCTTCTTTTTTTTAAGTATTCATTATTTCCACAGTGCGCCGGCAGCGGTGTGTCAAAGGCTTTGAAAATCTAACGCTTCATGTCGGGGAAACAAATTTACAGATTACATAATTGAACAGTGAACTCGAATAAATACAAAGCACAAAAATAAAACAAAATAATTCAACACACACATTATTATTGGTGTCAACATCCTCCGGGCTGAGGTGCGGTCCTTTGACTCTTGACCTCAGTGTTTCTAACATCCTCTCTATGGGCCTGTTTGCAAGACATAAGATGTGATGTGTATGTTCTGCAGTTGTTCAAGTTGTCGTGCTTAGTATCTGCATACATGAGTAAAGACAAACTCATGCACCACACACACACACACACACACACTTACAGTGGCTTAAAACAGATGTGACTGTTGAGAGAGTACCACCGCCCCATACTGGTTTCAGAACGAGACAAATGCTTATGAAAGCTGTCCCGGCGTGAAGCTTTTGCATGACCACTGGTCTGGCAGTTTTGATTGAATCCCGATCTGACTGGTTTTGACTTGGTCCATCTGTGCGACTGTCCTTGGCCTCGGTTTAGGGTCCGGGGTAGAGGGGGGCCGCGGAGTTATCACACTGAGAGGCTGTTAGGGTCATTACAACCCTCTGCTTCGATATTTCCACTTTTTTGATGGGAGCCAAATGTTGTGCTGGAATCCCTGTGTCTGTCTGTCTTTGTTCCCGTCTCTCACCATCCTGTCCGGGGCTATGCCAGCACAGCTGTGAGCGGCAGCGTGTAATAAAAGTCTAATGCGAGCAGCTGCTGGGGGTTTAAACTGTAATGAGATGGTGTGTGAGATTACCACACTTCGCTAGTCGCTGAGAGAAAGCTTGGCACCCCGACAACACTGCCCCCCCCCCCAACGGTACAATTACACTTTAGATATGGCTAATAGAATATCCACACAATGCCTGTAAGCCTGTAAGCAAGAAGCATAATGAGCTTTAGCTTAGCCTCTTCCCTCTCTTTCCTCTGTCTCTCCATCTCTCTCTCTCACATGCCCACAGCTGCATGGAGCGTCCACCCCGAGGAATTGCTGTAAACTGCGAGGGGCTGATGTAGGAAACAGAGACAGTGTTTCTGAAATCAAAGGCACGCCTAGTCAGAAGATTCCCACAGAGGGGGACGGCTTTTTCTTTTTTTTTTTCCTTCTTTCTGGGCTTGATCGCTGAAATACAGTTTGTCTGCTTACATCTACCCAACAAATAATTCAGGCCTCAAGTTATGAATAGTTGAAAGCCCCGTGTCAACTTCATTAGTCATCACGGGGGAGTCTGTGCTATAGGGTGTATGCATACCCACATGGTGCCCATACATTTAATTCCAGGGTGACAATGGAAAGGAGGCTTGCTCTGGAGTTGCTTCAGGCCTGCTGTGGAGCTTTTGTTACGCGTTACTTTATCATGCAAAATCCTTTCTTCTTTTTGCACCTTTCTTATTCTCTTGCTTATTCTCCATTATCATCTCTTACTGTGCTTGAGTTTTATTTGTTTTACCACTCCTTCTTTGCTCCTCTCCTCTCTTCCTGTCCTCTCTGCCTGTCTCGACCTATTATTGGAGCTCTATCCCAGGCAAGATGGGATGGATGTAGGAACATAAAAGCCCTTGTTATGATTCCGGCACCTCCTCAGAGGGGCTCTGTAATGAAAGTTCAGGGTGTCTGGGTGCGAAGCGTCTGTACCTGTCATGGCAGCGCTGCAATAATAGGCCCAAAGGTGCCACTGCCTCATAACGGTGGAGGAGGAACTCTTCTGAACGGGTATGGCTCTTCATTACCTCATGCAGAAGGCTAAACTCTAGATTCCCAGCTTCTGTGGAGCTGGATATTGTGAATGTGACCCCAGGGAGCAAAGCAGTGGAATTTCAATACGCCACACGGTCAGTATTATTCCACACCTGAATGCGGAGCCTTCCAGACAATTAGTGGAGAATTATAGAAGGCGAGGCGTTGGGTAATTCACAGAGTGCGTCTTGTCTCAGCCCCAGCCTTGGCCTTGCCAGCCAGCAGGGATATTTCACATTCTCGCAGCAGGGGGGTTTTTGTGATGCCGCTGGCGGGAAGAAAGAAAATGAATCCTCTCAGAGAACTTAAACGGGAGCAAACTCAATTTCTGCAGGTATTTAGGAGGTGTCGAGTGAGGCAGCCTCAGCCATTCAGTTTTTAAACGTTTTTGTTAAGTGTCTCCGTGTCAGGCTGATGTCCGCCTCTGTCGCTGCGGCTGTATTTGCAGCATGTCTGTGTTTCGGCGCAGGTACGGCCGGGAGATTTTATGTTTAGCAAAAGGCCTGTCACTGTAGCACACTGTAACTGTTTTATCAACCCGCCGCAGACAACCTCAGTCCCATTATAAATGCAAAGGATGATCAAGTCATTAAAGTAGTATTTGAGCCTGAACTGTGGCTAGGCAGCCTTATCAGTGTACTCCACCATCCCTTTCATTAGCCCACCTCATCTTGTTATTATCATCAGCGGCAGATAGAGTCTGGTGGAGATAACGGTTGTCATTTAACTCCACCACAGCCCTTGATTAAAGTGGTCCATTAAGTGACACACTGTTGTTGTGTCGCCACAGATCCATCTCTTCATCTACACACGGCGATTATGAGATGACATGAAAGTAATGGAAAAGTTGAGCAGAACTCCCGATTGCTTGATAACGCCAAATTACAAAACACCTAAACAAATGGCTCAGTTAATGCATCAGTCAGCTCACTTCTGTTCTCCCTGTCATCTGCTTGTCATGCGATGCCGCAGCGCCGCAGCTCACTGCTCAACGTGGAATGCTTATTGCCACATGAGATCTCCGTAGTATCCCAGCTCTCTCCCTCTCAAACGTGTGTTCCAGCTGTTACCACTCTACGGAGTTGTGAGGTTATAATGAGCATGGAAGCAGCTGCTTCCTCCTACAGTAGAGGCCCCAGCCTTTCTAATCCTGATCATTAAGAAAGGGAAGGGTGTGGGGAGCCAGAGCACACAGACTTGTGGGCCTCAGCACCCCAGGACACGCTGCGGAGACTTGGGTTACCCGACCGTTTTATTAGTTGGACCAGCAGGTATAGAACCTTATTGATCTGCCTGAAGTGGTAAAAGGGATTAACTTATGCAAGACAGCTGGAGCAAAGACTACAAAGGAGGGCAGTGGTTCCATTTTTCATCCGGCATTGTCCAAACTCCGGTCTGAGTTTGGACGTTCAGCAAAAAATTTGTGAGTTTCCTGCCATCGCAGTGTGAACTTGCTTAGCTAAGAATAAGACACAGTAGCCTGACATTACTGTATTCTCTCACCATGCACAAACTCACTCTTACATAGAAAATATCAGATTATGAAATATTTATGTTCTGACCTTTCCCAGTAATGATTTCATGATTTAATTTTCTCCGGCTTTACCTTAAAGTGCTGAGAGAATACAAAACAGACCCGAGCACCAGACACAAGGGAAAAAAGATGATCTATTGAGACGATGACATTTGCATTCAGCTTGTAAATATCAACAACACTCAGGCAGATTATGCATTGGTCCAGGCTTGCCTGTTTCACTACTGTCTCTCAGTAAGCCTTCAGACATTGGCAAAGACACCTCTCTCTGTCTTTCAATTTCACTCTTTAATACTTTAAGCTGAAACAGTTGAGTGAGTGAGTTTAAAATGGACTGCAGCCGTAAATCACAGACCATGAACGCAGCGCAATTTACATGAAATATATGCAAGCGCATACCATGGAATGTACTACTGTAAAGTTAATAGTGCTACATTTAGAATAACAAGCCCACTCAACCTTGTCACGGTTGAGTCGATGTGTAACTGCACCCAGAGCTAACAAGACTATGTCTTTGGAGCAATTTTATGTAGATTAGTAATATGCTAATTTGAAGCATGACCTCGCTGTTTGCCAGAGAAAATCTGTCTCTTTTTTGATCTGCATATTAATGCCCAAAGAATAGATGGAAGTTGAGACATGAAAAGGTTTAATGAAATCAGCAGGTAAAAGGCAGCCTCATAATTAATCCGGGGAAGAGGAAGGCTTGCACAGACAATGGCCGCACCTCAGATTCATAATTGGGGCCTTTATTGATATTCCACAGCTTCTCTGGCGCATCTCCTGAAACAGTGATTAATCTTTCACAGTGAAAAATAAAAAATAAAAAAAAAGCGGTGAGACGTGCTTAACTTCCTCCTGCACCTCTGGCACAACTGTCTTAGCCAATCAGAGCCCGGAATTATCTCAGCTGGAATAATGCCCCACCCCACCCCACCCTCACCCCCATGTGATAAATGCACAAACTAGCAAAATTACAAACCAAACTCATTTTTCAACAAGAAACACAAATGTAGGTGCAGTTCAGGGGACAGGCCATGGCTTCATGTGATGGTCTGTCATTGCGTTTGCTCTACCTAACCTCTCCTGACACCTGGAGTCAGGGACCCCCCTCTAAATGTGTAATATTCAATCTTCCTGACAGCTCTGCTAATGACCAGGAGGAACCAAAACAGAGGTAATAGGTGAGCCTCAAAATTGCTTTCAAATTATCCCTGATAATGATTCCCTTCCAAGTAATAAACTCTGCGGTGCGTGTGTGTGGTTTTGTGTGTGTGTGTGAGTGGCAGTGTGTTTACGTCGGGAGAATGTAGAATGGCAGGGCTAATTATCAGCACTATTAAAGGTAAGTACATCCAGCTGCATCCCGGACAAGTCCTAATGAAGGACAGCAGACAGGCTGGACTCTTTCATCTGTCGCCTGTTGTTGGTCAATATCCACACCTCCAGACGGCTGCTCTGGTCCTGCTTCTGCTCCGACTTTGAGGAGAAAGTTAAACACCTCACAGTGGGCCTGGTGTTATTCCTCGGTTTGCTTCACTAGCATGCGGCAACAAACTTCCCTCGGGATGGTATGAAGGAACGGATCAACTTTCACACTGCAACAGAGTTGTGGTACTTCAGGACGATTAAATCTTTGATTTTCTGCCTCGCCCAAAATGAATAATCTTGTCAAGCATCATTTACAGTCAATTATTAAGATAACACAACTGGTCTTAATTTGTCTTAGTAAGACATTCCATCTTTTTTTCAGCTAGAGCTGACAGGAGACAAGTCTGGAAAGTTTATTGCATGGTTGTCACACTCATATCCCCAACATCTGTTGCCGTAAGAGAAGACTAGATGGCTTTGCCGACTTTGAGTCCATTTAATCTCAGTTTTTTCTTCAGTATGTGCCTACATAAATTATACTCTTAAAGCAGTCTCATGCAGGAATATGTTCCATTTTTTTGATAAATTAAATTTGTCAAAAACAATTTTATGTTTGGTCACAGTGGGAATATACAGTGTCAGAACACAATGTGAAAGGCAATATGAAGCATATCAGTCTCTCTCTCTGTCTCTCCATCTATCTATGTATGTATATACATATATATACTGTATATACAAGTATATCTATACAAGTATAGATTATGCATTGGTAGACCAATGAGTGTTATATACTATATATATATATATATACACACACACAACTGAAATTATGCAAGTAATTTTGGGATATATAATTTTATGCCTTAGCAGGTTTAATGCAAGCTAGGTAAAGTTGCTTTATAGAGCAGCAAACATTATCATACACCATTACCACATTGTGTTTTTGTTTGACAAAGTGAGTTGTTTTTCTTTATATTTATCATTGGTGTGGATCGTGCAGATGTTTGTCTGGTACTGACTTCTCAATAAGTCCAACAACCTGAACAACCAAACAGGTCTTATTCCGTCTCTATCTTCTGCCTCCATCCACATTGTTTGTCAGGGCCGTTCATAACTGTTGGAAACGAGCATTATAAAAATGATCCATGAGTGTTTTCTAATTTTTCACGTGTACACTTGAGATTTGGTTCAGTTTAGGCACAAAACCTGTTTGGTTATGTTTGTGGGATGGCGGACGTCCAACCGTGACTGCTGGTGGGAGGCAGGAAATGAACGGCCTTGAGTGCAAAGTCAGATTTTGCCGTGTCATGCTATTTTTTCTGGGAGAGAACATCATTATTCACATGCAAGAGGACATTTGTCAGGAAATATAAACATAGGTCTGTTTTTTTTTAGTATTGCAACAAATTACCAAAATAGTTTTCTGACCTATTGCTCGAGAAATGTAAAATCTCTGAAGAGTGAGCCCCGATGCAACAGTGCCACCAAAGATAAAAGCCAGACAAAAACAAGTGAGAAAGTGTTGGTGTTGGACAGCCTCTGGTTCTCGTGGCACCATAACATTCATCATGTAATATTGCAAGTAGTTTCAAGAGACCTTACCAAGTCATTTTTGCATGCCCCATTTGCAAATTGTTTTGTTTTATACAAGCTTTTTTGTGGCTCATGCAAGATTTTGCTTGTTTGTGGAAGGAGATTTTATACAGGAAGTTAAGGTTGCAGACATAAAAGTAATGTACGGGTGCATAAAGACTGCAGATCCTTTGCTTAGATCTTCTTATACGGTGTGTTTAATGCCCAACACTGCAGAAATTGGCTCATTTAATAGAGGCCACACTCCTGGATTGCAGTTGAATGTATTTCAACACTTCAGTGCTCTGTGTTCTATGCCAACGTGCAGTATATCAGTCTCTATTTCTCTTCTAATGCATGTAACACAACGATTTGTACTTTTCTAATCAGTGCAGCGTAAATACATCATTGTCAACATGCAGCACTCCACCAGCTCCTTTCTTCTCTCAGATTACAACCATTGTAAGTGCTCTTAATTTTCCAGAGCTGGTGAATTATGAATGGTATAAAATATTTAAAAACCAGCATAGAGCAACAGTGGAGAGAGTTTCATAATCAAGCTAAGTATGTGATGGTCCGTACTTAACAAAATGAGCCCAGAGCTGTGCACTGCGTAACTGTTTGACCTCTATGCAGGACATTCATTATCCAGACATATGTTGGCTATTTTGGCAACTCTGGACTGTGAAACTGAGACAGGAGGAGCGAGGTCTGTCGTGCATGTGAGCATGATCTAAGTGGCTGTGAATACGGGGAACGGACCGGCGGTTAGGGGTTGGGAGTAAAGTTAGCAAACTGAATGACATGTTTGTGTGATCTGATGCAGATTTTTCTGAGGCGCTGTGAAGGAATGGGCTAACCCGGGGCCCTCGGGCTGCGAACTTCGAATCATTCACACACATACACACACACACAGAGCCGTATGTAATTATGCGACCAATCCCCACCAGCATAAACACTCGAAAGGTACAGCTGTTCCAGTGTGTCTGATATTAAATGACAAGGTGACTGGGTGTCCTGTAGGCCACCTGAGAGGTAGAACTCTGCAAGGAGACACAGCAATCTATTCTCCTCAATGCTGAGAGGAACTTACTCAAGCAGAGCAGCAGTTATTTCCCCGCTCTGCTCTGCTCCCAATCCCTCCAGGTTTGCCTTCAAGTCAGCACCAGTTAGTAGTACCTCCTGTGTGTGCGCGCGCCAGTGCGTGTCTGCGAGACTGTACGTCAGGCTAATTTCCAGTGCAATGCACTGCAGTGTGCTACGAGCGGACTCCAGGATATTGATGTGCTGCATATTAGGCAGCAGAGTGAATCAGCTCTGCGTGCTGTAAATATTCTATTGTCACTTTAATGCCTCTGTCAATGGCTTTGTCCAGGGTAATTCAGTCCGCCGCTGTTTCCGTCCCCTGTAGCTTCCACCGGCAAAGTGTCGCGCACGCATGTGCACACACTTCGCGCGCACACATGCAGATACGGAGAGACTGAAATAGAGAAAATGAGGGGAGAGGGGAGGGAAAGATAGGGGAGGACACACACATCACGCACGCACACTTTGCCTCGGGTTTTTCTTGCCGTCACAGATGATCAGGCCCAGTTTTGGCTTTAGCTCAGCTCTGACCAACCCCTGGTCCTGGAGCCAAACTGCTAAAAGACATTAAGTCAGCACAGAGACGCGCCACTGCCTCCTCTCTCTGCTAACCACAGGACACTAAAAGTGTGTGTGTGTGTGTGTGTGTGTGTGTGTGTGCATGTGTGCGTGTGTGCGTGTGTGATGGAAACAGGGTGACTGTGGGCTAAGATCTGCACACATGTGTATCCTAATGAGTCTTTGCATGTACTGGCACATGTGTAGCCTTCTCCTTGGTGAGGTCAGATAGAGGGGGGGGTTGGGGAGTGGGGGGGTAGAATATTTGAAGCAGCCTTCCGGTCTCTCTGGGCGCACCACATGCCTGTCGCAGCTCAGTGAGCAGACTGTGAAAAGCTTATGTAAATGACGAGCCGCTCAGATGTGAAATCAGCCCTGTATTAAATTGTTTTGTTCCACTTGTCAGAGCTGATTAGTCCAAAAGCTCTCCAAAAGCTGCACAGGTATTGTGTTGATTGTATTCATATAGGAGTGCGTGCAAAAAAGAAAAAAAAATACCATAGATCACCTCAGTAAAGGGCATCTGTGTAGGTAGCAGGGTGCAATTGCTTTCTGAAGTGTGATCATTAGTCTGTTATCCCATGACAGATTAGTTTGGTGGTTTTTGAAGATGCTGGATGGCCCTTCACAGATGCACACTGATTGCCATCCTCCCCCATATGTACCCAGAAACACTCCGCTCGTCTCTTCAAAGGAGGCCGTTCTCGCTCCATTACAAAGACCAGATCACAGGTCCCATTAGTCTAACCTTAGTCTACTTCTGTCTGAATGTCATAGACCAGGAACTGCATGCCCCCTCCCTCGCTGTCTTTCTCTCTCTCACACACACACACACCTCTGGGACGCAGCACAGGTGGCGTGGCATCTTCAATTCTGAGCTAGGATGGTGGATGGTGGAAATCAGAGTGGAGGAGAGAGGGATGTGAGAGACAGGCCGATGGGGGGGGTGGTTAGAAAGGGAAAGTGCGGAAGCAAGTTCAGGAGAGATGTGGGGGCAGAGAGAAAGAGATAGAGAGAAAGACAGAGAGAGCGAGAGGGAGGCAGTGAGAGGATTGCAGCACGACGGCTGGAGGGCTCCCAGCATAAAGCAGGTCTTTGAAAAGGGCAGACAAAGAGAAAAGGTCTCGGCCAAATACCTGAAAGAATGTTGAGAGGAAAGAGGAGCGCGGCCAGAGGGAGATAAGGCAGTTAGCCGCACACTGAGGCGGCTCCTGTGTCATTGGATCAGGTTACTTCTACTTGTGTGTGTGTGTGCATGCGCTCATCTGCGCTCTTGCCCATTTGAGCATCGAGGTCGATGCCGGCCCCGGCGACATTCCGGAGCGGCCTGTCTGCGTTCATGGTCCAGTGAGGTCGCTGACAAAGCCGCGATGGGGTGAGGGTGCGTGTGGCGCCTCCGGGGCGAGCCCGGGTCGGTGCGCCAAGACCTGGACCGCAGAGGTGAACCAAAGCGTCAGGCCAGACGACAGGTTAGAAGAGGGATAACGGAGTTTGAATATTTCTGTTCGACTCGGGAGAATTCTGGTTCTCATGCGGCGCTTTTTCAAGCTCTTCTCCCGGGCTTCAAAGCATCTTAAGAGGGGAGCCTGCTTTGAAAGTGATTTTCAAGTCTGGGCTTTATCTGTGTGTGGGAAATCACCCTCTAGCTATTTTGTAAGCTTAGCTACCTTTGAATAGACTAACAGAGCCGTAGGATAAAGGGATCTACTGAGCTACCGTAGCAACAAAACGAAAAGAGGCGCAGGCCAGCTTCTCCCCGTGTTGGTGTGGAAACGACAACAAACCTGCAGGATATTAGAAGTGGATAATATGAGTATCGAAACAAATCTAAGAAGTTATTAGTTGTGATTGAGGTCTGATAGCAATTAGTCTCGCTCCGGCACACAGACTGACTCCTGTCTAATGATGTCATTGACCTTGTCACCTCCCAGAGGTCAAAGTGTCCATGTTAAACCATGCGTAATGGTTCCGTGTTTAGACTACAAGAGCCTGTCCGGCTAAATGGTGATGGATCGCTTCTTTTCGCCGCTGGTGGTGTGTGTTGCATCAGATGATACGGGTCTCAACATGATACGCAGTTGATTAAATCAATACTCCAAGGAAATGTGTGGTGGGCTCCATTTCAATCCAATAACACAGAGGCTTTAGGTGCGCGTGTGTGCGCACTTGTCTGAGTGTGTCTGGTCGTACCCTTGAGGAGCGTTCGCGCAGCACACAAAATAAAGGACAAGGACATTGTGTTTGTTTGCAATATGCTTTTGAAATGAGGTCATCAACAGTAAATGCATGCCTTTAAAGAGATATCATGATCATCTGCAACATGTGAATGCAGAAATCTCCTCCGTATGACAGACTAGATGATAGTGGTCATTTACTGGCCCACGTTCCTACATCAGCAGAGAGATATAGAAAATGACAGGCAGCGCAGCAGGCACATGCAAAAACCGAGGGACGTTTTTCTATTTTCCCTCCTGTTTATTAGATTCGTGGAGAAGAGGCCAGCTGCTGCGAAGTCAGAAACTGAATGAGGCTGTTGGAGAGATGAGGGATGGCGGGTCTGCACGTAGAATGGGAGATATGAAAGAATTTCCACCCATATGGCCATTGCTTTCCACGTTTTGTCAGGGATTGTTAGCAGGACAGGTGCTGCCCTTAGGCTGTGCACATTAACAAATGCACGCATGCTGTTCGTCACACTGTTCGCACACAAACACAAACACAGCAAAGCAACGAGGGAGCTCAGGACAAGGAAAAGAATTTGTGCTATTTTACTGCCCGCCTGTTTTCCCTCTTTTTCTCTCTTTCTTTCTTTCTGTCTCAGCCCAGCGGTGACCCGTAGCAACCCCCAGTCTAATGACCGCCGCAGTTTGACACTCATTAAAGGTGGTCAATTAACCAGAGGGCCCGGAGTCACTTTCATTAGACGACTTGTAAAGGTCTATTTTAGTCTGGCTTTAAACACGGGGGGCAGGCAGGCAGGACGGGTGCTGGGTACCTGGACCTCGGGTGGTTGTAGCTGTAGACGCAGGAGAGGGGGAGGTTTAAAACCTGCAAGAGGAAGACAAAAGAACCTCTGGAGAGTCGTTTGTTTTGTTTGGTATTTGTTTTGTTGAACTGGATTCTGTTGGTGTTTTATGGAAACAAACTCAAATGGTGAAAAACAGTGAAATTGCTGAACAGAGCACAGAAAATGAGATCTCATGAGAGGGAAGATGAAAAACAGAGCCATCTGCTCTGAGGGTTGGCTCTCTAAAGACGATCTGGTCTCATTTCAATCCTTTGTATCACTCCTTTACAGTAAATCAAGGGAGAGACTTTTTTTTTCCGACGGTTTAAGCTTTTGTGCGTGTGTGTCTGTGTGTGTACTTACGGCTGCATGTGCATGTGTGCAAATATAGTTGCGAGTGTACCAAGGGGAATGTTTTTCCCATTGTGCGTGCTGCGTGCTGTTACATATCTCAGAGTGTGTGTGTGTGTATCTGGTTTAAGGCAGAAAGCGTCTCCCGGTCCCAGGCCTCTGGAGTCATCAGCCTGTGAAGGTCAAGTCTGATTCAGAAAGAGACAAGGCAGATTGGCATGGAAATGGAATCTGCTGTCTCTGTGCCAAACGTCCAGACTGACTGACTGCCCTCAGCCTCTCATCACATCCAAGACTATCCTCTCATCGCACCGTCCACTCCTCCTCCTCTCGCGGCCGCCCCTGCATACCAATACCAGACTAACGCACAGGAGGAGCAGCGCAGCAATGGGCCTGTTTAATAATCACGATGTCAAACAATGTCTGCGTGAACGGGAAACATGAATCCAGCTGTTCGTTGCAGCTAGCAACCATCTGCTTAAAGCAGAGCTGTCTCCTCTCATTGCTTTTTTGCATATGGCAGATTTAGCCTTAAGCCATTTTTAAGCTGTTATTTTCTAATGAAACAAGAAATGCAGTTATTGAGCTAATGGGTCCATAAGCAGCCGCTGCTAAGAGATATTGTTCAAATGTTTATTATGTCTTTATGAGAGAAATCAAGTTAGATGAGTGGTATGGGACCTAATGTGTGTGTGTGTGTGTGTGTGTGTGTGTGTGTGTGTGTGTGTGTGTGTGTGTGTGTGTTATGCTGTTGTATGTAATGAGCATGCGCTTTTGATATGAATGAGTGCAGCGAGGCGTGAGATGAGTATGTGCCTGCTGGTATGGAACAAGTCCTTGCACTTCTTGTGTGTGTATGATTTTGTGACTGGACTATGAGTGTGTGTGTGGGAGAGAGAGAGAGAGGGAGAGAGGGAGTGTTCATTGGGCTGAAATGGGTCCCTGCCCTTCATGAATATTCACTTACCCCCTGCGTTTCCACTGATGTCTCACTGATGTCAGCTTGCGTGTGGGAAAACGAGTTGCCCCAGTAACAATGCTCCCCCAAAGCCGGTCTTACTGCTGCAAAAAAAATGACGTTTACTGTCGTTCATCCCCCAAAACACCAAGCCTGCTGGTCCGGAGCCAGAAATAAAATACAGCGGAGTGAAATCTTTTTGATCTCATGTGGCACCCTTAAAACTAGGGCAGCACTTAGGTCACATGTTTAGGTCAGTCACCCTTCACTGGGGGATTCTCTAATGCATCCTGTCAACCGCTGTGCAGCCGCAGCATCGCAGGGAGCACAAAGGCATGTCTGCGCCCGCTCATGATGCTTCCTGACTGCTCTTCTCAGTTTTAATTTCTCAGCTGGGTGTTTGCTGTGAATCTCTCTGATAAGCTGAAAAGCTCCCATATAAGAGCTCTGTTTTGAGTGACATTGAGAGATCCTTCGCCGCCGTGCTGAATGAGAGATGTTATTATTCTGACACTGTCATTGTCAAACAGACTCGCATACAGACTCGCAGGCATGCGCGCGCACACACACACACACACACACTCCATCCGTCAGCATCCACCATCTCTGCCCCCACAGATGTTGCCCAGTATTTAGGTCAGTTCGTTTGCAGATGGGTGGCCAGCAACGCTCGTATTAGCTTGGGTTTCCAGGAACTGATACAATAGGCCAGTCAGCTCTCAGCCCACCCTGGAGAGGCCGGAAGTGCAGCTCTTTGTAATCATAACGGACAGTGTTCACTTACGGATACCAAACAGCATTAGGTCCGGCTAATGACTGAGGCTATAAGCTTTAGACTCCTGTGAAAATCCATTGTACTGAGAATGCTTGTACAGATAAGACTGATCATATGACTGTGTACTACTAACAGTATGTTACTACCACTTTATTTAAGCATGACTGCACTTTGGGTAACGTATGACCAAGCCACTAATCAGTTATTTCATCAATACTTAGGATTAATGAATGTCAGCTCACTCACTGACACACAGTAAAGGATCAAATTGTGTTACACAACAGAAACAAAAGCTGGCAGCAACATAATGCATAGTTCATTCAGTAGTCTATTTAATATCCTGAGGTAATTAAACATTATTGTTAAGTTTTATTCAGCTTTTGTTCTGTATTCTCAAGTCTTTATGCAGCTTTTTGTTCAATATTTTCGTCAGTATTCGAATTTTCTGATTCAATGCTCTCAGTTTTTCATTTTATATTTCCAAGATTTCCTTGAAAATTCTCGTTCATTTTTACATAATATTCTCAGATCTTAGTTCAGCCCATATTCTGAGGTTTTTCATGCTCAATATTCTGTCCAGTATTTTCAAGTTCTCGTCCAATATTCAACTCACTACCCCCATCATTTTGTTCGCCAGCAATATTCTCAGGGTTTTGTT